>NW_027437196.1:12275000-13475000 GCF_033239565.1 Halichoeres trimaculatus
TTTATTTATTTTTTTTAATGGATAGGATTTTTTTGCAACTTCAGAAAGATGAGTTTATAAAATCTGGGGTCAATGGGCTGGACATATATGACTCAGAAGGATCATATTTTAGGGCCCTTGTAAAATTGTCTTATCTGAGCAAAATGCCTATTTTATTTTTCTTGTGTTTTTCCCCCCTGTGCGCTTTGGGTTACGCCAATGCACATTAGTTCTAGTATCTCCCTAAAAGGTGAAGACTGCAAGGGAAATGAACACAATTTTGTCATTTATTTCAAAGTGATCTGTTCCACAAACTACTGCCCTTTACAAAATTGCGTATTTAAAAACAAATAAATAAATAAATAAATAAAAGAAACTCATTTGATTTTAGAACCATACAAATTACAGAGTAAAGCACAAAAATAAATTGGGGAAATAATCCTTTTTTCTTTAAAAAAAAAAATTGTAGCCCTACCCTATAAAATCTAAAAAAGAAATAGAAAAAAAAGAAATTGGAGATACAATTAGCATAGTAATTAGTCCCAACATGTGAGAAACTCAACCTTACCCTTTTTCTTCCATATCTCATCAGGAAAAAAAATATTTAGACACATTATAAATTCTAGAAAAATGCACAATGTAAAACATCTCCAGCAGTAGTGGAGTTTGCAGATTCCCCTCTTCCTGTTTTGACAGCATTAAAAAACCCCTCTGACCCCCAGCCTTCCCCATGGTGACAGGAACCACATGCAGCCCAGATGCTGAGCTATTTGCACTGCTCTAGTCTGGCTCTGCCACAGCACAGTCGTCACTGTAACACCAGCCAGCACCGAGACATTTGACCCACTGCAATTCAATTAGAGGCTGTAAACAAGTGACAAAGGCAAAGACAGACACACAGACACACAGACAGAGGGACGCCCTGCCTGAAAATTAATCAGTAGGGTGGAGGTGGGTAAGAACTGTGCTGTCTGTCAGGGCTGTGAGAAGTGACTGGCACTGCTGTAATCACTCATTTACAGTAGTGATCACTATAGTGTGTTGTGTGTGTGACGGATGCCCACACTGAAGAAAGATACAACCCACCATCTCCCTCATCTCACCCGCCTCTCTGTGCCTCTAAAACCCACACGCGCACACACACCTCCAGGAAAGAGTAGCAACCAGCGGAGAGAGGCAGATTGATCCCTGGATTCTGCGTAGCTACGGGCCTCCTTCCCTCATTAATTCTGCTGATTCCACCAGATGGGAAACAAAATATTAATTTTATTCAGCCCTAGGCGTGGGCTCTCTGTTAAGGTGTTCACTAAATCACCAGGGTTTCGTCGGAGATGCTCTGATATTGCAGCCTGGCTGTAAAATTGCCGGGGCCGGTGGGTGGGACAAAGGTTCAAATTGTCATAAATGTAATTAATTGTATGGCAAAAATGATTAATTTATCAGAAGTGGAAGAGATGACACGACAAGCCAAGATGCCTAGCCATGCCTTCGAAGTGGCGGTACGTGCTCGTTTGAATTATGCAAATTAATTGACTCTTTCAATGTGGCATAAAATGCTAGTGCAACTACATTGCATGGTACATTAGTCTGTTCATCCAATAAAACTGCATTCTTTACAAGTGAATCCTTGACTCAGAGGGCTCTGGGATACAATTCATTTTCGGCACAGATGTGAGAGCCTGGCAGCGTTTGGCAAAAGGTTTCAGGCAGAGCGGGAGGAAAGCAGGGAAGGGTTGTGAGTGAGGGGGATGGGGGGGCTAAGTGAGAGATGTACAGTTTGGATGTATATGTCTGAATGTTTGTCTGCTGACCCCACTGAGAGCACCACTGGCATGAAACCCTGCACGTTCACCATGCTATATTAGCAGCTTGGGTGCACTGTGCTTTCAGTTTTCCCCCCGTCACCCCTTTTGTCTCAGAGCAAGATGACAACTTAGTTTGTTGGTCACATCTAAAGAAGCATGGATCATTGATTTCATTGCAAATGTTGCAGCGCTGGCCTCCCACCCGCCGCGCCACATAGTGGAAACTGGCAATGACGAGGCATGTGCTGAAATGCACAATGCACATGCATGCTCACACACAAACACACACTCACATACACACACACAGGCCTAATTATAAGCTCCGCTTTGCTACAGTCAAACTCCAGTGGAGGATGATGACTTCCTTAAAGCGCTCTGAATTACACACCAATGTGAATATTTTCAAACTTAACATAAAATTGTGTCATCGCATTACACGTTGACATAATCATCATCTGATGCATATTTTCATCTGACAATTTTAAATTGGATTCAGGTGGTAGTTTTAAGTCTTTATTACACATTTCACCTGCTCAAAATTCCAATATACCACAAAGTGTTAGCTTGTACTCCACACACCATAACCAAAACTGCAAATGGTGTTGTATGCGCCCCTTTGCGCAATGAAGATATAAACATGAACATAAACAAGCATTGCAGCCACGAGGAGCACTACTTTGCAACAGTTTAACTCCATTGAAGGATAAAGAGACTTACATATGAGCTACATGAGGGTTCTGTTATAACAAAATGTTGCTTTGTGTAAAAATAAACAAAGCTAGAAGCCCTGTTTCAAATGCTACCCACCGATCAGTGGCGTGCTCAGAGTTTTAGAGAGGCAAAGGAGCGTACTGCGTGTTCTTGTCACTGAGGAGGGCACTAAGTTGCACATGTATTTGAGTGTTTTTTGTTTGTTTGTTTTTTTTTCATATTTTTGCCGCCCAAGAGGGCAGTTATATTTTACATTTTAGAACACATTTTGGCTCCCAAGAGAGCACTTTTGCGCTAGTTTTTCAACACCTGGGCCACTGGGGGGGTCATGTGGTCACCCTCACCACAGGCTGAAAGTCAGTCAAGTGGCACTTGGAACTTGGCAAAGAATAGCAAGGAATAGGCTCAACACAGACTGTATAATTTGTAGACGTTCAGTTTGTGACATCATCCATTTCTTTGTGATACAGAGTTTTGAAGCCTGTTGTCATGACTTGCCATATTGTCTGGACTCATCCTAGCTTTGTGTGTGTTTTGATGAGGCGAAGAGGCGACTTGTAGCTTCTTCATAAACAGCGATGGGGATCCGCATGTTGGTCAAGTCAACCATGCCCTGAATGTAAGCAGTAAATTTTACAGTATCATTACTGTTTTTTTCATTTACAGTATCATAACTGCATTTTCCTCTATATTCCTTTACTGTTTACAGTAATTTACCAAAAAGATATTTCCCAGTACAACAGATATGAGAGTAAAATTCTGTTGGCATTAGTGCTTCTTTGGGCAAAACTCATATTATTATCTTAGAAAAAAGAAGTTATGGCAAATTTCAGTGGATGCTAGAAATGAGCTATTTAGGCCCCAAAAATTTTTTTGAACCAGGCTATAAATGTGTTTATTTTTGCAGTTAAAATCAGCCAAGACGTATCATTTTGCCATAATCGTAACACAGTGGAGAATGACTTCCTAAAAACCAAAGTTGAGTAAAAACATAATATTACAGTTTTCTTTTCAAACTGATCAACAAAAATATAACTATTCTTACAAATAATCACCAGTAGGTGCACATATGTCCATTTACCATGTGTTTGAATTATTTCATAACTTATGTCAATTCTTCTATTCTCCTTGTGCAGTATTTGTGTTTCACACACAAAAACTCATAAAGTTTTGAGTGACCTCTTAGCACAGTTAAGGCAAAGTTACAGACAACGGAGCAACACTAGAGTTATAATTTTCAAAATTTTATGTAAAAATGTCTCAAATTTTTACCTTTTCCACCCTATCTTCACAGTATTATGCATTTTAACCAAGTCAACTGTACCTTGTCCTTACCTAGGTCCAGCATCTCTAAAAACACCCCCCCTCCCCTGTAACACCTTGCTTCTTTACGCCTCCATATAAACTCAAATGACACTGCACCTGCCGATCACTTAGCAGCAGCATGAACGATGGGAAGGAGTGCTACCTTGCTTGCTAATAAAAGCCCCGCAAACCCCTCCAACACCACTGCCCTCGACCTCCCATTCCCTCCCCCTCTGTCTTCCTCATCCTCCGACGAAGCCACCTCCTCACTGCTTCAGCCGCTCTCCCCTCCCCCACTTTGAAATACATGTGTCAAGGCAAAGTGACAAATAGCACATATTAATTAGGCACTAGGCCGGGCGAGATTGCTGTTATTAACGGTGGAAAAGGGGTAAGGTTGGATTTAATTGCCTGTGACATCAAAGTCAAGTGACTGGTATTTCAAGCATCATTTAAAATGTTTGATATTGAGGCCATTGTACTCACATAAAAAACAGCTAAAAATATAAAGGAGACTGATGGGGAGGAAAATACCTACATGCTTGTGCTGCAGCTATCTGGAAGCTAATAACATCTCCCCTCTGATAAATTGACTAGATCCTGATGGAAAGTACATTGTGGTCGCCCCTGACTGACTATCGCTCCCTCTCTCTCCCCGATTTGCCATCTCCTCTCACGTACTTCATTCGCTTTTTATAACACTCGCACGCCCGGGTAAAAGAATCATTTCAATATCGAGGACAGACGCGGGGAGAGTAAATTTGCTTGGTTGGTTTGGAAAGCAAATGTAACGGTGCTTTTATTACAGAGTGCATCTGCTAAAGAATAAATGAGAAAAGCTATTGTGCTTGGGTTTATTACTTTGTGATGTCGTGTGAATGCTAAATAATGGGAGCTTTTGTACACAATCTGAAGATGAAAACTAGACTAAGCTTGAATAAAAAAAGGATCAGAGATGTATTACTTTTGGGGCATTAGAGGCAGAGCAGATGCTGCTGCTTTTATAGGGCTGTATAAATAAAATGAAATGTTTAACAAGGTCAAAAAACACATTTAACTGTGTCTAAATATTCCATGTTGGAAAAAGGACTGCAATAATCTGCTCTGTGCTGCGATGACTGATTATCTGGGGCCCCTTTCAGATTGTGGACAGTGCTTTTAGCTGTTAACAGTTTCCATGGCAATGCTGTTCTCCTGTTGGGCGTTCTGCTAACCCTGAAATTAGTGCTGAGGTGTGGCGCCACCCCAAACTGTGCTCTCCTCCTCTCCTTCACTCCGCCTGTTCTGATTCGCTGTCTACAACAACCTGAAAACCTGTTGAAAAGATAAGCTGCTGACGCTCCCCTGGAAGTAGTCGCCGCCTGGGCGCCCCGGCGCTCCAAGAAAGGCAGGTGTGAGTGATAAACAGCAGATATACTCCAATAGTCACAACCATAACCATCACCCACTGAAGTCCTTTTAAAGCTTTTTAGGGTTTTTCTTGGATATTGGACAGTTCTAGATGCGTCTAACATCTGCATGTCACAGCTATTTCACTTTTACCACCAGGAATAGCTTTCCAAAACAAGCCCCAATGGGCTCCCTCCAGCAGTCCATTCAGAGTGCCGCAGTCACGCTCCTGTCTACATTAATCTGAGGCCCTCACAGTGGAGGCCTTATAAAAGCCGAACATTACAGGACATGGTGGCCATGTTGAAAAGCTCCACTTCCTCTTTATCTCATCCCCAATCTGGTATCCCATTTAGCAAGGCGCAGCAACTTCTCGTGGCGGTGACTTCATCCTTCTTCATTTTAATGGCCCGTTAATGCTAACATCGTCAGTACCTCCGCTCTGCATGGAAATAACCAAACCCGGTAGATGGAGTGCCATTTCTCGCCACTTGTGCACGCAATAAGACACACCAGGTGCGCTCAGTCTCAAATTAGCCGATCAACAGGGAGGCAAAACTGGCATCCTGATGATCCCCGGCACCAGCATGGCACATCATTTAGAAAATGGCCTATTATTTTTGTGCAAGCATTAAAAATAATTTACTGTCTTTAAAGTCTTTGATTTCCCCAAAGACGTGACAAAATGTACAACAACTTGACATAGGGTTGATTGTGTTGGGAAAAAAACAAGCTAGGAAGACGCTGGAGAGCAAACTTGAGAAGACCTATTAGTTCACTGATGAATTTTATGATGGGTGTGATGTTGTGTAAGTTTCTGTGGGCGCATAAAAAGTACATAAGAATCAAAGTTGTGCTTTAGCTTTATTTGGATGTTGAGTTAAATTGATGCATTTTGAAATAACCATGCAGAAAAGTGCTTGTCACAAGCTAAATGCCAGTCCTGTTATGTATGATGTGTAAGTTGATTCCTGTGTTAGAAGGATGCTCTGCAGGAGTTAGTTTGGTCCTGTCTGCCTTTAAGTAACAAAAACTGGAAAGTGGACAAAGCAGGGTGACAGTAGGGGTGGAGTGACATGTAGGAAAGGGACTACAACTGAGATTTGAACCAGGGCCGACTGCTTATGGGCTAACCTCAAGGGGCAAGTGACCAAAACGCCAGGTCCTACCCAGGGGGTTTCTTGTGAAAACTAATCTAGATGAGGCGATTTTTGTGTAATACTCAGGTTTTAACATCCACCCCACTACGATCTGAGAAGAAATGTAGTATAACAGTGCTTTGTAGAAAAAGTGTTATTAATTAAAAAAAATAGATAGATAAAAACAAAGAAATGCCGGAAACATATGAGCATGTGTCTTTGTCATAGCCAGCCACCTTACTTTCCAAATTCACCTGAAGGGTGATTATTTTCTACAACACTGATGGGCTAAATTCACATTACTACGCAGGTATCTCACCTCAGAAAAAGTCTCTAATTTGCTTTTCATCTCTGCTTTATGGGCCCTTTTCCAGTGCCTATAAGTAATTTGGCAATGTTATTTTTTTTAATAAGATAAATAAAAATGAAAACACACTCTCCACTAAGGAGGACGATGCCCTGGCGCCCTCGACTGGCCTGAAATGAGACACGCAGAATCAGCACAAGACAATGCATGCGACTTTTATACTTTTTAAACATTCCATGCACATTCCATTCCCAAACTGCAGGGGGCAGTGTGACACAAATGTACGTCTACCACAGCACTAAACCAGAGTAGAAGAAGTTATTTACACCATTACCAACATTTTTTCGCCAATTCCTATCCACAGCCAGGTTTTGCGACAATTTCAGACCAGGGTTTGTTTATCACAAGGATGTCAAGGTGATTTCTGTGTGATGAATATAAATACAGTATTTTTTGTACTTTGGATGCTAGGAGCACCTGTTCGCCCGTGCATCTTCTTCGCACGGAAGTTAGAAAATTTTAGAGGTGCGTGATGTGTAAATTTTTGGTTTCAAAGCTGACGTCATTCATCCACACTAAGCTGTGCAGACCTCATGGATGCATCAAGTATAGACCAAGCTTTGATGGGAAAGGTCTTCCTGAAAATAACAGCGAAGAGCTGATACTGTGAATGAAGATAGAGTAATGACACTGCAAACACTGTAACAGTGAATTACTGCAAAATTTACAGGATCTATTTTGCAGTGCATTTAACACCTGATTAGCAAAGCTTTGCACCGATAATTACAAAATGTCTAAGAAATTCAAATTTATTATAAACTTGTGTCCATTTTCATTATTTTTGTCTTCACATTGTACATTTTTTGTGCAGTATCCGCAGGATTTTTGCTTCTACAACCCCAAACTCTCCGTTAGAGATCGCTCTTTTTTTTCACAGGTTTGCATCATACTCTGCTCATGCACTGATGTTGTCTCTGTGTTTACAAAAAGACAAAGAAAGGGATAGCAAGTGAACCCCCCTTGCAGTCAGGAGCCACTCAGAGAGGTGAAAAAGGGGAAATACATATTGATAAGATGATGTGGTGGTTGTCCCCTGTAGTCCCTTTCCCAAGACAGGCCACAGACTGGTATTATAATGAGTGGGATTAACACCCCCCCATCACTGCTGTTCCTAACCCCTCAGCCCCCCCTGCACACACTCATGCGCACACATTTGTTCCCCACTTCTAGTCTAGGATCTGCCCTGCACGAAGGACAGGAAGCCAAGTGCCAGCGAGGAACATACTGACATTAATTAACAACATCTGACACAGATGCCACGCTTGTACCCGCTCGAGAGGTGGTCCAGCACATTATTTCATTTTGCTTATTTCCTTTCATTTTTTCCCCCTGTCCTCTTTTTGATTCTCTTCCTAATCTCCTTGACACGCTGTCCTCTCTTTGCTTTAGGAACACCAGGTTTGAATGCAATTAACTTTCTACTTGTCAGGCACTTTTGTTGAATTTTGAATCACCCTTTGCTCATGATAAGGAAGCTATAAGTCTGACAGCAGAGATACATGTGGTGATATTCATCAACATTCACACCTTGCTTTGCTCTAATCTGTTTGCTCTCTCTGATAGCCCAAATATTGTGACACCAGACACAACACAGAGGGCCCAGGGATTGTGGCTCGTCACTCCGAGAGCCACCCAGAGGCGCATTACACAAAGACAAGCCATTTCACAACACAGCTAAGGAGGCAAAGGTCAAGCTCTCAATCAGAGGTAGGAGAAGAAAAGGCCGGTAGATGTTTGGTAATTAGCTGCAGCTTCTCTGGTGCTGGAAGAGTGCAAGTAACACATCCACTCCCCGAATCCTCCACACTAATCAGCCGACCTCAAACTAAAATAGACGTGTCAACTTGCCAACTTGTCTGCAGACGTGTTGATAAGCGGCACATATGTCAAACCATTATTTGTGATGCAACTCTGGAAGGAAGGAGTGCGCCAAGTGCTGCAGCCACATACAGTAAAAGAACAAAGAGCAGAGGTGAGGATGGGTAATAATCCCTCGCTGTCTAGAGGGACCGTTCAGCATCAGGGGCCCCTGTGTGTGTAAGCTCTGAAGAGCTTTTCTAAACCGGCCAGACACTTTCTGCCTTCCTCTGCTGTTTCTCTTCAGTGGCGAGAAATGACCCCAGACTCCCTCCTGATCTGCCTCCGGTAATGACCATCGTACATCATGTCTTAAGTGCCGCAGCACCTCGTCGGCTGATGTCGCCGGCCTGTCCGGTAGCTCATTTCCATCTGACCCAGAGAGTCCTGGACCGGGGCCATGCAGGGGGAAATTAAAAATGCATCATGTGATTCATCTTCTGAATGACTTGCATCACATCAGGGAGATGACCACCAGGGAAAAGTCATCATAAAGGACCTTGATGGCTTCTCTGCCCATCCAGGTGTCAGATATAAGAATCAGGCTGTTTTGGTTTTCTGCAACAAGCTGAAACCTTTTATACCAAAGCTCTAAAATCACATGTTGTGTTTTTTAATATCATGATCAAATCTTTAAGGGGAAAAACGTACACCAGCTTTGATTTTCACTCATCAATGATCAATAAAATCTTATTTTCTGACATGCTGACAGTTTTAATTCCTCCTGAGCAGGAGGATAAAACACCTGTCAATATTAGCAGAGCAGTCCACAGCCCACAAGCTGAAGGGGTGGGGCCGCTCAAACGTTATGCTGCCGCCACCTGCTGGTAAGCAGCTTTTGAAGCCTTCTCCCCCTCCTCCCCTCCTCCCCCTTTTTCTGCCATTCAAACCCTCCAACCCCCCAAAGTAACCACAGTAAAAAAAAAAAAAAAAAAAAAAAAAAAAAAAAGTCTCCTGCCTCAGCTTTACAAAGCTGGAGAGGTGTTTATTTTTTAGCCTGTAAAAAATATTTCCTTTCACCTTTTAAAAACACATCTGAGTGGAAATATGGGCCTGTGTAATTCTACTCCCACAGACGTGTCGAGGCTGCAGATATGAAGGTCAGCAGAATGAAACTGGTCAGTGATGAAGAGGGATTTCCGGTTTGAGGTAATGCTTTTATTCTTTTAAAAAAGGGGCCTCGCTCATTTTAAAGAGGCACCTGATGAGGAGACCATTGTGCCCCACACAAAGGCCACGTGTTTTCCTTAAATCTCTTTAAGTCTCCACTCCAGCTCTCCTGCAGCAGGCCCGAGTCCAGGAGGAGCAGACAAAGACAGTCCTCAGCCATTTATCTTAAAGCTGGCATAAGGTGCCTCCTCCACATTACTCCAAACACTGTCTTTCAATCGAATAAAATAAATTCTAGTGCTCTCACTAATGGTCACATCGAACATTGACCACGGGAGGTAAGTCTAACAAAATTAGTATGCAAAAGACCTGCCCTCGCGAGGCCTATAATTTCCTTGCAAATGATTTCTGTATTTGAGGATGAAAGGGTGAAAAAAAGAGGAGAGACAATGGCATTTTGAGCGTGCGTGCGTGTGCAGCCTCCCAATAGAAGCTGCATTTAAATAACTTAACCCGCAGTCAGCAGGTGGGATAGGAGGAAATAAGGTAAAAATGCAGAGTGGAAAGATCCGCGACACTCCGCATCTTTGATATTTAGTTGATAGGCTTTGGCGTGACGCCCCGGCGGTGTGAGCAGAAGACAAAAACAAGTGCCTCAGAGAGCGTCAGCGTCAAGAAAGGGCCGCGCTTTGCTCTTTCGCCTACATTCTGTGCAGCGGCCAGGCTCCATGCGGCATGCTGTGACATCTTTTTTTCACGAGTTAACTTCATTAAACCTATATCCGCTTTACATTGTTTTGCTCAGACAGACTTTTACTTTGAAATCGAGGTCTGTCTTCGCTCGTGACCCCCACCTCCCCCTTTCAGAATAAAAAAGTTCTCAATTTCTTGAAAAAAAAAATGCAGAAAAATTAGATAATAACATTTTATAGTTCAAAATTATAATAATACATCTTTTAAGTAACTTAATTAAAGTGTCACGTCATTTTGCTGAGCTGCACAGGCCTCCATGCGAGGCAGCATTTATTCAAACCACGAGTCTATGAATGTTAATTGCACCGTTTCCGAATCATAAATACGAGCATAAATCATCCGACTATACAATATTATGCTCTACTTTTTTATGTCCCCTACGTGGTCTGCAGGAGGACGTCCTCATCACAATAAATCACAGCCCTGCTGCAGCTTCACGCGCTCACACAGAGGAGCGGGCAGCGCGCGCTCTCCACAGTTCACAGACCATTTTCAAAGTATTAATTTTAATGTATTTAAAAGATGGAGCTGTGCTGACCGGGCCCGGTGTCCATTGAGTGATCAATCATGGCTTATAATGTACAGCATTTTAGATTAAAATCCGGCCTGGGTCATATTAATTTCTGCGATCACGAGAAGAAAAGAAGGCAAGGTTCGTTACAACTGCAATAAAATATGAAATATCGACGTATTATTATTCTTTTATCATTACCATCTTTATTATTTTTGTTACTATTAATTTAAAAAATCTTGTTTTTAGTTTTAAGAACCACTGCCTCTGTATTTCTTTAACATGCAAACATTTGGGGAGAACTCAAAATATCAAGCACGTGTTGAATTAGGCAAACACTCAAAAATATGTGAAAACAAAAATTACACTTCTCTTGCCAACCCCAACTTTATGCACAAATGTGTTTCACATTTTATATATCAAAATTAACTTTGTTAAATGTAGGATGATCTACATTTTACTCCTCTTGGTTCCTTCATTTCAATTTAAAAATTGATGTGCATGTAATGTGAATGAATTTTAAGTAGAATTTCAATCTTTTAAAATTAAGTTTGGGGCTGATAATTTATTAATTCTTAATATAAAACCTGACTTTTTTACATAAATGAGAGGAGAGAAAAAAATCAGTCTGTTTCTTTCTTATTCTTCTTTTTTTCTAACATTTTAAGGCACATTGGCTGTGGTGATACCATTCAAAGAAACAACTGTGTTTATGCGTTTAAAAAAAAATCAAATCAATAATAGTAATGTTTTGTTTTAAAATGACTGAAAAATCACTTTTCAAAGTTTGAGTCTCTTAAAAAATAGAGGATACAAATGTCAAAAATGCAAAAATCAAACAAATCTGCAACAACAAAAAAATCACATTCTTTTTTCTATTTTGATTTTCTGCTTTTTAAAAAACTCAAAAGTAAAAGGAAAGCTTTCCTTTGAACAAACTGTATTTTTTGCTGTTTTAGCCCTCTTACACACAACAGTGGAGTAGGCGCCTCAGCCCTCCAGTGTACAGTCTCTCTCTATGTGTCTGTGTCATAACCTCCATCAGGGTTTCATATTTCCCTCTTCCCTCATCTGTCCCAGCATGGTAGCCTTAATATGCATGTCTCCGTACCGACACGCTCTGACTAAATGGCCACATTTGCACATCTTTTTTTTTCTGCAGTCTATGTCCAATCCCCTTCGCTCCGTTAATGCGAGTTAATTTCTTCCTCCAAAATAATACTTTGGCAAATCATTCATACAAAGTGCTACATCATTTATTGTGAAGACTTCGGTGAACTTCTTTGAAAAATTAATGCCTTTAATTTTGGTTGATGGCAACATCAGTGCAGCTCTGTAAATTGCACTTTAATGAGATTTTGCTACAGGGGATAATCTGCAACTGACAGAAAAAACATCTTGAAAACATCTGTAGACCTATGATTTCACTCTGACGATGCTACCCCCTGTAAATCTCAGAGTGGAGGGATGAGCAGAAAAATGGTCACTAGATAAGTACAACTTTATGATCCAAACTGTTCAAAGTTTGACTTGATGGAGTAAACTTAAAGGATTTATCTGAGGCAGCAAACGGGACAGGAGGCAGAAGAGGAGCAGGATTTAGAGAGTGACAAACAAGGTTTACTGCAGCCAAAACTCTAAATCACTATTCATCATCCAAGTAAAGTTTAGGTACAGTAAAAGATTGCTCAAACTCAAAGAAACTATGAAAAAATGAACAAAAATGAGTCTGATGTAGAGTTTAAAAGATATTTCAGACTGATCAAAAATGAAAGCAGCCAGCCAACCTATCCAGCTGATGACAAAAAGAGATATTTTCAATCTGATAATCAAAAAAAAATCACAACTAAACCACATTGAGCCCATCTGAAGCACTGTGCTGTACACTGCTCTCCTCTGAGGGTCTGGACAAAGTCCCATGGCCCAGTAACTCTTCCAAGGAGACAGATTTGGACGCCGTCCAGCTTGAGTATGGACCAGATCATCTGCAGCCCGAGCTAAGCCAAAGTCTCCCAAATTAAACCTGACACATTCAATCTCATCAACACGGTATGTTTTAATGCGTCTTCCTCGCTCTGTCACCTGATCTCTTTGCAGCAGCATGTTAATCTCTTTTAAAGGTATATATTTCTGTCTCTGTCTCTTTCTCTCAGCCCCACTACTCTCCATTCAGCCCTGTGAGGAGTGGCACTGAGAGTCTGCAAGGTGAACCGTGAACGTCTCATTACTGTGTTATAGATTTGTCCAAAAATGTTCCACCTGGTCTGAATTTTCCACATTTTCTCTTTATTTCCCCCAGCTTATGTTTTGTCTGCCTCTCGCGTGCTCTCGCTGTCATGGAAACAATAGCTTGCCAGAGCTAATTACAGAGCAGACACACAAAAAACCCTGCAAGGTAGGATGTAGTGAGGAATGCCTGTTCTCTTAATGAATGCAACACCAAGATTGGAGGCAAATGATGGAGTCCCACTCAGCCTGACTGACTTGGTCCTGCTTTTCTAGAATTCCTGACATTTATTGGCCCGTCCTTATTCGATGTGTAAAGGGCTTAATGTTTTCCATGTGCACCCTCACAACCCTGCAGCTGAGGAAGACATGTTTCCAAATGTTTCATGGGGAGAGTTTGTCTCCTCTGAAAGTGGTTCCTTTCTACTTTAATGAGAAACATTACACCAACTGGACACCTACCACTACAAACCCTACCTCAACAAATTAAGAAAAAACAGTCCCTTCTGGAGGCTGCCGAGAGAATTTAAACAGGCATCAAACCAAAAGTGGAGAAGGAAAGACTTCTTTTCAAACAAAATCCAAAAGTGAAACCCGCTTTTGATACTGTACTTGTTTCTATGTCAGCGCAAGATGCTGACACTACTTATAATATCAGCCTCTGAGATATATATCAGTATCCTATTGGCTTCCTATACAGATCTTCTAATTAGCCCTGGTACCAACACCAGGATCAGTATCAGTAGCAGCTGCTGATAGACCTACATATATCAGTGGCCTGAGAGTTTTCCCTTGACCTCCTACATAGATATAAGTATTTCATTGACCTCTGTTACGGTCACAGTTTTGTAACAGTCACCTGTGGATGTATCAGTTTTATTAGCGTCCAGTAGCAACATCACATTAGGTATCTTCCTATATTATGAATGCAATGATCATATTGATATTATTATTGTAGTACTTCCCATTTAGATAGGATATTGGCCTCCAATACAGAAAATAGTTTTTTTTATTGGCCTCCTGTACAGATACCAATCCATTTCAGGCTTCCTGTACCAATACCAGTATGTTATTGGCCTCCTATAAAGTAATCATTATCTTATTGGCCTCATTTTCCATTTGCCTCCTATGCAGATATTTGCATGTTATTGGCCTCCTTTACAAACATCAGGGCAGTACTGGCCTCCTACAAAGATATCAGTATGTTATTGGCCTCCAATACATATAACACTGCCCTACTGGCCTCCAGTGCTAATATCAGTATCCTACCAGCCTTTGGTATAAGAATCATTAGCGGTACGGATATCAGTATTGCCTCAAGTCTCTAAACAGATGCAGATATTGGCATCTATCTCTGATTGCACTTTGAGGTTTATTTTAAAGGCAAAGTACATCATTAAAAATAGTGTTACTGTAATAACACTACAGAAAACTGAAATCTTAGCAAGTTTTTTTTGTCTTATTTTCAGTAGAGAATGTCTTTTTAGACTTGATATGAGCCACATGAGCTTGTTTTGAGTTATTTGAAGACAAAACTGAGATCTAAAGAAAAAAAACGCCAGTGGAACAAGCAAAAAGTTGAGCAAATTTTTCCTTTTTCATCTGCAATTTTTTATTTTTTTTCTAAATTGTTACAAGCAAATCAGACCTCAATTTTGTGGTTAAATAATTTAAAATGAGACATTTCTCTGGATTTATTAGCTGAATGTGGCTCAAATCAAGTATAACAACACAATTTTTACTTTAAATTAAAAAAAAAAACACTTGAAAAGATTTCATTTTTTGCAGCGTAGTAATGATAATGATAAATGATAAATGAGAGCTATATCAGTGTCCCATATGGATACCAATAGTGATCAGCCCCCAATATTGATATGTGAACCAATTCTGATACTGTTATTGGCCTTGGCCTGTAAAGCTGCCTTGACTTGGGTATTTAGTATTTTGAGTACCCAAACAGATAAATTATCAGTTTCCCAAAAACATCAACTGGTTTGGGTACATTTTTTAAATTACAGTTCTAGCCCAGAGCGTGATATTAGCTGAACAAAGTGAAATGTGAGCTCAAAGTGTTTTTCCCCCTGATAATATCGCCCTGGTGTTGTGAGAAAGCCGCACATTGGCAGACACATAAAACCAGGACTCAGAATTGGTACCTGAAAGGGGAAAATGGTATTGGAACATCTCTGGAAGTTATAAATGTGAGGGTTCAAATTCAGATTTGGAATTTTCCCGTGCAGCCATGCCTTACACTTCTGTTTTCTCCCTCCTGTTATTTCTTCTCCCTTTTTCCCATGAGTGACACAATTAAATCAGCTCCAGTGATCGGTGCCGCAGTCAATGCCAAGTTGGGATCACGCTCCCAGCACGGTCCTGGATCTTCTGCGGCTCAAGCAGACAACTTTTGTCTGGTCGGTGGCCGAGCTGCACTGTCAGGATGGCAGTACCTGTCAGAGCTGGGCGCATCATGCCAGCATCTCTCCAGGAGCTCCCAAACCCCAAAGAAATGATGGCCCTGTGCTGCATAAATATGACATTCCTTCTTACCGCAGACCCTTCAACCGAAATACACTGAGGCCAGCTGCTGAGAGAGGTGTGGAAATACAGTAGAGTTTTTTTTCCTGTGTGTGATTTGTGTGCTCATGTTGGTCTTGGTCTCTTGCTCTCCCTCTCAGTCTCTCCCCATCTCTCGCATGATTTCCCTGACTTGTGCTCCCCAGGGGTTGGCCATCTTGGTCATCAGCTCCACTTGCAGGTCAATTGTAGCAGCAAGTGGTCGGCCAAACAATGCAGAAAGAAAAAAAATGTTATAGCCATGATCCACCACTGCGCTCATATCAGTGGCGCATGACAAGATCAAAGCAGAAAGCTGGCCATAAACAAGCCAATGAGTGGTGTGAGAGATTCGCTGGAGCACTTAAAATGGATGAGGGGGATATGTTAAAAGGTGGGAAACAGAAACCCTCTATATGTATTTGCATCATGTGTGCCCCTATGAATCTTTGAGTGACTGTGGCAAGCTTTTCCCCTGCTGATCTCCAGTAGGGGAAATAGTCCTGCCGGGGCAAATTAACTGGAGAGCCTTTGCACACAGGCCCTGTAGACTAATGAAGAGACCCAGAGGATATTTGCAGGGTCACACAAAGGAGCTGGTATAGATGCTGGATGAAAATTGGGCATTAAGCAGGATGCCACGGGTAGCTTCAGACTACTGCAGGCCTCGCTTCTAGGGAACCATCACGGAAAAGAGGATTGCCGCACAATCTTTTATTTATTTAATTCCTTTCAAGCAATGAGATGATTATTCATCGAGTGTCTGCATGTTTAGCTGAGAAACTGTCATCATTTCTCTTACCCTGCAGACCCACTAAAAAAGAAAAAAATTAACATTTATTCGGGGCCACAGGACTTTTATTGGCTCCATATGCAGGCTGCAAACCCACAGGATATTTCAATTTGAAGCCACTTAACTTCAGCACTATTGCAGTCGTCTCCAACAATGAGGCATTTAGGGTTTTAAGTACTGAGAGGGAATCCCAGAACGCTAGTGTCAAGCGTTGTATTCCAAGTCAAGTGCAGCGGCCACAAGGCATCCCTGTGAACGCAATGCTTCACAATGCTGCCAGCTCCAAAAAAAAAAAAAAAAAAAAAAAAAAGGATCCCGACTGTTTTCCCAATGTGTGGTAAAATGAAATTAATAACACTGACCTCACATTTTGTTCTAAGTCCCACAAGCTATTGTGATTCAGAAACCTGTGGTGCAACTGTTGAGCTCTGTTTTTACCAATATGATAATATCTAAAACCCATTCCTTCCATTTATTCTCACACGCAGCTACATATCACTGGAGCTACAAAAGTCCTTACAGTTGGGATTTGCTGTGTAGTCATTTCCAGCAGAGATATTGTTCAATTGTTCATCAAATTTTGGATCTCTGTTTTTTTTTCCACACAGCCAAAAAGAAAGTGCAATTACAGAAGCTAACTATCCGTTTACTTGATGAATTCTGCTCCACTGTGTGGTTTGATAAATAAGGAAATACGTCAAGGCTTGCGCCACGTATAGTAATTAAAGTGAAAAATACTGTCACAATGTAAATCCTTAATTGGACTCCCGGAGAGATATTGAAAATTTGTCTTTAATAATAGGTGATGACTGGGGACAGAAAAACAAAGCGTGTTGAAATGTGGCTTTGGAAGTTCAATTAATCAGGACGTAGAAAACAACCAATTTAGCATTGCTCATTCAGGAAAATCACCGGGCCCAGGTAATGCACTTTTAATCATCTCACTTCAGCACCTTCAGTGAAATGGAGAGAAGTCGCACTCTCAGGGAGGATAATGTTTCTCTTGGTGTTGCAGAATCTGAGAACACCATTAATAAAGAGTTGGGGAGAGATTTTGTGACATTTGCAGGATTCACCATGAGGCCAGAGAGCAGCAATCTACCTCCAGTAAGATAAACAGTGCTAACAATCAGGGCATGACCTTGTTAGCAGGGGTCAATGAAATCATACGTGTGAATTGACCTCTCGCTTCACTGTTTTGCCAAGCTCAGAGGCAGACACTCAGTGAAAGAATCCCCCATCAAAGATAAAAGTTTTCTGGTGTTTACTATTCTCTCATTAACAACGCTCCCAGCCATCTGTGAAGTGCCGCAAACACACCTGCTTCACCCCGGGCTTGTAATGGCTTTTCTCAATGTGCATGTGGGTCTCCAACTATCTGAAGAAGAGACGAAGGGGGGGCGGTTATAGACCTGTCATTCCAGGATCATCAACCAGACGCACAGCACCTTGTATTCCACTCGCATAATTATGGATATTGTAAAGCGTTCAAAATGATCAATTTAGCCGCCTCTGTCACCGGAGGAGTTATTAAGCCACTTTGTGTTGATTTCAATGCTCATAATGTGGTGTTTTAAAGCACATCCGACCGCGGGAGTTTGTAGTTTTGTTACAGAACATGGACTTGTTTAGCTTGAGGCAAGAGATAAAAAAACATATCTGGTAATAGAAATTTAAGCTGTTGTGTTTGGGGCCAAAAATCAATAAAATCACCAAACCCTCTTTCAGTTGCGGTCCAAAAGTTGTAACAATATTTAAACCTGAGAATGGAAGAACAAAATATGGATTTTCTTCATAACAAAGACCAAATAGTGACTCGACAAAGGGTTTTTCAATGCTCGGACATCACATGCATGTGTTGCAGCAGAATGACTCATTTTGAATAACAGCTCTTAATAAGGTTGCCACCTTTGAAGTCTGGCGTGTTAAACTGAAATGCCCCACAAACAAGAGCCAGTGAACCAAATCAGGTGCGGAGATGAATGAACTCCAGCAAGTGAACTCTTGCGAGACCCCTGTGGATCCTTTGAACTTGCTATAGGGTCTGTTTTTGCTCGGTCAGGGGAAGGGGGTGCAGTGTTGTGGTCACTCTTTGGTATGGTCATCAGGCTCTGTCCCCTGTGCTCCTCTCTGCCAATGTATCTGTTTCCAAATGGGATTGACATAGGCCTGAGACGTTCCCTGCTGAGGTCCTCTGAAACCAGAGATCCTTGAAGTGGACGTCTGCCTGCGTCCAGTCTGCTCCCAGGAACCCCTTTCAGATCCAAGGACTCCAAATGTGGCCTCTTGCTGCATGAAGACATTTCTGACACAGACTGGTCGGGTGGTTACAACCCTGCCCCCGACGCCTCGGTCCTATGCAAACCACCACCACCTCTACCGCTCTAACCACCAGCAGCAGACCATCAGCAGGCCTCTAGCAGACCAGGGAGCAGACCACCCTGGGCTGGTCAGCAACCCCTGCTTACACCTGCCATAAAACTTAAAAGCTACAGTCTCATCCCCCGGCTTTGAAGTGTTCAAAGCATAGCTTACTGACCTTTGATGCGACTTTGGCCGCAACACATGTTTTGCACCCATGTATAAACACTGGCCTCTCAGCAGACAAGGCGCGATTGTTTACCTACATGTGCAAAATGTAAGGGCCAATGCATGGCAGCCATGCATGGAGCCTCTATTCCCACACGTCAAGTGCCCCGCAGTGGGAAACTGACAGAAGTCGAGCAGGACAATGCTTTGAGCGAACATGTTCAGCCACCATGTGTTCAGCATTACTCTGACCACTTTCTCTGTGCCCTCAGATTGACCACTACACCACATTATTCTTGGATAATGATAGACAAAGCAGTCGCTCACTTGACTTCAATGTTACACTGGACATCCAAACCATATAACACTTATGCCAGTGTATACTTCTTTCAAACATGTCAGTAGCGCCAGGTATCAAAGCTGTAATTTACTGAGAGTTGGGCTTGAAGGCCTTGTTTGACTTCTGACGTTAATTTACTCTGGGTCTGTGTCACTCAAAACTGCAGTTAGACTTACTTTTGGTCCATTTCACATTGTACATAAATCTGCAGGGAGTTGGAGATGGCAAATAAGATAATTTGACAAGTCCCAACTTAAAGCTCCTGTGAGGAACTTTCTTTCTGTATTGATTTTAGCGCCCCCTGAGGCCAAAGTTATATTTTTGCTGATTATGTCCTGAACATCATCCAGCACTCTTCAATGTATCACTTATCAGGAATATTTATGGGGATGAAGTGAAAAAGCTGTTTTCCTTGGTGTGCGGAAAACTGTTGTGCCTGACATCTACCCCCTTATAGTTATTACAAGCATACAAAACAACACTGAAATTAACAACATACTAAAAATTAAGGTACTGGTGGGAGTTGATTCTGTAGGTTATCGAGGGAAAATCTTTGTTTATTTGAGACTGCTTTATAATCTTTGAAAAAGTTCCCACAGGAGCTTTAACAATAAAAACAAAACCAAAACTTTGTAAATACAACTTTCAACCATCCCATCTTAGAGTACTCAATCAAGGCATCAAGTATTTCCCCCTAACTTTCCTTGGGATTTATTCAAGGAAGCAGGAGTTTTATTCATAGTTTAAGTAAATTTCAGATCAGCATTTAGCTCTTAAGGGCTTTGTCAGTTTTTGACGTAAAACAATTGTTTGAGGTTTGGCATCAGGGCCATAAGTAAGGATTTTCATGCATACATTTTCAAAGAAAGATACAGCTTATTAGAATGCCTACATTGACCTGATCTGTGATCTGTTAATCACGAGCCATTTTGTCCCTTTGACACAACAATGTTAAGCCACCACAGCCTGTTTATGCTTCCTGCTGCCACTATGGATGAAAATAAGTAATAATAAATATTTTATAATAATAAAATTAATCTATCTTAGTTGACGAGTAAGTACTATGCACTTTAACATGCTTTGTGTTTGAGCTACCACCTATGAGCTAAGCATGCAGGTGCAGCTGCATCACAAAAGTGGGAAGAGTACAATTTTCAGGGTGCAGAATCACCACAAACCTCAGGATTAAAAAAAATCAAAGGCGTAAACTTCAGCACCTGCTTTATCAGTGGCAACTGTCCACTGGTTGGTGAATGTTGTGAAAGACCTGAATGTGAGGGGTATCTTCTGAGTCATAGCACAGTTTGGAAAGGGTCGGACCGGTGGAGCCTAATCTTGTTTGCGTTTCAGCCAATCATGCTTCCATTAGTACACAGCGTGTAAGCTGGATGCCGATAGCCACGTCAGTTACATAATAGCGTGATGCCATAGCAGTGCAACACAGTACCTCGCTAATAAATCCAGCGAAGAAGAAAGATGCGGCACAGTAAACAAAGAGCATTAGAGACATCCAGCAATTCATCTTCTTTGTGATTGGCACGTGGCTCTATGTTACAAAGTGCAATCAAGCTTTGTTTCAGGAGGAGAGATACAGCAACTGCTGTTGCATGGTAAGCAACGATTCTTTTGACCGGTCAATGGTCTGCAGTGTTGTAGCTCCACTTTCTGGGATTGCATGGGTTTAGTTTGGCACCCCAACTGAAGGGTCTAAAAAGTGGGACGGTTCGACTTGGTTATTTGGGGATCCGTCCCGGGAGTGGTCACTGGTAATGCCACAAAATGTGTGCCGAGACAAACCAAACTGAACCACTTGGTGGAAACGGGGCTTATTTTACCTGTTGGAGACCAATCCTTTCTTCCTTCTTTCTTCCTTGTTTATTCATTTATTTATTATGGGAGCGGGTACCTTTATGTTGTCCTTTTGTAATTCTAGCACTGAGGTCTTTCACTGTCTCTGTATCATTTTAATCAAAGCACACTAAGCTACAAACACATGAGAACGGTCTTAGACTGTGTTCCCTTCCTCTGTAAACTGCAGAACGTTTCGCATGACTACCCTGATATATGAGTGTTGTTTTTTTTTTGAGCGAACTTGAGTGTGACAAGTTATTGTGAGCAGTCTACTGCCATCTTTAACTTGTACAGAGTTACTACAGTAATCAAGTTTGCCATGCACATGTCAAGTATAACATTTAACCCTCTTCCTCTCTTACATATAGCATTGCACCATTTACAGTTCTTTATAAATATCTGGCTGTTTTACAAGATATTAAATACTTGACAGAACAGTAAGCTCATAAGTACACAGGACCATGGCCTGGTATAAATGTCCAACAAAGGAGGGTGATATATAGCCAGCCAAAGGGTTTACATGCCTCACATGCAAGTGTCTGAATGACAGGGCTCAGGATGATGTAATTATATTAAGAGCAGCTTTATACGAGTGAGAGCGGTCACAGCATGCAGTTAGCGCTGCCCAAGCTCAATTCTGGTAGCAAAACATAGGGTCCCCTTTATTTACACAATGTGTGCCCGGCCTGCTGTGCCCAGTGTAAGTACAACAACAATGAATCTCCATTACAGTTCAAATAGTGCACATAGAAGAAGCTGAAACAGAATCAGGCAGCATTTATGCTTTCTGTCTTCTCTGCACCAATCAGAGAGCAGGCTGTGCTCATGTCAGTAGTGTCCCCGCTCAGTGGAGCCAGTGGAGCTGGCCTTTCGCTAACTATAGACCGAGAAATCCCAGGCGTGTTTCTTTAGGCCTTGGGGCTGTGCGGCCCACACAAATGTTGATGAGGATGAAACGGTGTGACTGCGTGGTGTCTGCACTGTGACCTATGGAATGTGCCTTCAAAGAGGATTCTCAGGCTGGGTGAATTTCTCAGAGGACTTCAGTCCTGTGGCACTTTGTTAAACCAGCATTTATTCTCTTGGGTTTACACCGCAGTTTATAAGAGACTATGACTTCAACAGAGACACAGAACACTTCATATGTGGTTAATTCTGGGCTTTTTTCTCTTCTGATGAGGAGAAGGTCAAAAATGTACTCCATTTTCACCATTTACAGACCCAAAAGCCTGAAAAGCAGCTTTTTTTTTCACTTACTTGTGTCCTAAATGTCGTCAGCTTCCACAAAGTGAATCCACAACATCCCGAGCGGGATGACAAAGCAACACGAGCCACAAAACCAGATTGTTCCTTAGCCTGAGAATGCCTGGGTATAACCCGGCTATGCCATAAGACTAACATTAAAACAGTATGAGCCAGAAGCTGTCAAGTGTGGCTGTCAACACCTCTATTTTAGCAGACATGGCAGGCCCCTTTAAACCTTGATGGATATAAATCAGGAGGCCATTTTGAAACAACAGGGTCATATTCAATCCTTGTTGAAAGTGTGTGTGTGTCCACATAAACCCTGCAAGAATGGGACTCCCTGAGGGCACACTGGGTCCTGCTCCTGTCTTTGCCAGGGAACAATTTGATATCTAACTCTTCTTATCATATCCAATAATCCCTCATTATGGGTCATTAAAATAGTTGGCCTTTTAACTAGTTTTCTAGTTTTCCCTCATTAACTTTTTTTTGTGTTATTTTGATATTTTTTATATCACAAAAAAACTATTTTTCAAAAGTCATAGAAAGAAATTCAGGAAAAAAAAAATCCATCTTTAAATTTTGATGCAGGATTTTCATTTGGGCCTTTGATAAAAACTAGGCAGTTTAGCTTTTCAAAGAAAAATGTAAAATATATTTAAAAAATAAATAAATTCTAAAAATCAAATACGCCGTTTGCATTTTTGACTGGTTGCATTGAAGAAGATTGCAGTTATAAAGACATAGTACACAGCAAAAACTATTTTTTACTACATCATATGCAGATTAATATTGGATTTTGTGCATTAGTACCAGTTTGAACAGTGATTACTATCTTCCCTACTTATTAAAAGTTAAGTAAGCCAAGTATAAGTGGGTTTATCCAACCACTCCACCTCTAGTTAGGAAGGGAAATCAAGCACAACAACAAAACTTCCGTTCTTTCTCTGAATCTTCCGAGCCTCTTTCACAAATCTCCAGCCCCTTCATTCCTTTCACGCCAATGGGACTCTACGGAGAGCTTTTGTACTTCGCAGATCAGGCTGTGTCCACTACTCCCACTCCTTTCAATAGAGAGTAAGAGGACTGCTAAGGGCTGGAACGACAGTGTTACCCACGCAAGCAGAACATCCCTCTCTTTTTGTGCACTGGGTTGGTGAGGGGGCAGTGGGAAGGATGCGGTCAGTCTGCTCGGGGATAATAGGGGGCTGGGCAGCTGCCTTTGGCACAACAAAGGGACTAGTCTCCTGTTAGTCCTGTTTACTTTGGTGTTGTTTCTATGCCACATGCGTGTCAGGGCACCTGAAAGGGCGTATGGATGGAAATGCGCAGAGGCCTTACAGATTGAGACGTTACAGCAGTCAGCTTCCCGCTTCCTGTCGGGTTTCTGATGGGTGAAAAATAACACTGTAGAAAGTTTAGGATTATTTTTGTTAAAGACGTGTGACCTGAATATTTTTGACCACAAAAATTGATCGAAAGATGTAAACAAAATCCATCTCGATTTTATGAAATAATATTGCGTCATAATCTCCTGAGAATATGACTGTGTTCGTTAACGAGCAATTATGAGGAGCAAGTCTCGAAAAGAGTCTCAAAATGTTCGTATTTTACTTTAAATACTCCTAAGTCCCGCCTTTTGCTGCACATTTTTAAGTTTTGTCATGATTTCCTTGAGAAAATTTTGAACCGACCACAAATAGCGTCAAATTTGGTGTTTTAGTTAATTGTAAAGCGAGTTT
Organism: Halichoeres trimaculatus; assembly: GCF_033239565.1. NCBI lineage: Eukaryota > Metazoa > Chordata > Actinopteri > Labriformes > Labridae > Halichoeres > Halichoeres trimaculatus. The sequence goes on from NW_027437196.1 coordinate 12,299,206, forward strand.
TACTCCTTTCAACAACAAAAATTAAGCTCCTTAATGTTTCCACCCTCAAAAGTCAACATCGTCCATCTTTTCTTCACACACAAGCCTTCTCGCGCGCAGCCTTTGATCTCTTTGATTTCCCTCCTTTTTTATCCACCGCGAGATCTGTTCTGTGCTAAAATTCTTTAGTTTCCCATAGAAACGTGTCCTTTCCGCGGGGATATTGATGTTTTTTTCTTCGCAGGGGTTATGATATGGTGAATCAGAATCTCAAAGGCAGGGACAATACTTTCATTCATGCTTGGTTTTTTTGGAAAGGGGGTGAGCCTTTGTCGCGTACTTCTTTTTTTCCTCTCTCGTTGTTCAAATTCTCATTTCTCAAATGAATACAAATATTTATTCTGTGAGTGTCTGAGCTCCAGTCACTTCGGCTGCCTTTCAACTATTAAAGTCTTTGTTGAAGCAGCAGGTTGTAACGCCAAGACAACTCTCTCTTTCTCTCCCCTCTTGGTTTTCTGAGTGTGTCACCTTTCTGACATGATTGGTGAAAATTATGAATATTCCTCTTAAATTCGTGTTAATCGCTGAATTTTTCCTCTCTTAAAAGAACAAAATCCACGTCATAAAATCCTGGCTGTCTGGGCTACATTGGCATCCAGTTGTTGCCATGTTTTGCAAATATTCCCTCAAATATTGAAGACAAACTGACTTGGCACACCACAGCTGAAAGCTTCAAATTCCTCTAGTTTGGGGTATTAAATCAACACCCAGGCCTTTCTCAGCCTCTCCTCCTTCTCCTTTCTGCAGCCTGACATGTCTGATAGACCACACTTTTTTCTCTGTATTGTTGCTCTGTCATCTCAACAATGTACATCTTCGGGACACCAATTTCAGAGGCCTTTGATCTGCAGAGCGAAAGGAAGAGTTATGGAGAGGGGGAGATGATTTTTTCTCTTTCTCTCACTCCAGTCTTAAAAAGGAAGCAGGCTGGGATTGATTTTCATTACAACCCATAAATGACATATTTTTCAAAAGCTCTCCATACTGTCATCAAGAAAAATAAGGAATATTTCAAAAGGGAATCTCATATTCAGAATAAATTCTGAATAAACAGCAACATGCTTCCAAAAATCCTACAGGAAACATAATGTAAACATGTTTACATTAAACTCCATGTTGCATAGTTTACTTTGCAGAGATTATCTTTTAAGGAGGTGTAACAAGCTACAACCTGTAATTCATCTACTTATAGGAACTATAGAGTGGAGGAAAAGTAGGGTGTGAGACTCCAGCAGTCAATTCACAGCACTTTCTGCAGGCTAAATGATAGACATATGAAATTCCATACATTCCCTCTGTGCCATAAGGCCGTCAGAGTCTACATTTCAAATCTGCTCTGAACTTTAATTATGATATTCCCAAAGTCTCGTGGGAGCTTTTACATTGGACACAGTCCTTGTTTTTCAGTGCTGAGCTTCACATCTGAGGCGCACTATCAGAACATAAAGGAGGGCGAACTGTGGGGTGTGAACTAAATGCTGCTTGGGGCAAACTCCAAGAAATGTTTTGCAGCTCAGCTGTTAGACTTTAAGTTTTCAGTAACAGTCAATCGGTGCCAAGATATTCTGAGAATACTTTTTAAAGGTCCAGGTCCTGGTTCAGCATGATGTTGCAATATTTTGCAGTACAAGGTTGTAGGACTATGATGACACCAACTTTGGATGTTTTACACTGTAAAAATAGAAAGTTGTGGTAACTCATAAATTATGGTCAGCTAACAAGAAGTTTGTGTAAATCTAGTGCAAACTTAATATTTACTGTCTGCCACGCCAACTCAGAGTGATTCCATTGGGCCTTCCTGTTTCCTGCATTTTTACATTGATATGAGGAAGGATCAGGTTTCTTTTGCATTTGTGATTCAAACTCCTGTAAATATGCTTTTTTATTTATTTATCTATTTACTTATTTAGTAAAAATGTATTTTTATACCAAGTTTGGATGTTTTACACTGTAAAAATAGGAAGTTGTGGTAACTTATAAATGTAGTGAAAACTTTGTGTTTCTGTCCATCAGCTAAACTTGAATTAAGTTTAAGACTTACAATGTTATCCAGTTTGGGTGTCTGTATGGCCTAACAAATTGGCAGACTGTTAACATTTTATTATTGCAGATTTTTTTTTTCCTTTGGTCTGTTTGTGGCTTCTGGTGTTTCTGCAGTCTGCCTCAAGTGGACACTTCAAGAACTGCATTCTTTTTTCTTTTTCAAGTTGCATCGTACAAAGTAGTAGTGTGTCTTTGTGCTTTAAAAAACTTAGCTACTGCAATTAAATTTTCTAAAGTTAGAGACAGACACTTTTATGCTTCAAGAAGAAGTGTAAGAAAATTTCTCTTTAGAGACATTATCGACTATTAAAACAGAGTTAAATGTCACAAGGTCTGTCAACCAAGTACCAATTGTTTGGCAGAATATCTCAAAACAACTATCGTATTGTAATGTAACTAAAGTAGGGATAATATTTATCTTCTGGTGTCTGTGTACACCCATAACAATAGTGATATCAGGGGTTATACCTAGCAAATTTTGACCACTTTTTGTTCAAAACTCTTAGAAAACACAGGAAGGGGGATTGGTTTTAGTGTGAATTTGCAGATTACAAATGAAGACCATTTGAAAGCAGATGATACAAAATGCTTTATCTGACATTCTATTCATATCAGAGACTGAAGTTGCCATCATATGTGCTTCAGTTGTACATTACTTATCTCATATAAACTATGCACATGATGAAAGAAAACACCAGAATGAACACTGATGGGTAAAATGGCTGCACCTCCAACACTCAGCAGTATAATTATCATCATATAGTCATTTGATGAAGCTTTATGATGAAGAAAAAGGGGGGCTCTGCTGTCTCTGTCCTCCATGTCATCTCACACACGCTGCCACTCGTGATAAATGAACACATTCCTGCTCCCCTATAGGCTGTGAGCCACGCAATCATGTCCCTCCTGTCATAAACAGCAGTCGTTTACTTGCTCCGTTAGTACTTCTATCGCTCCCAAGCAACTTTCCTGCAGTTTACTGAGTGAGTGCTGAGAGTAAGTGCTACATAGAAATAAAGATACTGTGAGAATTGACAACTAGAGTGTTACAGTGTGTCAAAAGCCTGCAGGAAGGAGGGTCAGAGCCACTATAAGCTGTGAGTGGAAGCATCAGAATCACTCCCTCAGTGATGCTATACATCTGTGTGCATGTAATTCTCTTTTTGGCTGATTTATAGGAGGATTTTGAGCATATTTCTTACACAGTTTAATCACATTATAGGGTTAAGCCTGGATGGTGAAATTTAAAACATATGTAGGTGAAGATTTTGACAAATTAAGTCAACCTTTAGATTGAAAAATAAAAGATTTGAGGTACTCTTCATGCGTTTTTAATATATATCATTTGTCTATTTATAACACATCATGCAGAACCCTTATCCTTCTCATCCACCAAAACAATCAGAGCTAGTGTAGAATTGTTCAAAAATAACAGACTGCCCCTTTAAATTAAATTCTCACACAATTTTCCAAACACAGAAGGGACATGTTTGGATATTTTCTGTTGTTACATTGTGCTGTTCGTTTTGTAATGTAGCCTTAGATTAAAGTCTTTGATTTTGTAATTTGCTTTATTTGAACTGTTATAATCAGTCTCGCGCTTAAGAAAATAAAAGCACGTGTTTTGTTCATAATGGCAGAAACCTGACGGAGGGCTCCACTGACCCGTATGTCCATCATGCAGAGATGAACCTCTGAGGTGAGACAAATGGTAACAAGTTTAGACCTCAGATATAAGGCAGACGTGTTTACTGGCTTGACGGGGGTCTTTGAACGCGTCTTAAACACATTTCCAGAACACGGAGGTGAGAGATTAATCACCTGTTAGAACTAGTCTGAGTCTTTTTTTTTTGTACTTTTGTGTTTTTAAATGTTCCTCTTTTTTTAAAAATCACCATTTAATCAACTTTTCTACATTTCACTTTTTTCTTTTTTCTTCAGTGGGTGACCCAAAAGTTTCCAAACACCTATGAGCCTTTCACGTCCTCTCCACGCCGTCCGACATGCGAACATCTATCCGCTCAATGGGACGTGTCACGGCAGCGCATGTCCCCGCACAAAAGACAATTGTGATTTAGACAAACATTGGGGGGAAAACATAAAGGCAAAGGTCAAGTCCTCTTTCAGTTCAAGTGTGCTCCGATTCACCTACAACACAACGGGGACAAAGAGTTTCAGCTACCTCCGTTTCTAAAAGGGGGATGTGACGATTACCCGCTTTAAGGAGCAAGAGGAGGAGGAGGAGGAGGAGGAAGATTCACGACTGATTTTGGGGGAAAGAAAAGCACGATCATTCTCGTAAATTTAGGCACAGACTCTCTCACATGCATCCCAAATTTGTACTTCGACACAATAAAAACAAGAAGTATTATCATACCAATTGTCACGCTGTAAGAAATCTACAGTCTCCACAATTTGGGCATTTTGTCGTGCGTGTTTTTGTGTTATTATTATTGCAAGTTCAATTATTCCTAGAACAGAGGGATTAAAAGAATAAGTAGTGTTAATTGCGCGGCAGGTATAACGAGCAGGTCTAATCCTTCTTCCCCCTCTTTGTATTGAGTTTTTGTGGGCTTAATGAGTGGCAGGTAGAGCTGCTTCCTGCTTTCTCACATGCTCAAATAGGCCTCTCACTGCTTGCAGTCCTGGACCCTGGCTGTGTACAGGAAACAATTGATTTTGAGCATAAAGTTAATTATGCCGAGAAATTAGACAGCCTTAACGTTGGGTGAGGACTCAGAGGTTGATTTCCTGACAGCTCTTAACACACTCTCAAGTATCATTCACGCATGTGCGTTTTTTTCCACTAAAGACTGCAACAATATAAAGGGGAAAACGACACTTACCTTGCCTGCTCCTGCACTGGTTATGCTTATTTTTTAGCACATCTATATTCCTAGAAACATTACACGGAAAATGACTCTCTGTAACAGTAGACGTGAATTTTATCCATCCTTAATGCTGAATTTGGAGTAATAAATGGACAAAAAAAATCCTTTGGGCTAGCTTCTGCACTGGTCTGAGTAGTTTCCTAGGCTACACAAATCAGTATTATGAAGATAGTCTGGGCTCAGAGAATGTCACAGTGGTCGGCTTATTATTGAAACTGAGAAAAAAATCGTATTGAAAGTTTTTTTTTCTCCCTTCTTTTGATGAATTAACTCATGGACAAGGAGAATAAGCCTCACATAGCGTCCTCTGCGCCGAAGAAGGAATAATTCAAAAAGAAAAAGTCCTGCTTAGAGCTTTTATTTTTGCACAAAATCAAGTGCCTTTAATTCTTCTGTAGTTTGAGGACCCTCCAAAATAAAAGTTTCAAATATTGCGTAAAACGTGTTATAATAATTATACGGCTGCTGTCGAAATAAAAGTTTTCTCTGACAGATAAAGACCCTCTGACCTCTCTAACAGAAGCTTTAGCCTACATATGGTTTACGCGTCAAAGTGAGATCGCCCGCCGCTGAAAGGGTTTTCTTTAATTCTATTACCGGACGTGGGCTCGCTTTGTTTCAATACTGTCGCAGGAAAATGATTGACAAAGTAATAAACGCGTCATGCTGCTGCATCTGATTATGCCGCGGCATTTGCATTGGACATTGAGGGGAATATGACAACCTTGACACACAGGGGATTTGCTCTGTCAAATAAACACGTCTCCAAGGATCTATATTGTTGCGCTGACAATATAACCTCCCATTCATTGAATTTCAAAGTATTTCGAGTTCCTGTGTCGTTTTGATTAACGTATAGCTTTCGAGTGTGAGGAGCTTTTGCAGCTTTAGCGAGTGTTGGGTCAAAGAAGAAATTAATATGAAGGAATGAATAAATAAAATTAAGCTTGGCCCGAGCGGAAATGAACTATACACTGTCGACTCTCTTCTATAATTAATATCTAGCCCTCCTTCTTTCACTCTTTCGACGCAGGTTTAGTTTTTCAAGAGCCTCTTGACATTGTAGTGGTCACACACGCTGCATACACTGTAAAAAATATTTTTTTTAGAAAATAAGCCAATAAATGTTTAAGTTCTGTGTTTTATAAAGTAGATGGAAATGAAATGTATAATGTATTGGTTTGAAAATAGAAAAGGAAAAAAATACTGTTTTTTTCTCCTCATGACATATATTGCTATTATTTTTGTAGTTATGAGATTGGCAATTTTTTTGTTAAAATGGGTTTAAAATATGCAGAAAAATTACATTTGTCACTTAAAAATATTTTTTCTTTTTTGTTGCTTTTTTCATTTTCATTTATTTATTTTTTAATCATTTTATTTTATTATTATTATTTTTGCAGTGCAATGCTGGACTACAACTTTTTTTTTCCAACAAAAAACTAATCTCGCCAACATTTAACACTCCTCTTCTCTATAAAACGCTGGTGTCGTTATAGATGAAGGCCATTGGTATCCCATGGCATGCCCACCTCCAGCAGGTGATCCTAGTGTCGTAACGTGTCAGCGGTGGCCTGACATAAGTATAATAATAGTTAATAGAGCGTGAGAGGAAGAGAATGGTATTAAACCTAACAAAGATGTGTCAAAAGCAAAAGTCTATGTCTTCATTAGCTTGATCTCCAAGGACCGTCGAACATTTCATTAGTTTGTAATTTATGAATGTTTGACAAATATTAAAGAGTATGTAAATATGGGAGGCGTAATGTGTTTTCCTGCGGGAGATGGCGAAATGACCCAAAGTCTTCGATACTGCTACACTGATCACGTGCATTATGGTTCTTCTCAAACTGTGCATCCGCCTGTCTGTTTGGAACATATTTCCCATCTGACGTGTGAAATAGTGCAGATAAACCAATGATTCATAATGCTGGCAGCATTTGCATCCCCTAATACTGTGTGTTACTTTGATATATGATGATATACTGTCTCTTCAGCGAGTGTATGAACGCACTTCTGCCATTATGGCTCTGGCTAAATCAGTAGGAGGGTTTTTTGTCCTAAAACGGTCCATTTCCTTGTTTGTGGGCCACTTCATGTGCAGAGCAGGGAAATGGTTATTGCGTTTATAAAATCATATAAATCTAAACTTCTTCAGTGGTGCTGCTGAAACTTGAAGGATGAGGCCTCAGGATTATTTTGTCTTTGTGTAATGTTGATAAATTTCCACAACACCCTAACACACCTGTTTGCCAGGACTGCTACTTTTATAAGATATTATTTTTTACTTTACACAGTCAGAGATCACGTAGAGGTCAGGATGGATGAAAAGTCAAGTTGGCTTGTTCGCCAGAAGGCAGGTCCTAAAATTCAGAATGGTTTATTCTGCATGATTTACAGGCAACTTTATGACTTGAGTTTCATATTTCCAAATACTTGCGATTGTATTTGACTTTAAAACCTGTGACATTCTACTTTCTACTTTGTGATTGGTTATTCGACCTATCTAAAAGATGACTCACAGGCCTGTTGTTTGACTGGCATGTGCATAAAAATATTACGCCATCAGATTACTGTTTACGTTCGTTGTATTTACCCCCTCTTTACACGCACATGTATGACTGTGTTGAATGAACTCCCAAACTATTTGAATCCATATGTTTTCGAAGCAACAAGTCTCCCTGTATATAAGAGGAGCCACTGATCAAGGAAGTCATCACGGCTCGTGCTAACTATGACTGACTCGAGCGAAGAGCGCGCGAAATCAAATGAGAGAAGACGTTAGATCAAAAGAGACCGAATAAGCGGCTCTCTGATTCATCCATGCAGCTGCATTGAGAGCAAGACCAACAGGCGTATCACACACTGAAAGAGAGCTGCTATTCAGAGTGCAGGTGTGAAGTATGTGGCACAATCTGCCATATAATGTCGAGGTTGTTAGAAACCCGTGTTCGGGCCTTATATATGAGCTACTGGGGGGTTGATTCGCTTTGGAGGGAGTCCGCTCATCTATACGAAAGTAAAATAACTTCGTTTCCTGAAATCTCTGCACAACGGTAATCCTAAAACCTGTGCAGTTAGGGGGTCGTCCATACGTTCTTATTGGCCCAGATTTGTCCCTCCAGGTTGTCCGGGTAGTGACTTATGTGAGGTTTGCCTGCTACAGCCTACATAAAGCGACCGCAGGGATGGAGCCCTAAACCTGCCTTAACTCCACGTGCACACATTTTTATATGCGGAATACAGTTAATTTAGCTGTAAAGGTGGTCATAAATCTTTAGGATGGAAGCTCGAAATACAGTGTATGCATCAAAAGCACGTGATCTTGTAAATCCTCCCTTGGTAACTATCCTTGGGAGTTGGAATAAAATATTCAGCATTCACGACAGGCTTTTATTGTAGCATTTAACTTGTGGGTTTGTCTTCTGACCTCACTTCTGCACACTCGATCACACTCAAAGAAATAAAGTGGAATGCTCCTTTACGAATGAAAACAATAACAAAGCAATATTTAATAGTTGCAAGTTAGATACATTTATAACGATAAATATCTAGAAATAATGTTAATATTAATTCATTTACAATAAAACATTTTTAACTCCTGTTCCCACATTACTCAGTCCCCTTACAACAACTCCCTCTCGCTTGGTGTGATACTGATGAGTCTATTGCACCTGTCTCTCTTCTTTTCTCTTCATCTGCCATGCCAATTTCGGCCACTTCGTTCCTGATAATTATGACCTGGTTGGTGTTGGAGGTGCTGATGGTGGTGTTGGAGCGTGGGGTGGGCGTGGAGGAAGGAAGGGAAAAAAAGAGGAGGGGGGTGACGAGTGGAAGGGAGAGTGAGTGAGAGGCTTTTACTCCTAGACTGCTAATCCCCCTATTAAAAGGGTTTTGTTCAATAATGCCGGACAGTTTCCGGAAGTAGGATTACCGCCTCCTTTATCTTACAAAGAAATGATATTTCACACTCAAATGAGCCCGAGGATGCAGCAGTGGTATTGAGAGGGCCTTGGATTTATTTTCCATTCTTGGAGTATCTTGAAAGCTAAATCTTGCATTTTTTTTCTTTAATTTAAATTATCAAAAAATTTTAACAATAAATATGTTGAAGCCGTGCACAACTGCCTTTACATTCTGACGTTCCTTAATTTAAACTCCACACCTAGCTGGACACTTAGTGCCTAATAGTGCCGTGGTTACTTTAAATTACGTTGGACAATTTCTGTGACCACTATTTTTACCATACCATTTCTTAAAGGTACCATTGTATACTAAGTCTTTTGTGCAGCCTATTATGCACTAAATGATTTTAGATTCCCTGGGGTAGGCTTTTAAAGTTTCATAACTGCCATCCATTTCCCATTTCGAGTCTCTTTCCCTTCTCCCCACTCTCACACATGGGCACACGCGCGCGCACAACAGCAGTTCCTGATTGTTGACCCCGTGGCTGATATCAGATCAGAGGTTGTCACTCAGCTGAAGGTGGGAAGCCCCGATGAGTGAACCCTACAGGATCAGTTGTTAAAGACTCCTCGCGCGCAGTAACTAACTGCCAGCTGTAGCCTGTATCCAGTGTCTGCACGCGGGGAATTGAAATTTCACAATAAGCACAACATTTGTCCTGTTTTATCTTAAGCATTCCTGTTCCTTTCACACTCTTTGGATCCCAGTTTTTGGAGCATGCACCTCCTGAATATGCAGCTTCATTTCTGGCTGAAGACAGTCAGGATGTTTATATTTGGTCAGTCATAAATTATTTAAGGTCGTTGAACTATTGCAGAGCAGACGTGCACAGTCCTGCTGCACTTCTGTGCGGTTTTATTCCTATTTTCCCTGTCAGCTAAATGAACCCAGAGTCGTTTTCTTTGATCCCCGTCCACAGAAAGGACAAAATAAGGCGTTTGTTTTAACTCTCGCGTCCTTTCCTACAGAAACAACCCTTTTAGACATCGCCTATCCTTCACTTCCAGCTGCTGAATAGAAAATGTTTTACGTGACTCAGTTAGTTCTTGTCCGATTTGACGACTGGAACTAAAAGCTTTAGACGGCCCAATAGAGAGCAGCCCAATAGAGAGGAGCCCAACAAATCGGTGACAAAAGGCTTTCCGTGTCATCAACGTCGTTCAGACGACCTAGAAGAATCCCTCTGATATCAACTTCCACTTCAAAGACCCCCGCTTTCAATTGAGATCCAACTATCTTCTTGTTTTTCTGCCCCTTTCTTTCTTTTCTTTTCTTTCCTCTGCAGGAGCTGGTGCCAGAAGAAGCATCATATTCTCCTGTTTGACGTTGGTTCTATTCCTTTTGCAGTCCTTTAACTGCCATGCACTTAAACAAACTCCATAAAGACAGAGGGAGTTGTAGCAATGCTGTTTCCACCCACTTCTACTTCAGTCAAGGCCGGGGTAAAATTCCCCCTGAAGGATAAAGTTTCCCAGAATAACTACAGGGCTCTTTGGCTGCCTGTTTATAATCATTTTGAGTTTTTTTCCTTTAAAGACAAAAAAAAAGTTCTGGAAAAAATTAATTTGCACGTCTATTATGAGCATGTGCAGTTATCATTATGGTTTTACATATCTCACGTCTAGAGCCTTAAATATGATTAAAAGCGTCTATTGAGCAGCATGGCTCTCTTGCAATGCAAGTCTATTATGTTGTGGGACAACTCCGTTTGGCGGCTTCTCCTTTGATTGTCGTAAAGTAGGCCCAGAGCAAAAGAATATATTTTTCTTCTTTATACTGCCCTCGTCTGCAACATAAAGGACATAGATTACCGTTTCCGACCCCATGGGAAGCAAATATTACATTCTTTGGAGCGAGCTTTTGAGTCCACGGACTTGGCCCCATATCATTTGAGTTTGACTTGGCTATTGCTATAGAAATCTTAATTCACCATGAGGATTCACCGTCGTGAAAAAAATGGCTCTTTGTACCAAATGCCCTTTGAAGTCTGGATCAGAATATTGTAGCCCTTCATCAAACTCAGCACACATCAGACCAAAAGCTCAGCTTAGAAAGTAAGACTTTACACAATTCAAGATGCCGTCCTTTGAAGCCAAGGAGAGGAATGGTAAAATAAAATGTTAGAGGGTATTTAGGCGATGGAAACTTTAAACTTAGAACGAAAACGGAAGTGGAGTTTTTTTTCTGGTGCAAGCTTTACTTGAGAGGAAAAAATAAATAAAAATACAGAATAGACTTTGGAGCGCACACACACACACACACACACACACACACACACACACACACACACACACACACACACACACACACACACACACACACACTATATAAAATAAAAGTATTTAACAAAATAGTATCTAGAAAGGTGAATGGCTCAGCAGAGTTTCACATTCGTCATACAAGATTTATTCAAAATACTCACAAATTACAAGGCAGTTCGGTACGCATTTTGAGTGCCGCTCGTTTTCAGATATTGAAAAAAGAAAATATATATGTATTGACGACAATGATACAAAATCACGAAATGCCCACTTTGATAAAACATTTATCATAATTTCACGGTCGTATATCAAATACTGCAGGCTTATGAGTCCGTTTAGCTGTCGAGCCTCTGCACAAATGGGGAAATAAAAAGGTTTTAAACATGAAGAACTGCAGTAAGAAACCGCTCTGAGACTGATCCTTACAAAACATCAACACATCCAAAGTTACAAAATTTACAAATGTACACTTTTGCCCTAATTGAAACATGCACTTTGGTTCAATGATACAAAAATCCTCCGAGATCAGATTCAAAAATAAATAAAAACATGTCGAAGTCAAAACTCGTAATTTACAAAATAATTTTACACCAACATGCCTAGCCTACAATAAAGTACCACATAGTCTATGACGGATTTACATGACTCTCCCCCACAAGTGGACCAGAGGGCCGTTATAGGCACTGAGCCAAGCATTTTGATCGCTGAGGTTTCAAAATATATTCTTTTTATTGTGCCTGGAAATTAGCACGTCTTTAAGCTTTACACATTTTCCCTTCAATGTGGTTTTAAAATGCGTCTCTTGGCTCTGGGTGTCTGTTTGGTGGCTCATCCATAAAAAGAGGGACCAGTGGGCCTTTCACAGGCATATTTAGGCACCAAAGCCAAACCATTTTTAATAGTGAAGCTTTTCAAAGTGTGTTCCATGACCACTGGCACCAAGTCTGAGTGGGCTAAAACGCGTCCCTCGGTTCTGGGTTTCTATATGGTGGCTCATCTGCTGGGTCGGGTGTGGAAGGTCCGCTTGGCGGTGTCTGAGCTCCGCTGGCACCTGAGCTGTGGCACACGTACCACTCGCTTAAATTGGCGGGCTGGGAGGAGGCTCCCACCGGTTCCGATAGCACCGAGGAGGCCCCTGGCTCCCGGCCCAAGTCTGATGAGGGAGAGACCAGGGACGGGGTGGAGGACTCGTAGCCCGAGCTGGGTGGGGGAGACTTGCAGTGCACCTTCATGTGTTTCCTCAGGGAGCTGGGGTGTGTGTAGGACTTATCGCAGCCTCGCACTTTGCAGTTGTAGGGCTTATCGCTGGTGTGGACGTGCGAGTGCTTTTTCCGGTCGCTGCTGTTGGCGAAGCGTCTGTCACAGCCGTCAAACTCACATTTGAAGGGCTTCTCACCTGTGAACAGTGATGATGACAGTAAAATGAAAGTCATTACACGATACACTTTAAGATGGATATGTGACGTTTACACCAAAACATGTCATTTACAATGTTGTAGATTATTTTTTTCTTAATTATTTTCTTTTCATTTTGAATAAGTACAAATCTTAAAACTTCTAGAAACATTTAATTTAGGTTGAAATAATCTGGTGTGTGATAATAAAACATTTCCTCATGGTGATAAATTCAGTACAGTACAGAAACTTTGATAATGTGCTTTTTTTCCTATTCCATACATGTGTTTTTTGGTGATAACAGTGCACACACTTCCCCCTCTGCTTGCACTTTCCAAAGTTTGCCTGTTTGGACAGACCTGCCACGCGCCTCAGTGTGGTGTAAACAGAAGGCCTGAACCCCCACTGTCCTGGGTCTATACCTGGCGTCTGCATGCATCAAGGCATACGTCAAAACAGACAAGCTACGAGCATAGACATAGCAGGCCTAAAACCAACTGTAAATAATGATAAATGAAAGTAGCCAGGCTGCTCCCACTGCGCCCTACAACGCAGCCATCTAAGCTTGCAAACGCGTCTCACTCTGCGTCCCAATAACAAGAATTTCTACCTGATTATGACAAGGCAAAAGGGGGGAAAAAGACAATCTGAATAAATTACACGGAAATCATCCAGTGCTGATTTTTCTCCTCCGATTAAAGCTTTTGAGAATACGTAATTGCCTCTGTCTAATTACACTTGCGGGTTGAATATCAATTTGACCTTCAGCTGTTGGGTTGAGAGAGCCAATCAGGGATATTAGTGTAGTACAAGAAAGCGTCGAGGAACAGACCCCAGGGGCAGCCCCAGTCATAAGCACACTTTCGGATAGGTTTTAAACATGATACCAAAGAGCAGGCCCCTTGGGAGCCAACACACAGAAATAATTTAACAGATTTGTACTTAGGTAATGTGAGCAAATGATATGAATAAAACATAGGGCGCAGAAATGGAGCAGAGGGGGGAGTGTGTGTGTGTGTCTGTGTGTGTGCCACCGCAGAAAAAGGAATGTAATCATTGTGTTCATTTACAAGTGTGACTCGACATTTTGAGGCCCCCTTTTTCTTTTCCTCCCTCCTCAGAGAAGCTGCACGTCACTGGGTCACAGAGGCGAGCAGCCATATTGTGCCATTATATGTTTTAAAAGTTAAATCAGAGGCGCATTGTACACACGTCAGTCATTCTATGGAAACAGGCTGTTCTGCCAACCTGTTGGTAAGTTATTTTAGCCTGTGTGCACTTGTTAACCTGTTGCTCTAGGATCGATCATCGCAAAGGCATCATTACTACGCCTACTCCTATATGTCCTATCAATATGATGTCAGATTAAAGATTTTAAACACAGCTGTTAAATATTTACTTTTGTCGTTAGAAATGATTCACCAGACATATCTGATGACTTTATAACGAAGTTAAATAAAGACACGAGTATAAATAGCAGCTAACAACAGCAACAAGTGGCAGCAAAAGAAGAAAAAACACTTAACACATTCACCTTTCCGACTTTGCAGCTAGCATCTCTATCGTGCAAAAAGATACATGCACACAACCTGACATGGGCCTCACTCTTTGTGCTGTGGTGCAAACAAGAGGTTGAACCGTCAAACGCTTGAGTGAGCTGTACTATAATCCCTGAGCAAGCCTCGACCTTCTGTAAAAACTTGCGAGTATGCTGCTTGCAACTCACAACAAACAGGTGGTGGCCATGCAGTGGCTGTTGCGCACAGCACAGACTGATTAATTGCCCCATAAGAGGGGATTTTGAATGCGTGTAAGGGGACACAGTGGAATTAAAGCTGAAAATTAAGCAGCTTTTTTTTTTTTGCAAAGCATCCCCCTAACTTTCAATAAATAACATGCAAATTTTTTCTTAAAAAATGCAGCATCTTAATTTAACACACATCACAGCAAATTTCAGCAACACGACAAGAAAATAAAAAGTGATTACTGACCCGTGTGCGTCCTTTTGTGGATCTTGAGATTCTCGGACCTTGCAAACACTTTTCCACAGCCAGGGAACGGACATGGAAACGGTTTCTCTCCGGTGTGCACTCGAATGTGATTTACAAGTTTGTACTTGGCTTTAAATGGTTTGCCTTCCCTCGGACACTCTTCCCAAAAACAGATATGATTCGCCTGCTCGGGTCCTCCGACGTGCTCCACCGTCACATGCGTTACAAGCTCGTGCATGGTGCTGTAAGTTTTGGAGCAAAGTTTCTTCGGCGAGTGCTCCGGCTCCAGCCACTTGCAGATCAGCTCTTGCTTTATCGGCTGCCTCATGTAGCGGAAAAACGCACCGGCTCCGTGGTGATGGTGGTGGTGGTGAGCGCTGAGATTCATGTTCAGATTCAGTCCACCGTAGCCATGTAACGGTGAGGCGGAGAACGGATCAGCCCTGGAGCTTGCCACTTGACTCAAGTGATCAGACCTAACGTACATTTCTCCAGGTAGTCCTAACCTTATTTGTCCATTCAGCGCTTGGCCACCCGGTGATCCGCTAGAAGGCTGGTCGTGGTGGAGTCCGGAGAAGAGGGTATGATTCCCAGCGTCAGTGTGGTGACCATAGTGTCCGGGATAGCTACCTGTTGTTGAGACAAACATTCCGTGGTGAGAGGCTGAACCAGCAGTCTGGTCAGTCAGTACTGGCATGGCTTGAGCTGTCAGATCTCTCCGGATGAGGAAATCCCTACCTGCGGATAGAGCCTGGGCCGTGTGAGACATAGAATAGGGCACGGATGTCGCCTGAACCGGGCCAAAAGCTCCCGTTTGACTGGAGACCACTTCACTGTGGCCTGCCATATGATGATTGTGGTGGTGGTGATGGTGGTGGGGATAATGATGGGCTGGGCTGATTTTGAGGGCCGCGGAGTGCCCCATGTGTTCTGGCCCGAATGGACTCGGCCCCAGGCGGGGTTCCGCAGTAATCTCCCCAGGGTGCGAGTGAGCCATTGAGTGTGGATGGCTGCTGAACCCCGGGAAGCCTGTCACGCTCTGAGGGGTATGGTGGTGATGATGGTGATGGTGGTGAGCCCCTGCCAAGTCAACTAATCTCAGCGCCGTGTTCCGTTTGGAAAACGTAGGGTCCATCACGGGGCTTCCCAGTGCATCCACGCTCATTACTTCCTAATTTTAGAATAACTTGACAGCAGGCAAAATAATAATGATGATGACAAATATATTTTAATCGCAATGAAAAATAAAGAAAAAAAAAGACTTTATAAAGTTAAGTCTATCTGCAGACTACATGGAATCCCATTCGCTTGAGAGGCAGCAGCAGGACGCTTTGATACTGAATAGAGATTCATGGTAGGCGCTGCAGCCCGTGGAGCTAAACAATCACCCTGCGCTCTAATTGGTCAGAGCCCGGTGATTGACGTCACCAGTGACAGTTTCCAACGTGAAGAAAAATGTCTTAGTGACAGCGAGCAGCCAACGCGCTTGCGCAGTGCCTCGGGCAACGCTTGAGAAAAATAGTTCTTATGCA
Organism: Halichoeres trimaculatus; assembly: GCF_033239565.1. Lineage (NCBI taxonomy): Eukaryota > Metazoa > Chordata > Actinopteri > Labriformes > Labridae > Halichoeres > Halichoeres trimaculatus. Next base: position 12,315,324 of record NW_027437196.1, read on the forward strand.
AAGGTTATTGTACAATAAAAGTCCCAAAAAGTTGATTCAGATATACAGTCTCCTCTCTTTTGTCGCAGCGAACAAAAGCTGCGCGGCAATGAAACAGCAATTTCCCCACGTTGATTATGCAATTACAACACAGACTGCCTCGCTACAGCGTGCAGATTGTCAGTATAAAAGTTGCAAGGATCATAAATAATGCAGTGATATCTTTATTTAGCCCTGCAACGCGTGAAGAATAACTTTACGCACTGCTTTACGCACGTAAAAAGATCGGCGTCAGCGGAGAAAACTTATCAGCTAAACCGAAGGAAAGCTCCACGTGAGGGTTTAAGATCGTCTCGAGTACAAAACTTTAACACGCGCTTTTTTAAAAAACACCCATATTTACACATCGAGTCGTTTGCCCTTTCCGCGCGCTCTCCAGTTGACTCGCTGCTCTGCTCGGTGGGATCCGTGTGTGTAGGAAGTGTGAACAGGGCGAGCTGCGGCCATTGTCCCGAGGAAAAAAAATGTAATGGACGGGACCTGTTGTTATGATCCGGGGTAATTTTGCTTTAGACCCAGGACGGCAGCAGACGAGGGTCACAGGAGGTGGTGCCGTTGCAGACATAAGTTGAAAATAAAACGTGTGTGTACTGTAAGTATCAGTTTCCACAATTTGATCCTGGAGTGTTACTCAGCCAGTGTTTTTATTGACAGATGTAAGTTTCAGATCATAACTTGCTGTATTGATGATCTCATGTTCACTGTTTATATTTTCAATAGAGTTTTTATTAGAGTTTTTTATTTTTGAAAAAAAAAAATCACAAGTCATCTGTGAATCCTGTGTGTGTTCATTATGCTGCGTAATGTCTGTGTGTTACTGTACATGGATTAGAGTCTGCTGCGCGTTGGACATAAAAGATCTGGGCTAATTTGCCTAAATATCCCAACCAGAGCATTTTGAATATTTATTTTCCATTGTTATGATTTCATTATTAGCTGTGATCACAGTCACACTTTTGACTTAAGAGCTCTAGTTCCAGATTGCAACAAAATCTGTGTAAGCGAACGCTTAAAATTTTATGACGGGATGTTTGGAGTGAACGCTTAATCTTTCTGGATAAAAATAAAATAGTGCATGAGGTGACCTCAGGGAGGTCACATACTGTGTTGATGGCTCATATTTCAAATTTGAAACATGATAGTGAGTGTTAAAACATATCTGCAGCAATAAAAGAAAACATTTGTGAATGTTTAAAAAACAGCAACGTAAATCACCAGAGGCACTCCTCTTCAACTTTCTCCTTAGGAGGATCATTTGGCTGAAAAGTAGAGGTGACTGTGGAGTTTGAGGTTAAGAAATTAGGTAAATAAGTGAGCGCTTGTATGACATTCTTTCATGTGGGTTCATATGTTTTCTACGAGGAAAAAAAGATGCAAAAAACGAAGTCTCCTGGGTTATTCCTGTGAATTGACTCGTCAAACACGCTGCTGACAGCGTCACATCCAGCACGTTAGAAATCGAGTCAATATTTTGAGACATGACGGATTCAAAAGATGTTTATTAAATGGCCTTTTGCGCATGGGGCTCATGAGGCTCACAGCTGTAGCCTTCAGAGGCATCACAGCACCAGCGTAATGCAAAACTTTGAAGTGCTATTTCTGGTCCAAGTTTGTGCATGCACTCTCTCCCTCTCTGAGACAAGCAAAGCAGGGCAGTTGTATGAACTCCTAAAACAAAAAGAAAAAAAAGCTGAATATTGCAGAGAGGTCTCATAAAAAGGGTTGCTGTAGCTGCTCTGGCTTAGTGGCTTTCACTGTAAATCCTAAATAGTTCCTGGTAGCCATTTTAAATGCTACGTTAAACGACTCAAACATATTTTATCACAAGACAGTCAAAGGCGTTTTAATTAGAGCGCATTTTAACTTTTACGCATAAAATTAAATGCAACTGTCATTTTACGCACATAAACTTTAAATGCACTCTCTCGTGAACAGTTCCAATAACTTTCTGTGGCAACAGATTTCCACTTTTACTTGTTGCAAGCCTAGATTTGCGACCCCAATTTGTTTAAATAATACGCCATTCTTACCGTGATCCACCTGTTGGAAGATCCCTCCACATTTTGCCGAGCAAAGTAGCAAGCTACCTAAAAACTCCAAGGTCTACTTGCTAAGTTGAGAACACCAAAAAAACACACCCAAACTTTCCCTCTTTGCCCGGTCTCTTTAGACTGACTTGGAGAAACCCCTTGCAAGAAACTAGCCTCGTAGCCAAGAAGATATTTTAATGGTTTGTATGGCACGTCTGTGCATGTGGCTTTGAACTCCAGCAGCCGGAGGTTCCTGCAGAGAGCGCCGCAAATCCCACTTGATAACTTCGACAACCCACAACGTTTTGCACACAAGGCTATGCACCACTGACCTGCAAATAATAAAAAATAAAACGAGGAAGATGCACGAGCAGAGCACAGCAAAACTGTGATGACTGCATTTGGCACACTGGTGCATCCATGTTAAAAAGTGGCCTATTTGTTTAAAGGTAACCCCTGTGAACGTGGGCTGCTGCTGCTGCTGCTGGTGAGCATGATGATGTGGAAATCCAAAGCACAGATGTTGCACCGGTGTGGGCAGAAACACTGTTAGAGGAAAACACGCAGAGCTGCAAAACACACTGAGTGCACAACAAAATGTTATGTGGATTCTTTATAAGTTCATAAAAACGCCTTTAAATGAAGCGATGACATTGTGCAGACTTTATATCAAACATGAGGGATCAAATAAAACGTGTTCTGGACGTTTAAGTCACCCCTGCGTGCTTGTACCCAGCGTGCGCAGTGAAGCTCCAGACTTGGTAGTTCAAACGTTTGTAAACAAACCTTTATTGAGACTTTAATTAAAACAAATCACATCAGGCTCCTTAATAATTACTGTGATAATGTTTTTGAATATCTATGAAGTAAGGGCTGTTCCCACTTTAGGGTTCGAGTCCTTCATAAAAACAAAGACAGAGATCATGTCCGAGTTTTCAATTGCGTAAAAAGTTCCCAATTAAAGCACCAAAGAGTTCTTTCAATAAAGCAATGTGACCGAGTTAACAAAGACAATCTGACACATTTGCTTCCCATTACTGCAGTATGTGGCTGCAGAACGTGCCTCGACTCTCTACAAGCCCGCTTCTTGTTTTCTCTTCCTCAACTTTTTTATGTTTTGCTGTTATTCAGCCTTTTAACCAAATCCACAGTCAGCAATCTCACAATATCTGGGATTGATGATGCAAAGAGGCCAATAGAAGCGTGGGCCCTGCACCGTGGATTGTTATTTGGTGAGTGGATGTTATGTGGGGGGAAAGGGTGTCCTCCAATGAGCGCGGTGCCCCTGAGCCATGTGACCGGCCCCCTCCTCTCCCATTCATCAGGGCTGGACTGTGTTGTCTTTTCAATTCATTTATCTGCAGGAATGATTGCGACTATCAGTCTAGAGCTCACCGCCTGACTGAGGAGGTGAAAGTTGCGCCACAGGAAGATAAACCGCAAAAGACAATATTGCATGTATACATGATTCCGCGCGTGCATCGGATGAGCGGTATAGGGGAATTCCTCGCGTCTTAGAAAGTAAACAGAAAATCGGTGGATTGGGGAGTTTTGCTCGGTCGAGTGAGGTCCAAGAGATAGAGAGAGAGAGGGAGGAAGAATATCTGTGCGTGATTTTTTGATTTCTGCTCTCAGTCGTCTCAGCGAGTCTAGACTGAAGATGCTCTTGGACGCAGGACCGCAGTATCCCACCATAGGAGTCACTACTTTCGGCTCCTCGCGGCATCACTCAACAGGCGAAGTCACAGAGAGAGAAGTGGCGTTGGGGATAAATCCGTTCGCTGATGGGATGGGCGCCTTCAAAATAAACCACAGCTCCCATGACATCGGCTCCGGACAAACGGCGTTTTCCTCCCAGGCGCCCGGCTACGCAGCAGCCGCCCTGGGACACCACCACCACCCGACCCACGTTGGCTCGTACTCCACGGCGGCGTTCAACTCCACCAGGGACTTTCTCTTCAGAAATCGGGGTTTCGGGGACGCCGCCGGTGCTCAGCACAGTTTGTTCGCCTCCGGAAGTTTCGCAGGGCCACATGGACACTCAGATGCAGCGGGGCACCTGCTCTTCCCGGGGCTCCACGAGCAAGCCGCGAGCCATGCGTCCTCCAACGTGGTCAACAGCCAGATGCGGCTGGGTTTCTCGGGGGACATGTACGGGCGGGCCGACCAGTACGGCCACGTTACGAGCCCACGATCCGACCACTACGCATCCACCCAGCTGCACGGCTATGGCCCCATGAACATGAATATGGCAGCCCACCACGGAGCTGGGGCCTTCTTCCGATACATGAGGCAACCCATCAAACAAGAGCTCATCTGCAAGTGGATCGAGCCGGAGCAGCTGACGAATCCCAAAAAGTCGTGCAACAAAACTTTTAGCACGATGCACGAGCTCGTCACCCATCTGACGGTGGAGCATGTTGGGGGACCGGAGCAGACCAACCACATCTGCTTCTGGGAGGACTGCGCCCGAGAGGGGAAGCCGTTCAAAGCCAAATACAAACTTGTGAATCATATCAGAGTACACACCGGAGAGAAGCCCTTTCCGTGTCCCTTCCCGGGCTGTGGCAAAGTGTTTGCTCGATCGGAAAATCTTAAAATTCACAAAAGGACTCACACGGGTAAGAGCAGCTTATGCTGAGAAAATTTACTGCCAGATCTCGTGACAATGTCTCATCCAAAACATGCATGCGATCCGGGCTATTATTTACCAGGCAGCTGGAGTTTCTTCTCTGGCACTCAGAGCAGTTGTCAACAGAAAATATTTCATGTGTGTTTTTTAAGACATGTTATTTTACGCAAATTGTAAAAAGTTACATTCAACATTTTGTGTGATAAATGTAATTAATTTATTTTTTTTAATTTGAAGAAAACGTTTATTTATTTGATTCTTTTTTTGTACAAGTAACCTAAAAATAGCTTTTATTTGTGGGAGATTTCAGTGAAACCTTGAAATAAAATGATGCGTAAAATGAAAATTTGAAATCAAGTGTTCCAACCTGTATTTATAATTGTGTCTTCATTTAGGTGAGAAGCCTTTTAAGTGTGAGTATGAAGGCTGCGACAGGAGATTTGCAAACAGCAGCGACCGCAAGAAACACATGCACGTGCACACGTCGGACAAGCCATATCTGTGCAAAATGTGCGACAAGTCCTACACACACCCCAGCTCCCTGCGAAAACACATGAAGGTAAAAATACAGCTTTTACGTGTGTTTTAGTTTTCAAAATAAAATGTAATTGGAGTGTGTTTAAAAATATTTTTGTCAGCAGAAGTGACACTGGACAATATGTAGAATTAGAAGGCTGAGGGTTTTTCTTCCCAAGAAATTTAGAACCATAAGTTAATGTGCCTTGACACTTCCTTTCTTTCTTTTCTATCAACCGAGAAATGAGATTAAGATCTTAATGAGAGTAATAATGTTTGGGGTCTGCTTTGCTGAGGATGTTCCAATCAGTCAAATTAGGACCTGTAATTGTTTTTGATGATTTTCTTTCTGCAGTGTATTTGGACATAAGCAAAAAGCACATTTTTTATATTTTTATTTTCCATTTCCTGAAGGTACACGAGTCCACCAACCCGGGCCCGCAGCCGTCTCCAGCGGCCAGCTCAGGGTACGAGTCGTCCACACCTCCCACCATAGTGTCTCCGTCCACAGAGAACCAGAGCAGCAGCTCCATATCACCAGCAGCCTCAGCAGTGCACCACACGAGCAGCCACAGCACGCTGACGTCAAATTTCAATGAATGGTACGTGTAAATATTTTTGAAAAGAGAGAAAAAAAGACTGATGCAGATTTTTTTCTTTTTCTTTTTTTAAAAAAAGAGAAACTGCTCTGGAATGAAAAAAGACTTGAAATGGACTGAAAGAAACCCGGAGAGGCCCGATCGATCATTTTTAAAAGGCTGTGTTAATGTGAAAGAGAGAGAATGCATGGACAAAAAAGGAGGCAAGGACGAGAAGTTTAACTTTTTTCCCTCGATATTTCTTTATTTTTACCGAGAGACTGCTCAAAAAGAGATCTCAAAACAGCATGCAATCTACGGGCCATGAATTTTTGTACATAAGGATTTCACCAACATTGGGGAAAATGTAATATTTTATTTTGTAAATATCACAGTTTAAGGGGAATTTGTGAAAATGTGGTCCCTAGATATATGGAAAAATGAGATGGTTTTAAGAATATTGCGATTCATTGAAAAGAATGTTATAGTTGTGAACCAAATGTGAATTATTCAGTATTACTACAGTCTACACGTCGACCTAACCGACTCTTAGTATTAATGTGCTTTTGTAGCCTATTCAGTGCAACATTTTCGTCCAAGGTCCAGTTTGAGTAGCACAGTATCATTGTTGTTATTTAATGTCATGTCGATAAATCGTGTAGTGGAAGCCTGAAATTCCGTGTCAACCTGTTTATGTACGTGATAAATATAAAAAAAATCTCTGTCAATTGCTTTGTCTGAAAGGAAGTATTATTATTACATGTAAAGTAGCTCAATTTTCCATATTTATCCGCATGTAAAGGAACCGGTAACATGTTAGAAATGATCGGTATTTATGGAGAAATGCGCTCGTATGTAAAATTTAGTTTACAAAAATGTTTGGATACATTTCGTACTATATTAAAGGATTAAAAAATACCATAATGCATCGCGTTGGAGATTATTGGTGTTCGTTTGATTGGTTCTTTCTAGAAACTGTGCATAAAAGTAGTGGAATTTTATGCACTTTTGCAGAATTTAATGCACTAAGCACGGATACTTAATGCCTGTTTAGCTGCAAAAAAAAATTGCAAACTCTTTGTGTGTACGTGCTTTTACACGTGTGTGTGAGTGTGTGTGGCTCATTCAAAGCTATGTATTGAACACACAACGACAACTTCCCTGGCAGTCAATAAGAGTTAAATCCACTACCCTCTTTCTGCATCTTCTGTTTATCCAAAATTAACATCCAACACTTTGCCCTCCAGTAATGTGCAAATTAAATCGATTAATCACGGAGGTTGTTCCTGGGTGTAAACCCGGGAATAGTTTGTTACTTAATTTGTCTGGGAATCTAATTTTCAAATCTAATTTATTTTCCTCTTCCGCCGTTTGTCGGATTTCATAGACTTTGAGGGCAGAGCTGAGGAGTCAGAGTGGCCCCCTCATTGTTTCCTGGCTGCAGCTTGCTTGCTTGACCGGCCCATTAGGCAGAGATCACATCAGCAGCCTGCCTCTGATCACGGTGAGCACGGAGCCACGGTGTGTCAGTCTGCAGCTCTGTCACAAAATGCTGCTTCGAGTCTGCAACAAAAAAGCTGCATATAAAGCACTACAATTTTAAGCGTAAAAAGAATCCACATACACACACACACACACAGCTGAGGAGTGTGTGTGTTCGCGTGCGTGTGCGCTGCCAGCCAAAATAAAACATCCACGACTCCCGCCATCTTAGATGATTTGTCGAAATGTATTGAAATGTATTCATATTTTCTTTTCACGGACTATTAAATGTGGAGATAAATGAAGGATAGTAATAAAATGACTTTTTCGACTCTATTTAACACTAGCTGTCTGTCTGCCGTGGAGAGGGAGAGGAAAAAACACGCAACTCTCCACGCCGCGTTTGAGAAAGTCACTTTGCAGCTTTATAGAAAAATGTTCACATGTAACTGCAAATATAAATAGTTTAAAGTGGTTGTGTTAAAACTATCTCATGTGGTTTCTAGGCTGGCGGGATATTGCACACAAGCGCCATATTTGAATACAAATCTGGGAGCAGATTGACAAATGTAGAGATAGAAGCTAAGTGCACCTCAAGCTAGTTTGTTCATCTTTTGAACTCAAGGAAACACTTAAAATGTAAAATATGGCTTTGGAGTCCTGTGTGAAAATGGCGGGAGAAAAACGTCGTTTGAATTTATTTGAGTTGCACTTTGTTTAGCTAGGCTGTATTAACGTCTCTCTCTTATTCCTCAGCACGTTTTCACTGAAACAAAAACTTCCTATGCCCTCTTAAAACAGCCAGACTGCTACTGTACCGTGCTGAATACAAACCATGCACCTCAGCTGTGCTGTTCAATTTCAACTCCATGCTCCTGTCGTGTCGCTTTACACTGAACCTACACACGAAAAGAAAGAAAGTGCTCGTAAAGAGAGCAGTCCACGACAGGCTGCTGCGCGTCTTCCATCAGACAAACTGTGGAGTTGACGCTGACTCCACATCAAATAGGAGCTGTGTAGGGGGAAATAGCATCCACTTTAAATGTATTTACGCTCCAGTCTGGAAATGACAAACACTCGGATATCGGGAAAGCGCAGGCGCCAGCATCATGAATATTTATCACCAGCACTTGTGGCCAGTAAAGCGAGCCTGACGTTTGTGTTACCAAGGTAGACAGTGTGCAGCTTAGCTGCGCATCAAATATCACAGAGTGGAGGTTCAGCCTTTCACTTTAGGGTGTCATTTCAAACACTAAAAAAAGAAGAATTTATTGTATTTTGTTCCAACAATTTACTCACTTAAAAGTTCGATTTTATTATATTTCAGATTTATATGTTTCAAGGCAAAATCTTCATTTTCTGTGTCCCTCAGCGTTAATTGGCATTATTCCCAGTGTAGCTCCTGCTCTGCAAAAGGTTTTATATAAATGTATCCTGGGACTATTTTTCCAGAGCTTGTAGCTACTGACACACTGAGCAGTTTGAGTCCAAGATTAGAAGAAAGCTCTAATCCGTGCCCCCCACCCACCTCCACCCCTCCTTGATGGATGAGGTGGCCATGCCTGTGCCAGCACTCTGATCTGCATGCCCAGCTGCCGTCACTCACTGAGAACTAAATCGATAAGCTAAACATTTGCAGTTAGGTTTAACTATTGGGTTTCCGGTGAAGTGCAAGAGAAGAGGGACACGTGAGACCTGCTTTTAAATTTTATAAACTGCAAGTCGTGAAATATCCAGGGAGGGGGGAAAGGCTTCCCACAGACATCATCTGCTGAGCTGAAGAGTCCTAATGCAAAAAGGTCAAATTCAAGTCAAGGCCACTTACGATTTTTTTTCTTTGGCATGCAGTGATGTAAAAATGCCTCCAAGAAGCCCTGGCTTATATACAGCTATATAAAAAATCATTGCTGGATAATGTTGAAATGCAAACCAGAGTTAAAGCAACACGCTGCATTAAGATATTGTTCACAATAAAACGTATATAATATTTTGTTTTGTGTATTTTCCTTTAATGGAAATGGATATTTATAATCTCAATTAGTGGGGAAAAAAGCACGGGGTTTAGAAACGTGACCTCTTTTTATATTTTTTGGCGTCATAATGATTATTCCAAAACAAAAGTAAAACAAAAAAAAACAAAAAGCCACAAAATAATTAATTTAGGAAAAGTTTTCCAAATTTTCTTTTAAAGCTTCTCCAAATATTTTTAAATTTATTGATTCTGAATCACACCATGTTGTGATCAATAATTCAAACCCGTATTGCTTTCATAATTAATTCATCCATCTTTATAAACGACGTGTCAAACTATTGAGTTGTAAAGGAGGAATTTACACAAATCATTGACTAAAACTTCTTTGAAGTCGAAATGTTTTTATTTATTTATTTATTTTTATTATTATTTTTTAATTATTGTTTTATTTATTTATTTTTTTATGGCTACTAACCGAGGCTGTAACAGTTCACATGTCTTATTTAACCACGTCTCTGATTGGGACATCCATCTCACCTCAGGCCCGCTCTGGGCTCTGAAGGAACGGGGTTCGTTATAGTGAAACATCGGCTCACGGTGACCCCACGTTGCATCAGTTGTGCTCTCTGACATGCTATTAGCTGCAGAGCGTGCAGGAGATTTGTGGAGGCGCTGACACGGTGTTGTCGCGTCGCCTTTGACGTGTTGCTAAATGAGGCCACTCCAATTAGCTCTTTGCGACAGGGTGAGACTGCTGCACACCTCAGCGGAACGAACACAGCCACAAGGAGTCTGAGCCCTGGGGATTCAGACAGGGCGGTTTTTGAGAGGCTTTTGAACGTGGATGTATGACGTCACGATGAAAAACTGAGCTGCCACCAAAAAAAGTTCAGAGCAGTATTAGTGCAGAAATGTCACTGAAAGAGGGGAGACGGGGACAGCCTACCCCGGAAACGGAACCGATAGATTTCCGGTGACAAATGTCAGGAAATTTTCACACCTCCAGCCAATCAGTTTAAAGACTTTAGACATTATTTTAATTTTTATCATTATCATTTACTATGACTACATTTTTTTAATTGTGTTTAATTGTGTTTATTTGGTTACCCTTAAAAACAAATTTACTTCCAAAATAAATTCTTTGTTTTTGTTATTTAAGACAGATTTCAGTGATGCATTAAAACATTATAACGCTGTGAAAATATGAAGAAGTTAATCTTGTGCGACTAATTCTGGTACAAGAACCACAGCCCTTTTGTTTACATTTAGATGCAAGAGCATCTGATTAGCTATAAGGCATAAATGGCGCATGTTTAATAAATTCATCAGCAGTAATGAAATGAGGCCTCATTTAGAGGTTGTGTGTTAGAATGAGCGATGCATATGGCGTGTTAATGTACTGTTCAATGGAGAGAGGTCCTCTCCCTTTCAGAGCAGCTTGTCGACATCTGCTTATCTGATGAGTCTGATAATGATTTGCTATTTCACAATGAGGAGATGACCGGCCAAAGATAATAGCTGACAGATTCCCAAGATCTGTGTTGTTGTGTGAGTGCATTACAAGGTGGCCTTAAGGAAAACATGGCGGAAAGCAGATGAACTTCAAGGTTATTATTGTTTATGGAGACATTAAGTCTGATTTGAACCTATGTTTGTGTTTCATCCTGTTGCATGCTTTGTATTCTGCACGGATTTAACAAATCAACTCATTAGCTATTGTTCTGTGTGTGTGCGTGTATATGTGTGTGTGTGTGTGTGTGTGTGTGTGTGTATGTGTGTGTGTGTGTGTGTACCGCATATGGTGTTTTAAATTGGTAGCAGACCCAAATTAAATCTGAAGCTTCACATCTTCTTGAAACCTTGGTCCTTAGTCATGACCAATTTTTTTCTTAAAAAAGCTTATTCTCAGACTTTCAAACAGGAAGTTAGTAATAAAGTTTTTAAATAAAAAAAAAAACCTTCCAGTAATCACATCATTTGCTTGGTATGGTTTAGGTTGAACTAGAGTTGAAAAAGCATCACAGCAAAACTTAAAAGCTGGAGTTCAAGATGAAAAAGAAAAAAAACGTCTTAAACTCAGGCCTCTGTGTATAGACGTAAAAAGTTAAGCAGTATTTTTTGCATGGCAAACCAGCTGTTTTCTCTTTGGCTGAAATTTCTTTTCCTGTTTGGCTCAGCCCAAATCAAAGTACTTGTCTTAAACAGAAGGACAAAAATACAAGCTGCTAGTTGAGAGTATAGATGCTAACTAGAAATGGACTTAAGTTCTGAACTAACCCTCTTTTTTTTACAAAAAAAAAAAAAAAGACTGGAATAATAATCGTTTGCTCGTGCATTCAGACTTGCTGCTTTTCTGTATGCTTCATCATTTTAAACTGCTAACATTTTCTGCTGTACATTTCTTTTTCTCATTAGTCAGTCCATCCATCACTTGAGCCCAGTGTGGCTGTATGCTATGTGAATCTAATGCTAGTGTGTGCATCTGTATATATTTTCCATTCCTTACATTTGAAGCATTTCTGACTCGTTCAGAGCAAGATGAAACTGTGGCTTTGTCATCAGGCCAAACCCCTTAACCCCTGCATTTAACGTTCAAGGGATTGGATTGTTGATTTATACATATGTATTCATTGACCTAGCGAAGGCCTGGAGTCCATTCTGGGAGCTTGCATCCAGTAAGCAGTAGGTACAAAGGAAATTAAAAAAAAGGAGAAATGGAAATAAACACTAGTGATACAGTGCTTCAATCACATCCTGGTATGTTCTGCCGCTCTGCAGTGCATTCATTTCTAATTACACATCATAACAGAAAGAGAGTGATTAAAAGTGAAATTTGGCAAATTCAACATGGTTTGTAAGGTATCATCATAGACGTGCGCCTGGCATGGAAGGTTTTTTTACCAGCTGCAACAGCAGGACGCAGGTGGAAACGCAACTCGACTACTGATAGGAGCCAAGAAAGATCTGGAAGCTAACTGTTTTTATGTGTTTCTGTTTGTATGACTGTGCAGTAAAGAGTTTAGCCTTCAGGACGCTGTTCAGAGGAGTGAGAGGCTACGACTCATTACAAAGAAGGCTAGAGAGCAAACAAAGGCTACGGAAACCTCTATCTTCAGCATTGAGAGGCATGAAGCTAAGGGATTCATGGTGGGACCGTGTGCAGCAGCTGCTCCTGTTAAGGATCTCACTCTTCCACTTTACGTCCTCGGCTCTGATATCCCTCAGTATCACAGTTTACTGATGCGGCGCAGGTGAGAATAGTCGATATAACAGGGTCACGTCACTTTTAGAAGCTGCTGTGACCTCTGTGAAAATATTAAAAGCACACATCAAGGTTGGGAAGTGTTTTAGACGGAGTGTCAGGTTTGGTTTCAAGTGCAGAAGGTGAGAATAAGGCAGGTAATACAGCACACAGCTGTTAACATGAAGGGTAATATGCTAAATTAGTGGTATGTGCAAAGGAGGTTTAATAATCCAACAGAATAAAAAACTTGTGTGGTAAAATTTCCCAAATAAAAGGCGCAACATATTCCTGTTTTAAATCAGAGTAGGTTGAATTTTCTTTCTTATCTTTACAAGAATTTAATGTGTTCAGAGTCAGACAGTTTGACAGAAACAGCTGTGATCATTCAATGTGTTTGCAGATAATAATTTCAAAATAAAACGTCACACAATCCCAACGCCATAAGGCTGTTCATTGTAATTGCTTGTAGCTCACTCATGTTTTTGACTGATGATGATTGGGCAATACTCTCCTGCTCCAGGTGTTTGCTGTTTATTATTTTTCTACCTCTTCCAATTAATCACTAATTGGTGTTTCCACCTGCAAAGGAAATTAAACCACAACTCCTAGCCAAATAGCCTCACTCTGCTACAGGATTTTCAAAGAAGCAAAAACAACTATTTTTTGTCCAAGGCGTTTTCAGACCAACTACGACAACAGATGACCGGAGCTGATTCAGTTCTTGTGATGTCAGGAGGTTATAACCTGGTTGAGGTAAGGTCACAGCTTAGGGTGTAACGTGATATTTAATGTTTGTGGATGAAAACACGTCATGTCAAAGTGGAATGTGTTTGATTTTGATGCATAATAAAGACTTTCATGACAAATGCTTTGTATTTCCTCACTAAAATTCAATCTAACTTTACTTTTTTTTCTGATATCATAGCAGCTTTTAGCACTGAACACTCTGCACAAGTTACACTCTACAGAAGAGTGTGAAAAATACTCTATTGCGCTGAAAGGGCAACTCAAAGCACTAAGTAAAGGTCAGCTCAACAGCAGAGCTTTAGCAGAGGAATAACATCTAAACTCAGAGCTGGATGACGGATTGTACTTTAGGAAAAAAGCTGTGTTTAACCCTGCCGTGAGCCAAAATTAGTGATTAAATGTTGCACAGGCGGTTAGTGGCTTGTAACTTGTCAGCAGCTCACTACATGGGAAAAAAAAGATTCAACTAAGCGAGGATCTTAAAAACAAAAACTATTCAGCAGCAAATTGTTCAAATCTAATATTAAACATCACAAATGAATGTGGTTTCAATCCGCTGTGAATCCTCTGTTTACTCATACCAAAGCAGATAGCAGGAGTGGTGTCACATTCATCACATGACTTGTCCGCAACCACTTTTTTTTTTGAAACATATGACAGCCCCCTGCACTGCATCCTCGCTCAGATATTTGGTACAAAGCCACGCGCAGCAGTGGTTTGTGTCTAATGGACGAGTGTTGATAAGTCCTTTAAAAGGAGCATCCAGCTGAACTTCATCTGAAGGTTGTTTCCAAACTTGAGCAAGTGTCCATCTGTCATCGCTTTATAGAAAAGTGAACGGCCCCCCTTCCCTCACTTTATTTGGACAGATAAACGGCGACATGTTGATACCCTAATGGCGAAGGGAATTAATATTTAAATGCAGCTTTTTCTGTGAGTATACGTTTTTTTAATCTGAGCTGCAGTTGTTTGTATTTTCTTTTGATAAATTAATTGGTTTAGACTTAAAAATCTATGATTGGATTTAACTTGATCAGAAATTGGCACAATTAGCTTTGTTTGGGTTTGTTTTGGGTGATTTAAGAAAGTGAGGCTTAACCGAGGAGATAAATCAGAGAAAACATGTAGATATTTGGGATTTTCTTTATAAAGGATTAACAAGAGTCATTTTGCATATTCAAGTTGTGTAAAGAAATTATTCCAGATGCCAAATTACTGACTTTCAAAGTCTCAAATTCTACCCTACCTGACCTGAAGCTTTCTTCATTTTCATCAGCCATAATTGTCCTGATAATACAAGATATCAAATAAAGGGAGGACAAAAACACCAAAGCCGTCCTCTTTGTGCAGAAACAGATTGAATCAGGATTAGAGTCCACGGAAACATATCTTGGAAACAGTGTTAGCATCGAGCACTGAAAGTTAATTATAACCAAAGGGAGCGTGTGTGTGTGTGGGGGGGGATTATCGCTCTGATCCGCGGCCTTGTTAAACAGAACGGTGATGTACTGTAAGGTTTGAACAGTTTATCCCACTGGGTTACAGGTCGATTCTTTACACCAGCTCTCTGCTCTTTTGCTGCCTTTTGTTCTCCGCACTTTTACACGACACATCACACACCTGCTTGTGTGATTTACGGTATATCAGGAGTGTGGTCGCATTACTGCAAGAATTTTCTTTAACCCTCTTCACCTTTGTTCAAAAAGCTAAATCAGAACTCAGCCTGACTTGCTGACACATTGCAGAATAACATACATACATACATACATACATATATAAGCTGCATTGGAGCGTTTGGTTTATTTTTATGCCTGTCTTCTGCAGCCTGATTGAAGACTCCGCCTGATGATATGTCATTAACTCATAAACTTTTCAAAGTTACGTCACGCTCAGCTTTTAGTGGCTTCTTCTACAACTGAACCAAACCTCATGTCCAAGCACAGCCTTTTAATAAATCACGTTTGCTCTGCTTGACTGTCAAACCTTCATTGCGAAATGTTTTCCTCTCTTCCCAACATATGTTACAAACACAACTTCAGACTCTTTTCGTTTACTTTTTTAACTCTTAAAAGTCCTTCTTCCCTCCCTTTTGTCTGCAATTAAACGCAACGCAGTCGAGGATTGTTGCATGTGCAGATGGTTTGGAGACGCATCAATCTCTGTCAGCGGTGTAATAATGCAGACATTCCATACTGGGACACTTCATGAGTGGAGGAGGCACATGAGAGGGGGAGTTCCCTAAATCAAATAAAGGCTTGTGTTCAGGCTCAAGTCTGAGAAGCAGCACCCCGGTGAGGATGCAGTGGGAATGAAATTATACACAGCCCCCTGGTTACACTGTCTGCATTTTTATACATTACACTTATAGAAACTTTGTTAAGGTTGATCAAATGATATTTAAATGTTGCATGCAATAAAATGTTACTATTTGAGATGCTGAAGTCTGAATCATGCTGTTTTCAAATTTACAGCTAAATACACTCAGAAGTCTTTCAATCTTATCGTCACATTTCATGAATATTGTGACCACAGTGTTGACAGTCATCCAAATCTTGGCAATCTTCCTCTGTTGAAGCGCAAACACGGAGCTACATCTCTATTTACACCCCCGTCTCTCTACCATCTATCTTGCACAGTGATCTCTCATCCGCAGAACAATCTGAACACCGACTCCAAACACCAAAAAATGCTGGCAGAACTCCCGATCCAGCCCCCTTGTATCTCCCTCGACTCTGGGTCCCGGCTTGATGTTGACATCACATGAAGAAAATTCTCCAGCACAAACTGGAATAACACATGGAAAGTATTGGGCCTGCAGGGAGACATGGGATGGAGAATGATAAGACTGGATGCCCTTCATCTTTCGCTCTGAATACAGGCCTAAGTCAATTTTACTCTCAGCGTGAGACTTTCTCCAGCCCAAGTTTTTGAGTAAATCCAATCAGCTGTCCGCAGGATTGAGATGTAGTGTGTCAGTGATGACAGAGTTTGCCGAACAGGGGGAATGCAGTCCAGCATTTATAATAAGACCCTATGAAGCTAAGCTCCTCCTAAAGCGGTGATTATGATCTAAATGGAATTAAGATTTAATGGAGTCGATAAATTACACAGGTTTAGTTTGGACCATTTTGATAAATTCAAACTAACTTGTGAATTAAACCTCCTTTATTTTAAGTGAGACGTCCTTTTTTTTAACTATCAAGAATGTGCATGTGTTAGGCCCGTGTCTTATTTTCAGTCAGAGAATTAGGTATTTAGCATAGCATTGCATAAGTGCTTTGGCAAAGCAGCACAGTATTGACACTAGGGATGGGTACCTTTCACATTTGAAACGATACGGTACCCATACTTGGTTCCTGGCAATTGGTACCGGTACTCATCGGTACCAATTTTCGGTACTTTTTTGTGTTTCTGTGGTTAAAACGATCAATTTCTTTAATAATAAAATATATATATATATATATATATATATATATATATATATATATATATATATATATATATATATATATATATATACATATATATATATATATATATATATATATATATATATATATATATATATATATATATATATATATATATATATATATATATATATATATTGCTGTTCAGCATATTTATTCTTTAATATATAACCTTGCAATGCTGTGTTCATGTCCAGCATGGAAAATGCCTATTCTTCCACTCCCTCACAGTCACAAGCATGTATTTAGGTACCTAAACATGGTACCCTTTGATTTTACATGAATCGGTACCCAGTACTTTTGACAGAATTCAGTCGGTACCTATAAAAGTACCTAATTATCCCTAATTGACACATGGTTGTGGTCCAATTTTGGTTCTAAATACCACTACCATTAAAAAAACAAGTTAGAAAAAAATCAGACCTCACTCTTTTTGAGTGAAATATTATGTTTGATTTTACAATAATGTTTGCAAAAATGTGCATATCTGTGGGTTTTGTCTTATTTTGTGTGGTAAAAGTTGAGTATTGTATTGTATGTGTGCTTTGGTAAAGCCCACTAGGGACATATAGTCAGGTTTCAATTTCTGTTTCATTACCCTGTTAATACGTTAAAAATAAAAATGAAAAATGGAAAAAAAAAAACTTCCCTGGGTTAAACATTTTTTCCAAAACACACTCAAAAAATGTCTGTATTCGATTTTTTTGGGTGCAACCAAAGCATAGCATTGACCTAACCACTAGAAGGCTTTGCTGGTACATACACTATATATTACACTGAATTATCTAATTTCTATAACGTCTTTTGCAGTCACATAAAAAAAAAAATATAGGGGAGGTCAAATGTTTACGTTTTCCAATCATGATAATAGCATCTTTTAGTCGCATGCTTCAATTTCTGTAATTTTGCATTAAATTAGCTGCACCTGTATGCTTAACGCAATACACTAGGCACTTTTTGTTCTTCAAATGAGCTGTTGTGGAGTTTTTTAAACGGAATTATGCCACTACACAATGCAGCTGTGTGTTATCATTCACCAGCAGCAGGAAGCACGAAGACGCTGCAGAAGCTTGGCCACAGTGTGCAAAAAGGGACCACCTCTAAATTCTGACCTTGATCACAAAGTGATTGAGCCCTTTATGGCCTGCTGTAAATATATCTGGGCTTGTTGTGTGTGGGAACACAGATTTAAGGGTTTAGCTTAGCAGAAAAAAAAGGATAATAAAACCTCCTCAGTCTGCCAAGTGCTTGTTTCCAAACCACATTTTTTCCAAATGTTAAAAGGAATCAAGATTTAATGGAAGTCTGTGGATTTAAAATACTTCCCCAAATTCATAAAATTCCCTCTTGCAACACAGTTGGTTCAAATGATCAATTCTGATTCCCATTACAAATCTCTGTAACACAATAGATCATTATGTTTGACACATTTTTTAGGTTATTGGACTTTTTTGTTTGTTTATGCGTTTGGTTATGTGTTGTGTGGCAACCAGAGATTTAGTTTAGCGTAGTATAATTTGAGTTTTTTGGCATAGCAGCAAAGTATGAAATCCCCTCAGCCTGCCAGGTGCGAGTTCCCGAATCAGACTTCCCCCTAATGTGCATCAACAGTTTTGACAGGTGGACTGTACAGCCCTCTAAAGTGCTGTTGATGGTCCAAGAAGATAGAACACATCACATATACATGCACCAACCCACATGCTCCCTTAGTTTTTTTTCTTTGTATTTGGGCACCTTCCCATCTCCACCCCTCTCCCTTTCTCCTTCCTCATTTTTTGATTGGCTTACGTCCATGCTCATTAGCATGTCCCATTATCTTTGGAATATTCAGGGGAATGTTTCCAGTTGCTGCCACTCCAATTATTGTAATATACAACATGGTTCATGACTTTCAAGTTTTCTGGAAGTGCTTCAGCTTTTTGCCAAGGTCCTCAGTCACATGTGAGGAGCTTTGGGTTTTTTTTTTTCAAGGGCATCTGCTCCAAGCTGGCCCAGAAGAGAGACAACACAGCAAAGAAGGGGGGTGGTGGGGGTGGCGGGAGCAAGCTGGAAAGATCCACCTAGAATTTGTTGAATCAAATCCTTGCACCTGGATATAATCGTCCTGCTGCTGTGCTGGGAGTTGCCGCTGCCATGGAGAGACCAAATTAGTGGCTGGAAAATGGCGACCTGTCAAGACTCCCAGCCTCACCTGGTATCATATTTTAACCCGAGACAAAGCGCTCTCCTTGCGTTGCTGCTTAATGATTATTTTGTTTACGGGCTTTGGATAAATACACCACTCGGAATTGCTGGGATGATGAGCGTGGAATGAAGCTGCACAACACCAAACAAAACAATACTGCGATGTGTAATAGCTCCTCAAAGTGCCAAATGAATCATTTACATGTGCCCTAAATCAAATGCAAATGGTTTTGTTTGGTATTTAAACCCTTTTTCTTTTGCGCCGATTTATGTGCATTTGCTTCATGAGCTTTTTTGGGAGGATACTCTTTGTAGAGTTCACATAAATCAACATCTGGTTTGGTGTCAGAACAACGCACATGTGTTATCTTTGTAGTTTGAAACACTGTAAACAAAAGGATTTACATAAATACCCAATCATCCGAGGAATTAACATGTAATAGTAATATCTATCAGACTCTTGGGTGCGACTGAACTTTAATCACTTCTTGTGCGAGATCAGGGGAGTCCTTTCATCTGTGTTTCTACAAATCTATGACTTAAGCCATTAGATGTACACACTCGCTTATGTGATTTGGTTCTGCCTGCTGATTGGACGAGAGGAATAGAATTACATCCTCTTAACTAAATAATGCAATTTACAGAGATGGCAAGGATAAAGAATTACAACCATGGGGGGTCTGGACAATAACTACCAACACTGATGAATCTGGTGGAGGATAACGCCCAGCCTAAGCATTCCTTGAAGAATATTAATAGAGTGCCCAACATAAATGTGTGAAGTTATGGTATTCATTTCCCGGCTGTGACAAATTAGTGTTGTTGCATTCCAAGGAAAGATTATCATCTGTTTTTTTAATTTCATTTTTAATCTTGCAATTTATCTAGAAGAGGAAATGCCTCAATTTATCACATTTTGCTCTATAATCTGGCCACTTTGCAGTTTGTATCACATGCAGATGAAATATTGCGCAAAGCTCTGGATAATTTGGAATATTCCGATGCAATTAAAATCAGAGGTTTGAATTAAAACCGGTTATTTTATTCTGTTTTATGGATATGAGAGGAGACAGGCTTTTGTATTCTGTTTCCAGAATCTTTACAGGCGTGTTATTTTGGTCAGACTTGGCAGCGTGGTTGCAGTAAAGTGAGGTGTTTAATAGTTGCTGAGTGGCAGCCTTGCGGCCTTTAGATGTTTCCAGTGAAGGACAGAGAAACATGCTTTCAGAGTTTAAAGAGAGTGCACAAAAAGTCAGGGGGGAGTTCTTTCGTGGGCCTCTGTTGTGCGTACTTACATATTTTTGGCCTGCATGCCGACCTTACTGCATTTTCCAACTATTTTACAGTGAATCACAATTTCAAATCATAAAGTAATACTCCAGGCCGTGTGCAAAAACATGACCTTATCTGACTCCAATGCATGAAAACATTCTGAGAACTACATAATGTAGCATGGAAAAAGAGACTTCCAAGCAACGCAGGGAAAATATGCATCCAGACGTCTTATTCAAAGACGATTAAAGAGGTTTTCAAGGAAGCAAATGTGAAGTAATCCATCAGGCTTTCTCTTCTCCTGCACCTGCATGGCGAGGTGCACCCTTAGGGGATCGGGGTTGGAGACAGTGTGGTGCAGAGTCTAATGGCTGCATCAGCTGGCAGGTGTGCCCCAGAAGTTGCTCTGCCACCTGCACACCGGACGGTCCATAAATGGTGTAACTGTTGGATTGGTAAGGTGGACGGAGATGCACACCTGGGCAAGGGTGGATTAAATGCTTAATGGGTCTGACAAACCATCCTGGGGTTATCTGGAATCTGGTTTTGATTTTTAAGCATCAAAGAAGTGCAGATGCAGAAACTACAGGAAGGAAGGCGCTAGTTTGGCTAAGCGGTAAAAGTTGCGGCACCACGACCCTTTGCAGTGTGTCCTCCCCACTCTCTACTTAATACACTTTATGTTTCACTTCAGCTGTCCTCTCTAATAAAGGGGGAAAAAAAGCTAAATTAAGTCAATACTAGACAGTAGCTCCTAAAGTAGGGGTGATGACACACTGAAAAAGGGAGGTTGCAAAATGACCCCCAAACAATCAACAATTAAATATTTCATCCGTTATCATAAAGGTATACACAGAAATAAAGATTAATTATTATATAAAAAAATGAAAACAAAAATAAATATAGGAAACACAGCAAAATGAGCACATAGGTAGTCTATTTTTAACCAATACACTAAATCAAGAAGTTTAGGCCTATTTGTGTCAGTTGGATTGGCACCAGTATTTTGGGGGTCAAGGGTTGAAAATTTTGAGAACCCCTATAAGATTAAGGATGTGTTATTTGAGTTTATATGATAGCTAACATGTTTTAACTGCAGGGAGGCTCAGAATGTCCTCCAACTGTGAAGCAGTATTTAACCTAGCAGCACATAAAAAACAAGCTAATTTATTTCTCTTTTTATCGATAAACCCATCAGACAGTCAAGGATAACAATGGTCACTGACGAAACTATGAGAAAAAGAAAAGGTAAAAGTGTTCCTGAATTACTCTTTTAATGACACTCGACATGGATTGAACAGCAGTCTAAATAGCTCGCAGCTAACAATGATAAAAATGAGCAAAGAAAAAAGCTCAGGAACGCCAAAGCTTTCCTGTAATCTGGAATAAATTGACCCCTCTGTTACCCCAGAGTCTGGCTGTGGAGCTTCAATGGCCATTAGTGCCATCAGAAAACAAATGAACCCCCGCGGAAGATCCAAGAAAAGCTAATGCTAATTTCCAGCTCCAAAATTCAAAGTAAGCAATTACAAGAGGAAAGATCCACATTGTTATATTCTCTCCGCAAGCCTCGTCTGTGATCTCTGTGGAAGTTTGTTAAAAAATGGTCAGCGGCAGACATATTCTGCTTATCTTTGCTTTCTTCTAAAATTCAGAAGACACAGTTTAATGCATCAGAGCATTACTACAGTTCCATATAGTAGTGTTGTTGGTGCAGGTTACTAACCATTTTTCAGGCCTTTACAAGTAATAACTTCAATATAGTGCTAGCTGCAAATTATTAATCTAACACAAATTTCACGCAAGAAGCTAACACTAGAAGAAGCTGTTTGTAACCATATGCTGCCAGCTGCTAACCTTTCACAAGCCGTCAAATTGAGCAGCTCATTACAACTTATATCTATATTTTTAAACCACCATTTTTTTGCAATAGTTAAAAGGTTATTGTGTGTTCCTGTATCTTAAACATGGATATAAAATAACAATGGGAGATGTACAAACTAAGCGTGCAGGTTTTTAAACCGCAACATAATCATATGTCGTAGAAATGCCTGAATCCATCTGTAAACTGATCAAAGTGTTTTGTTCTAAAAAAATCTAAACGATATGGTATCGGTATTGGTATTCAACTGTACCAATTTGGTCCTTTTGTGTGTTTCTGTGGTAGTGAATATGAAAATGGTTAAATAAAGTTTTTCAATTTTACATTTATTCCTAAGTATGAAAACTTGCAATGCTGTGTTCATGTCCAGCATGGAAAATCACCTTCTCTTTAACTCCCTCCCAGCCTCAAGGATGTGTTAAGGTACCTAAACATGGTACTGTTTGACGTTACATGGATCAGTACTCGGTACTACAGTTGGAATTTGGTACTTGTAAAAGTACCTAATTCAGCACCCATCCCCATTCATGAGACTTGCTGAAATGATGTAATCACATAAGGATCTCCTATCTGGTTCATGACATGGTTCATTAAAGGGACGGGCCTCAAACACCAAGGTGTGCCCCCGAAAGGTATGCAGAGAGCTAGCCAATCAAAGGGAAGGGGGTTTGAAGGGTGGGATGCCTCAAAGAGACAGCAGCTAAAACAACCATTGAGATGCATGGTAAAGGCCTAATTTGAGGTTTACATGGTAGCTTTAATAGTGCATGATTACAATATGACCAAACCAAGTCTGTAGTACTGAATTTAAACCAAAGTATCTGTCTTATTTTTGTATAATCTGCACCTTTTGATTGAAAAAAAGAGGAAGTTAAAGAATTCACAACACCAATCCACTCCATACAACAAATGACGATAATTACAGTATAATAATGGCAGTAATTACAAATAATTATTATAAAGACTTTGTTGTAATTTGTTCTTTCATTTTCAAGTCGACAGCCTCATCATTGAAAATGCTAAACTGCTTAGCTTGTTTTCCATTGATCCCATAATTAAGGAAATAAACATGCACCACATCTCACAGCTGTTTGTTGTGATAGTGCCATTCGGGATGTTTTCAGCCACTGATTAGGATTATCTTTAAATAATAGGTGTCAAAATGTTTTGTTCTGAAGATGAAAATGATGCTCCTGTTGCATCCGTCACAACTGCAACATTTCATTTAAGTGATAGTACACAGCAGAATGAGCGTAGAGCCGAGTGTGCGCTGATAGCTGCAAGCTTACATAAAAAGATTTGATGTTTATCTCCCCGATGATGTCAGATAAAGCTACTCTCTTAACTCGATACAAATAGAAACACAGTCTGTGCTTTCCACACAGAGCTCCAAAGCCTGCCACAGCTCCCAAGTGTACCTTTGTGTGGACCAGGCCCCGTCTGCGGCGCATTAGTTTCTAGTTCTTGAAATTTAAACTGTGGCAGCAACACACAGTGTAAGAGCTCCCCAGAGAGAACTAGCAATTGCACTGCAGTGCATAAGGTGATATTATGTTTAATGTGTCGGTTTAGTCCTCGAGGGGTTTCCAACATCTGGCAGCCTTGTAATCCCCGAGACACTCCCACTTCAATGTCTTGATTCACTTGGATATCACTGGTACAAAAGGGCTTTTATTGTGAGTTTTACTGTCTCCAGTTTCATTAACAGTAAGATGAAGGGATGCATGTGTCTATAAATCAGTTATTTGTATGGTGTTAAACCAGGAAAAAAATAAGAGAGCTTCAATTTTTTTGTGTAATATTATAAATAATGCTCATTTATGATCCAACAATGAGCAATAACATGCAAACACAGGGAGGAAAACTACCCTATAACAGGACAGGATAGTCATCAAAAAACACAATAGGCAAATGAAGTAGGATAGGGAAAGAAAGAAAGAAAAAAATATACTCAAAGTTTGTATTTTGTCTTTAAGTTCCCCGTTCATTGATCACCTGGATATAGATTAAAGCTCCTATAAAGAACTTTAGGATTGTCCTGATTTTGGTGCCCTCTGTGGTCAAAGCTGGGCATTTAATCTCTTTATGATTTTGAGTTGTTCCTAATTTGAAAAATTAAATAAATAAAACTCGTCCCTCATTCGAAATTGTCTGACTTATGTCGTGTTCATGAAAACTCTTGCTCAGTGGTATGTTTGGCGCAAATTGGGCAGCACATTTCATGCTAATTTCACGTGCTAATGGCGAAAATTTATAATGTGTTTAATGCTCTTCTCACGTTATTTTAATCATTTATTTAATCACAGGAGTTTAAAAAATAAATTTTATCTTTAAACACTACCTGATTTTATGGCGTAAGGAATAAAAGGGTCTCACCTGGAGGAAAGTTAATCAGGAGGTCTAAAGCTCAACCTCACTTTAGGACTATAGTGGAGTTAAGGGAACCTCTCCCCTCTTGTAAGATTCACCTCTTTGAGCACTGGTATGCAGAATTATGAATGCAATAATTAGGATAGTATTCGCTTTTCGTGGGCACAAAAAATAACAACTCACAATAAAAAAGTCTATTCTGCTAGCATGTCATCATCTGACACCTACAGTGCAGCAGGGGTGACTGACATTCAAAATGAATACTGATAACCCAACATCATCTTGGATGGCCTTTTTGCTTTTTTAAGTTATTTGGAGGTTTACTTTTAGTATTTTTATTTCCTGCTAAAACCTCCCCACAGGAGCTTTAAACCAGCTCTGACTGCACATTTCCTAACATTTAAGGTTTCTGTGCTGCAGGTACCCACAGCAGCTCCCTGACAACCCTCCATCCCACAGTTAGCAGCCTCGTATCAGAGGCCAGCTCCCTGCAGTAAAAGACCCTGCCGGAAACTGGGTTTGATTTGTTGATGTGAGTGCACCGAGGGCAGAGTGGGGGCCAAGCTTTAATGGGGCCGAGACAATAGGCCATCACTAATCAGAGACCTCAAGGTTGCCATGAGGTTAATTGTAATGCAGGTGGCAGAAGGGGAGGGGGGAAATAAGAAATGTTGACTCCTTTACTGCCTCAGAGTCTATTGTGTTGTAACATTAAGCCCCAGGGCTAGGATTTGGCTTTCTCTCTCTCGCTTCTTCCCTGTGTCCTCTTTACCTTTTTAATTTCTTATTATCTGCTGATTCCCATTCACCCTCAGTGGGTTAAAGAAAACCTTTTTCCACGTGTCAAAAGGAAATGTTAATACTGAGCCCGTCCTGGCTGTTGTGATGCGTGGCAAAGCCATTGTGGGGCTTTTCACATTCACTGGAAGCACTCCTGTTGCATCATTGTTATTTGTTTAAACCGACAGAAACAGCAGAGCCTGCTTGCTTTTGTGTCAGTGAAAGAGCATCTCCACACAACAGGCTGGTCATGAATACACAATGGGACAGCAGCTTTGGAAGCAGCATTTGTTTTTTGGGGTTTGTTGTTTCTTGTGACCATTTTTCCAGGAGGAAGGAATGAGCTGCATTTACCATACTCATGTTTAAAAGAGTTTTTCCTCTGAGCTGTTTGAAATGTGCTGGAGTTTACAGACAAAGGCACATCACGGAAACATAGAGTTTATACAACACTCACTTCTGTTTACTTACCCTGTCTATTCTCTGTTTGAAAAAGCTAATATGTTCACTTCAGTCAACATGGTGTATGTTTATTTCCATACAACATTGAGAAAGTTGTATACAATGTGCATTTTGCAGAAGGTTAATATAAAATGTATTGCAGACGTATTCAACATATTTGATTTCAAGCAATCTGGTGATTGCACTTTGATTCTGTGTGGTTATTTTTAGGGGCTTTTTGAGGATGTCCAGAAGTCAGCTTTCATGCTAGCACCTCTGTGAGGCTGTATTTAGACACAGAGGCGCTTTAAGCTAAATGCTAATGTAATCATGGTAACATGCTAGCAATGACATGCCTGCAACACAAAAGCTTAAGTTGGAAATGAATCACGGGGAGGGACAAATATGAAAAATAGAACATATACAAGTACATAACAAATTCAGTAAAAAAATAAATAATTTTTTTTTTGTCCACAGGGGGCACCAAAAACAGCACAAAATTAAAGATAATTGCAGGAGCTCAAAGCAGTTCAACATTTACAATTAAATTCAAAATGTGTTGTCCGTTACTGTTTAGAAGCGGGCAATCTTCGGAACACATCATTTGGTTTCCCACGCAAAATTTCTGTCTGCTGCTGTTACTTAGTTCATCATATTTCCTATAGTTGCACCAATTTATAAGTTCAACAGTAGATAGTAAGTTGCACTGAGGCGTCACTACCTTACTTAAACAATATGAGCCTGGGAGAAGAGCCTGTGTTCTTCTAGGCCCCGTTTACACAATGTTCCATCAGAAAACGCTAGAACGCAGTGAAGAAAATCTGCATTTACACGGAAACTCCAAGGGACTGAAAACGCTGTAGTAAGCATGCCAGGCCTGCAGGTGGTGCTATAACTGTCTTGTCCAGAAGCAGCTTTTGGGAGATCTCCACCAAAGTAGAGTTGGGCCGATCTCCTGGTGTATTGGGGAATACTAAGTGTAAAAGTGGAGTAACAGATGCACATTTTGTTGAAAGACAGTTAGCTGACACAGCAGATTAAGCAGCACAAGCACAACACATATGCGCTTGCGCGAAGTGGAGTGTGACGTCACCGTTTCCACTGAAAACGCAGGCTTACTGTTTACACGGCAAGGATGTCGGCAGCGTTTCAGAAAAATCCCACTCTGGAGGCCGTTTTTAAAAGTTTGCGTTTTAGGTCGGCTGAAACGCCGTTTCCGTGTACACGCGAGGCTGAAACGCGACAAAAGTTTTGCGTTTCACCCTAAAAACGTTGTCGTGTAAACGGCCCCCTTGTTTACGTACAATAAGAGTCTGAAGATAATGAAACACTGTTATGAAGGTTTATGAAAAGTTGAAAGGCAACCTTTGTCAGGTCTGCCCTCAAGGGGAGAAGAAAAATACTTTATCACTGTAACTTTATCAGAGACTAAAGCCCATTTTATGTGTTAATCTAGGAAAGAAGGAAATATCAAAAATATTATCAGAAATTGTAGTAAAGAATAAAGAAAAAAAGAAAACTGTTATAGGGTGTGCTGAAACTCATCTCACACCTATCAAGTGGCAATAAAAAAGGAATTAGTCTTGTTGCTGATGTTTTTGTATCATTTAAAGGTTTCCCTTTTAATCTCAGTCTTTAAAAAAGAAAAAAAAAAGAAAAGAGAAAAAACTCACCATAGGAGCTTTAATTTGTCTGATTTCTACTTCTCATGATGAAACCTCACCAACTATTGTTCATCCTGATCATCTACTACCATATTCGTCCTTAAACCAAACTGAAAAAAACAAATAAGGTATATCGTATCCTTCCTAGAGGAAGCTTGAGGTTGCTATATCATTTGATGAAATGATTCTAATCAAATATCAGGATTCTTTATACATTTGTAATTGGTTAATTAACCTAAGAATCAATATTTGCTTTTTATTTTAATCTGCGTCTCAGTTTGCCGATGGGATTTGTTATTACAGTGATTAATCATTCCAAACCATCTCTTTCATCCTATTTGATTAGGTCCCTTTGATATAATGTCCTCTAAAGTTTGACATTTCTATTTCCTGCTCCAAGAAAAAGTTTCAGTTTGACCGAGTTTCTAGGTTCTGGCTGCCAACTTGTGCGGTCGTACGCTTTGCCTTTATTCGTAATAGAGAGAAGGGGTCAACTGGAGTAAAGGGAGGGAGGTGGATCGCCTTGAAAGACAAACATCTTTGTGTCTGCCAACCTGCAAATGGCCCCTGTGTTTATTCAGCTGAGGATTGGACTGCAGCCAGAGCATCACTGCGGCTGACTCTTTCTTCCCCAGCATATGTGAGGGCAATACGTTGAAATTTGCGTTTGATACATGACAAATGAGACGGTATTGAACAGCAGGGGGGCTGGTACGGCGTGGATGAAGTACAGCCGGTGTGGTTGAGGGTAAGAGGAGTGACGGGAGCAACGTGTGTAAGCCAAGATCCTCCTCATCAAACAATAGCACTGACAGAATCCTGTACTCATTTTAATGTTGTAAAAAGTTGAGTAAATAATGAAGTTAGAGAAACTGTAGGACAAAATTCTCATTGACCCAACTCTGAATCTCTACACCTGTCTGCTCTGATCACCTGTCTGTGTCGAAAATGCTAATTAGCCTCAAAGCAGCTGCCTTTTCTTTAGCAAGCCTTTGCATCTTGCATGCTAAAATATGCATTTCAGCTTTATTTTTAATCCAAGAGTTTCAAACTTGCACCATCCAAATAGTATTAACCTGGTGATTATACACTCCATGGCTTTGAAAATTGCAAATGTTACACACACCTTTCATCTTTCACCCACTTCATGTGACCAAGACCTTGGTCTGACAAAAGCAGATAAAGTGGCATTATTCCATCTATGGGCTGATATTTACCACATTTATCCGGATATGTGACATTGAGAGGGACAAGCAGAACCAGCGGGGCGATTAAGGCCCTATTATCACCTGTGCCTCCGAGACATCCGTGACTTCGCTGCAGATCCACATGGGCAGGAAATCTGTCGAGCTGCAGACTAGCAGTGACTTTGAAATCAACCTCTTATACTTTGAGTTGCAATGTAAAGCACTTTGAAAAGCAAGATGGTGCTTACCTGAGCAGATCATCTGTCGTCACAACGCGTTGTAGTAGGTGTGGGGTGGGGTGGTCGATCACATCCGTCAAAGTGTTTAAGGAGGGTTCGTATCAAGCGGAACATTCTTTCATCTAGCTTAAGGAGGAGTGTGGCGTTTTTACGCCTCGAGCTAAGCTGTGAAGTGACACCTTCTTGGTCCTGATCAGTTGGCCTTAACTGGGGGTTGATCTGCCGCTCTCACATTCAATCAGAGTGGAACCTCGTGTCAGTGTCGGAGATGGTTTATAATCCACAGCGTCTAGTTATTTCATATGCCAGGGGTGCTCTTTCAGAATCGGGTTGCAAATGCAAGAATCAGGTGAAAATAAATGCAGTTTACATAAATGTTATAACATTATTTTCAAGGAGCTTGTAATGAAAAGTGTTGCATTATTTTACACTTATATCCTAAGATCCAGGCAGTCAAACCTTGTCTGGATCCTTAAACTTTTTGTAAAATAAGCAGAAAGATGGCATTTTGGATGTTTTGCTGGAATCTAAAAGTTTCTCCTTAAAATTTGTTTACTGGGTGATTTTCTTCCTTTTTATTTGTTTAAACCAACAATAACTCATTTATTGATGGATGGTTTTATTTTGTCATTGCTTAACAACAAGCTGGAATCAAACAAAGTGGCAACTCTCGGTGCAAAAATATGAAAGCTGTGTAGAAGAGCTAAAAACAACAAATGCATCTAGTCAAAAGAGTAAAAAAAAAAACATTTATACTGCCTAATTTAAAAAACTGTTTAGGTTTGAATGGATTACTTCTGTAATGGTGAGTTTTATGACTCGCTTTGACTTGTAATGTTTACATTTTTTGCTTACAAGTTTGCCCATATAAGGGCGTGACTGACAGGTAGTGATCTTTGTCACAGAGGCTGAAGGACCGTCTCTACTTCATATGAATTTGAACCAAACAGGTTGAGTTCAGCAGACCAATATGGCCTCTGTTAATGATAGACCTCAAAATTTTGTATTAGAATCAAATGGGTGATGTCACAGAGGCTGTGTGTATATTCTATAGGCTTACAAGAGACAACAAACTGGTAGTTATACAGATGTGCAACAAGTTGAGGGATAACAAAACTTAGTTGATTTTAAGCTTGCATTGCCATTATGGTATCATTCCAACAAGTCATTTTCTTACAGAAGATGCTGTTGCCTCTGAAATGCCATCACATGCCACCCCCCATCTTCGGTGTAGCACCTCCCTAGAGGTGAAGACTGTCTTAAGTGAGACTGAGAAACCCCTGGAGACCAAGTGACAGAAAAAAAATGTGTCTAAATTCCCAACATGACACCCAGCTTCTGCCACCTCTGCTTCTGTGGGTGTAGAGGAAGTCACGGGCTACAAAGCGACTTCCTTGAGGATAAAGACGAGTACATCGTCATTAGTGGATGTTTCCATTTAGCGTATATAGGTTGACTTAAAACACACTATTAAGACAGCGATGCTTACAGAGCGGTAAATACAAGAGTGAAAATGTTTCAGGTGGATAATTGTGTACTTAATGCTATAAAACCCATCTGGTGCATTTTATTAGGGAGCCTGGAGGTTTCTTTCTCCTGAAAAGGAGAGAAATCATGTCAGGTTGTTAGTCCTGAAGCAATAAAGACATCCCACACGTGCATTTGGTATGTTCCATTGGACTCAATTACACGATATATACATTAAGCTGGCCTGTGATGGTAAAAAACCAGAGACTCTGTGCCCTATTTCCACAAACCAACCAACTGGGATGGTTTTAATGCCCCAACATGATTTGTATTTTTACATTTGCTTTACATATGATTATGTTATTACATATTTTCAGTTTGCAATCACAATCAGGTTGCATTACGGGGTTAGATGTAATCCCAAAGTAATACAAATTCAGCTCACGGCTAATGATATTCATGAGGTGCAGCGTGCCCCAGAGCTCTGCCTGTAGCTTGTACCTATTGTTAAGCCTTCCTATCTGTTCCCCTGAGGTATTGGCTAGTGGCAACATTTAAGGAAATGACATAATCTACGCTAAGGGATGGAAGGGGAAAGCTGTCAATGAAAGTGAAAGTGTTTGGGGTTGCTTTGTTGATGTTGGCGGTGTGTAACATGTCTCAGAGTCAAATCTAACCCTTACATTTCAAAGTAAGAGTCATCTGACATTGGTATTATCAAGGGAGGGAAGCGTTTTTAGTTTTACGTTTATGAAATGATCAACTCCCAGGAGAAAACAGTGTTCGTTTCAGCACATCAAAGCAGCTCAGTGTGTTTTTATCCCTCATGTCAGCATCAAGAGCTTTTCTAAAGGACATGAAAAGTTGCAGCCCTCGCCTATGTCACTGTCTGCCGTTTAACATAAGACAATAACCTCCTTAAGTCTCAGCTCCGCCCGCATTAGGCTGAAAAAAAGCCTTGTGTAATTAGTCTTGCACTATAAATCAAGTGGTGTGAATCTATTTCGCCATGCCCTAATTGAAAGTGCTTTCTCTTTTTTTTTTCTGCCGTGCTGTAGTCGGACACAGAGCTCCATCGGATGGTGATAGATGTGGAATCCAGCACAAACAGTTTGAACCAGTCAGGCCGTGATTGATCAGTCCCCTCTGGGATGTCGGGTGGATCTTTCTCCTTCAACCTCCAAGATAAAAGCCTTAACGACTCTCCGGTCTTGTTCTACCTCCTGATTGTGTGTTTGTGTGTGTGTCAGTGTTTTATTATTTCGCAGTGTCTGACCTTGAAGCTTCTGTGTGCGTTCGGAGGCTGTGATGTCTCAATGATTTCTCTTTTTAAGAGCCAAAATGCGCCTTTTATGCGCCATTGATGCTGCTATACACACACTACATAAATGCCCCCACGGAGGAGGGCATTTGCATGAAAATTTAGTTGATTTATGACTAGATTCTATAGCATTTTCTATAATCGGGCAGCACATTTTTGCAGGGGCTTAGTAGTGGCCGTAGTGATGCCACAGTACAGTGCAGTAACCCGACTTCAAAGAGCGTTTTGTTCACACGCACCCACACAAAAACACAGGGTGACTTCACTGGCTTCCAGTGGCAAAGGTGCACCAGCTGGGTTGTTTTGTTCTCCACTTGTGTGTTTTTTTCGCCTTTCTTTCTGTTTTCATCGTCTTCTCCCCTCTCTTTCCCTTTTTTTTTTTCTCCCTCTGAGCATTTTGCCCCGGAGATTTACACTTGATGGAATAAAACTGCGAGCAAGAGGAGAGCGGGCGATGCTGGTGATTCAGGTTTTGGTGTGTGGTATTTCAATGAGGCAGAGGGCTGATTGTCCCTATAGCGAGCGATGGATGTGGCTGTTTTGGATGTGGAGGTGCATCGGAGGGGATCACTCGGCATCTGGCCCGGCACTCTTGTGTCACTGTGACCCTCCTGTGGGGGAGGCAGTGAGGGCCGCAGCAGGGGGTCGCCACTGAAAAGCAACATAAATTTCAGAGGGAGAATCAATAGAGTGTGAGAATTGTAAGAGATGCATTGGTTTGGACTCTCTGACTGTGACCCTGCTACTTTTGCTGTATTGAAGTTGGCGAAGATACCAATACAGTCCTCAACAACATGGGAATAAGAAAATGAAACCAAGACATACATGTTTTTTTTAATCATAACTCACAAACTAACATACAGAAAATGCTCTCAGTGAATTCTGGGGGAAAGCCTGAGAGGAGAAAAAAAAGGGGGGAAAGAAAGAGTCTGTTACGTGGGGGAAACCTATTCTCCCACAAGATGTATAAATAGCCGCAGCCATGGCTCTGTGTGTCAAAGTTAGGACACTCAGCAGGGTGCAGACTTCAAAGCAACCAGGGATTTCTCCAAAACAACTGCTGGCAATTTCGAATCAGCATTCTCTCTGAAAGCAATGTAACCTTTCACCTGTATTCTGGCATGAGAGGAGAAAATGTCAAATTGGGAAATATTCTGCTCACAGGATCCCATGAAATAGGGAAAAATGTATTTTTTTTAAGGAGGCAGGATTTTTTTTTCCCAAGGTAGAAATGTCCTTAAAAAGTTCTTCATACACAAATACGTCATTTATTGCTATGTAATTGGATAAAAAAAAGTTGAGTTTGGAAGCAAAGTGAAGCCTCAAAACCCCCCAAATACAGCAGATGACTTCAAAAGACTCTTCATTTGCCACATGGTGGGAAATGAAAATGACCCAGAAGGGTTAAAGGCCGAAAAACATGCCAAGAATTTCCCTGGGATGTATTTAAAGCAGCAACAGGAATGTGAAGCTCTGGATTTTGATTTGGAAAAAGTACATGTGCCTAATTTATTTATTTTTCGAGGCCTCACACTCGCCTCCTGAATTCATGCAGGAAAAATAAAGACCGAGAGAGAGAGGAGGAAAGAGGGAGTTAAGCCTATTCAATGAAGACATGGGGTTAACATGGCATTGTGTCCTTTGATGGAGTCGGCCTGTGGTGCATTGTGGGTAGTGTGGGGTGCTCTCAGGCTGCAGCAGGATACTGGAGGCTGAGTCCAGTCAGGTGCTGTTGCTGTTTTCTCTGTCGTTTTAATTTTGGGATAAAAATACAAAATAGTCCTTCAGGATTTGAGACAGAGACATGCTTTTCAAAGCTGCGTTCAAGACGCATAATGTTCTATGAATCTGAAAATATATCTGTTGTGTTTATTTCTTTGATTCCAGTATCATGTTTGTGTGATTTTATGTCTTTTTGACAATCTTTATGTCAGTTTTTACATCTAAGTTTCTTTATCTGCTGCTTTAAACTGACAGAGAAGATAGTTTCCTCCATGGATCAGCTTGACAAAGTTATAAATGAAAATTATATAAACAAAACTCTCAGTACCAAATAGCCAATACTGTTTGTAGGCATGTTTGAAAACACATCAATGCAAATAGAAAGTCCAAAGTGGAGTCCCTGCTGAACGGTCACAAACCTAACTATAACCCCTGTGTCTCGAGCAGCAGGCTGTGGCTCAGTCTGTAATCAGATCTAAGGCCTGTGCTTACACCACCACTACCACCGCAGCTCGGCAGCCTACAACAGGTTTTATGACTGTTGTTTCAGGTGGGAGGCGAGTTTCAGAGTCGCATGGAGGGATTTTACACTGCCCTCTTGTGCTCTGACACAAACTATACTCCCTTTCTTCTCTTCAATGCTGACTAATTTTTTTTTACTGCTGTACGTCCTCGCAGCTCAGCGGGCGCAGCAGCAAACAAGAGACGAAGCAACAGTGCAGCGCGATATTATGTAAATATTATTCAAAATGCTGAAGGATATGAGTTTTTGTTGATCTGTTCAGTCATTTCAGTCTTTTCTTCTGGAAGCTGCAGGTTATAAAAACAGGCAGTAGTACTGTGCAAGTGTCACATGTTCCTTGTTTTAACACTCAGCCTTTGAAATGAGCCGTCTTAGCCCTAAACAAAGGGATTATTGCTTTGGCTTGACAGTTTTACTTACAGCTCAGAGACCTGCTAAGGAAAAAAACAATTTTTTTGTCCTTGTTTGGTCATTAAAGCTCCTGTGTGGATATTTTATCTAGTTATTAAACGTACTGAAATACATTTTTGTTACCCCTTTATGAGCTACAAAAGCAAACAAGATAAGTCAGGATGAAGATTTTTCATTTCTACATGGTCATTTTTAGTGGCCGACACCACTGGCAGGGGGTAGGTGGTAGACAAGGTGGTTAAAACTGTTCAACTGTTAAGAATATAGGATGAGATTTTTTAAGATAGAAATAAATAATATATATAAAGATGAGTGTGGCTTCATCTACAGGGGCTCCAATTAAAAAAAACACACAGGAGCTTTAATAAAAAAAGGATAAAAAAGAAAAAAAAAATCCTTTAACATAACAAGTGTTTGTCTTTTATAATAAAAAGAAAAATAATGATAATGATGTGATTTCAATTTAAATGTGATGTTAAGATGTTATTATCCTGTAGGGGTGAAAAAGCTGACCTTTCACAATAAAAATACCCATTTTGGATGGGTCTTTAAAATCATCCAATTTGTATTTTTTATTTAAAATATTTACATATCATCAATGGTCAGCACCATTCGAAGAGAATAGATGCCAGACAAGGCAATGGATAGCACACTGTAGCTTTAAATTTCCTTTTTTTTTTTCCTTTTTTTTCTGTAAAGAGGAGCTTTAATCTACTCAAAAGCTGAACTTTTAAGTGTCAGGTTTTGTCCTAACTACTTAATAATATGTGTAAAAAACAAACAACAAAAAAAACGTTATCAATTGTTTTTGTTAAGACAAGGCAATCGATAGCACACTGTAGCTTTAATTTTCCCCTTTTTTGTAAAGAGGAGCTTTAATCTACTTAAAAGCTGAACTTTTAAATGACAGGCTTTGTCCTAACTACTTAATAATATGTGTAAAAAACAAACAGACAAAAAAAAAACGTTATCAATTGTTGTTTTTGTTGAAAAATCTGATGTTATCTTGAATCGTAAAAATTGGGTTACAAAAACTGGCCTTTTAAAATAAAAGACCTGCTTGAAATTGATGTGTGAAATTTTATAATTTTTTTTTTTTAATAAAACTGTCAATGGTGTTCTTTCTGTCTTGTTAAATTCAAGCTGATCTTTTCCATTTAAGATGCAATAATGTATTTTCTGCCTTTTCATATTGCTCTGAAACCTTTTTTTTTTACAAAAAATAAAACAGACCTGCACATTCTTTTCTATTACAGCTGATTAAAAATAGCAGAAATCCTGAGCTGCACTCTTCGTGCTCTGCCACATGTCAAAAGGACGGAGAGGAGGGCGAGGAGGAATAATTGTTTGATCTGTCCTTTTGCCTGTCGCTGCCCTAATCACTCAAGACTGATTCAGAAAATGCAGGCTTGAATGTCAGAGGGCCTCCTGTGGAGAGGTGGAGCATTTCAGCAGCTTTGGACAGCCGTGCCCCGGTAATCACCACTCTCAACCTGGCCGGGTACTCCAGCACTCCCCTGATTGAGCACCTCAATCTAACAAGGTGCTATTGCCAGAGCCGGGGAGAGATTCTGCCAGGTTTTGACAAACCAGTGGATTGTCCCTTATCATCATGGGACGTTGCTCCTTTTCCTCCGCAGCTCAGCCATGCATGCTGCAGGAGTCTGTGCACCTGTCAGGCATTGCATGGGAAATTAAAAATGAGCTTGAAGGTTACCGTCCTTTCAAATAATCGAATAATTCTGCATCGTTTGAAGGAGACATCAGCAGAGGATCAGCTTGTTTCCTGTCATGTTGTAGCGAGAAGCCATTTTGGAGAGTACAGTTTACATTTCCCCTGAGATCGCTGACTGCTACCACGCTTCCTCTGACCTTGTTTCAGTGTGTGACACCAGGGCTCACCCTAAGGGAGTATACATCCTGATCTTAGCTAGATAACAGCATGTTTACAATTACCCTTAACCTTAAGCTTTCGCCTCTGGAGACAGATGTGATTATGGAAGCAAGCTGCAGCCTGTCACTGTTGATATGTGATATTCTCTTTCAGTGTAAGAACACAACTCAAGACTACCCTTACTCCTTTCTTAAAAAATCAAAGATATAAAAGTAGATATTTTTAGAGTAGATCTGCTTATTTTCACATATAAACAATAATTTTGAGTTTTTTAAATTAATAATAAAAAACTTCTTGCAAGATTCCTGCATGTCATATGCGAAAGACCAAAATAACGAGCGCCCATATCGCTCATAAAACTTCAATTTAATTGCTCGCCAAAGCTCTAAGTCAAAGTAGTTGGTTTCCACAAGAATCTTGAAACAAACGCCACCAGAACTCACCAACATGATAAATGTTAGCGCCTTGATCTAAGTACTTCAACAGTTTGGGGGCACTCCAATGAGTTTTTATGTCAGTGAGGCAACCAAGGATGTAAAATATGACAGATAACTGATTTCACACACTGTGAATTGGAAGTCCCAACGATCAAATGGGATTTTGCAGAGAAAATGTCTCCAGGCCCCAACAAAACAAAGCTGTAAAAAGAAGTACTAAAAAGATCACCGGTGTATCCAAGGTTCAATTATTTTATTGAAAGTAAAAGTCAAAAAGAAACCTGTCCGCTCACAACTTTCAACAAGTCCCTCAAAATTAACTTCCTAATAAAATGAACGCGCTGTGCTGATCTCGAGAGTTCTCACCTTCACAGTCCGATTCATGACACTTTAAGTGGTACTTCATGATGCTTTCAGCCTGCTTAAGAGGTTAATTGGAAAATCCCTTTTCTCGTATTTTAATAAATCATAACCTGACGGGGGAATAAGTGACTGGAGTACTTCTGAAGGGTTCAAACGCATACGGAGTAACTAGTAGCTTTAGGATGTTAGGCAGTGCATCCAGAAATTATGATCAATCGTGGTTTTCACAAAGCTGGATTTAAAGTGTCATAAATGTCTCCGTTCAGTGGGAAATAATAGCCTTGTAGAGACTTGCGAGAGTTGAAATTCATTGTAGCCTTGCCTCCAGTTCTTTAACCCCTCATCTGTTTTCAGCTTAATATAATATTGTTGATTTATCTGTGATGTATTCGGAGCTGCAGGCGATTCTGCGCTCTTATTCTGAAATGAATAGATGGTCTTCAAGGGTGCGGGATGGGTGTTTCATTATTCTCGTTGGCTTGGCGGTGAACGGTGGCACTAACATGGCGGTCACTCCATCAAAAGGAATTATGTTCAGTTGTTCACAAAGACATCTGTCATACGTGACAGGAGGTATTAGAGCAATGAAAGACTCTTAACTCCTGCTAAAATCAGCACCTTGGACTCGGAGCTACAGGAGCCAAGGGAAAACCGCCACTTGGTCTCCTGCGTTCCTCGTGGCATTTTCAACGCAGATCCTCATAACTTTGATGCTGAAAGTTGATTAATAGTACATTTAGCACAACTCACAGCCCTCTTCTCGGTAATAAATTAGGGTCATTAATCAATAAAGAGCACTGCGATTCCGGGAGACAGGGGACATGCTGGTTCCTAATAGAAAAAGAGAGGAGTGACGCTCGGGCCGTTCCCACCATTGACCACCCTGGCTGAGGTGTTCATTGTGCACCTGCCTAAATCCAATTAAATGATAGAATTAATGAACATCTTTCTCAACAATAATGGGCTGTGCCTCTCTGCCAGACTATTGATTTTTTAGTGACAAACCACTTAGGATCGCCTGTCATTCTGGACATGAAGAATTACGGGGTCTCTATTACGCTGAAGCTTCAAAGTTTAACTAAATCCTTCACCTTTTTTTCTCTGGGCCATTTGCTTTTATAGGATAGAAGAGCTTAACAGAGCCAGGAGATTTTTGGCTGAAGAGAATAGGAGATGACATGCAGCAAAAGGCCAAGTCTGGGAGTCTAGCCGTGTTTAGGTCTAGAGTCTTTTTAACCAGCACTGTAGCTGCCAAGTTAAAGCAGTGCCCCAAACAGAGGTTGTTATTTCATTTAAAATGAGATTTATTCCTCAAAAGTGGTAGTTAATTTCTATTTTTAGTAAAAAAAAATTGCCTTATAAGACCTGACATGGTCCACTTTTCACCTAAAAAGCCCAGAAAATGTCTTATTTCAAGATATGTAAAGACAAAAATGATGTGCTAGTTTAGTGAATCAGGACATCATTCTTGTTTCACGAAATGTGTGAAATAAATTTTTGTCACCTTACTTTTTGCTTTAATCTCCTGAGGCCCAAGCTTTTGTCTGGTGTGCATTTTTTTATTTCCTCATTGCTATTTGGGATAAGTAAGATCTATTAAGTATAAAAACTAAACTTGGTCTTGAACAAGAAGTTTGGTTGTTTGTGTTATGAGTTCACAATTACTTTTGTTATTAGTGTTGATATACACTTTTTTTTGTTTGTTTTGTTTATTTTTTTTCATTGAAATGGGTTAAATGTTGTGATATAACCGAAAGATTACATGGGCAATGTTCCCAAATGTGGCGCCGCATGGACACTGGGTTTTAGGAGGTTAAATAATATACTAATGTGATTTTTTTGCTAGATTTTTTAGGTGAATGTGGCTCATATTAAGCCTAATAAGTTTTTTTTTTCTTTCCTGAGAATAAGACAAACACCTTTTAAGATTTCAGTTTTTGCAGCTCATTGCATTCCCATGTGTTATATTAAATACATATTTTGTCAAACTTATCTTTATGGCCATAAATGGCAAAGCAAAAGCTCAAAATCTTCACATTTAAGAAGCTGAAACTGGAATTGTTGACAAAAAAATGCTTTAAAATAACATTTAAATGCCTGTTAGTTGCAACAGCTGACATTTAAGGTGATTTCCCGAGGAAGTGAGTGTTTGTGTGATCCCCATCAAACACTGAACCAAGCAATAGCTTACAATAAAATCAATCACCCATAACAACTTTCACAAAAGTTGATGTAATTTAGATGACATCAAAGACAAAATATTGTATTGTTCCTTGGTGGTAAAATTTAGAGATTGGCTACATTTTGCCTGACTGTACCTGGGTGCTGTGCTGTTGATTAAATAAGTAAAGCAGCAGAATTCTGGAAGTTCTCGAGAGATAAAAATTTCAGTGTAAAACAACGTAGTATTTGAAGCACTAAAGAGGTCGTATATAGGATATCATTTTGCACTTTGAGGAAACAGTTAGGCGCCTGAGTACTGGATGAATGGCTCTCAGCTTTGCCCAGCTACCTGAAAAACCTCCTTCCCTATCTGGCGCTGTCCAGAGCTGTCACACCGCCTCTGCTTCATTCAGCTTGATTAATGATAAGCTGTGGGGCACAGCTACAAGGTCTAGTCTCAATTATGAAAAAGGCAGTAACTAGTCCATTGTGCTGATGCCTTTATTCCACTGACAACGCTGAAAAATAGCAATATTTCTAATCAGAGTGAATCATTTATCACTCAAGTATTGGCGTTCTTTGACTCCATGCCTCATCTATCCAAACCTGACCTATCCTTAAAGCCTCAGCGCAGAATGCTAAACCCTTTCCATTCTTTATCCACCATTTCTGCCTTTTACTTTCTTCACAGGCATTCTTTTTCCAATAAGAAATGAAATACTGTGTTGCTACAACCCCTTAAATGGCTTTTCATGTCTCTAAAGCATTTGCTAGTGTCAATTTTGTGTTGTAAATAAATGTAGCGGGGAAGAAAAGAGGCAACTTTCCTTATTTCACCATTAAATTCACGACACCCCGACTTTATAGGGGAAGATAAGTGAGTTTAATATGCACTGGAGGGTAAAGGAAATATTCTATTACAGCGTGTAGTGTTGAAATTACCCCATAAAGAAACTAATATGGCAATTTAGGGAGCAATTTTTAATATGATTTTTATGATGCACAGTTCTACTTATGGTAATGAAGTTGTCACTGCACTTGTTCACTGCTGCTAATGCAACAGCCCATCTTTCAATTTGTACGAATTACACTAAACTGTTACGAATGAACTTCATTAATGCTGGGAGTGAGAGAAAACATGTTATTGTTTTTCTGGACCGCTGGCTCTGGGATTGTGTGTTTTATATTGTTTTGATCTAATTTTAGGGTTTGAAAGGAAACGCTCTCTTAGGTATATAGGATTGCTCTGAAATACAAACAAACAGCAGGGGATTGTTATCTGCTCTGAAATGGATGCTACACCAAAGTCTCATTGGGGAAAAAGATGGTACGGCTCATGACTGTTGCTAAACTAAATGTTTATCTGATCTAATTCCAGTATATTTAGTGTCCCATTGGCATCATTTGGGTTAAACAAGTCGTCACTCTCCTACCACAAGCTTATATTGGTGTAAATAGTAGATGTTTGTTAATGATTGATCAAAGAAAAGATCAAAGGAAATTTGTAAACATTAACTGACAAGATTCTGTTTCCTTTGTTCTTTATTGTTTTACTGATCAAAGACCAATGTCATTTGACCAGTTTAGGCTCCACTTGTCATCAGAAATTTAAACAGGTGAAAAAATGTTTTATATATATATATATATATATATATTTATTTATTTTTTTTCCAGGTATACAAATAAGTGAAAAAATATGTTATTTTTTGATTCATACAACATTTGATTGCAAATTATTTACCCGGAATGTATTGTTAGCAGGCTTAAGTTCGAATTAATTTTTAAATATTTAGGTATTGAAAACAAAATTTGGAGCATAATTTTGTCAATCGAGTAATGGACAGAAGTTTTGACTATTTTTTCAACATGAATCCATGTAACACTGAATTTAGAGTTAGTTAACATTTCTATGTAAGACTACTCTCCCTAGAAATGCCCCTCATCATTTATATCCCAGTTTAGCCAAAATTTAAAAGAATTATGGCACAAAAATCACATGTAACACACTTGACAACACATGGTAACACGGTTAACAGGGTTACACGGTTGACGGGACAAACCTGTCTCTAAAACATTAAATTTTGTGATTGGTAACACGCCAGGCAGGTAACACAGTTGACACTTTCTCCATTTTTGGCCCTTGTGCTAACTGCAAACTTTGAACATGGCACCACCTGACCTCAATCACCTCATATTTCGGTGCATTTTCTTCAGTTTGGTTTTTATCAACATTTATAGTAAGAACACTAGAAAACGTTGAGAATGCGGGAAAGATGCTGCGTCTGAAATCGCACACTGCCTTAAGTTTAATTAGATAAAGTGCACTTCGTACATTCTGTTCTTGCTAGAACAGTGTGTGGGGTCTTACAGGGTAGTGTTGTCTCAAATCAAACACTGCAGCTTCACATTTACTGTACATTACAAACAAATTTGACAACCCTTAACAGCTGTTCTTCTGCTATTCATTAACTGCAATCATCAACCATCTTTTGATCTGTTCCCACCCTGTCCTCTACGTAGCCAATATGGCCACCAATGAGGGTGAGAAGTGTCCAACGTTGCACACTCAACTTTTTGAGCTGTGCACTGTGCTTTTCCATTCTGTCAGTGTGAACGTACGTATGAGCTCAAAATAGTAAGTGACCACAGCCTAGAGGTTTAATTTAAACCTGGGAAAAACGTAATTATTGATTCTGTAACAGCGCCTTCAGCTGGACACTCTGTGGTGTTAATACAACAGTGCATAACATAAAAATGTAAAACTTACTCGGTTATTATGTACACCATGTTTTGCTTTCTGAAGACCCTGCCTATTGCTAACAATGATCAGATTTGTACTGCCAACCTACAACCATCATTTTACTTCTCAAAATATTGTGTTGGTTTAACAACTTACTACTCGACTCTTATAGAAGAGAATAAAAACAATCCTAGATTCCTTTTCAGCACTGTAGCCAGGCTGACAAACAGTCATAGCTCTACTGAACCATGCGTTCCTCTATCGCTTAGCAGTGAGGGCTTTATGAGCTTTTTTAACAATAAGATATTAAAAATTAGAGATAAAATTAGTAGCATGTTACATGCAACCGTGATAGAACCTTCGATCGATGGCGAATTTGCGGAAACGTCGCTTAGAGCTAATATACTCCTGGACTGCTTCTCGCCTGTGGACCTGTCAGAGCTGGATTCAACTGTCACTTCAGCCAAACCATCAACTTGTCTTCTGGATCCCATCCCAGCTTGGCTGTTAAAGGAAGTCTTTCCCTTGGTCGGATCTTCTTTACTAAGGATGATTAATGCGTCTTTACTGTCGGGCTACGTGCCCCAACTTTTTAAAGTTGCTGTTATTAAGCCTCTTCTTAAAAAGCCTACACTTGATTCAGGCTCTTTTGTCAACTACAGACCGATATCTAACCTCTCTTTCGTTTCTAAGATCTTGGAGAAAGTTGTTGCGAGTCAGCTCTGTGATTTTCTTCATAGCAACAGTCTTTTTGAGGTCTTTCAGTCTGGGTTCAGAGCTCACCACAGCACTGAGACTGCGCTGCTGAAAGTAACCAACGATCTACTTTTGGCTTCGGACAGTGGTCTTCTTTCTGTGCTTGTCTTGCTTGATCTTAGTGCCGCTTTCGACACGATTGATCATTGCATTCTTCTGAGGAGATTAGAGAGTCTTCTTGGTATCTCAGGAACCGCTTTAGCCTGGCTTCGATCGTATCTTTCGGATCGACATCAGTTTGTTCATGTGAACAACGTCTCTTCTTCTCACACCAGGGTGCAATATGGAGTTCCTCAAGGTTCAGTGCTCGGACCGATTCTTTTCATCTTGTATATGCTTCCTCTCGGCACTATATTGAGGAAACACTCCATAAACTTTCACTGCTATGCAGATGACACTCAGCTTTACTTGTCAATGAAGCCTGAAGAAACCAACCGCTTATCTAAACTTGAAGCATGCCTCAAAGACGTAAGGTCCTGGATGAGCAGAAACTTCTTACTGCTGAACTCAGAGAAGACTGAAGTCATTGTTCTTGGACCTAAACATCTCAGAGAAGCTTTCTTGAACAACATCGCCGCCTCTGACGACATCAGCTTGGCTTCCAGCACCACTGTCAGGAACCTGGGAGTTCTTTTGGATCAGGACCTGTCCTTTAACTCTCACATCCAACAGGTCTCAAGGACGGCATTTTTTCATCTTCGCAATATCAAGAGAATTAGACACATCTTGTCTCGGAGCGACGCTGAGAAACTGGTCCATGCTTTTGTTTCTTCTAGGCTGGACTACTGTAACTCTCTTTTATCCGGCTGTCCTAATAAGTCTATTAGGACTCTTCAGCTGGTTCAGAATGCTGCCGCTCGGGTACTGACTTGGACTGGGAGGAGAGAGCACATCTCTCCAGTGTTAGCGTCTCTACACTGGTTACCTATAAAATCTAGGATAGAGTTTAAAATTCTTCTTTTGACTTACAAAGCGCTTAATGGCATCGGGCCATCGTATCTTAAAGACTTAATTGTTCCGTATAATCCGTCTAGGTCTTTGCGTTCTCAACATGCTGGTCTGCTCGTTGTACCTAGGGTCTCTAAAAGTAGTATGGGAGGTCGAGCCTTTAGTTATCAGGCTCCTCTTCTTTGGAATAACTTACCGGTTGAGGTCCGGGGAGCAGACACGGTCTCAACCTTTAAGAGTAGACTTAAAACTTTCCTTTTTGATAAAGCTTACAGTTAGAGCTGGATCAGATCCGAACCAGCTCTTAGTTATGCTGCTATAGGTTTAGACTGCTGGGGGGAACTGACACACAGGGCTCCTGTTTCCCTCTTTTTCTGTCAGTCTAACTTCTAGTCTTACTGTCCT
The DNA here is from genome assembly GCF_033239565.1 of Halichoeres trimaculatus. Classification (NCBI taxonomy): domain Eukaryota; kingdom Metazoa; phylum Chordata; class Actinopteri; order Labriformes; family Labridae; genus Halichoeres; species Halichoeres trimaculatus. The sequence goes on from NW_027437196.1 coordinate 12,359,203, forward strand.
GTTATAGTTACTGACCATACACCTCTCTGGGAGGGTCTGAGTTTGTCTTGTAGGTTCCTGGGGATCGGTGAAGAAGACGGCCTGCTGCTGTGCTCCTGTCCGACACCAGCTACTACAGCTTTGGATTTGGCCTGCTGGTTTCTCCTTAACTGTCGCCACAGCGCCAAACTTCAGACTCCGTCTGTTTCTCTCTCTCTCCCTTTCTGTGTGTGTGTGTGTGTGTGTGTATGTGTGTCTGTGTGTGTGTCTGTGTGCGTGTGTGTGTATCCCTACCCCCCCCTCCTTTTTTCTCTCCCCCCCCCCCTCTCTCCCACTCTCTCTCCTCTATCTGTCTCTCTCTAACCCCAACACAGTCGAGACAGATGTCTAACATGAGTCTGGTTCTGTCCGAGGTTTCTGCCCGTTAAAGGGAAGTTTTTCCTTGCCATTGTAACTTGCTAAATGCTGCAAAGTCCTGTACTCATGGTGGATTAAGATAAGATAAGACTCCTTATCTTGTCTTGATGTTGGGTTTCTGCTAATAAAATTTTATTAACATTTACGGGTCTAGACCTGTAAATGTTTTTGTAAAGTGTCTTGAAATAACATTTGTTATGATTTGGCGCTATATAAATAAAGATTGATTGATTGATTGATTGAATATGGCTTTAACTCAAGCATATTGGGATGCAATTTTATCAAAAGTGGTTTGATTCACGCCCCATGTACAGAGACTGTAGACCTCGGAGTAGGCGGCCTTGAGTTTGGTCTGATTAGCTGCCCTTTCCTACATGTCATTCTACATACACAGAATTCTGTTTGATTATTGGTATTGCACCCATAATAATATTTACAAAGCCTCAGATTTATGTCCTTTCTGTGAATTGAACTCATTAAGAGGTAAATGTAGAACTAGTGTAATTACAAGCCATTTTGATTAGCATGTCAAAGCCATTATGTAATCACTCTACCCCCTCTCGCTACCTTCAGACCTGCAGGAGGAACATGAAATCCATATGTGGTAAAATTGAATTTTAAAGAGTCTTTTACATATAAATATTCATTTGAGGTATTGATGCCAGCCTCAGAATAAGAAGCTCTAAATAGTTTATCAATATGTTCTACAAGATCAATGTTCTCAAACAGAAAATTAGAGGAACTCTGGGATCTTAACCCAGTCCGGCAAATGAAAAATCAATGTCTAGTGTCAATACCAGGTGGAGTAATTACCTGTTCAGTCTCTGCTCATTTCAAAGTGAACACTGAGCTTGGCTCAATGAGTACAATCCCTTAATCTTATTCCATCCGCTGATTAAGAAACCCGGAAACGCTCAAATGTGACTGGACAGATGTTGGGAATCCAGTTTGATTTTTCTAATTGCTTTGAGCTCTTCGGGCACAGTTCTCTCAGTCTCTCTACTTCTTTCATTCAATTAAACAAATGTGTAAAGTCTTAATGTCCATTCAACAATGCTGGCAGACAGTGGTGCAGTTTATTAATGTTCTGGAAAAGCAGCAAAGACTGAGGAGCATTGGTGTAAGGTCGATCAAGCAGCAATCAGGCACAAAGAGGCATCTGAAGCTATTAAGTGGTCGGAGTCTTTTTACTTTTATCAGAAACTCGGGTAAAAAAAAAACAAAAAAACAAAAAAAGAAATAAGAGCTTCCAGTCAATCCCCAATCAGAAATAACATTTTTAGATACAGGTTTTTTACATGCCGGTGGGATTTTTAGCGCACAGAGTAGTAAAGTACATTAATTTAAAATTTTAGAGATGCAACAATCCATCTTGGTATATTTGTTATTGATAAAAACACAAAAAGTTCGATCAGATATTGATTGAAAGAACATATCTATTCAGCTCAGATCTTTGCTGCTCTCTCTTAACAAGAATCATGGGTGTGAATTCCACCAAAAGACCACAACTTGCAATATGTACTACTTTAATTCCTCATTTATCCATTGCTGAGGTTTATAGTATTTTAACATTAACTATCTCATAAAATCATAATTTAATCAGTTCAAATTTGCTTTATTTCACTGTGGTTTACAAAGTAAGGAAAGCCTGGAGTTTCCAAAACATAATTCTTAGTCTCATGTAAAGGAATAGAGAATGATAAATGAATAGTGGTATCGGATCAGATCAGCATTGGTACTTTACCAAAGCTCTGGTATTGGGACTTAAGAATGGACAGTTGTTTCCCTTTGAAATATAAAAAATGGCCCCACAGTATAGAGCAGGGGTGGCCAACCTGTGTCTCGTGAGCCGCATGTGCTTCTTTACCTTTTGATGTGTGGCTCTTCAATCCATTTATCCAAAATTGGGATCAGTATTGATCAATATTTGGGTGATGAGATTAGGGCTGCACGATTATCGCAATCGCAATCGCAATCGCAATCGCAATGTCAGAACATGCAATTACGTAATCACAAAAGAGGATATCGCAATCGCAATCGCAATGTCAGCACATGCAATTCAGATTTTTCTCCATGATAACCAAGCAAATCTGTAGACTCATCATGACACAACCTTTTTTATTAAATAGCAAGCACAATCGCAATTGCAATATTTTCCACCTAATCGCAAATCGCACCTTTTCCCCAAATCGTGCAGTTCTAGATGAGATTGATACTTAAGTTTCATTTTCTCTTCTCTACATGTGATCCTCTCAATCGCTCATGTACTCATAGCTACCTAGATAGCTACCTACCTAGATAGCTAGATAGCTAGCTAGATAGATAGATAGATAGATAGATAGATAGATAGATAGATAGATAGATAGATAGATAGATAGATAGATAGATGACAAGACAATAAGTCTTGGTTTGAGAATCGGAAATGTATTGATTTTCATTTTATGTCATTTTGTTTATGTTTAAGAGGAAGTGCATTTGTAAGACCACGTGTGTGATGTGGCTCTTTGTAGTACCACTGTAATTTTTGTGGCTCTTGGTCTCTGACTGGTTGGCCACGTTTATATACTTGGGTCAATCTACTGTATACTGTAAACTGAATCATGTAGAGGCTTTTGTAGCTTTCAGGCTTTGCATTGTGCGTTTTCCTGGCGTTGAAATCAGGTACAAATAAATGTCAGGATATGTTTTCTGGCCAAATGTCAATGTTTGTGGACCCCTGGTTCTTTGGTAGCTATAACAAATCAATGTCGAGTCCAACTCTCCTGAATTTCATGTCATATTCCACATTTTTCCCAGTCGTGCCGTGTTTGCTGCCACTCTCCGCAATGCTAAGTGGGGTTAGTTTTGCCACTCAGTCAAACTGAAGTGGGCTGGTCCCAGAGGGGAAGTGATGTAAACGCATACCCTCTATATGTTCCATGAGCCAGGGCTAAAGTCCTAGTTGCAGCAATTGCTGGTTTGACCCTCATCCATGGCCCTTTACTGAAAGTGCTTCATCACTTTCTCCTCCCTCCTCCTGTTTTTTGTCTCTCCTCAGCTTTCATATCAATAAAGGCAAAAAAATAGAATTAGAAAACATAGATTCTTATTGGCTATATGTTCCAGATATAACAGCACTAAAGAACATCACTCAGTGTGGCAGTCACAGTATCAGTAGGAAGTAAAAGTATCAATGCAAGACCAAATGCCAGCTAAAGGTTACGAGATATGCCAGCAGTTCTGATGTACAACTGAGTGTATCTTACTTTGGAGGGCACAGGGTGACAGACAGCTTCCTGCTTCCTCTCTTTTCTAACTCTCTCAGTCTTTATCTGACACTTGTGAAATAAGGGTATTCCAACTTGTCTGTGAATGCGGTGACATCTGCTATTACGCATATCAGAGGGTTGTCTTTGCCGATTTATTTGCAGGTTTGGAAAATGAATTTAACATCGGCGGATTAGAAAGCATAGGATTTATTATATCCATCACCATAGCACTGAGTGACACTAAGCTGTCTTTCAAGCATCCAAATGATACTCTCAAATTTAATGAGATCTTAAGCCCTGCCAACATATAATTAAAAAGGTTGACACGGAGAAATAAGAATGCGAAAATGTCTCTCGGGACTCTGCAGTGAACTTCAACTCACAACGCTTAGCAAGTGCTATTTGTTAAATGCATTAAGTGAAAGTGCAGTATAAGGTGATCCTTTATACACTGCTTTGTTTGTTCTGTTTAGAGATGTCTTTATTTCTGCTCTCACAAGCCCTTTAGATTTTTTTTCTGCCTCCTCTCTGTTTAAAGAGTCAAGTGCTGTTGTTAACTGATCCCAGCGCCATTGTTTAGTCGTTAATAGGCCGTCAGTCACTGTTAAAACTCAACAAGGTCTTATTTTGAAGAGCAGTAACTGACTCATGTATTAAACACTGGCTGGCATCCAATTTTTCTTCAGTCATTCAAAAAAGCCAAGTTTAAAGAAACTGCTGCTCTGAGGATAAGCAGGGGAACACCACAGCTTTTAAAACTGCAGCTCAGTTTCATTCCAAGATTCTAAAACACACATCATTATTTTTAAGGTGCAGTGTGTTAAACACTTGTTTTGGGGAGAAGGAGCGGAACACAAAGTTGTGACTTTTCAACTCACCAGTCCCCAAACCACAGGCAGAACTATGTTCAAAAACTGAAGGAATTGGAAAGGTGATCCATGGGTAAAAGCATTTAGTAGAGTAACCAAACAAAATAATAGGTGAGGGTGAACTGTGGCCATAAACAACAAACAAAAGATGTACAATACAGTAAGAATTGTGACATGTTTTGATTTCCAAACTTCTTCCTCTTTTTTTTCTTTTTTCAGAATGAAAGTGAGAAAATCCCAACCACTAGAGATGGTTAATACCACTTTTATTCAGATCTATCCCAGTAGAAGTACCCCCACTTAAGTACTCACTGATACCAAGTACCAATATCACACGCACTTACATACATACATGATACATACATTTTCAATTAACAGTGACAGATAATTTCTCACAGCACAGTCACCCTGCTATTAAGTTTAACATAAAACACAAAAAAATCTCTTGAAGTTTGTTTTTTTTTAATAAATTAACAAAAGTGGAAAAAAAACTCAAAACTGTCAGAGTTGTAGTCAATTAAAAAAAAAAAACAACTGAAGCACAAAATAAAACTTTCTAACTGTGCACTGTCCCTGGTTCATTCCTATTGTCTGGACAGGACCTAACGCACATTTGGCGAGGTGTCAAACTGAAGCAATGTAGCGCCAACTACTGGCAGGAGGACTTACTGGATGTAAGAGTTTCGTGCTTTGAGTATCGGCTGCTGGTATCGGCAGCAGTACCGATTCCTTAAAAAAACGGTTGGTATCAGCCCGATACTGATACCTGGTTTCTGTACTCGCCCGTCCCTACCAACCACTTTCCACAATGTATTACTAGAGACTGATAATCCCTTTCCATGGGACTACACTAAAAGGCCAATCTGAAATTTGACAAAAATGAAAAAAAATAAAGGCCTTGGGTACTTATGTTAGAAGACAATGTGCTTATATTGCTACGTTCCCAAAATGAATCTGCCGACACTGATACTGTCATTCCTGGCTCAGTCATCTATGGGTTTTAAGGCTACAATGAAATGTTGGAAAAAGATGAAAAAAAATCTGTTTGCATGGTTTTGTATAAATTTTAACCCATTTTTGGTTTGTATATTTCCAAAAAAAATTTAAGAAATGCAGTTTTAGATAGTTCTTGATTTTGGAAGGCATTTCACAATTCTCTATGAGCGTTTTGTGACCCCACCTGGCGCAAAACTGGTATTTCATGTCTTTTTCTAGGGCTGTCAAAGCCAAAAAAGACAAACGCAAAGATCATGAGAAGACGACCATGGAGAGAATCAAAAACAGGAAGAGGGACATTAATGAAGAGGGCCCACTCTTCTTAGGTATTTGTGGTGTTTACATAGTCATAGAAAACAATATTATTTGGGTCTTGAAAGATCTTTCAAGATCCTTTGGAAATGGCCGTCAGCTAATGAGTAAATAACAGTCCACTTTTACAAATCGGCCAATGCTGATGTGTTAAAAAAATGACCAACGTGGGCTGATACCGGTATTGATACCGCTATAGCATGTGTTCCTAGTTCTTAAATATGTTTCACTATTCAAAAGTGAAATAAACAGGCTTCCAAGATTTATCCCCCCACACAAAGAAGCATTGCTACAACAAAATAATCTACTCAACAGTTTTCTGCCCAAGCTAGTTAATTCATTCCTATGTAGTTATAAGAGCCTCACTCTAAGTTATCAAAAAGAAAAGGGTTTTAAATTCAGGTGGTTATGTTGTCTGGTTGAGAATGTTATCACCTTTACAACCTCTAGCCTTTTGTTTCATCAGCATTAAAAGTACTGTAAGTCCTGAAGAAGAATCTTTTTTCTTTCTATGAAAATATCACTAGCAGTGCCCTTTCCTACTAAAACAATCTGTTCTCTAGTCCAGACCTCCAGCTCATGGATTTTAATAGCTGCAAGCAGCCTTCTGCTCGCAGCAGGTGAGGGTGATGACAGGGTCTGGTGGCAGGCCAAAGCCTGGCTGGCACGTGTTGTGCCTTCACCCAGTCGCTTCCTGCCATCCCAAGCATATGGGTGGAGACATTGCTATTCATTGGCTCTTTACCAACAATCTATCACCTTTGCCCACAAACTGAGCAAGACCACACCGGACTGGAAACTTCATCCATCCATTAGGTGTTTTATTTGACTGACAGTATGTCGTAAATGCAGTACGAACAAGCACTGATGCATAAAAATACCTGCAGTATGAGGTGGCTCTTAACGTCTGCACAGATTATTTTCTTCAGACTTTCCGGCTTTGTTTGAAGTCATACTCTGTATGTGAGTTGTGCTAAAAACTTCAGCACATTGTCGTACTTGTGAAGTCGCCTTCAAATATGATTAATTAAGTCCTTGAACTTGGACGATGATCATGCAAACAGATCTTTCCGTTCCCTCTATGCCATGTTTTCTCACTTATACTTGTAGAGAGGAAGCAACCATACACCAAGGCTGGCTCGGTGTCTTCGCAACTGTCGACCTGAATATTTGTTATGGCGCAGGCTGCAAAAACAACATATGGTGCAGGCATCCATACAGTATTTCCATTCAAGGTGGTACCCAAAGGTTGGAGCAGTACTACTGCAGCTCTGTGAAAAACCTTTTCACCTTTGTGTTATTGCTGAATAAAGCCAGATAACAAAAAGCCAAGAAGTGGTGAAACCATCCCCCCACCCTCAGAAGCCCCTGCTGGACTTGCAGTCTCTTACATGTTCAGGAGCTGTCGCTTTGAATCGGCAGAAGGCAGCCAGGCTGAAGATTTCCCACTGACTGGAGAGGAGTCGTTGGCCAGGCTTTCCTTGTCACTGGGAGTTAAGGCAGTCACTGATCCTAATGCTTACACTGTTGTTGCAGCATTCCAATTTTTAATCACTGCGTGACTTGTCAGACTTAATGAGGGCAGTCGGGTAAGAATGATCAACATACCAATAATGAGAACATCGCAGGCTAAAGACCATTTCCTGTTTGGATTAAATACGTATCCAGAAGGTGTGTGGCCTAAAATAAAACAAAGTTTCTCCTAAGTGTGCTTTTAAAAACTGTGCAGCATGTTTCCTCTCACTGATTGGTTTCCAAGGTGACTGGGAACACTCTGACAGCCTTACGTAATCATGGCTCTTTGCATCAGCCGCTGCCAGGACAGACTATAATGGACTCACCTTTTCCACAAATCATGCAGACGTGTTGGAGACAAGAGAGATCGCAGCATCTGTAGCCTCGCTTTAAATGAGATGTAAGTTCTGTCCATATTGTGGACATGTGCAGGGATCCTATTACAAAGTTTATTTTCTGAGTGCTGGCATGTGTGTGTGCAGAGACCTCAGTGTGTGTATGTAAAGAAATCCAAGCCAGGGCTGAGTGTGGCTGGCGTGTGTTCTGTCAGATGTCTCTCCCTCTTTAATCCTTTGTGTTTAAGAGGGTCAAGAGGCAGACTGACTCCTACTGTAGTGGTGGAGTGAAACACTGAAGGGGAGAGACTCTCCAGCCCTCCTTCATCTGAAGAGAAGAACTTCACTTTGAAAAACATCACACTGGAACTCCAGCAAAGAAAGGAAGTAATCAGTTGAAGAATCAAGGAACTCAACTTCCTTTGTCTCCTTTTTTTCAGTGCCTGATCAAAACTTTGTCTGGTTTTAAAATATCCATAAAACATTCAAATTTTACAGTGACAACATTTTAGGCACAATTAAATATTAGGGCTGAGATGATATGCTATTCTCACAATTTGATTCCATTACGATTTTTGGGGTGCCGATTTGATTTAAATTTTTTGCAATTTTGAGTTTGCTTTTTTAACACCAGACCATTTGAAAAAGTGAAATGATGATAATTACGTTTACAGTCCTTATCAGGATCCATATTTTCCTATAAAATGTACACCACGTAAGTCAGAGAGAAAGATTTCACCCTCTGCTGGAGAAAAGTGGTAACTTTTTTCCAATCCAGTTTATAAACAAAAACTGAAATGAAGAAAATTAGTCAGAAAAAAAAAGATTTTTGACAAAGAATCCCAATTTTGATATTGTCAAATATCGACAATCGATACATCAATTTTTCAAGTTTTTCCTCCCACCCCTATTAAATATGTTATCTTTGGCATCACAGGGGGGAAAAACACTACACTCTGTTTTGCTTTTACTTATCAAGATAAAAAAAACTCTGGCATACCACAAAAGTTTTACTAGCTAAAAGTAATGTGTCACATTTTTTTAACTAGCAATTAGCTTAAAATAAGTCCAAAATTGTGAGACAAGATTTCCTATTTTAAAAGATGAACAAAGTAATCATCTCAGGCGTACAAAAAAAGTTTTTCTGAATAACAAAAAATTAATCGACACATGATCTTAGAACTAAGAGAAAAGTTCTTCCCTAAATCAACAAAACTCTGCCCTATTTTCTAATTTAACAAGATTTTTTTTTTCTATTCCTAGCACCTCTCCCGAATCACCAAATGGCTAGCTTAATTGTGTTTCAGGCACATTATCATCCTAGAAAACTGCAACATACTGAAACAGCCTTTACGTCCAAACAACTGCAAGGTGCTCACACAGAGTTGACAAACTAGTAACAATACCATATGTTCATCTTCAAGAAACCAGCATCTTTAAATGTTTGGAGAGAAAGATATATAAAGTGTATTAAACTGAACAACCGCGCCGTGTTCAAGATCCTTATTGATGTGCTGTTGGGATTGTATGATCACCATCGACTGTGTTAAGTATGGACGAAGTCTCTGCAACATCACTTGTCTGTTCCTGAAACAGTGAACTGAAGCCATTCGGCAGCCATATTGGATATGACGCAGGCTTTCAGCTTCCTTTTTAGCTAAGTGGCGCCCCTCAGTCACGTAAACTGATCGTCTGATTGTCCAATCAGATCATATCTTCTAAACCACCGAGGTAGAAAACAATTACTTTCCCGTACAGTGTGTGCCGTTTGCGAAATTAGTGTTTTAGACAAAACGATTTTTGGAACCAGGCTGTAAATACGCTTTTTAATGCCGTAAATATTTTTTTTTTTTTGCCTTTTTTGGCGTGTTCGGGGTTTTCTGTCTTTCTGCAGGCAGTCTCATGCAGATTCTCGATGAACAGCAACTGTTCATACTTCTGAACAGGCTTAATTTTTCTAAACCACATTTCTGCTCTTGATGTTCGCCAAATCTCATTAATTCAGGAAAACAAAGCAGAGGTTAAAAAAGTTATTTTTGTTTGTTTGTTTTTTCAGGGTGTTTTCATTTGCCTGATCTGACGCCTACCCCCTTGCAGCAGTTCCAGGTATTAATAATTACACATTAATCTTAACGCTGATGGTTCGATTAGCTTTTGTTCGTCACAAAGACACATTACTGTTGAAATCAGTCTGTTTTACAACTAGTAAAAAAATCCTCACAGGAGCTTTAAATAACTTGTTTGTTCCACCAAAGTTGATTTTTTTGTTCACAATGTCTGAATGTAAAAGTCTTGCTTTTTAAAAGAGATTAAGAAGAAACCACTAGAAATAAGATACACTTTAGGGACAAAGATGAGGTCAAAAGTCATCTATGGGCGCCAGTGTGTTCTTGTGTCTTTTATTAATAAATAAAATTCATTAAAGAAGAACTGCAGAGCACCATAACTGAATATTAGCACATCTCTCCCTTCCTTTGTGTGATAAGAAGAACCCTGGTGATTCCTCACACGGCTCCGAAAGCTACGGGGGGAATTTCTCTCAGAAGCTGCCCCTTCAGCTCAATTCCTCCCCACATTTCCGAAAGCTTTTCATTTGTATCCCCTGGAAACCGCTCCACATTCTTTAAACTATCCTTCAAGAGGAAAAAAAAAAGAAGAAGAAGGAGAAGAAGAGTAGAGGGAGGAGGGAGAAGGAAAAAAGGCCCTTACACGTTTTGTTATGCCCTTTGATCACACGTTTATCTTTAAAACAGATGGCTGACCACCGTCCTGTCTATATCAACACATGCTTATTTGAAAGAGGGGTCTAGAAATGGAGTGTCTTGAAATCACAAATCTTAAATAAAAGGCTAATCTATTCTTGAAAAAAAGGATGTTATGCTTTAAAGAAAGCTTAACTACCTCCCAACCCCCATAATATCCATGTCTCCAGCCAAGTGCTTTACGTGCTAGATCTGAGACAGTTTTCATACGGTACAAAAGCTAATCTACTAATATGATTACTCTTCAATTACTGTTGTATGAATCAGACACACAGTCACAGGAATCATCCACAGGGTTGCAGGTGCTGAAAGGTGTGAAGAGCTTTATTTAGCAGTGAATATAAGATGTGGCATGTAATTGTGTTTTAATAATGCAGCAAAGCAAAGTGCAATGGGAGGATTTCAAATGAGGGGCCATGTTTAATCTTTCAATCCATATTTATCTGACGAGTGGAGAATGCTTTACGAGGAAGCTACAGTACATCAAACGGCTGTCAGATGTCCCGAGAGGCTTTCAAGTGAACAGATCAGCTCTTTTATGTCCTCAAAGTTGTCATTTATGGTTTGAAAATACCGGTTAAGGCTGTGAACTTGTTTAAAGAGTCGTTTGGTTGCATTGAACCATTTTTGGTCAGTTTTGTTTCATCTTTTTAACTCCAAAGGGAATATTTTTGTTGAAGTAATCACAGGTAAGCTTTTTTTTCCTTCTTTCACTTCCACACACTGGCACTGCAGTCAGTAACAACAGGTTAGCAACCTCTCATTAGTTCATAAGTCAGATGCATTTACGAGGTCATTTCTACGGGACGGGAGGTTATGGTGATGAATGGTGGCAAACCTCAGCCCAGACACTCTTCTCTTATGTCGCTGTGTGGTTGCTGTGCTGGACGTGAGGGCAATTTAAGCGTCACCGTGTCCACCAGGGGGGCGCCCTCTCGGGTAAGTGGCTTTGCGATGGAAAGCTGACGCCTGCCACTGCCATCAAGGTTGTTGTCACAGGCGGCTCTTTAAGCACCGAGTCGCCATGTTAAGAGACGGAGGTTTCTCCGGTAAGAGTGACGGCGAGGACAAGAATTACAGGGTGAGAGGCGCCGGGGAATGAGTTCTCAGAATGTTGCTTACACGAGGAACATGTAGGAATATTACCTAATCAGTCAAATCCTCCCAAGCCGACACCTCTTGTGAGATACCCTATGAAACCCCCCGTGCCCCCCCACCCCTGGTTCAGCCCTGAGGGAGCCCCCAAGAGAGAAGCCGTGGTTTGGGGGCTCTTCTTGACAGACATTCTCAAAATTACTCAAATGGTTTTTGCATACAGTGCAGTATCTATCTACCGGGGGGAATTTACCCTCAATTAAAAGTGCACCGGTGAAGCTGCATATTTTGCATTTCATAACAATGTGCGTGTTAAACTGAAGGTGATCTTAATAGGATTTTCTGCGGTTGGGAACCAGAGATTAGGAGCTTCATTTTGCAGAGCTTGAGCATCTGAACAGGAGAATGTTTTAATCTGAACTGGATTATAAATGCCATACTAAATAAGTCAACGGACAAGACTTCAAAAAGAGATGCGTATTACCTCCCTGTGTTAGAAGGTGTGAGCTAGCACATTACATGGTAATATCTGCTGGAGCTCAGATTGTGATTTCTCTCTTTAAAATGACATCAAATGGGTCCTGAACTTTATAATAAATAATTATTTAAAAATTAGTCATCAATAAAATTGTTTTGTCCCTTTTCTGGTTGTTGTAACCCTTCTTTAAACATGACTTTATCATTCAATACTCAGCAATTAATCTTTGATACGTTAAATTCCCACAGTACTGAATCTGATATGTTAAACAGTTAAAAGTATGACTTTTAACCCTTTCATATTCAATCTTTTTGATTCTCCATGAATAAACATGTAAAGACTTTGGAAGGGTATTGATGCCTCACCTGGAGAAAAAAAAAAGATCTATATCATCTTGTAAACCAAAAAAATGTTTTTGATCAAACAAGATTTTTTTCCTCATGTCTTCAAACAATTTTCTGTGATGTTTCTTTTTTTAGCGATAAAGTCTATTTATCTTCTGATAATGCCATGTTATATAGGGTAACTTAAATTGTTAAACTGTAAAAAGCATTAAACATGATAAATGATATCTGCAACTCATATTTGAATGGTTAAACAAAGAACACAAAGCTAAATCCATTATTTTGACTCACTTATATGATTCAATTAAATTCTACTTCATGCTTTGGTATACACATGGTGAGATTATGCTGTTATTGAGCACTGTAGATGATTCAATGCTAAGTATGCATGCGTTGAGACAGATTCTAAGTGGATGGGTCTCTATTATAGGGTTGGGTACTGAATTACTTTTATAGGTACCAACCAAATTCCATCTGTTGTACCAAGTACTGATTCACATGAAATGAAACAGTACCACTTTTGGTACCTAAACACATCCTTGTAACTTTGAGGGAGTGGAAGAGTAGGAGATTTTCCATGCAGGAAATGAACACAACATTGCAAGTATGTGTTGAGAAATAAATATATTGAATTGAAAAACTTTGAGACTTTATTATTAAACAAATTAATATTTATTATCACATAAGCACACTCAAAGGTACCAAAAATTGTTACCATTGAGTACTGGTACCGATTGCCAGTTATTGGTACCATATCCCTTTAAATGTGAAAGGCACCCATCCTGACTCTCACATGGGGAGTCCAAGTTTTATTTTTCTATGATGGCAGCAATATGCTTACCTAAGCAACTGTGGCTCCAACCAGCAACCAAGTTTGGAGTTGAGTGAGCAAAACATAAAGCAGGCCAGACTGATATTCAGGGATGTCACTATATTACATTTTCACTTCTGATACGATACCAATACTGCAGCAATGAGTATTGGCCGATAACGGCATTAATCCGATACGATATCAGCATTAAACATGCATACTTTTATTACTTATTTTGTAGTATGTCTGTAATGTTAGAAAAGGCTTGATTAAGTGATATTATTCAAACAAAGAGGAGTAGTCAGCAACAGTAGGTATGAGGAAAAAACTGACCCATTTATTATTAACCAATGGGTAACAGAAACTGCTTATATCGGAGATTTTAGATGCATTCCGATACGATACCAATACTTGTTTTTTTGCTGATATCGGACCGATATCTGATATCTGATATCTGATATCAATATCGGACTGGGACACCTCTACTTATGTCCTATCCAAAACATCTTCAGTAACTGATTTTTTGTTCCTCCTTTAGTGGCTTTTAACTTCTACTTAAAGAAATCTGTGGGTGCTCTTTGTAAAACATACAAGTGCTGAAAACTTACACTCTCTGTTTCCTTGCTTTCTTTGGCTTGGCTGTTATCATCCATTATTTCTATCACCATTATATCTCTGTTGTGAATTAACCATCAGACACAATTCCTGCCTTTCTGTGCTGTCATTTCACATCATAGTAAAACATCTTCCACTATCAATAGCCACACACAGATACACATTACAAATTGTATTCTAATGACTGACCAGAAAAACATCAAAGGAAAGCCTCGGGATGTGGTCTACCTACAGCTGTTAAGTATATAATCCATCTGTTATCAAATTTGACAGTTTATCAAGTGAGGTGTTTGTAATGCAGACGTATGGACAGACATAACTAACTCCATCAGCGTCTGCATAATAAATGTATGATTTTAATGATGTTTCCATTAAGCATCCCTGCTCACTTTACAAATGATTTGAGGCGTCTGCTGTTTATTTGTTATATGTTGTTGCTAGGAGCAATAATTACGACAGGGTGCGGAGGGGGTCAGCAGAAAGTGAGTTCAAGAAAAAAAAATGTAATTACGATATAGATTGGATGAATTAATTTCTAATGATATTCACTGCTCTTGCATGACAGCTGCCAAGACCCACTGAAGAATGGTGGAGGGTAAGTAAAGGAGTCCCTTTGGTAGCAAACAAAGAGGTCTATCATTTACAGAGAGTGTGTTTCACCTCGCTGAGAGAGGAGAAGGTGCAAGTGACATATCAACAAAACACAGTGGGCTTCCTGTATGGGTTCCTGACATCCACAAAGCAAAGGCACATGTGTTCCCTCTCTTCAGGGTGAAAGAGGAAGACAGGCTGGCTTCAAAGTGGATATTGTTCCTCCTACATTTGCACCTGAGTGGAAATATAAATAGCTAGTGTGTGAGCTTGGATATGCTTACATATGTGTGCTGATATGCGCAATATGTGCTGATAATTTGTTGCTGAGTATGGGTTTAAGAGTCCATCCATTTGGATCTGTCCATCAATCTGTTTAAAAATCAAACTACGATTTTTTGGGTGCTGATTTGATTTAAATTGTGATTCTTGTCATTTCCAATTTTTAGTTTGCTTTTTGAACACCCAGCCGTGTAAAAATGATGAATGATGGTGATTATGTCTACAGACTAGAAAAAAAAGCAGGACACAACCCAAACAATAAAGTCCCACTGTCCACACTGTCTACATGTCGAAGTGTCCTCGGAAGACACGTAACCCTGAACTGACCCAAGTGCTGTGCCATATTTTGTGAATGGGATTAGTTAATGCAAAGTGGCAACCTTTGTCTGAAAATATGATGCATAATGATAACTGCTGCACTTCTTTGAGTGTCCACTTGAGGCTGGATGCAGTAATCAGAAACCACATACACACAAAGCAAAAAAAAAGATCTTTACGGCAAAAACTAACATGTTTACATCCTGGGCTAAAAACTATGTGGTCTGAATATCTCACTTCTCTATCCTAACACATTCTACAGGTCGATGAATTCTTTCATAACTTGTTATTTTAAAAGTTTTAAGCCAGACTCTCCTGTGGACAAGTTTTGCCCATTTTAGGGCATCTGTGATTTGACTGACAGGCGTCTGACGCAGTCTCTGTGACGAATGGGTGACATTTTTCATATATTACACAGTCTATGGTTAAAACTAATGATGCTTGAAACAGTAGTTTGTAGGAATGTAGCGTTGATGTGACTGACAATGGACTAGCACTTTGATTGTGACAGAGGCACAGTTCATTGACCATTTAAATGAGTGATAAGTGAAACATCTATCATTTGATCATGAAATGATAAAGAGTGAAGAGACCACTAGATACTAGGGGAGGGGGGAAAAAATCGATAAATAGGGATTTTTTTTGTTTGACAATATCAAAATCGAGATTCTTTTGTTGAATTTTTTTCAAATTCAAATTCTTTGTTTCAGCCTTTGTTTACAAACTGGATTGGATAAAAGTTAACACTTTTCTCAAGCAGAAGGTGAAATGTTTCTCTCTGTCTCACATGATGTGAAAAATATGGCTCCTGATGTAGACATTATCATCATCATTCAACAATTTTCCATGCTCTGGTGTTGAAAAAAGCAAACTAAAAATCACAAAAATCAAAGAATCCCACTTAAAATCAGATCGTCACCCTAAAAAACCGAATCGCAAGAACAGCATATCGTCCTATCCCCACTAAATGTATAATATAACTTTGTGAATCAGAAGTAGTAAAACTCGAAGGGGCTTAATGCTGTAACATGAAAAGTTGGAATGGGGGGGGGGGGGGGGGGGGGTCCTATTTATAAGATGGCAGACTTTGTAATACTGGCAAGATCCATTTGATTTATGAATAAATTATTTTTTGGGTGGCAACTTAATTCATTATATACAACCTTAAAGATATAAACAATGAAACCATAATCAAGCTCACCAGGACTTGTGCTTTTGCAAAACTGAAACCTCATGGTAAGATGTGTGTATGCCTCACAAACACTAGCATTTTACGCAGAAGTCCATTAAAAAAGTGCACACATTAGAAGTAATTCCTAGTTGCTTTAAGAGTTCACTTATCTTTCAATCAATCAGCTTGGCATTGATTTACTGGCTCTTATAGAACTGCTTCTACATGTCATGATTATGATTGATGTGACATTGACTGGTATACTGAATAGGAAATCTTTATAGATTTAACCTTTCAATCCATCTTTTAAGATGCTTATTAGTGGTAGAACACATAAGTGACATTTTAATCGCTGATTTGTTGTGACTTGTAGTTTTTTTTTTCAGCTTTTACAGACTATTATTTCTTTGGTCTGTTGTGGTACAAAATTCAACATTTGCTGGAGAGTTTTATTGTTTTAAAAAGTATTGTAAGGTAACCACTGTTAGAAAACAATGTGCTTTAAATGTAATACCTTGTGGCTTTTGCGTCAAACAAATGCTTTTGTTTGAATCCAGAACTTGGCAAATAAAAGGAACCTTCACTAAAGTGCCACACAACACAACACAACACAAAGAAAGGGAACACAGTTTCGCCTTTGGTCCCAAATCCAGACGACGAAGAATCGCTGACAAGCCAATCTGTGGTGTTCTCAAACCTTTGAATTCCCAGCATCCCTAGAGTTGACAATACATCTTGTTGTGTTTGTTCTTAGGATTAAATCCTCAGCATATCCACACACTGCTCCCAGACATGGATCACAGACTATTACGTGCTCCTTCTTGCGGATGGATGTCTCTGTATGTGTTTGAATAGGAGGAGTGCCACAAAAGGTTGGTAGATTTAATTACATGTACGCTCAATTGTCCCCTCCTCTCAAGGCCTAACACCTAATCATGATACTGGATGTGCCTCTGCATTTCCACCGCGTCTCCCCTGCTTCCAAGGAGAGTGGAGGGCTTCATCGGTTAGCCGCTTTGACGAGGTACCCTATATCGTCTCTTGCCTGGGAGAAAGAAGCCATCGCGTTGTCTCAGTGTCAAACTTTAACCTTTCTCAACTTTAATTACACTAAGTAAGTTTGGAGTGTGCCGCGGTGCTGTCCGGCCGACTCAACTCCTTCACTGCACTGATGGGAAGCCTGCATGGGTGCCACGGCCCCCGCTGGCTCTGACACAGTGACACTACACAGCACTGACGCTGATGCTGACGCTTGCTTTGGCCGGCTTCCTGACCAGGCAAACACAGGCGCGCAAACACACACACTCGTACGGCACTGAGACAACATTTAACATTTCCTGCTTCTCTATTTATTTGCAGATCAACAGATTTATAAAGTGTTTTCCTACATCGCAGGATGCCACTCACTTCGATAAGTGTGAAGATTTTTATGTCGTATAGTAAAGAAACAACCACCAGTCATATTTCACACATCCTGGAACAGATGAGGCCATTGTTTCACTATCGTAGCATAGCTGACCTTTTTTATGGAGAGGATCTGCTCTGTGCCAATAACACCATTTGGTATTTGTGTTTGTGTGTGTGTGAGAGGGAGGAGATGTGAAAAGAGAGCAAGCTTTGGGTGTGTTTGCTCATTACTCATTCCTCCGCAGGGGTGAAATGGCTGTTTTTTCCTGTTATGTCATCAAAACTTCTACTTTGGTAATAAAGCTGAGTTTCTTGTGGAAGCATTATTTCATTTTAGGAAAAAAAATGTTTGAGTAAATTGTATTAAGTCTTTTTTTTCTTTCTTTTGCACAAATAGTTCAGTTCCCATTCATCACTGGAGCACTGGTGAAAAAATAATCCAAGAAAACCCCGTCTAATCCTCTAGAAATGAAAGATCTGACCTCAGAGAAGGAAGCACACTCAGCTGAGGTTGTTGAACAGAATATAAGACAAAGCAGAGAGAAATAAAGCACAGTATCTGCCATATTCTCTGTACACTACGGCTTTATTTTAGCACACACTGAGTGCTTGACTCAGACAGTTCGATTGATTCACAGGTTGTCGATTGCGCCACTCACACATGTGCACCCTTATGATAATAGGCCCCCTTTTAGAGTCATCTAATTCTGACGATGAATTGGACTTCCATAGAAAGCCAAAAAGGAGTTACTGTGGTAACCGTATGGCCTGTCAATCACTCGCAATCAGCCTTTTTTCTCTGTTCATTGCTTGATGCGTCAAGATTAGGACCTTCCCCGCGGGGGGCTTCAAAACACTCAGAGGAAATGAAGAACCGTGTCGAAGTTCCACGGCTGATGTTTGGAAACTTGTGACCCTTTGGCATTGACTTTCTCGCAGACCTTGACTTTCTGGTGTAAGGTGGAGGAGTATAACTTTGTATTTTACCAATCAGACACCCACATGGATATAAAACCTTTCTTGAAAAACCTAGGCTGTCTGCGCACTCTCCATCTACGTCAGCTCCAGAGACAGCATGTGTTTCTGACCACAGAGGGTTATAATGAAATGCCCACATTAAGAATAGAAGGTCATTTAAATGCTAATGCTCTCCATGTATAAGTGTTAGGCGAGGGTTAAAAATGTCCTGTACACCAAGGCTGTGTTTAGAGATAATGACACCATTTCTGGTGCTGTATATTAGAAGCAGCTTTTAATAAAGAACCAAAAAATAATGTTCGTTGTAGGTTGGATTTCCCCAGCTTTGTTTTCCTGTTATTTCAGAAAGTAAACAGTTTTCTGAAATAACTGCAGTCTTAAAAGGAGCATTTTAATGAGGTTACATTTTACCATAGCACAGTGGCAGCAGTTAAACATTTGGTGAGAAGTGCAACTAATTCACCGGGCAGGACTATGAACTGTGGCATTACATCCTTGAAGAAAAGGGGAAAAGCCATATAACAGAGGCACACGGGCTCTAAAGATCTTAATTCCCCATTAGTTCCTTATTCTCTCCAGTGACAAAGACGGAGCCCTTTCAGCCCTGTGTTCCCTCGCATACCAAAGTCATTCAACAGAGGAGACCTTTAGCAAGCGCAATGCTCTATTCAAGCCATGTTAATTACAATTTTAAACCATTATTTGTTTCAACACCTGGTTAACCTATTCAGACCTGTTTAAATCCTCTTTATTATCCCAGGTGTGATGGGAAGGCACTAAGGAGTGAAAGGGTCTTGTGTGTACCAGGAACATAATCAACCCCAGCACTACATAGTGGCTGAATGGCTTTCGGGATAAGATCAGATGTTACACACTCCAGTCCTCAAGTAAAATGGTGCTAGGTGGATTATGTCTGAAAAGAGGATTTTGTCAAGGATGTGTCCTCAACTTTTCTTTTTCGGCGGTAAAGCATCATGAATAGCGCGCTGCTTCTTTAGCAGCTGTATTAGGACTGGAAGACTCAATTGCAGGCTTAAAAGCAATTGGCTTTGTTGTGCATTTCTGTGCATATATTTGTGTTGCGGTTCGAGGCTTTGAGGCGGAGAGGTCACGCTGCGTCATGAGGATGGATGGCGTTTCTATTAGTGGTCAAAGAAAGATCTCCTCTTCTTCTAAGCTTCTTTTCTCTCTCCATCTCTCACCTACTTTGAAGTTTGGGCCAGTAGTTACACCATAGTCCTGCTTCCATTATGATGTCATTAACAAGGCTTTACACAGGAACTTGACCCCTGTGGAGCCTTTGTTCCCACAGCCACTCATGGCTTACCTGTCTTAGGTACTTGTTTGGGGATGATCCCTATTTCAATAGGACATATCAACAAGGCAGTATAATAGGACAACATGATGGAAAATGAAGGGAAAACACATGAAAAGAGAATATTACACCTTAAAGAGAGCTTTCCTTCTGTCTTCCATCAATGCCTTTTCTAATTTCCTGGCCCAGCACCTACATCCACAATGGCTGGAGGCTGTTTGTGTATGCCTCCTGCTGCGTTGGTTCAAATATAGAGCTGACTGCGATATAGTAAAGGATAGCCACACAAAGTTCTGATTAACGAATTAACACCCTCTAATAGCCCTTCGCCATCCTCCTTTAAATGGATTAAGGCTTCCTCTCTAACACTTTCTTTTTGCACGAAATTTAATTAAGATTTAGATTTGGTTTGAACATGCCAGGACAGATTCACACTGCATTCATGATGTACTTCAATTAAGGAGCAAAGCAACTTAAGCTGCTTCACCAATAATTAGACTATCTCCTTTTTTTTAAATGGTATCTAATTATGCTTTATCCCTGGGTAATTCCATTTCTTTGTGGGTTACAGCACGGATACTGGAGCCATCTATTTACATTTTAAAGGTCATCGTCTTTAATTTTAGGGTTGTATTGAGTCTCATCCCTTCAAATACATAGCTTTTTATAGCTTAAGCACTTTAGGGCAACTGCAAATATTCAATTAGACGCCACTTTAATCCGCCGGCATCGCACTCGCAGTTAGCATCCAATCAACAGCTACTCAGGGAAATACGTGGAGTAAATAAAGCTTTATGTAAAGTGTTTACATACAAGATGGCTTCCCAAGCAGGTTTTTTGACTGTGTTGACATTTGCCCTCCTGAGGTTGTAGCCCATGTATTTGTATAGTGATTTAAAACACAGTGAATGTCCTGCCCAGTGTTAATTTACTCACAGCAGCAGGGGTCGCTGGCCCGGCCACTGACCATTACACAGTAGGACAGGGGTGTCCAGCTGACTGTCCTTTTAATCGACAACAGCAGGCCTGAGGAATTTAACAGCATGGGATTCACCAATTCCACCCCCCCAACAAATAACGTTTATGGAAGATTTACGAGTTGCCAGAGTTGTCTGGGCTTTCCTTCCCTTTCAATTCATTCAATTAGCGGCTGTGAATGTCTCAGTTAAAGGGGGTGACGAGACAATTGAAGGTGTCATCTAATTATTTTAGCCCAGCACTACGCAATGCCGTTCCCGTGCTGGAATCCCAGGCCTTGGCTTGGGCAACATGTAGTAAATGGGTTAAAGCAGCAGGGGTGATGCAATATGTGGCTCTCCTGGAGACATTCCCCAACCTCTAGCATCTTTAAAATGAATCAAGGACCTGCAGGACTGCAGTTTGATTAGATAGAAAATAAACGCAGTATAAGCTAAATCGAATCAGCTCTTTTATGCGCATGTTTATGGGGAGGTTGTATCTTCTAAGGTCAGGATTCACTCCCATATATTCCATTTTTGAGAGCAGGCCAAAGCACACAGAGCTGCAGTGAAAGAAGAAGTGATCCCTGTCTCCATCAACCCAAATGGAACTTTCCTTTAGTCCAAGCTGGCCAAGGTAAACCAGCATCCAGAAGTCATGTGAACTGTGCAGATTTACACCAGGGGGCCGAGCTGAAGTCTGTCCTGCAGCCAGGTTGTTCCCTTGTTTGTAAATTAGCTGTGAGTAATGAATTCTGGGAAGCTGCCCTGCTGCAGGGTTTGCTCCCTTGCTGCCGGACCCTCCCGCGCTCCCCCGTCGACATTGCCTTCCCAAATATGTCCTGATGTTCCTAGTCTGTCAGGAGCCGCCCCGGGGGGCAGCAGGATAGCCCACTTTGGCCTGCCCCCGTCCCCTCTCTGGGCCCAAGCCAGCTGAACCGTGTAAGTCCCTGCCACGGCAAACATGGTGACCCCAAACGGGATTGACAGATCGCAGACCGTGGATGCTCGGCCACCAGTCAAAAGACATCATTTCTTACTGGTGGTTTGAAAGCTGTTAGCATGACGTGGTCACAGTGACAGTTTGGGGTTTGCTGAAAATCAGAAAGACTGGACGGGAAACCCAGATTACTGTGGATTGAAATTGGTGTAAACAACTGTTTTTTATAAAGGAAATGTGTTTAAATTCACTTTACAGTAGGCTGCTCAGCTCCCTGCTTCCTGTGCTGCTACACTTATCCCTGTGTGTGTGTAAAAAAGCTCTGGCTATGACTACCCCATGGGTCCCCAAGCGCACATTAGAGAGCCTGGGGGGTCCCTAAGTGTCACCCATGAAATCAGGATGTTATGGTATGAAAAACAGGGGAGGGACCGCTAGTAATTCTCATTATTGTTAAATGTTCAACGTCCCTGGTGTTGACTTTGCCTTAGTCTGGCTCGGCTGCTGCAGAACAACACGCCTATGATGCCCACCCCTGGTTTAAAACGCTTCAGATATGGGGGAAATCTTCTTAAGTCGCTGTGTGACCCGAAATTAATTACAACAAGATTTGACCATCAGGGGTTGCAAATTTTCCTCACCACTGCTTTTCCTTATAATTGTCATAAAAATGTGAAACATGAATAATTAAGTGGTATAAATGCTAAATTTGCTAAATCTAATTCCAAAGGTCAACAGCAATTTGTCTGCAATTAATGTAAAGGAGAAACTGCAGGGTACCACTGTGGCCCTGTACAATCCACTCCACAGCGTTTGACTGGCAGAAAGAAAAGAACTTCTCAATGGCAGAATTTTGACGTCCATAATGGCTTAACGTCTGCTTTTGACAGAGATATTGGGGAAAGAAGAGTGACTCTTTGCGCGCTGGCGTGGCCCAGAGGCTTTTGCTGTCACAGCTGATGACAGTAACTTTCTCCATGCAGATTAAATTGGTGTTTACAGATTTGCCCTGGGTGTACAGTTTTCCCCCCGCTGGGCTCCACTGGCTGATGATGAGACCCACCGTACTCGACACTGACGCTTATGCTTCCATCACACCGAGCAGTGGCTTACCAGGCATCCGGCTCTGCGCCACTGTCACATTTGCTGCGAATGTAAATAGCTGGTAATGCTGTGCCATTTGCCGTGTGAGTGCTGTGCCACTTCTGCAGATTGGCGTAGGAAGATGAGGGAAGTGAAAATAAAACATAAGCAAAGACGTGGATACTCCAGCCAAAGGTCCTGTAGTGTTACAATGGATATCAATGACTCCTTGCTGTTGTTGAACTGCCGGAGTTGTTACAGCTGGTCCATAAGAATGTGCTCAAAGTTTAAAGACACAGTGGGTTGTTTTTCCAGATGCTTTTTTTTTTCTTGGGACACCACTTCAAAAGGAATGGAACTTGAGTCATCGCAGAGAGAGTTTAGGTTTTTCTGAGTAAATCACTTGGAAAAAAAGGGGAAATGGAAACTACCAGATTTCCTCTTTTAAGATGATTCATGTGAAAAGTGGGATTGAAAGAATTTAAAGTAACACTTTAGCGGCCTAACTTGAGCAGCCAGATCTGGTCACATGACCTCCTTTCTCCAGAACAGTTAGTGGGATAAGGATTTTGGCTGTTGTTCCACTGGTGCAAACATTAAGTAGTTTGTTACATGTAATTTGCATTGATTAACTTTTCAGCATGCAATTGTGGAGCAGGGAGAGCTGATTGCCTCAAGTGTTTGGTGCTGTTTGTTTGTTCCTCAAGGGCACTTTCTTAGTGCAAATTAAGAGCACGGAAAACCAATAAAGAGAGTTATTTAGAATATGATTACTACAGAGAGTGACCCATCTGTACCTGCGGAAGTAGTGTCTGTTTTCAGGCTAAAGTGATCAAACTAGTTTGAAGATGTGATTATGATAACTATCTCGTGGCCCATGTGTCCGAAGATGAGCAGTGAATATACAGAGCAGCATCTTTATGTGTATTCATTTCAGGTGGTAAACAGAAGTCTCTGACACTGGGTTGTTATCGAGTTGTGGCCCCCGGCGCAGGATTGATCCACTTCAGTCCAGCAGCGGGGGAGCGGGAGCTCTGGAGGGACTCAGCGGGGTTCCAAATCAATAAGGTTAATAGATGTGGGGGCCACGCAGTCAGAGGTGTGCAGCCTGGCATTTTCGGTGCCAATGAGGAAAATTCCTGATGACGAGGTGTCTCTTTTGGAGGCTGCATTAATGTCAGTCTGATTACCTGCAGCCAGTATGTCACATACAGTGGGGGCTAGCCAGCCTCGTTGGCCATTAACTGGAATTAGCTTTACAAGGAGACCCTTCAGATTGGAGACTTCAACTTGCCACTTCTTCATCCGCTGTCCATTGAGAACAAATTGCCAGCGCCCCCCTCCTCCTTTTCTTTCCCTCTGGCTCTATTCTTTCACCCTGATTTCTATAATGCCAACAGTTACATAATCACTTGATGAGTAATTTCCTGTTATTTGTGATTTGTAGAGAGAGGGGTTTCATTAAGAAGTTTCTTTTTTTCCAGTCTGGCTTTCATTTTTTAAAGCATTTTTCCAACATCTACAAAATGAAGGAAAATTAAACATAAGGAAAGAGTCAAAAGAGAACGTGAGCGTGGTTAAAATCTTGTTTAAACAACTAAATGAAAATTACAGCTCCCCTTATTTGCTCCTGCTGTCATAATACACCCTCTCATTCAGCAACTAAACTGAATTTCTCACTATTATTTATTTTGTGGACAATAAGCTAACAGTTCACAGTGAGGCTTTTGTAAATTTTCCTCACACAGAAAGTTTGTGCTTAGCTTTCCCACACTGTGATACCCACTAGACTATTAAGATTTCTGAATAGGGCCCTTCAGTTTCCCTCAGACTTACAGCAGAGCTTGAATGGTCCGATGCAAATGAGGTGAGATCTATTCTCTCAGTACCTGGCTAATGTCTTTACAGAACGCCAAGTGTCTAAGTGCGTTCCTGTGTGTGTGTGTGGTTGAGGGGGATACAGAACGCTGGAAGCTGGTCGGTGCCACACCTGCAATTAGCCATGCACCTGCATAAGCTGAATTAAAGCGTGCAAGGAGAAGTCATGCTGCTTCCACTCCCCTTGACCCCCCCGAAACAAAACAGTGAAGTCATTTGAAATAAAAGAATCAGTTGTCTCCTTTCCTCCCCCCTTTCAAAAGGTCCCTCTGCATAGGAAATCAGTTGTCTCTCCCTTCACGGACATCCTGCAGTGTGGGCTCCCATGGAAATGAGTTTTGGCATTGTTGTGCTGAGGCACTCCCCCTCTAATAAATTGAGGAGGATTAAGGGAGAAGAATGTAATAAAGGACAGTCATTTCATCATGACAGCCATTTTTAGAGGGGGGTTGGGGCAGCCGCAGATTTAAAGAATAATCAGGCCTGGGTTTATTTCCATAACATGCATTACAATCTGCTTCTTTGAACTTTGCTGCCACTTAGGTTACCAGATTTGTAGGAGGAGAAAAAAAAGCATTATTATCGAAATGTTTAGTGTTTGAGGCTTGAGTGACATATTAGAGACATCTGAGTGAGTTATTAAAGGCGTTTTTGGCTCTTGGAGATTCTTACGCATTAATCTAAGGACTTTGAAGTGAGGATGTGTGCGTGTGTGTGTGTGTGTTTCTGTGGTGGAAATAGGACAGATTCTGCAGTTCTTCCCCGGATTTTGTGGGCTTTTTTTGATCGCTGCAGCCAGAAAAGCTTGATTTGTGCTGACTCTAAAAAAAACTGCCCTTAACGTTTTTGTTTTTTGGTCGGAAATGTGCTTATTTCTATTTTAGTTGCAGTTCTTGGACATTGGCATTGATAAGCGTATGAGGAGTAGAATTTTTACTTATTACAGTCAAAAGGCGATGCGACAAAAACTGCTTTTCAGATTTTAAAGGAATACCCACATTGTAAATATCTTCTAAAGTATGTTCTCACTCTGAGGTCTGAATCTTTCTTTAATGCAAAGAAATATTGTGTTCCAATAAGGAGGAACCTCAAGAGCAGAGCCATTTTGTTGTCTTTTCTTTCTGCCAATTTTCTCCACGTATGGTTTCAGTTTTTATTGATCATGAAGTCAGCTCCCAGCCCGCCCCTCCTGCCTGTTTGTTTAGTCTCCGTATGTGATTGGAAACACTTCAGAAACAGTGACCAGCAGCAGGTGAGGGGAGCCTGCGCTTTGAAGTCTGTGCTCCTTATTGATCCTGTGCATATTCTAAAAAAAATCAAAGAGGGCATCAAAGGCATAGCTAAACTCTTAAAGACTCTGCATGCACCCAAAAAAGGGCACCGATGACAGCGTGAACAAGCAAAGCAGGTGGTGGCTGCTGGTCAGAGTGCTCACCCCTCCAACCCCTGTTGTCACGCCCCAGACAGACGGCTGAAGGCTTCTATTTTAATGTCGGACAGCAGCGCGGCTCCCACTTTGACTGGCACTTGTCTCATTAGAGGAGGGGGGAAGAAGCAGCTCGGGGAAATCTTCAGTTCAAATTAATTAGTCTGCTAAGCCAACACGCTGCAGACACTTGGCTGCAGAGGAGAAATGATTGGAATATATCAGCTGGAGCAATTAGTTGATCATTTGTGTCATCGTACAAATATGACAAATTGTTAAAGGTATTAATCTGTTAAAGTCAGGAAATTAGGAGGAAAGAGATAATCAGAGCCTGACCAATAATAAATAAATATCAGCCAGGCCACAGACACTCAGCACTTAAGTTAATGTCAACTGATATCTTATTTACTAGAGTTTAGTAGGGTTATGTAAAAAAAAAAGTCTTGTGAAACACTTCTGAAGATGTGTAACTGGTCTGCTTACAGTTATCAAAAGCAAGTGAATTCCTCAGCTGTAATTCACAACTACCCTGCCACAGGGATGATAAATGGAGAGGTATGACGATTGTCCAGATCATAGTGACACAAAAGTAGGCAAAGTTAACCAACAGCCGAGACAGAGGTATGATGTCAATGTCAACGTAATGCCTCTTGATGAAGAGGCCAAAAAGAGGTCTTATAAGCACCAACAATCAGAATTTTTTTTTGTACAATAGTTCCAATAGCACTTCCTGTCGAGAGCCACAGGCTTTGCGTGACCATGTCACTACAGAATAGGGCTAGGACGATATGCTAGTCTTACAATTCAATTCTATGGTGATTTTTGGATTGCTGATTCGATTTTATTTGGGATTCTTCAATATTTACGATTTTTGTGATTTTTAGTTTGCTTTTTTAACACAAGACCATGGGGAAAAAAGTTAAACAATGATGATAATTTCTACAAACTGTATCAGGAGCCATATTTTCCCATTAAATGCACATCATGTGAGTTAGAGAGAAACATTTTATCTCCTGCTGGAGAAAAGTGATTACTTTTTTCCAATCCAGTTTATAAACAAAGACTGAAATGAAGAATTTGAATGTGAAGAAAATGAGATTTTTTTTGACAAAGAATCCTGATTTTTATACTGTTGAACAAAAAATCCTGATATATCCATTTTCGATTATTTCTCCCACCCCTACTAAAGAAGCTGACAACAGATATCTCCATCACTCAAGCCGTTATCCAGTTCATCACTATAGAAGTTACAAACAGCTGCTGCTTTCTAGGACCAAGTTCACATGACCAAAACTTTGAACAGTTCACATTTACAGTTCACCGTTTAAGATTTTGTATGAAGTTCATGGTCCAAAACATAAGAGTTCATGTCTAATCAAATGCAAGAAAAACTTGCAAGGTTAAAATCTTAGCACCTATGACTATAAATCATCGGCCGAAAATTTGGCGAAAGGTTCCCTCTTTAACATCAACAAAACAAGGAAAATCTGGCAAAAAAAAAAAAAAAAACTGGAAAAGAGAACATGGGTGAGACATTTTAACAATAAAAGGTCTAAATCTACAGAGTCACTGAGAAAAAAACATACTAACTCGTGAATTAAAAAAGCTACACTACCCTAAATTCTCCGAAGTCTTCAGCCCAGGAAAAACTACATTATCATCTTGAAAAGACTTAATGATAAGTATGTACAAGCAATGGCTTCGTTAGCTCTGCTAACAACAAATGCTAGCAGTATGCAATGCCTGATTTCCACTAGGGGCCAAATATCTGACCCCAAATTCTGCAGAACAAACTCCACAGGAAATCTCAATAGTTGTCAAATCCTCCTAGAATGGAAGCGTTATCCACTGTCCGTAGAGTAAGCTCACGTTACTGAGTTCAGGTGACCACAGACTAAATATAAACGTATTATTAAATAAAATGACTAAAAAATATATAAAACATCTTAAAACAACTTAAGATTACAGTTAATAAGTACTGTCAAGGTTAAATTACCTTATTAATGTTATTTGCAACTGAAAGTGTTTTGAGATGCAGAATTCCTTCACAGTGGGTCACTTGATCAGCGTTTACAAATTGTCTAGTAAACATTAAGGTACAGCACACAGGTTTATATTTGAAGAATTAAAATAGTTGGTGCGTGATAAGTAGTATTTAAAACCCTGTAAACAATCAGAAAAGACTAAAATATTAGCTATATTAGGTATTGGCTGGCCCTGGCCTTACAGTAACCAATCTCTGTGACAGCAGACAGTACACAGAGCCATCACCTCAACAGTCAATGGCTCCACTCTTGTCAGAATTGATGACAGTAAAGCTTCGAGGTGCAGCCAACAATTGGAACATCTCTCTGAAAGTCCAGGATAAATCCACACTCCTTCAACCTCCGGCTCTCCCTCTGATGTATGCCTGTCCTCTGCTCTCCTTGGGTGCACATGGGAGTTATTTGAGTCTTTGTGGGAGCAGCAGGGAAGCAGCGCTGCCACACCGGCTCACTGTTGGATTACCCTCATTGCGTGAGTCGCTGGCCTCTTTTTTCTCGTGACGACACAGGGTTGAGTTCACAAGGGGGCTGATTTAACTCATTCACCGCAGTCCACTGCCACTAGCCACATGCCTGCCAGCCCAGTAACGCTAACACAACACTAAGTGCAGCTGAAATAAGGAGACAAATGCCTCTTTGACTCGATTCACAATGATTACATTTGTTTTAGGGGTTAGATGATGGGTGGATTTACTCTTTATGCTCTCCAGGGAGCTGATCCTCAAGAAATGTAGCTCAGAGCATTCAGAGGTTCAGTTTGAAGCTAATGTACAGTAAATGTCAATGCACCATTCTCTGTCTTGACATCTTTTAACAATCTGTTGAGTAGTACATCATAGTTTTTCAAGGTATATTAAAAACTATTTGACCAGTGGATTGAAACAAGATAAATGGTACAAGTAATGAATTAAGCTAAAGTTTGCTTCTTCTCCACATTTTGTTTAAAAAAAAGTGGGATCTTTGCGTTTGGCACTCTTGGTGGTACAAAAAGAAGACTGTTCATGATATCCCACAGGGTTTAGATATCACACTCTTAAACATTTCAAGATATCCTGGGTAAAAATGTTTAAAGCAGCTGATGAGAACAACCTGCAGAAGACATTGTACATTGGTTGGTGTCTGGAGGGACTGTTAATTTCTTTCCATTGAGGGATTTTGTAATTTTCAGTGGTTATACTGTTGCCACACACAATGCCAACATCATCTTTTCTTTTTCTCATGACATTACAAACTTTTCTCCAAACATTACCTTTTTTTCTCAAATATTACGTCTTTTCACTATAAACATCACATTTTTCTCATGAAATGACAACTTTTGTCTTGAACATTACTACTCTTTTTCCAAGTAACTTGACTTTTTCTCATAACATCAAAAGTTTTTTCTCATTGCAGCATAACTTGTCCTGTAACATTCCGACCTTTCGCTCATGACAAAATCCAATTTTTCTCATCCCATTGTTTTTTTTCCTAACATTTTGCTTTTTTTCTAGCCCCATTCCGACTCTTCTTTCACATCATAACATTGTGACTTTTTTCTTGTAACATTTCATCTTTATACCCATGACATTATAACTTATACTTGTAAAATAACAATGTTGTTTTTTATCTTCACACAACAAATACATTCTTGTAACTCTATGACTTTTACTTTTTTCCCAGAGCAGTCTAACTTTTTCCTGTGAAATTACAACTTCTAACATGTTTTTTTCTCACCGCGGTATGATTTTTGTCTCATGATATTCCAACTTTTCTTTCATAACTTAATACCGTCAACATCACCAATACTCGTGTCATAATGACTTGAATCACACTTTTTTCTTGTAAAATTAGGAATTTTTTCCTTGTAACATCAAGGCTAAATTATCATAACATTACAACTTTTTTACACAGCATGACTACTTGCAGACAAATCACGACTTTCATCTGGTTACATAACAGATGATGCATGAAATGTATTGATTTGGTTGTTTCTGGTGCAATGATGTGCATGTGTATTATTTACATCATGTCACCACTGTTGTAACCTATTATACAGTTTTATTACTCTTATGAATACATCTTAGTACTAATTCATTAAATGAATACATGTTATTATCACATACACTGTACTGCTTCATATTATTTTAGACTCACTGCTGTTTAAATAATGCACCTCCACAATGCAAATACAGATATTCAATCTATCCTCAGAGTCAAATTGTTGTCAAAAATTATAAGTAAGCATCTTCTTTGAATTGGTAGCAATAAAATATGATAACAGAGATCTTAACTTTATTCACTTTAAAAGCTATTAAAAAAAAGACCATATCTCAAACCATTTGGTGTTAAAAACTCCTAATTACTGGTGGATTATCTATCTTGTTTCTGAGGATGTTGTCACTGGACTTAAGAAAGAGAAAACTAAAAGCTTATCCTGCCTTTTCCCAAGAGACTCAACAATAACACATACAAAGAACCTACTGACCCTTAAAGCCTTCTTTTAGTCAGTGTGAGGATGTTGTGTTTCTATTGGCTGTGTTTCTTAAGTCCTCCGATTGCTGTAAGCAGCCAGTACAGCAAAACGTCTTTGGCCTCCCTGGCTGAGGCATCCCGTCATCTGAACAGAAGCATCCCACTGACGTCCCAAGAGATGCAACTTGAGTAATGTTCTCACATTAAAAGGGCAGAGAAGGGATACTCTTTACATCAGGACTAATAACTCAAGATCCTGCACAAGTCTGGCTGAACATTATCATGGCGACTGTGGGACATCATGATATTCTTGATGTCATTTCAGGATGGGGAAAATAAAACTGAAAAGATAATGTTTTGTTTTTGTTTGCTTATCATGTAAGAGTATTAATAAACTCACTTTTCTTCAAGTCAGAAAAGCTCCATTTACCATAACTGACATTAATATGCACTCATCATAACATATTTGCCCTCTTAACTTAGTCCTTCCATGGTTCAAGCTGAGGGACAATCAGAACATTTAGAAAGAGTGTGAAAAAGTCTGCTTCCTGTGGCCACAGAGAATGAACTATGGCAGACTGGAGATTGTGAATGGGCCTTTTACAGGTCACAGAATCCATTCAGCCCACTGACATTGTTATTATCTGACCGTCATAGATGGGCCTAATTAATATTCTAATCATAGGCCCGGGAACATTGTAAACAAAATTATCCACTGAGTACCATTTGCTTATTCAGATGCTCGTTGACTCTGAGTGAGAGATTACTCCTCTGCAGAAAATGAGCACTCAGGAAACAGTTCTTAAAGAGGAAGACAGTCATTTTTCATGGTTAAAATTTCTGGTTTTGTCTTTGAGGAAGGCGTGGAGAATGGGTTTTTGGTTTGATAAAGAAAGTTGTTGAGCAAAAAAAATCTGAAGCACAAAATTTAAGTATTTTTTAGCTGTTGCTATACTTTCATTTGCTTTAAGAGAGAGATTCTCATATAAAAAAAACGTAATCACTGCCAGAGAAAAATTCTTGTATGTCCACAACCACTACTTTTCAGAAAGTGAAAAAGATTTTTTTTCACATAACTAAACACTGCTTGAGCTTCAACTGCAAGCTTTATATTAACACTATCATCAGCGACTATTGATAGACATAAGGGGAAAAAAATCATAGAGTTTAATATAAAGATACAGTGTTTCTACCCAACAGAGGCATTACCAATAAGAGGTCTAGCTCAAACTCTTTGAACCGGTGATTTGGACCATATGGAACGTGCGTCAGTCAGGGTGCTAGGTGTCAAAGACACACAAGAACATTTAATGACATTCTAGTTTCTGTTGTTTTGTTAGTTTACAGTTACTGTCGTAATCACGCTGTACACACACAGAGTCAGCACTTGCCACAGTACACTATTGATAGGGGTGGTAGAAAAAATTCGAAAATCAATAAATCAGGATTTTTTTGTTTGACAGTATCAAAATCGAGATTCTTTGTAAAAAAAAACAAAACGATTTCATTTTTTCAAATTCTTCATTTAATTCTTTGTTTATAAACTGAATTGGAAAAAAAGTTAACACTTTTCTCTAGCAGAGGGTGAAATATTTCTCTCTGACTCACGTGATGTGCTTTTTATGAGAAAATATGGCTCCTGATATAGTCTGTAGACATTATCATCTACATTCAACTTTTTCACATCGACTGGTGTTAGAAAGCAAACCAAAAATCGCAAAACTCGAAAACATCAAAGAATCCCAATTTGGATCCAATCGGCACCCCAAAAATTGTAATTGAATCAAATCACAAGAATAGCATATCGTCCAGCCCTAATAATCGATTATCGCCCACGCCTAAGTTGACTGTGTATTTTACAGGCCGGTAAATATTTAAGTGACTTGTATATAAGATTTTGGACTATTGGGAAGGTGAATGATTTGTCTTTGGGACTACTTTAAGGGCAATATGTAAATCAATGCAGAAACCTCTTAAAGGCCACAACTTTGTAAGCGGGTAGATATTTTATAAGGACACTGTACATGTCTATGTTTAATATAAAAGCAGATCATTTCTGTATGGTGCAATATCATGTTGTGGGACTATCTTATGACCTAGTTTGCCTGGTGACCTGAGGAGCTTTGTCTTTGCTGAAGCAATTCTCAACTATTTTGGAGGTATTGAAGGAAAGAGGTCTTCAGGACGTCCTGACCAGGAAGCTCCAGGAACGTCATACTCTTCAGGACCCCTCCCTGACCAGGAAGTAGCAGGGCCAGCTTCATCTCAGACTTCCATGGTCAGCAGCCTGTTTTTGGGTCCAAGTGTGACAACCTCTGCAGAGCATTGAGCTCAGTAAAAAGACCACGAAGCAGAGATTATGAAGATACACTATGACTTTGATCTTAAATATGTAAGTGTGGAGTTGTGGCATTGGTGTTGATGAGAGATTGTTATGACAGATATGTATAACTATTGTTTTTTGGTTTGTGTTCTTGTTGAACTTAAAACAGATTATCCTTTTTTTCCATCAGGCTTTAATTAAAACACTCAGTATCTGCTTTATTTATTGACATATAGATGATTATTGTTAACATAATTACTGTTTTTTTTGTATTACTTTCAGGTGTCTGAGTGACCCAACTGAAGGTAGGTTAGTGTGACTGTGGCCTGTTTTGCTCATGAAGTGCAATAGACTGGGTCATATTCATGAGTCATCTAAATCATCTCTTCATTGTATTTTGACAAACTAGGGGCCCCAAAACAGCATCTTGCATTGGGCCCCCACAAAGCTAGAAACGGCCCTGATTTATGCTGATTATCCACATTAACTGTAACATCTTTGTTAGAGCTGTTTTTAAAGCGTGTTGTTCTGTAGTGGCGAAAAGCCATTATGGAATATTCCATGCTTCCCTTTAAGCCATCAGAGATGTGTGTGTCTTTTTAGGGTTTTATAAGATTTAATGTGATGTAGGAGACCTTAAGTTCTTCTTCCAGGAGGACACAGTCTCATGACTGAGCTCCTTCAGACTGAGAAGTGAACAGACTGAAATGCTAATTTTGCCACACGATGATAAATCTGCAGTATGAAATAGTGGGTACAGAGCCCTTGCCCTGAGGCTGTGCGTTATTGCTTTATTCTATTAGTCAGTTATTACCAGCAATCAAAGTCAACCCCCACTGCCCCCGCACACAAAGCCCCTTTTACATTACATTTATCAGGCGTTGTACAAATGTTGAAAACATATGACGGCAGGCCCTCAGAGCTATGTTTCCTCCAGGGGGAGGATGAGGGGGGGATCGCTCTGTGGGTCCTCCAGCTGGCCCATAGTGCATCTGTTCTCTGGGCTGGGCGGCAGTGACACCGTGAGGGCCACTTACGTTCTTCTCCATCAGGCTCTGACACATCCTCCTATAGATTCCCTGTTCATGTTTATGTACATTTAAGGATCTCTTGAAACAGGGATGTTTAAGACTCAAGTGTTCACAGTGAAGTGCAAATGTTGCTGTCAAATATACGCTTCCGCTAAGGCTGTGTGATGTAGCTAATCACCTGACTCTACACTTCTAATTGTGTTACCTCTTCGCCCAGATGTTCAGCCCTCTGCCCTCTTCTCCACTTCCTCTTATGGGAGCAGCAGCCTGAGGCTATTTACATCGCTATCTGTAGAGTAATTACCATACTGTTTTATATAATGCCAAGGCAATCATAGGGTGATAACATGCAATTAAGCAGTGTTCTCTGATTTGTACGTAGGCAATCTTGCACTTCTCCAGCCCTGAAGATAAAGTACCCGTCTCTAAAATGTCACATTGTAGAGCTTTAATCTGATTATTTTCAATTAATATGCATGTCTCTCTATCCGGGGATTGCCGCTGTTATTGACGTTGATAAATTGAGCTCATTTCCACCAGAATTTGGACCAAAGACACCCCATTTGGCTGCATGTCACCTGTTATACTCTGCCTGTGTTTGCTTCTGTCTTTGTTTTGCTGTTATCTGTGAGCTTAAACTTCTATCCAGTGCCTCCAAATCATTTATGGATTAGGTAAGCCTTGAAATGTACACACAAAGATGTGTTGGAGTATAATTGTTTTTAATGTCATTCCTCCACCTTGCAAATTCCCTGTGAGTCCTCCAGGAAGGGAACATGCAGTCATGGATGACAGGTGTCAAGGGACGAGGTGTTTATAGTGTCACCCAGGAGGAAAGCGTCGGACTGGGCCTCGAGAGACAGTCCCGTCTGCCTGTCTTGTGAAAAGAGCGGCTGCTTCAAATTCTCGTCTAAGGATGAGCTTGTGAAATCTTACAGTTCTGTTTAAATCCTCAGAAGACTTTTACATTTCCAGTTGAATATATATTTATTTTGGAAGACATCTAATTTTCTGAAGGTTCAAAAAAAAAACTGTTGTCGTGAGCAGGCTGCTCAAACTGGATAGGCAGCTCCGTCACATTTGAACAGATTCTTCCATCTAGCCTGAGGGAGCGTGGCGCTCACCGTTTGAAGATTAAAACATCCACTGTCATTTCCTGCTCCAGTGGTTGCTTTCCCCAAGAAGAGTGGAAGATATGAATTGTGTTTTCCAACCCCCTTCAGAGCTGATTATCGAGAGCCAGCCTTTCAGTGGCCTTCATGTTTCATGGTGGTCTCAGGAGCAAGCCACCAAAGAGGCAGAATCGGAGGGGTGCGGATCAGCTGTGTGTTGTATTTGTGTAAGCCATTGTTCCAAGCAAATACAAAAGGCGAAGCATGGCTAAATCCTTTTTACTTCCTTGTGTAGGTCCTGTGTGATTGTGCGCACAGCCACGTCCACGTATCGTCCTTAACGCTTATGTGTAACGACTGTTTTTATGTGTGTAGGTCTGTCCTGAGTCTGTTTTTATGTGAGCTGCTCTACTGAACGAGGCTGTTGATATGTTTAGACCCTCCATTTAGTCTTCTCCCTTAGCCCATCAGTGCCTTGTCAGCAGCACGTCCAGTCCAGAGAAAGACCTGGGATAGGACTAGGTGCCGTAGTGGGGGGCTCTAATAGAGCCATCAGTCAAGTGCCTGTCCAGCCGACCGTACCGCAGGGCGTTAGCGTTAATGCTGAGGCACATGGCGTAAGCGCCGAAGAGCAGGGCTGTTTGTCAAAGTGCATCCAATGTGAAGGAAGTTGTTAGTTAAGTGTGCTCACAAGGCTGCATGGCCATCCCACTGGAACAGGCTCTGTGGCTGTTGGGGTTTTTTCCTCTTCTCTGAAGCCAGCTGTTCACGCTTTCTTTTACAGTTTTTTTCAAGAAATCTAACCAACAGTCTCAGGTGCTTGGTTTTTAATCACAATAGCTACAAAAGTTTTTTTTTTTTTTTTTCAATATTTAATTTTTCTTTTCAAAAACACAACACAACACAATCCAGCACAGCACAGCCAATGTCTTAATACAAACTATTACAGAGTCCAAATCAGTGCACTTCCAGTGTGATATGTCCAAGTGATATGTGACATTGAGTTTCTATAAAGTATTCCCTTTAAACAGAAAATGTGAGCCTCCTGTACAAAGTATGTCAGCAATATTCTGAGGCAAGAAATCCAGTTAGGGTTGCCATATTTCATAGAAGATATTAGTTATACTTAGCAAGGGCACCAGGACGTTCCATCTGAAAAAACTTTAAAAGTCTCTGTACCATTGTGTGACAGATGGAGGCTGTACTTGAATCCACTGAAGTAGTATGCACCTTCTTGCCAGATTAAGAAGTTTGCACAATAACTCCATCTGACCAAGGAACACAATCGGCTCCCATGAGTAGCCGAGCAAAAACAGCATAGGGTCAACAGGAATTGGTCTATGAAAAATATAACAGAGCTCTGTCGCCACAATTTTAGTATGTACCCACACCGTTTTTTACATTTTATACAGAAAGGTGAGATTTGAAGTGAAATCTTATGCATAAAATGAGTACGTTCGAGTCTGTATAAAATACAATATTGGTTTTCTCTAAGTCTATTACAGCTACAAAAGTTTGAGTAACTTGGTTCCTATTTAGCATCTGTTGCTAAAAAAATGAGGTTAAAGGTAATGAAATTCATTTAGTTGGTTGATTTAATCATACATTTAGTGCCTTTAGACACCATTTTGGACTAAAACGCGATCATAATGCTAAAGCTGGTTTCTCTCAATAACAGAGAGATGACTGGAACCAGCCAAGCTCCGTCAAGATACAAACAATGTCCTTATAACAAAAAAACTGTTTATACAATTCATGCAAGCAGTTTGCTACAGCCCATATTAACATGTGAAGTAAGGTGTCTACCTCTAGTGGCTGGAGTTATTGTACAAGGCCCAAAAAAGACATATAAGGTGCAACTCCAGTAAAAAACAAAGTATGTGCATTGTGTAAGTAGGTTGTTTTTGTGGATGCACGGATCAAAGAAAGCACAGGAACTTCACACAAGAATATCATTTATAGGGCTGCAGCTATCGAATATTTTAGTATTCAAGTATTCTACTGAAAATCCAATCAATTAATCGAGTAATTGGATACATTTTTGTTTAGTTAAAGAGCAGTTATTTTTCAAATGAAAATTTTTCTCTTTAAGAAAAAGAATTTTCTGATACAGCATGTCGATAAGAGCACTTGCTTTGGTAGCTCCAAAATTTGAAGACACACTTTGACACATTTTTTGTGCCTGTACATCTCATCAAATGTTGCGGACCAAAATGGCACCCGTTTCGTAGAATGACCCATTAGTCTTCAAACTCCAGAAAAGAAGCTAGATTTGTTGCTAGTTGCTATTTTGTATAAAAGGTAGCTTAAGGGGTCTGAAAACTCTCTTAATATGGCCTCAGCTCTATTTGAAATACCACTCTTTGATATTTTTTTAAAATTAAACGATTCCTCAAGGCGGGGAAAATTACTCGAGTATTTTTTATTAATTGAGTACCTTGAATCATTCGAGGAATCGTTTTAGCTCTAATCCTTTGTGATCAGTAAGCGGCTTTAACTGGTGTTGTCAAGGATTGATGTAACCTACTAAATATAGACTTTTATTACTAATGTGAAAGATTCAGGTACAGAGGCCTGTTTTCGTTGTAGCCCTGAATGGAAAAACCAACTCTAGGTCTAGAAAAGTAGTTTTGTCATTAGATTCTGCAACTTTCAAGACTGGATTTAATTTTTAGGTCATTTTAGACTGTGTTATCCGTCTTAGCCAACAACAAGCCAAGCCTGTCCTAAAAAGAAATAAAATGACACAATTTTCATTCTCTCTATATGAATTACAAAAAACTTCAAAACATGCATGATGTTCCACTGTCCACCTCCTCTCCGCCTTTAAAAACATGTTGACATATCATCCAGTCTAAGTGGGTTGAACTATCATCTTTTCTTTAAAGCTACTGTGAGTAATTATCTGTTGATTAACTTCAGCGCCCCCTGCAGCACTAAAGTTCCTTCTCTCTTGTTTACAGCTTGAGTGTTTCAGTGTTTGTAATGTTGTAAATTGTAAAAGCTCAAAATAAAAACTTCTAAATTGTGCTGTTGTACTGTTTGGTCTGACATCCACCCCTCACAGCAGTTAAAGAGTTAAAGAAAAGACAACAGCACAAGAAAATCATTTTCAGTCTTGCTGTGTCTGGTTTAAAAATGCCTTTGGCCACATATTTATAATATCAGTCTGTTTCCTAACCAGACTCCTCACAGGAGCTTTAACCAAACTAATATTTGTCCCATCAGTTTACCCATCAGGCCCGTCACTCAGTACATTTACATGCAGCTTAAGAAATCTGACAATGAGCTTAAGTCAGCATGAGATCGCACTATTAAAATGCATATAAACAACTTAGTCAGACCAAGATCGGACTGAGCAAAGCTGGATCATAACATGTAAATATTGTGATTGCTGTTGGACTGCAGTTGGAACCAGCTAGATTCAGTCGAGCTCAGTACAGCTTGGCATTACATGCAAGCAAATTTCACCAGGAAGAGGAAGCAGAATACCATGGTAAATAAGGTCGCTGCACCCATATAGATGCTATAACACAACAACGAAAACTTCAAGTAAGCTTCCCAAGTAAGAAACATAAAAAGCTACAGCTGCATCCATCACGATCATTGCCATTGAGACTGTCGCTTCCTGTTTAGATGAAGTGAAACTTGTTCTGTACACATGCAGCTTTTCTTATCAAAAAAGAACACAGCACCACCTATGGAAGGAGAATGAGATGTTCTCAGCCGGAAGTCTGACAAGACCGGCTCCTCTGCTGTGACTTTACGATCAAGCTATGACCTCAGTTGGACCATGGTGTGCATGTTAACATTGTGTGGGTCATTCAATCGTTTTCACAACTTAGGGCAGAAAGTACGGTGGCCGAGACTCGCCACCGATGCAAACAAAAGTACCTGCAAACAATAAAGAAACACTGCAAACAAAAAAAAACCTGCTGCAAACAATGAAGAGACGCAAACAAAAAAAAAACCTGCTGCAAACAATAAAGAGACGCAAACAAAAAAAAAAAACACTGCAAATAAAAAAGAAATGCCACTGCAAATAAAAGAAACACCGCAGCAAATTAAAGTGTTAACGCTGCAAATAAATAAGGCACGCTGCAACGGAAGTGGATTTCAGGGGACTATATTTGTCGACGCATGGGCGTTTTCTGAGAACAGATGAAGAAGAAGTAAGACTACTAAAAAGAGGAGAGTTCCGTAACTTTAATCAAATATGCAGCAAAACACCGTTACATGCACCACCGCGCACTCTCACTCCAGGGCAGACTCTACCCCACAAAACAATTTCCACTCCACTATTGTTGTTTCTTCGCCAACTTCTCCGTCTTTTTCTTCTTCGCCAACTTCTCCGTCTTTTTCTTCTTCGCCAACTTCTCTGTCTTCTTCTTTGTCTGTTCTCAGAAAACACCCATGCGTCGACAAATATAGTCCCCTGTAATCCACTTCCGTTGCAGCGTGCCTTATTTATTTGCAGCGTTAACTCTTTAATTTGCTGCGGTGTTTCTTTTATTTGCAGTGGCATTTCTTTTTTTTTATTTGTAACAGCATTTTATTTTGTTTGCAGGTACTTTTATTTGCAGGTACTTTTATTTGCAGCAGCTTTTTTTGTTTGTTTGTTTTCAGCGTCTCTTTATTGTTTGCAGCGGTTTTTATTTTTGTTTGCAATGTTTCTTTATTGTTTGCAGGTACTTTTGTTTGCATCAGTGGCGGGTCTCGGCCACAGTAAGAAAGGAAAAAGTAAAGGCTTTATATAAAGAGAAAATAACAGAGCTTTAATCTCACTCTGAACTTTACACACTTACTTTCTGTTACAGATATTTGTTTGCTGTGTGAAAAGCCTGAGCTGAGGACTTCTCCCTTGCTTTTTCAGAAAACGTTGGCCCAAAATGCGTGTGCGTGTTCATGAGAGCAAGCCACTTCCTGTGTGACCTTCTGGAGTGTGAGAGGAGCCACAGTGAGACACACACTGACTCTGCATGGAGCTGCAGCCAACACTGCCCACTCTGCATCATCATACCACCCTGGCTCTGCTGCATCACACACACCACCCCTTAACACGTTGCTTTGCATGCGATTTTAACCCTGGCGTGTCCGAATGGCTACTACTGCTACTAGCTTAGCTTTCTGTAATAGAAACATCTTAGGAGAAAAGTGCTGTTCTTTACTTACTCTGCTGTTTATCTACAAATGTAGACCTCAGTGGTTTAAATGGGGAGCATATGTTGTGTGAAAAACATATTGTATATATAACCTCCACTGAAACACCTTCATTGACACTGTTCAGAAAAGTAAACAATATTTATATTCCTTTGTTTGAGTATAAAATGGAATACAATTCAAAGCTCATTAACATGAAAAACATGTTTTCTGGAAAATAGCACCTGGAGAAGTTACACTGACAAAGAAGCAGCATTCAGAGACTTTATGAAAAATATCTCCGACACATTGCGTGGCACATAGAGACACCTCTTTGAGAAGAGAATGTTGCCTGGGGGCTGAAATTGAAATGGTTCAGCTGTTTCCAATACAACAGCTCTCTTTTAGCAAAAACAGAAGTGGAGATGTAAAGATAGCACATGTTGGAGTATATAGATCTTGTGTGCACATGGGACTTGCTGCTTGTTTAGAGAATCTCTGATCAAAGCCGCTCCTCCTGAGAATGGCTTTATTAGATTTCACACCTTCCCCCCAGGAGCCGGGCCAAAACACAAAGCATACTTCCCCGTATCAATAAATATTCATTTTCCCTTTCAGATCAATCCCCTTTTCAAGTTTGCCGTGACATTGCAACACATTACAGCTCATCGGGCTGCAGGGATGACCGTCCTGACGTTAATATGTCTTAAATCCCAGTGTGTCCCAGCCCTTAAAAACAGACCTCTACCTTCCTGGTGATAGAGCACAGTCTCATCAGCGTAGGAGGAAAAGCGACACCATCTTTTAATTGGCTGGGATTAAGTTTGGATTGAGCCGACTTTTTGGTTGAATGGGATCTGGGCGCGCTGCCAAATGAATAGAAAATGGTGCTCTCTTCCTCTCGACTGGTCATGGCACTCCCTCGTCGTTAGAAAAAGGGAGTGCGAGTGAGTCATTCCAGATTTGATTTTAATAAAGCCAATGTCTTCATTTTACCTCCCGGTCTCTTTAAATTTTTGGTTTGTCCTCTTTACCCCCTCCCATTCAGGAACTTAGATAAAAACACCTCTCAGTTCTTTTGATTTGAAACTGGAGGAGTATCAGGTGTGTCTGGCAGGAGTGTTTGAGGGCGATTCTCTGAAATTGAGGAATTGTATTAGCTTCAGTGAAATGGAGTTTGCTCTCACTGAGGGGTGTTGGAATCGACTGAACACTCTGTGACCTGTTACAAACCTCTTTTTTGGTGCAAAAGGTTTTTTTCATGGTTTTGGTTTTAAGATTATTTCTTGGTAAATGTTCCCTAAACATCCTTTTTTCTGCTTACCATCACACATATTCTCATGTCTGGCCTGAACAACGCAACCTAGTGTTTGGAGAACAGCAGCAAAATGTCCCAATGTGCCAGCATTGTCGTCAAACAAAAAGTGTTTCTCCCTGAATGAACTGTCTGGCCTGGGAGTCGACTAAAAGCCAGAGGTTAGAGCGTCCATTTTCCTTCCTGCTCGCCACATCGCCATGACAACGGATATAGAAATCACACTGTCTCCTGGGAAGAGAAAAATAAAAAAAAAAACCCTGGGTGACACAAGACAGTGGCACTTTTGTGGTGAACGAGGAGAGCGAAGGTTCATTTAGGCGAGCCGGTCAAGGATGGGTATTCAGCTCTGTGAAGAGGAAAGATCAGGCTGGACAGAGAGAAGAGAAGGAGGAGGAGGAGAAGAGGAGGAGGAGGAGGAAGGGGGAGGTTTGGTCAAAGAGATGTGAGGAGTTCACCAGCCGGAAAAAGAAAAGGTGACTGATTCATTAAGTCTAAAAATAGAAGGAAGTCACTCAAGAGCAATGAAAGTATTTATGACATAAAAACCTAAATCTTGTTCTTAACCCTCAATATTTAGTGATATTCAAAGTTTCATATTAAAAAATGACTGTTTAGCTTCTTCTTTTTTTTTGATTCCCATGCATCCCTCTAACTTCTATCAAGCGCTCTATAAGACTTGAGAGGCCTCTACTGGCTGTTGAGGTCCTAACATCTGCCACAGGAGTGAAACAAACCACATCTAACTCAGGCGACGATGA
Source organism: Halichoeres trimaculatus (assembly GCF_033239565.1). NCBI lineage: Eukaryota > Metazoa > Chordata > Actinopteri > Labriformes > Labridae > Halichoeres > Halichoeres trimaculatus. Next base: position 12,401,504 of record NW_027437196.1, read on the forward strand.
CATAAGAAGAATTACTGTGAAATACAGTCTGAACGTGTGGCTTATGGTGGCAAAGCTTTTCAAAATTCAATGCACACGTTGTTTGATGGTTTAAAATCTAAGAACTGGAAGTCTTCTTTATCTCTGTGTTTAAGAGCATGTGTCTAAATCCATTCAATAAACCGGTCAAAGTCTCCACACTGCTCTGCCAACAATAAAAATCGATACCGTTAAACACTTCTTTAAGAGGTCTTAAGTGTTTCCCCAGAGGCTGTGTTGGTCTCTGTGCATCATATCTTCTTACAGTCAATAAAACATTTGGAGGATCTTAAATTCTTCATTACATCTCTAAAGGCTGAAGTCTCCACATGTCTTTCTTCTCCTCCTCGCTGGTGTTTTGAAGATTCAGGTAACTGATAGATCAATAGATAACATTCTTAGAGGACTGTACGTACCTTTCATGCAGCGCTAACTTGTTTCTTCCTGCGCCCCAGGTGTCTAAAGGGAGGAGGGGTGGGCATCCGGCCAATCAGAGGATCCCATGAGAAGCATCCCGCCCGCCCAGCCGAGCGACGGATGGACGGACAGCGAGCATGATCGTTTGCTTCCTGAATGCATTCCAATTCCTTCACAGGCGTATAAGCAATTTTTACAGTAGTTAAGCAGAGGTGGAACTGCTGCTCATAATCTCGCTTAGACCGTCTCCACTGTCGGCCCGGTGACAAATCGTGTTAAATCCCGGGCTGAGCTCAAGCACAAAGTGGAATAAGCTTTTTTCTGTTGCAATAAACATGTGAGTACAGACGGCGAAAACACTCCTGCGATCAGTGTTATCCATCCTTTCAGCACAGCAAAAAACATCCTCCACCCGGCAAGTCACAGCTTGGGGTAATGGATGTTTAATTTGAGCCTGTTTTCCCTCGGCTTATTGTGCCTCTATCAAATGTAACTAAACTATAATTCAGAGCCAAAGCAGCGTGTTTGTGACAGCGTTTGCACTGTGATCTGCTGGATTTCATCAGAGAGGTTGGAGCTTTGAGGGGTCATGTTTGGTGTGATGCCAGAGGGTGTCAGCAGGTCAGTTAACTATTAACCAAGACAAGTTCTTAACCCCCCACCCCTCACTAACTTCTAACCACTGGTTTCCACGCCTGAGCTGACACTGACTTAGCTTGGATGAGCTGCAGAAACAGTTAACCCTAAGATGACCATGACGAAGAAGCTCTTTCACAGTAGTAAACAGGCTTACTACCCCTATGAATAACAAAGTTGTGGCAGGAAAAACACTTAAGCCACAATGAAAAAAGACTTACCACAAAGTATTTTTATCATGGAGGATGGTAGAGTTATGATACATTACATTTAATTTTTGTTGGATTAGTATTTTAATCTCTGCATCTACATGAACAACTGACGTCAGGCTGCATCAACTTTACTATTGCCGACTTTCTGATGATTAAGTGTGATAGGATGCATCTAGTTTTGTTCTTATGTAACCCACTAATCTTAAGAACATCAGCTACTGGCAGAAGATAAAATGCAAGAAACATAAAAAAGGAAGGGGGTAAAGGGCATTTTACAGTTTTTGGTTGTTTTGATGTACGCTGATGACACTGCACTTTATCATCAAGACGGTAGAAATCTGTTTTCAGGGAAATGTAAGCCACATACATGGAACAATTTCTACAACTAAAACTACAAAAAAGAATTCACACCAATGTATTAGGACTTCACTAATAGAGGATCATAAAATTATGGTGAAAACATTTGATTTTTGTTGGTTAAGAAGTGTAATATTAACGTCTCCGTGTATAAATGACATCAAGCAGCATCAGCGGTGGTTTTGCTAACTTTCCACAATAGTTAAGTGTGACAGGACTATTCATTTGTTCTCTTTTTTAACTTGTTATTCTACATAATATCAGATACTAGCAGAAAATAAAACAAAGTATAAGGAAACATACAAAAGAGGAGGACGGAAGGAGACATTTTCTAAACTTTTGCTGTGGTCAGGCTTTACGTTTTGTCACTATGCTGATGATACTGTGGTCTATCAGCAGGAAGGTACCGTCTGTTTTTAGGGGTCATTTTATTTTTTTATTAACTTTATTTTTTTCAAATGTAAGAAAAGCTGCACAATTTCCACAATAGTGACTAGACGTATGGAGTGCATTTAAGTCATTAAAAACCTGGTACCCCGAAATTAAAATCTTACATGTTTTTTTTAATGTTTTTTTTTTTTTTTGTCTTTATTAACCATTATTCATGGGTATTCCAGATTGAGTATAAACAAAATAAGTCATGCTTTTATTTTGGTGGTACAAATTTGGAAGGAAACAAATGCATTTTTCTGGACATCAAGTTATAGAACAATCTATAATAGCTATCCCATTAAAAACTCTATTTGGAAATCATGTTGTGAAAATGTAAATCATAGAATAATTGATTCAGATCTGCTGCTAAAGCTAACTCTTATGCTAACTTTTCATCATAATTGCTAGAACTGTTTTCCCCTTGTTTGTTTTTCACATCCGACACTGACTCTTGACGCTCCTCAGTCTTGGGGCCCTGTAAAGACCATGGCATGCATCCCACCCCCCGCCTCATCACCCAGCCCCTCCACCATCCTGTTTGAGCTTCATCAAAGCAAAAGTAGCTCAAGGATTGCTAATGCTTCAGATGGTAGCACCAGTCCTAACAACCCTGAGGTTGAGGAATTCTTTGCAGTAGACTAAGGTCATTTTCCCCCCTTTTCACCCCCCTCACCACCTCTCCCTCACTTTCTCTCTCCATCCAACCCCCTCTCTCCCCCCAAAATGCTTTTCTCTATTAATCAGAGCTCGCAGCTCAAAACTGGTCTTCAACTTCCTCCCCAATCCGCGCTAAGCCTGTCATTTCTGGCTATTATTTACTTTAATGGGCTTTGGCTGATCCCTGGCGAAGCCTTGGATCTGAGAATAATGCGGCTGAGGGTAGCAGGCCCAGACGCAAGCGCGGGGCTGCCTGTAGATTAGCTATGGCAGATGGGCTTTACAGGGGCTTCCTGTGAGCAGGAGTGTTGATTGAGAGGGCATAATGAGAGAGGTGGTGTCCTCACAATGGACCCAGCCACCTCGCTGCACCTCTTGCGTCCAAACAACCTCGGAGCCCCCTCAGCGCGCTTCGATCCGTCTCCCCCCTTCCTCTCTCCCACTCTCTCCCTCGCTCTCCGTCTCCTGTGTGGAAGTCGAAGTGCAGAAACAAGCACAAAAGCAACTGTAAATAACCATGAATGTTAATCCAGCATTAATTGGTTCCCTCTTAAACTGGGTGTGCACTTTCGCAGGCCGGGTCATTAAAGGCACAGACCCCTTTTTCATGTTTGCTTAACTAGTTCTTCCTAAATCGAGACACAGATGAATAAAATTGATTAAAGTGACCTCATCTGAGCATGTCGTCTGTGCTATCTGCGCGTTTTTTCACTAGCCCCTGAAGAAAAGCTAAATAAAACACACCACCATAATTGTTTTCATGACGTGCTCTCAAGCATCACACCCTCACCTTTTCCTCTCTGTTGACACTGGGCCCCAGGGCCACGCTGGGGCAAACACTCTGCGCGCAAAGTGTGGAAAACCCCGCAGCAGTCTCCGGGGTCAAGTTTGTATACAAGAGTTTAAATTTTGTTGCGTCCGAGTCTCTCTGTCTCCAGCGCTGGAAGTTTCCACACAAGGGCCACTACACAATCCACAGACTCCAATTATCCCCTTTCCTCTGAGCGCCTTAAGCAACTTTTTCTAAACTCCTTTCACTCGGCTCTTGTCAAGCAATGAAAGAAAAACTAACCACCATGTCAAGAGAACTCAGCTGCCTAGCAACAGGGCCACAGTTTAATTCTGATTTGCTTCAGGTTTTTGAGTAATGGGAATTGACAATGTTAAGCCAGTCACAAGTGTTGTTTGTCACCTCTGAAATGCAAACAAAAATGCATTGTTTTTCCAAAGTATTGAGCATGATTGATGTTTAGTCGCCACAATGGTATCATTCATTTCTCCCTTGTGTTTTTGCCAGGATTGATGTCATATCTTTTCATGGCAAGTTAAAGGTTCTGAAGGAGCATGAAAACGCGCAGCTTTTCATCCCGCAGCAGACGGCAGCGCGGCAGCATGCATTCCTATAACTGGTGAAGTTTAATGATTCTATTCAGGGCCCGGTTCATCTCACCCAGAAATAATTTAATAAGAAACTTTGGCCTTTGAAAGTCTCGGTGTCCTGTCACAATGGTGGGAGGACGGACAAAAGGCGAGCTGAATGCAACAAAGAGCCAGTCCTGAATATGAAAGCCTTTGATAGGCTTCATTTATTTGTTCTGTGACTTTTTGTGGGATTTGTTTTCACGCCAAACTTTGATTCTAAAATATATGGATGTGCGGATTAACACTTGATGGTGAAGGTGTAAAGAACAAATATGTAAAAATATGTTTTTTCCTTTTGATTTTTTTTTTTGATTAGTTTTCAGAACAAAAAAAGTTCTAAACTCCCCGTGAATGTTGCAATTCTTAAAGACACAATTTTCACCTTCAATTCAATTCATTGTGTACATTTATTTTATATAATCTACAAAACTTTAAATACACATAAAGAGGAAGCAATTTTTATATTTGACTTTGCGTAGGAGAGATTTGACTGTTAAAATGCCGTATTACTCTTGTTTTGCTGTAGCGGTGTTATTACTGTGTAACAACATGTTATTATATGTTATAACTATGTAATTACTGTACTTTTTACATAAATTCATTATTACTGGATACAATTTTATCAGAATCAAGCGTTAACCTTTAACTTCTCCCAAAAAAAGGAAGAAAAAAAAAAAAAAAAAAGAATTTTTCTTTTTTTTTTTCAGAAAGTTGTGCCTTAAGTTTCACTTTTCAACAATAAATGTCATTTTTGATTATGTTTGATGATCCTGGATAGTCATTTGTTGTGTCTTACTTATGTTTGGGGTTTTTTCATAGATGTGTGCTTGATGGAACAATTTGCAGGCTGATCATTTCTTCTGCTCCAAGGAGCATTTTTTAAAAAGGCGCACAAATGACACAATAAGAAAGCCATCCATCACAAAGGGAAATTAGTGTAAGAATAAATGGCCGCCTTTCGCCTCTCTCTCCTTCACGTCTCATGTGAAGCTGGGATGAATATTGGGGTAGACAGCGGAGAATAGTCAACAATAACCTCCGGGACATCAAAGGCCCAGACAGTAGTAGTGGGGAAGCCCACAGAGGGCCGGAGACTAGATAAACAGAGGCTACGTCAAAGCCCACATATCTCCACCAAGAACAGCCCCCCTCACCCCCCTACTTCAACCCCGTACTGTTGCAGGTCTTCATACTGCATCCATGCCATGCCGTTGTGTTTCTGCTGCCACCTGCATTCGACTGTAAAGCTTAATCTTTGCTGCAAATAATTTCCTCCCACCCGTGGATACCGCTGGCCTCTGTGATAATGCGCCATCTTATCCTTAGCAGACAATAAAAGGACTTAATTTTCTTAATTGTAATAAACCCCACTGTTCACTTTGTGTGTCTCGTATGCGCTGCGAAACTGTAATCTCAAGGAAGCCTTTATGTGCGGTTATACGCGGTTCAGTCTGTTGTGTGTGATGTGACAACGAAATGTATGTATTATCAGAGCAGAAGTCATGCATATGGCGCATGTCATTTCACACACACTCACTCTGTCTGTGATCTTATCACAGTATAAGCCTCTATTCAACATATGGAGGCATGTTTATGCTTTGATCAAACTGTGTGATTTTGTTAAAAGTCTGTGTTATCGTTTCACAGGCGTGTGAAAGCGTCAATTCAGAGGAAATGTATATTCCAAATACACGGCGTATCTATACGCTACAGAAAAGTCTGTGCCTCATCTTCTCAGCTCATTTATAATCATCACCACGCTGAAATAATCAAGAACTACACCGCCACAACAAATAGTGCTTGGTGTGAAAAACATATCTGCTGTCTCTCAGGTTCTGACAGTGTCTGGAGATGTCTTTTCCTTTGCATCCAGAACAAATGGCTTTCAGCACTCATGCCATCTGTCCTTAATGAGTCCATTTTCTCTCCCAGCCATTTCCATACTGTATTGTGCATCGCCTTACACGCATTTGCATAATTGTTCAAAGATTTTTTTTTTTTTTGCGCCAAAATAGATATCCATGCTGGGAGTGAGTGTGAGAGGATGACGCCGGCGAAGAAAAGAGAGTGAGTGAAGATGTTTGTGAAATAATGTGCAGAGGGGAAAATCCATTTCTCTCCCTCCTCCTCTAAGCCCCGCAGTAACCTAATCAGGAGTTGCTTTATCTGCTAATCCACATTTAAACTTTAACCTGTAGGGGGGCTCTTTGTGTTAGTTAATGTAAGCATAAAAGCAGAGGCCGGCCTGAATGACTAATCAGATCCATCATACGTTGTAAAAACTAAATAGCTGCTCGCAAAAAGGGGAAATCAGAATTAGCGTGACTTCCATCGAAGGAGACGCAGGGTAAACTTTGAATGAAACAATAACTGTGGAACAAAATGGTGGAGGGGAATAAATTAGTGTTCAAAAGGCAACTTCTTAATCAGCTCAGGGACGGGGATGTTGGGTCACTTGGTTAAAAAAATAAAAAAGAAGAAGAAAAAGGCGTGAGGACGGCAGATAGGCAGCTGCTAATGGAGCCAAGTTTAAAATGAAACGTGAGGACAGGCGTGTAAAAGCGGACAAATGTGGGAAATTTAATAAAAAGTAATTGAAGGAGATCTTTGCAAGCCCACAGGACGTAGCCGCAGCTACGATGATAAATGACAGTGGTGACAGATGACTTATTAGGCTTTTAATATTTCAGTGTATAAAGAGAATTAGAAGTTGGAGCTCCAAGCAAAATGAGATCATCCAACAACAATGGTTGATTCATGCCAGGGCTGGAAACGTATCAGCTGCTCCGCTCTGGTTATGAAATTCTTCCTTTCTTGCTGAATTTTCTCAGAAGAAAAATCAGCAAAAAGCGTTTGTTTAATCTCTCCCCAATCAACATAAACTATGAATATTCATAAAGTCGGCGAAACAATGCATTATTTACAATGACACAAATACTCCTCTTTGGATTCTCAAGTCAATTACCTGTCACAACTGCTACATGCTAAATGGTGCAATTCACCTGAGAGGATCAAGAGAAATGGTGTTTTTTTCCCGATCTTTCACAGCATTAAACATCTGTTGACAGAGTTCGCGTCGACTCCTCCGGGACTCGCACTTAAATTTGTTTTCCTTCAATCTTACATTATGTAGTGTCAAGACATTGAACCTTTCTCTGTAGCACAACAGTGACATATGGAGCTCAAGACATGATAATAGATTATTTAATGATGCTAGAAGATGCCTGCTTCATGGTGAAACCAACAACTCAGGCTGGTTGGATTCTGTATTTATTTCTCTGGAATGGACAATACTGCACTGGAAAAAAAAAAAAAAGTGATCTGGTAATGTGCTCAAATTACGACAATTTGTCTGCTTTTATCCGCCATTTACGCTAAAATGCTCCTCATGGATCTGAAGCTGGAGGGTGGATTAAAAAAAGGAGGAATAGCATGTCACTTTCCCTGTATCGATGTATCTAACTGTATAATTTACTCTCCATTAGAGGCTGCGTCTGTATCTGTATTATCATATCACACAGTCTGCTTGTTACATGATGCCTGTACCTAACCGTATTAATGCCTAAACCTAACCGTTTTGATGCCTAAATCTAACCTGAATGTACATAAAGATAAAAACGACATTTCGGTTAAAATATTTCTAATTCTGATTCATTTGAGTCCCTATTTCCTTTTTTGTGTCCCTCCAAAATAAAACTCCCAAAACTAATAGTGATAGTGTTATGGGAAAAACATGAATAAAATATTGGAAAAATTACAGAATTGGTGCAATCATCACCCCAAACATGGCGTGATTTTCAAACTATTTCACTTAAATTGAGAAGCTTGTGTGGCTTTGTTGTGCATCTGTACTTTTGCAAGTGTAAAATCACTACACTAAGGTTTATTTTCTCAAATATAAACAACAAAATGTGCCTCTAATCACACAACTTACATGGCTTTACGCCTAATCCAAACACTAGCATCAACAATTAGCTCCCTGTATGTGAGAGGTTAAAGGCAGGGGGCTGCACTCAAGCTGATAATCATTTTCATTTTAATAAAAAGCAGCTTCTCCCATGGTATGTGTGTGGAAAGTCTATTTATGAAGCGTGTTCCTGCACTGAGAATACTAAATACAGTAAAAACAGGCTACCTCGACACTGTGCTGTGGTCTCCGCGCGGGAAACTGTGCATCCTCTCTTCTCTGTGCACATGTAGGGGCTTCGACGTGTCCTCTGCTTCACTTGTGCTTTTATTGTCTTGCTCCCTGCACAGGTCCCAGAGCTCTTCTGTAGGATCTAACTCCATCTAGTGGCCCTTCAGGCTTGCTTCAGCATGCAACACACCACACTCAGCTTAAACCTGGGTGAACTTAACCCTCTTGTTAGAGAAAATCTACCTCACAGTGCATGTTTTTACTCATGTGATCGAATATTCTTTGTGCTTTAATCTGATCTTAAAGATATATTCAGGTTCTTCTCACTTAAATTCTGTGGGCGCACTTCTGCGGGACCGCTCTGCCAGAGCCTCAGGGTAATAAAACAATTTTTCGGCGCTAACACTTGAAGCCCACCAATAAAAGAAGCCATCTCAAGGGACTTGTAATCTTTGCACATCCTCTAAAGCTCATTATTACCATAATACCACAATAAAGTTGTCTCTGTCGTATTAATATTACCCACTTTTTTTTTTTTTTTTTGAATTCTAATGAAGTTGTCCAGTCCATTTTCATTTAGCAGATTACGATATGTAAAGAAACAATAAGAGAGGCCGAGGCTTTGCGACTGTAATCACACAATTTACCACCACTCTCAGGTCTTATATGACAGGCCAATTTCCACACTTATTAAGCCCTCTGACACACTTGAAATAATCGTATTAGCGTTTTTTTGTGGAAATTAGTCCAATTTCTGGGTCGACATTTTTTGAATTGACGTAATAGACCTTTCCGCATAACTGGTGATGTCTCTATTGCTGCTCAGCACCAGGCAGGGGGTGGGAAGGCCGGTCTTTAGGCAGAGCTATCAGTCAAAACCTGCTCCTCGTGGCTCGTAAAATACAACACTTCAAGTTCCTTTTTTGAGATTTCTGATCGGGGATGTGGAGCTAAATGATTTCAGTGGGAAGGCAGATCCAGAATATTTTAACACTTCTCAAGGCTCCCCGTGGATGAGAGGTAAGAGGAGAGACGAAGTCCAGAAACAACCTTCAGGTCTTGATTTTCGCCAAGCTATGTTTAACATGGCCGACACTCTGCCCTGGCGCCGTTGGTAAACATTGCCAAAGCAGCAAAGCAGGGAAAGTCGCCGTGTCATAACTCACCGCTGCAAAATGAGGCCGCTCACTGGGAGCTCATCGCCCCCCTCCAGTGAGGAATGCACACACTGCAAACCAGTTTCGACTCGGGGTGCGCCACATCCTGGTACTTTTATCTTTGACCCCTAACCCCCAGCACATCTGGAAACATAGTTGGACTCAAAGACAGGGAAGTTTTCTTTTCTCTTGGAGAGATTATGGAGGAGAAGATTTCTCTGCGGCTCTCTGGGATGTTTAATGGCCGCTCGAGCTATGAACTCTGGGATATTGACTAATCGAGAGATATGGCGATGGCGAGAAAACACGCTTGTCCTTTTTGGCTGGTCTGGGCAGCAGACAAACATCTCAGCTGGAGCTGGATGTCTTTGATGTTGATTGTCTGACACAGAGCTGGAGCCAGAGCAAACATGCCAAACTTGATGGTCTGAAGTCGGGACATCCCCTTTTTTCTTCTTCTTCTTTTGATCAACTGTTTCCAATCAGATCTTGGTCCGTTCTTCTATTATTGAATCTGAAAACTGGTTTTGCTTTGAGGCTGAGATTGTTTTCTCATACAAATTCAATTCTTTTGTACTGAATCAACTTCTTTTTTGACTCAACCTTAAGGTGGCTATTTCATTCACATTTCGTTTAGGCATGGACCCATTTCTACATTTTTGACTCAATGAAATTTGTCCACCTCTTTGGAAACTTTTCTTTGATTCACGGCCCAATAATTCCAATCCAAGCTGAGATTTTGACCTCTAAAGCTTTTATGATCATTGCTGAGGACAGGAGACTTCAGGGCCGTAATCCTGCTTGTTCAGTGGAGCTGACTTTTACTGGAGCACAAACTTTATATCACCGCCTTCTGCTGTACTTAGCACCATAAATGGCTGTTACAGGGATCACACTAAAAAGAAAGAAAGAGCTTAAATAAAAGTCCTGTTGGAAATTTAAACCGTAGGGATTGTGTTTTTATAGGTCTGAGAAGAAATCTGTAAATTTTAGAGTATTTACGGTAAATCTTTAAACTCCATTTTGCTCTTAAAAGCATGGGAAGATACAGATTGTGCAAAATCATTTGACATCAAAGCGCCAAAAGTGACACGTGGATTATCAATCAGTAAGTTTCCAAAAGCACTCTCTAGTAAAATAAATAAATGTATTTAATGAGATATGAAATCCTTATAAATGTCTCCTCACTGCACGCTTAATTGCAGCTTGTCACCCTAAAGCATTTAGTGATATATTACACACACAAGACCAACACAAGAGTGTTCAGTGTGTGACTTTTATATCACGTTTATGCTTTGTGCTGCGCTTTTTAAATGTATACACAGCAGTTTAAATATGTAGAGCCATATGAATCACTGCTTTACATCATTTGTGATAACAGACACCAAATCTCGCTCAGGGTTATAGTTTAGCAGGAAATCAAAGCCAGAGAAAGGGTAAAAAAAAAAGCTTTTCTTTCCTTGAGAAAGTGATTCAAGTAAGGCCATTTACATCAAAAATTCTGCGATAGAGTCAGTGTGCTGTAAAAACAGGTCATATTTTTACATCTGTGGCCCTCGCTGAGCAAGGCTGCACAGGGAAAACCATTTCACACATCTTACCACCCCGTGGTGTCCTGGCTTACAGTCTCAGAGTCCGTGTTCTGCACATTTTCCTGCACGCTCCGCCTCGTTAACTCTTACTCAGACCTCAGAGTGTGAAACGACTTTTTTTTTTTTTTTTTTAACTTGATTGTTATCTGTCCAACTTCTCCTAAATATGTTTTTTTGTTTTGTTTTCAAGGAAAGAAGAAGTTGTTCAAGGATGATATCTGAACTTACATGCCTGGTGAGAGCAGCAGCGGTGATTAGACTTGGCGTGAGAAGCGTTGGATCGCACACGCATGTGTTGGTTGTCGAGTATTCGCTCCAAAAGACCAAAAGAACATGCCACAGTGTTAATCCTGACCTTGCAGATAAGAGAAATTCTGAGAAAATGAGATTGAATGTTGCAGAAATAAAGGAGAATGTCAGAAGTACCCACTTCACAGCGACTCGTCTTTTTACATTACGGGCTTCTATCAGTGGGAACGCATCAGCGGCCATCAGACGCCGCTTTACCAGGCATGAGACGAAATCCAGTAAAGAGTCTGGGAGGCAACAGATTAGAGGAGGTCACATCATGCTAATGAGAGTCATTACTATCACATGATAGCCAAATAAACTAATTGCTGGCTTATTTACGAGGCAGAGTGTCCTAAATCAAAGGTTAATTACATCTGAGACTGAGTCCTTCACTGGAAGTTGACCTTTAGATTTTCTCTTTTCTTGCTTTTTCTCCGTCCCCTCTTTTCTGTTTCAGATACAAAAGGCCACATCCAGATAGAGTTGCCAGTGTGTTTCTTGATAAGCTTCAGGCACAGACGCTTGCATATTACTTTTTTTGTGTTTTCCCAGGAAGTGCCTGGCTGCATAATTAGCAAACATCATCAGACGAGACTTGGCGCCACCGAGGACTTTATTTTTTCCTGAAGTTTCTGCGCCCCGAAGCTTTCCCCCAGCCACCAAAGAGTGTTTGTTCTTCTTGAAATTAGATGGCTTTAATTGCTGTGGAACAACAGCAAAACAGTCACCCCCCACCCCACCCCCTTCAGACACACATGAACACACTCAGACATAAAAAGTCTAAGATCAGGCTGGCTAATTATGCTAATAGCCAATTGTTCAAGCGTGGTGATATGTTTACTGAGGGAGTTGATGTGTTTCCTTTTGCTTCGTCATAAGCAGCCTGTCGACGGGTCCTCTGTGAGACGGCTGCACCTGAAGGCAAGAGGACTGTGTCCTCATCCATCCTGCCTAACCCATTACCCTTGGACAGGGAAGAAGATAAATATTGTTGCAGATGCCTAACTCTCTCTGCAAATGAGATTTTTCAGGCCAGATTTATCAAGCCTTGGCGGGGTGTTTAAGGCTCCAAAACTTGGCCCTCGGCATGATAAAATGGCAGCACATGTTTCTGAAGCACCCACCACAGTGTTGTTGCCAAAGGGTTATGATGATATAGTCGATGCTTTTCTCCCGTTGTGAATCATAGTATTCAGGGTTTCATGTTCTTCATTGGTTAAGATTTTAACATTTAAACTGGACAAAATATTGTTGTGCAGTTTGCTGTTTAGCAATTTTTAGGGCTTGAGTCTGACCGCAAGGGTTGGGGGAAGCCCTCTTGTATCCCTAATTATTATTATCCTTTCCTCTTTGGATCTGAAATAAACCCCAAATTTCTTGCTGAACGTGCTCCAAAAGTGACGAAACTGCACAAAATTAATGACTACATGACTACGTAATGACTACAGTGTTTCTGTGCCCCCTATCTAAAAAAAATGCAGCCTCTCTAGCTACCCTTAAGATGCTCCAAGGAGGATCTGTTTTAATTGGACTAACTTGCCACCTTCTGGCCCAGACACACTGACGTAAATGACTCTTAGCAAGGCGTGTGTTTGTTTTGGAATTAAATGGAGTTTGGATCGAAACAAATTTTCTCTGTTCTAGACAACTTTTTACTGGAATCAACACGCCAAGGTAAGGTATTTATCAGTAGTTACATAGTGCTATGGTCTGAAATGTGACATCAAGCAAACGTTGAAACAGCTGACTATGCGTAGTGCTATCGGGAGCCCTGTGCTCCAACACATCCGTAGGCCAACATGACAATAAATAAACACGGTCAGTTTGTATGTGGTTTAGTAGCCGTCCATATTCAGCCCTGCGGGCAGGTGCTGCAAGACATGTCCATAATGTGTAACGTTAGCAGAGTAACCGCTGCATATGGGTTGGAATGAACATTATTACAAACAGTTTAGCCCCTGTGTTAGCCTTTAGCCTATGTGCTATCACACTGCTGTTTATCTTTCTTCTGCTCTTCTGTCCTTTTTCTGTCTGACAGTTGAGCTGCGCTTCCACCAAGCAGACCAGGTCTGTCTCGGTATGGCACATTTTGTGGTGTTTCCACTGACTTATCCCAGGACACATCCTAAAATAACCGAGGCGTCTCACTTTTTGGGACTCTTCCGTATGGATGCCAGACTGAACTGATCCGCTCTCAGAAGGTGGAGCTACAACACTGCAGACCATTGATTGGTTGGTAGAATCCTCACTTACCGTGCAACAGCGTCAGTATTTCTCTTGGCGGCACACAGTTTTCTCTGAAACAAAGCTTGATTGCACTTTGAATCAAAGAGCTACATGCCAATCACAGAGAAGACAGAACGCTGCATGTCTTCCATCTACACTCTTTGTTCACTGTGTCGCGTTTTTCTTCTTCGTTGGATTTATTAGCGGGGTACACTGTGTCGCGCTGCTATGGCATCACGGTATTATTCAACAGATGCAGCTTTCAGCATCTGGCCTGCCACAAGAGGGCACAGTTTGCCGTGGAAACGCAAACGGGATCAGGCTTAACCAAGAGCACCCATCTGCAGGGACTGAGCGTCGCCATATTGTCAACACATAGCGGAAAAGGCAAACCGGAAGTTGGTCTTCTTCGTGTTTTGTTTTTTTGTTTTTTTAATGTCAAAATGTGCAATTTAAGTTATTACAGTACTGAAGATTCTTTTGTTTTTGTAGTCCTTTTTTTTTCTTTTTTTAGTATTACCAAAGTACAATTAACAATATACAAATAGTTGCTGCCAGGGGCTAAGATACAGCAATCATCCAACAAAGATGCACAAAAATATACACATAACACAAGAAAAAGAAAAGTTAAAATATTCTTTGTGTTCTTTTTGACTTTTTTGGCGCTACAGTGCTCTCATTAAACTGAAAGTTGGACATATTCGAGATTTTTTTCGGGGCTCCATAACAAAATATGTTTTTATTTTCCTGTTTATGGTTAATGGAATTCAGACTGGCGTGATACCCCTGGTTGTGTTTCTTAACCATTTTTTGTTGTATTTCTGGTTTAAATTTTTGTTTTCTTATTTGTTTCTTACATGAATTACCGTTTCATTTGAAATGTGCATCATACATGTCAACAGCATAATGTCTACAAAATCTGGTTACGTCGAAATTTCATTTGTGTTTCATTGAGATCTGCTATTATTGGCTCTAAGGGTCGCCCGAGTTCCTGCATGGTGTCGTACAGCTGAAAAAGTGAGAAAATAGACGAAGAAGACCAACTTCCGGTTTGCCTTTCCCGCTATGTGTTGACAATATGGCAACACTCAGTCCCTGCAGATGGGTGCCTCTTGGCTTAACAGCCGTGCCAAACCGTACTGAACCAGACCAGACTGCTCGGTGGAAACACGGCTTTAGGCTCCTGTGTCCACCATCACTACAGAATTAATCACAGAAATCGTTTTCAGCAGAGAAAAACACAGATCTATCTTCTCACTACCAAACTCTGTCAGTCGGCGTGGTGTTGTCATAGATACCTAGACGTGCTGTAAATCAATCCGGTGCTGCTCAATCCAATCAGGAAGCTAAGTAGTAGCACTTTGAAATAACCTGTAATATTGGTGCTGATAATCTGATTTTAAAATGTGAACTAGGTATGGATGGGAAGTTCAGAAATTTAAGTTAAATCTCAGGTTTTGACGATTCACAAGGCAAGTATTTGAACAAACTCATCCAAGAGTTTTTCTTTTTTATAATTTTAATTTATTGCATGTGTGTACAAGACACAATGATGCTGAAAAGTTATTGCAGGGTTTTTCATAACTCAATGGATGTGTCCAGAAATGACAGACAAAGTCAATTATTTTTTGGCAAAATGTTTACCTTAATAACTTTCATGTGCAATGCATGATCTGGATTAAAATGCATTCACCTTTCTGTGTTACAGTCTGAGAACACCTAAATGCTTTTTTGACATGCCTCCATGGGCACATTCATGGGCTAATAGGAGCTTTAAAAAAATCCTGAGGTGATTAAATTATTTTCCTTCCACATTTTTTCGATCATCTTTATTCGGCACTATCTTTTTATCCCTGTTTCTGGGCATGATTCTGTTTACATCACTGTCATTCAAAAGCAATCTGTTGTGGTCAAAAAGTGAAATTTGCTTAACTAAACAAGTGGAGATTTTCAAATTCCATGTCCTGGGCCAAACTGTTGCCGTAGCATGAATTAAATTTTGTAATATAAAGATACAAGAGAGAACCTGACCCTAACTCTCCCATCACCTCCAGAATTTTAAAGCACTCTCAGTACGTCTCCTCCTCTCACAACCA
This sequence comes from Halichoeres trimaculatus, assembly GCF_033239565.1. NCBI lineage: Eukaryota > Metazoa > Chordata > Actinopteri > Labriformes > Labridae > Halichoeres > Halichoeres trimaculatus. The sequence goes on from NW_027437196.1 coordinate 12,417,155, forward strand.
AACACGCCAAAAAAGCACCAATAGGAAAAAATCCATCGACCCGCGCAGTAAACTTGTGTATCTGAACCTGTTGCTGCCAAGCCTGTGGTCTTAACAGCCCTCAGTGGAGCATCCCACAGTGAAGTGCCATATTTATGTTGGCAATATATGCGAACGAATTAGGATCATAAAACTCTGCGGCCACACAAAAGCTCTTAAAGGAGCGCTGTTTTTGTGAGTCCGGCTTTATTTATGCAACTGAAGTCTGAAGTCCAGTTGTCCCCTTTTTTGTGTAATCAAAACAATATTTCCTTTCTTGCCCAGCTTTGGCTGGCTAAAATTTACGATTTCAAAATATTTCTCCTTGGCTACCATCAGAAGCTCTGACTTGTGTTTTGTTTGACCCATTTCTTTCTTCCTATTGTTTATTTTGTGGACCACTGGTGGGAACCAAGCCAAGTGTTTGCAACGTGGCATGTCTCCTGCTGGACATCATGCACAGAGGACACAATAAGAAGAAAAACATACCTAAGACTCGCGTGTTCTTCTGTCAAACTCATTTAAGATCTCTTTTAGGCAATACTAGACAATGTTTTTGTAGGAGTATAAAAACAAACATGGAGCTTGTTTTGCGTAGAACCCCAGGTCAGCTTCTTCTGTATGAGGTCAGTGGAAAAAATGGCCCCCTGTGCTGAGATATATCTCAAAACTCGGGTTTCACATGAGACCTCTCAGCGTCTTGGGTGACTTGAGCACTTGAGCGTTGAAAATGACAAAGTTCATGACCAACTAAACCAGTGGTTCCCAAAGTGGGGGTCAGGAGACACTGATATGGGGTCAAGAAGGGCTTTCTGAAATGAAAAAAAAATTCACAATCTCATATTTTATCCATTATTGTCTAAACAAAAACAAAAATAAGGTCAAATTTGAAACAAATTAGAATGTTTGATCTGCTTTCTTCATTTCTTTGTTGCCTCGTGACACCTGGGCTAACTATGCTAGGATAACAGTGGTTTCAGTTTCAGCAGATTCATTTGGGAAACACAGCAATATGTACACACAACTAGTCTTATTTTCTATAGATCTGCTAAATTATATAAATCAGACCTTTTTTTTAATCAGTTTCTGTCAGTATAGCTATTTTGTCAATATGTGCAGGGTGTTGCAGGTCTCCAGCATTGCTGTTTTGGGGGTCATTGGCATTGGTTTCAAGTTATTTAAGAAATAGAAAGCAGTTTGTGCAGATGAATGATGTAAAATCAGAATTATATGATATCAAGTGTGGAGTACCTCAAGGGTCGGTCCTTGGGCCCAAAATGTTTATTTTGTACGTTAATGATTTTGTTCATGTATCCAAACTGCTTAAATGTATTTTGTTAGCGGATGATACAACCTTATTTTACTCTGGGAAAGATTTGACACAGGTGTTGAATGTGGTTTAAAAAAAAAAAGAATTTAAAAGACTGAAAAAATGGTTTGATGTAAACAAATTGTCGCTTAATCTGGAAAAAAACTAATTGTATGATAGTTAGTAAAAGAGGTAAAGACACTGAGGCTTCAATTAGTACAGATGGTACTGAGCTTAAGAGAGTGAAGGAAACTAAATTTCTAGGTGTTTTGTTGGACAAGAATTTGAGTTGGAAATCATGTATAAATTATACAAAGGTAAAAATATCAAAAGTAATTGCAATGTTACACAAGATATAGAATTCATTGGATGATAAAGCATTGTATACTTTATACAATTATATTATATTTATATTGTTCCATATCTGACCTACTGAGTTGAAGTTTGGGTAAATGCCTGCAAAACATATACAAAGTCTATTTTTATTTTGCAAAAAAGAGTTATTCAATTAATTTCCAGAAAAAAATATAGAGATTCAACTAACTTATTATTTCTTCAGTTAAAAGTGTTGAATTTTTATGATTTAGTAGATTATTGTATCTTGCAATTTATGTTTAAAGTAGAGCTGCACGATTTGGGGAAAAGGTGCGATTTGCGATTAGGTGGACAATATTGCGATTGCGATTGTGCTTGCGATTTAATAAAAAAAGTTGTGTCATGATGAGTCTACAGGCTTGCTTGGTTATCATGGAGAAAAATCTGAATTGCATGTGCTGACATTGCGATTGCGATTGCGATATCCTCTTTTGCGATTACGTAATTGCGTGTGCTGACATTGCGATTGCGATTGCGATTGCAATTGCGATAATCGTGCAGCCCTAGTTTAAAGCACATAAAAGATTGTTTTCTATTAATCTTCAGAAAAGATTCAAAAAAAGAGAGAGTAATTATAATTTAAGAGGAATAGAGATTTAAGAAAAGAAAATTTTAGGACAAAAAAGATGGGTTGTTGTGTTTCTGTTACAGGGATTAATTTATGGAATAATCTAACCAAAGACATTAAACAATCGATATCAAAATTTACATTTAAAAGAACATTAAAAGGCAGTATGGTAAGAAAGTAACATTACCATTTTTGTAATTAATGAAATCTCTCAAACATTATAATTGTTAGTATTATTTTGGTGGTTGTTGCTTCTTGTTGTTGTCATTAAGAATCAAAAAGAATTTGTGACCAGCTGTGATGACAGCTGTTTTATTTTATCATAATATTTGTTGCGAATAATGTTGATCATTGTGTTGTTGTTTTGTTGTTTTTTTTTAAATATTATCTAAGTGTCTAAAAGGGGCAGATAATATAAGATTTTTCTTTCTTTCTTTCTTTCTTTCTTTCTTTTCATTCAATTATATGGCTATATGTTTGCATGAAAATGTTTTATTTCAGATGTATGAATGAAATAAATAAATACTAAAAGCCTTGAAATCCCTGAACTAAACATATGTCATGTATGAATATATATTTGCTTTGAGGGGTCTGGGACTACTGGGTAATGCACATTTCTATTTGAGTTTCAGGATACACCCCTTTGTTTGAAATGACATATAAAGAAATGCATCTTTAGTATTTGTTTTCAATTTTCAGTGGTATTTGGTTTCGCTTTTCTGACTGTGCAGAACGGAGGGATCAGTGTCCAAGAACACTGTAACTCTAACCTGGAAATCCCTCCCTGCCAAGCCCCATCATCTCCACCTCCAGGAGCAGCTCCAACCAGCAGCAGCAGCGGGGGTCGCTCGTAAAATAAACACAAACCCATGCTGAAGACTTAACCTGCCCTCTGAGCCAGGAGAGGAAATGCAGACAGGAAGTTCTGCTTTCTTACCTCTTTTCCTCGTCTTCACTGTGGGAAGTGGAACCAATAACATAAAAAGGATATTGTCTCACCAAAACCTGAGATTAAATCAGAGGTAGAACTTGTTGAGCGGTTACTTGATTGACTGATGGCGCCGTGTCTCTATTAAGGCGACCTTTTGACACCGCATTTCCAAATCAACACTCTCCTCACACGCTCGGCTCAGGCCAACAGGGAGCCTGGAGTTTCTGCAAATGAACGATCTGTCAGGAGGCTGTTTATATCCCCTCTCTCGCTCCTTTATTTAACACTCCGGCGTTAAAAAAGGGAAGAGCTTTTTAATTAGCTTTGGACTCTCCTATTTTAATCAACTCACAAGCTGGAGTCCAGCTGTGACAGGCTTGACAGGCGAAGAGTAGTGACGTTACGACTATTGACTTTCCTCAGAGAGGGAGGGAGAGAAAAAAACATACAGAGAGAAAGAAGATCACTGAATTTGCAATCTTGAGCAGTTTAGCGAGATAGATGGGTTTTAAATTAACGTCAAGGAGCCGATGTTTTCCAGACAGAAGACTGTTTGTAGACATTTTAATTATGTTTTTTTTTTTCAGATCTTGAGTATACGCGACTTGCATAAATGTTTTGGACTTCTGCTGTTAAAGAAAGCACTGCAAAGTCCTGTTGTCACATCACATGTTAGTGTATTTAAGTATTCTAACAGTGCACATGTGATCATGATGAAAACTGTTACATTTCACAACTTAGTCTCCAGGCTCTCACCACCATACTCTCCAGACTCTCACGTTGCCTTTAAAGTAAAATCAAACACTCGACTTGGTGTCACAGGACTAAGATGACTTGCCTGTCTCACAGCAGTGGTGAGAGTTCACAGACATTTTGAACCAAGGGACGGTCAAAGTTGAAACTTTCTGATTTAATTTGATGCACAACACTTGAAATTCCTGCCTTTTGAGAAATTATCTTGCAACATAATTGACATCTTTCTTTCTCCTTATCTTTTGCTGCAACATGGAGCCAAACCTTCAGACCTCTTTGCACTTTCAGACACGTTCCCAAGTGACTGCCTACCAGAAATCTTGGATACATTTTAGTACCTGTTGGCTATTATTTGAGATATATTCAAGTGGCAATGTTTGGTCTAAAATATGGGGCCAGGTGGAAGCGCTAAAAACTGCAGTTCTTTGATGATCCATTTGGGGCTAGCTGCAAAAAGACTGGAAACCACATTCACACCAAGCAAAAAAAGCCTATTTGTACGGTAAAAATAAACCATGTTTACAGCCTGGTTCAGCCTGGACACTCACTGTCTGGGAGTAGGTGTTTTTATGGTGCGGCAACACCAAACGCGAATTTGCGGCGCGATTACAAACAAAGTCAATGCAAAGACGCGTTTAGCCGCCGATTTGCCTCGGGCGGCGCGATTCGCGCTTGGCGCGGCGCGTTTGGGGCGTTCACACGTTTGGGCGGTAGACGCGAATTCGCTCGAGTTCAAAATATTCCCCCACGACGTCATTGTTTTGACGACGTTGGGGGGCAACTGCCGCCTGCTCCAGCTCCAACTCTGCCGGAGGATGCAGGAGAAAAAATCTGTGTGGTGTGTCATCATCCAGAGTTATACGATACGACGTGTGTACTCTACAGAGACCAGAAAAACAGGAGCAGGCTTGGTTGAAAGTCTCTGAGGAGACAGGTTTTGAATGTAAGTTCTGAAAACATTCGTTCCCAGCTGGATCTGCCTGCACGGGCTATCACTGAGTCCGACTGTGTTTTCCTCAGCGGAGTTTTGAGCCTGCTAGAGAGGAGGAAGGAGTGGGGCAGGGGCAGAGCCAGGGAAAAGATGGAAGTTCTCTGTGCTCCTCTCTTTCCTCCACCCCTTCATTATCCCCAGGGAGACCTCCAGGAACATGGGTCGGGGGTTCGGGTGGTCGGGGGGTCGGAGGTTCGGGGGATCGAGGATGAGATCGCAGGGAACAGCCAAGCAGGGCTGGTGGATTACCAGGGAGAGGCAGCAGGCATTGATTGTGATCTCCAAAGCTTTCACACACTCTCCTGTCATGCTTTGGAAACCACAGCTCATTGTTTTTCAGATGCACTTTTGGACTTTCGGTCTTTAAATGAACGAACTCTCTACTCAGCATGCGCAGTACCGCGCATTCGTGTGTTCGCGCCTCAGCTTGTCAAAAAAGTCCAGCGGCGAGACTCAGGCGTTCACGCGGCGCGTGACAGGCCATTCGCGCGAGTAAATTCGCATGTTCGCGTTTGGTGTGGCCGCTGCATTAAAGGGGACATATCATGCTGATGCCTGATTTAATACTTACATATAATATAATAAATTTGAAAATAAGACCTTACGCCCCCTGAATTTTCAAAAAATGAGATATTGTATTTTTTCTGATATCCTAGAACGAGATTTGATGCCTCTGAAAATGGGTCATTGACAGTTGGCCGCGAGATTTCGACCTTCATGACGACACGAGAATCCTTTCTTTTTATTGGAGTAATCTGATAAAGCAGCTCCTCCTCTGTGATGTCAGTTAGTCACAGTATCCTTCCTCAGATGCTGGATGCAGGGACTCTGCTCTGCTGAGCAGCTCAGCTTTACATGGTGAATTGGCAGTTAAAACATTGTAGTTTTGATCACTGTGAACCTGGACCACAATAATGCTGCGGTAATAACACAATGACAGACTTACGGTAGAGGCGATCTTTAGACTACACTTTCAGCATGATGGATAAAACAGACAGAGAAAAGTGAAGGAGCAGGATGGAGCCCTGTTATAGAAATAGTTTATTGGTGAAGTCTGCCTATATTTCCACGTATAAACTATACATGTTACAGTACCGGTTTGACTCGCCACACTGAAGCATCCTGAGATGATCTGTGACAAGGTGCATTTTCTTCCTCCTGAGCTGCAGAACCGTCCGGGTCTGACTCGGGGTCCAACACAAAAGGACGTATCCTACACTCTGCCATTTTATTAGTGCTATCAATGCCTTACGGTGAAGTTTTGGCAAACAGCAAACTCGCTCGGTCTGCCCCATCCAATATGGCAATTTTGTAAATACTGCCATGCTGCAAACCGCCCCCCTGGCTCTACCCCCTCCGCCCCTCTGATAGAACTGACCAATCAGAGCACAAAGGGCTGTGACGTTGCGAGGTTACTGGAGGTCATTCTCGAAACGGAGCGTTTCAACAAGATCTTCAGAATGGCCTAAACTGAGGATATCAAGAACGCTATTGTGGGGAAATGAAGGAACTAAATGACTTGTACTGAGGGCAGAAATGCTTTACAGGCATCCTAGTCTGGCATAGTGAAAAGGAGATTTTTTTAGATTAATGAAAAGAAAGGATCCTCGTGTCGTCCTGAAGGTCAAAATCTCACGGCCAAATGGCAATGACCTATTTTCAGAGGCATCAAATCTCGTTCTAGGATATCAGAAAAAATACAATATCTAACTTTTTGAAAATTCAGGGTCTGAAAGGTCTTGTTTTCAAATCTATTATATTATATGTAAGTATTAAATCAGGGATCAGCATGATATGTCCCCTTTGAACAACCCAAGATGCAGTGGTACGGTGCTGGACGTGCAAAACTCAATGGCAGTATGTAGACTGTAATGCCATTGTCATTTATCCATTCTGCCACTGAGTTTTTCCTCTTAATACATCAGAAAAAAGTAGGAATGTCCCAATCAGATTTTGACTTTGAGGCTGCTTGGAATGAAAGTTTCCTGAGATGCCGTATGATCCACAAGGGGATAAATACTAAGTAATGGACACCAACTCATCACTCTAACATCATATCCCCATTGTCAGCTAAATTAACAAGGGCGGTTACAATTTTTTATTCACCTGATAAACGTCCAAAGGATGTCCAAAAAAAGTGATATTTGTACATTTTGTGGCATGGATTAAGTGCATGGGCTTGTTTTTCTTTATCAATTCTGCAAAGTGAACCAATATATGCACATTTGGTGAGCTAATCAACTGAACTGAACTGTTTGCCTCGTCTTCCTTTTCCTTCCAATTCTGACTTCTTCTGAACTCCCTTTCATCCCTGGAGTGGTGTTAAGCTCTTAACCGAAACACAACAAACACTGAGAGTAAAACAGAGGATTTTGTTTCAGCCATTTGATGTAGCTGCCAGAGAGCCAGTGGGATGCTTTGAGTTTAATTTCCTCTATTCACGATGCTGCTTTTATTTACATGACAAGACTGAACAGATTGCGCCGGCCTTGGAAAAAGATAAATGAAAGAGGGAAAAAAATGGACAAATTAAAGCAGATATTTGCCAAACAATTTAATGCAATTAAAAAGAAGGAAGCTGTCAAGTACATAATGTTAGTCCACTCACTTCAACCGTTGGTGACTTTTTGATCTTTTATCACACATAGGAGAGTAGCCCACTGTTTGACTGTGATGTGCAATCTGCTCGCCTCTCATACTGTCATGCAAATACATTAACTCAGGAGATGGGTCCCTCCACACTACTCTCAGTGGACAACACTCATTAAACTAATTACACACTGAACCTAAACTGAGTGGAGCGTAATGAGCTATGTGATATTCACAAGGAACTTATGCCACTGGGAGCATGCCAATGGAAATTTGTGATGCCACCATTCCACACCTGCCTGAAAGCCCACAAACAGTGAGAGCATGGAGCGCTTTTCCAAACGGTTTTAGGAATCTGTGTATTTTCCACTTTTATGGGCTGCCTGAAGGTTAAACTGAAGCACTCTGATCCAAAAACCGAGACTGCCCCACTCTGAATTTTGGACTAATTTACAGAGATTGTAAATTAACTTTTCTATTTTAAGCAAAAGTTTAACTCTTCAGACAGAATTGGAATTTCTTAACATAAAACTAGAACACTGATACTTTTAAACCAGAATCATGGTGGCCCTGAAGTGCAAAAGCATGAGCAAAAAAAAAAAGAAAAAGAGAAAAAAGGGAGAGACAATGTAACGACAATAAAGATATCGTAAAAGGTGTTGTGTTGGGGTTTGGGTTTTGTTTGTTGTTTTTTTGTTGTTGTGTTTTGCAATTCAGGGCTACCACACTGAGCATACAGTCGTGGAAAAAATTATCAAACCACCTTTTTTTTTTCAATTTCTTGTCCATTTGATGTCTGGTACCACTAAATGCATATTACCCAAAGAATACAATAAATTTGAAAAAAAATGCAGCTGATGAGATTATATTTTATGTTCTGTTTGACATGCATAAGCTCTATTGTATTCCCACGACATAAGCAGCACTGCACATGCAAAGGCCAAGAGTGGTTTCCTGCTTACACTCAAGCTGTAGCACAACTCATAAGATGTCAGCTCTCATATAATGCCTGAAGTAAAAGAAGGCAAAAATTAGTCTATAATTTTGTGACATTCAATTTCATTACACCATGAAAAAGCAAGCCAAACATGGTACCACCAAATTGCAAGCTGGTCAAGGCAGGAAAAATCTTTCTACTCCACGAGATGACCATGCACTCATCTGTTCCCATGTCAGGAATTGTCTTCAGAGCTCCAGGGACCTTAAAAATTAGTGGACACTATCGAGAAATGTCACTTCTAAGCTGGTTTGTAGTTACACAGGGCACGGAAGAAGCCCTTCATCAATGAGAGGCAGAGGAAGGCCCTGTTACTCTTTGCTTGGGATCACAAGGATTGGACTGTTGATGATTGAGGGAAGGTTCTCTTCAGCAGTACATTCAATTTTCAGTTAATGCCCACTCCAGCCAACTTACTTATTATGAGGAAGCCTGCAGAAGCCTAGAAACTAGAGTGTCTTGCCCCTACAGTAAAACATGGGGGTGGATTGTGGATGATCTGGGGTTGTTTCAGTATGGGTGGATCAGGGCCCATACAATTGTGTAAAATGCGAATGAACCAGGTCACGTACAGGGCTACCCTTGAAAAGTGTCGTCTTCCATCAGCTGGAAAACTAGGGATGGGTACTGAATTAGGTACTTTTATAGGTACTGACAAAATTCTGTCAAAAGTACCAAGTACCGATTCATGTAAAATCAAAAGATACCATGCTTAGGTACCTAAATGCATCCTTGTGACTGTAAGGGAGTGGAAGAGAAGGTGATTTTCCATGCTGAACATGAATACAGCATTGCAAGGTTATATAATGAAGAATAAATATGTTCAATTTAAAAATCCTTAAACTTTATTTCTAAACAAATTGGTATTTTTTAACACATAAACCGTTGAGTACTGGTACTGATCCCCAGGTACCGGGTTATTGGTACCGTATCGTTTCAAATGTGAAAGATACCCATCCCTATGGAAAACTCTTTCCTGCCTTAAATGTCTGGATTTTCCAATAAGACAATGCCCCTTGCCACTCGGCAAGGTCCGTTAAAGCCTAGATGAAGAACCTAAACATTAGAACCAAGCCTTGGCCAGCTCAATCACCCGATCTTAATCCAATTGAAAACCTGTGGAACATCATCAAACTCAAAATGGAGAACCATAAGCTTAAAAACAAAGTAGATGTGTGAATTTTTGCAACAAGGACGGGCTTCTCTGACAGCAGAACATTGTCAGAAGCTGGGGCACAACCCGTCATCTCTGACTAAAAAGAAAATGCTTGAAAAAAACTTTAAACTTTCTTCATGGTCAAGATAACATATTCACTTTTTCCCCATGGTGTTCTTGATAAGATGTCTCATTTAAGCAAGACAGTAAATGTAGGGAGTGTCCATATGTTGAACCAGCAATTGCTGCAGCAAGGACAATTAGATGAGCTTAAACCCCTAGACCAAAGGCGCCCCCTGTTGGCATTCTTAACCAATGTAGAAAATAATAGCATTACCTTTATAAAGGTAGTCTTCCCTGAAATGCTTCTGTTAGCATTTTCGTTTTTCCGCTGGCCAACGTTACCAGACAGTAAGCAGCAATCGAGTTTTGACCTCCAAAAAAATTGAGATTATGGTGACAAATTTCAAACCTTTTTTTTTTACAGATGCTACTCAAAAGTAACTTTTTTTCAGATTGTCAAAAGGAAAAGTTGAATTCATCAACAGTACACTAACTGTGTCATAACTCCTTTCCATGACTTGCTTGATGTATGCAATTTGTGTTAGCGGGATGTCTTTGGCGTTGCCTTTGTGGTTCAGTATTCACAAACATTATTAGAAGGACTCTAACCCAGGGTTGGGCAAACTTTTTGATTCGTGGGCCACAATGGGTTCTAGCATTTGACAAAGGGGCCGGACCAGGAGCAGATGGATGGAGTGCTTTGGTAACTGTCAGGGTATCATTCATTCATTCCATATCCATTTTAGAATCCAAAATCGGAAAACAGATAATGACTTGTAATTCAATTTTTCATTTTCAAATCAATAAACAGAAAACAAATAACAGTCTATTTTTCGCTGTTTTGGTTTTGTTTTGAAATCAAAATTAGAATATAAGAGAATGGAATTATAATGGGATTTTTAATCCGTGTATGGTTCTTCTTTCGTTATTCTGTTTCAAAACAAAATTAAAAAAGAAAAAAAGAAAAATTGGACTTGTTTTTTTGTTTTTCTGTTCTAAAACCAAAACAGAAAAGGGTGTTTTTTTCTGTCCTGGTTTTAAAAATGAAAAAACAAAAAATAATAAAAGATTGTGTCAAAATTGTTTGTGTGATATTTTGATATTAAATGTGAACGTCTCTATATAAAAATTAGACAAATAACTCACATTGAAGGTAAATACAGACATGTTCTTGACCTTTTTTTTTTTTTAATAAGTAACAGATCGCTGACGATCCACTCCATCTTGTCCGCGCACATATGCGCACTTCCATGTGTTTCAATGAGTTTTGTTTTGTCCACTTTCCTTTTCTTAGGTTCGTTCATCTTTACGGAAAGGCTGATGGGTCAGAGGGTAAAGTGCAAACGTAATAGGCCTACCCTTCACATCAACAAAGCCAATGTCTCTACAGTGCGCCATCTAATGGGAAAACATTGGAATTGCAGGGAAAATAAAACATTAACAAGGTTTATTCATTTAATTTTTTCAAGTTCCGCGGGCTGGATTAAAACATTTAACGGGCCGCATGTGGCCCCCGGGCCATAGTTTGCCCATGCCTTCTCTGACCAATCAGAAGCAAGGATTTAAAACAAGCAGGTGATTAGTAGGAAAAGTGTTTAACAAATGAAACTAATTTGTAATCATTGGGAGATGAGTTATAAAATGTATGGAAGCATCTGTAAATCTTTCTGAAATGAAAACTGTCTTAAGAGATTTGTTTTGAATTGTTAAATGTTTTATGAAATTTCACATCTTTGACTCTACTAGGATAATGTTTACCTTCTGTTTAAAAATACTTTTATTACTAAAAGGGTGCCGGACAGGTGGATGCGAGTTTACCATTTCCTACAACAGTATCTTGAAAACACAACATAAGAAAATAAAATGACAGTTTTATCAACACAATCTAATTTTTGTACCATTATCTTTTAAACAATTCTGCCATTTCTTTCAGTGTGTGCATGTGCTTTTAAGTGTGTCCTGTGTGTGTTTGTGTGTGTGTACTGGGGTAGAAGAAGAAAGCAGTTAATTCTTGGTGCGCTCCATGCAACCTTCTGAGAAGCATGAAGAATTAATTCATTGCTACTTTTATACATTGCTAATAAATTCGCACAGCTATTTTTATTACACCTCACACTGAGAAGGGGAGTATCACTTTTCACGTGGCAGCGCTGTTTGTTAAAATGTTTGATTTCTTTACAAACTCTCTAATTCTAGGGCTTCAGTTTCAGAAGCCACCCTGCTTGCTTTCGCTCCCCTTTTTATTTTTTTCTCCTCTCCTCACTTCACTAAATGTATCCAGACCGGCTGTGATGGTGTGTGCTGGAAGTTTTCCATGCATCATAATTGTTTCGCTAATTTGCTATGCTAATTGAGTAATTAATTCGGGAACAGGAGATTAGAAGGGGGGCAAAAATACTGAAATAAATAAACAAGTAAAGCGTTGAGTGTTACCGCCGGGGCTACCGTTTTGTTCTGACATTAGGGATGCAAACTGACTCAAACACTCCAGCATGTTTGTTTCCTTTGCCCAAGGCTAGCTAGCTGATGTGCTTGGTGTGCAAGCACAGAGTTACCATCTCTAACGTCTCACCACGGGACTTACAGACATTCAGCCGCTAACTGCACGCTACAATTGAACTCCAGTGGTGTGGTCAATCTTAATAGTTATAAGTGTGTACACTTACAGTGATTTAGTGTCCATTTTATTGCTGAGCACCTTAAAGTAAACACATAAGGAGGAGGTCATTTAAGTGTCACTGTAATTTCAAGAATCCAAGTTACTGGGAAATCTCATGAAGCAGAAAAGTAGAATGGAGTTTAATGTTTTGGGAAAAGTCAGCACAATGAGAGAGGGAGAAGTAAAGCTTGAAGTCGACGACAAGAATAAAGAAAGCGTTTGCAAGTTGGTTTTACTGCCATGAAATATACAGTTGATGACAGTTATATTGAGAACTTTACAGGTCAAAGGTCAGAGAGACTCAACCTCAGCTTGACACATCCTCATCAAATTCTCCTGGCAGTTCAGATCAGTTTCGTTTTTTTCAATATTTGGTTATTGCTCAGTGTGAGCTCTTTCCAACAGCACAGGAGAACACTTTATGTTTGGTTTATGAAAGTTGAATGCAAGTGCAAGGTTGTAATGTTTAATTTGAAATACTGTGTTGACATTTAGAGCATCATTGTACAGAAAAATGTTCTTTTTTCTTTTTAAGTGCTGTTAGTCTGGTTTGTTTTCCAGCCCCTTGTATGACCATGGGCATCACTTTGGTGCATAAACCTGAAGTATCTTATAAACCATACAACTTGCAATATGTTGCACAACTAGGGACTCACCAATCTGACCTGATCCTGGTATCTGCTGGATACAGATCTAATACGTTTGATTGGCCATTGGTGACAAAGGGTTGATACATGGGGCAGAGCTATACAAAATCAAATGCAAATATTCTGAAAACTTTTTGGTTTTTTTTCAATTTCAGTTTAGTTTTAGTTTTTTAACTGGGTTTTCGTGTTCAGTTTGGTTTTTATTTAATGACAGAGCTTGGTTTTAGTCTAGTTTACTGGTTTCAATATTAGTTTTAATTAGTGCCCGACCGATTAATCGGCCCACCCAATTAATCGGGCCGATTGTAGCCTGTCATCAATTAATCAACATCGGCCAAAATGTAGTAGATCATAAAAAATGTTGCCCCGAGAGATTCTATCGCTCCTGTTTCTGTGTGTTTATTAATATAAGGCTACTACACAGCACCTCACTTTATAATGTCATGCAGGATTAACCTGGCTTATAAATTCATTAGTTATTGTTTTGGTTGAAATAATTTTTGAAAATGTTTCAATGTATTTTGCTGTAATTGTATTTATTGCATGTTTTGAAAGCAGCAACATTGTTTCTTAAAATCTAGTTTAGTCCCATGCATTAAATGGAAGATGGAACTTTTCAATAGCTAGTCATAATTTGTGTTCATATAGAGTATTTATCCTGTGTATTAATGAATTTATTACATATATCAGCACATATATCGGATATCAGTCGATATATTTGATATCAGCTTCTTTTTGCCCCCAGTGTCGGTATCGACATCGGCCCCCAAAATCCCATGTCCGTCGGGCTCAAGTTTTAATCTTTTTATACTACGCGACAGTTGTCAGGGCGAGATAAAAATGTCAGAAAAAAATAGTGCAATACAAACTCAAATCATACCATTTTCAAAAATGTATTCACTCTGGATAGATGAATATCAATCAAATGTGTCACTTGGTGTTATCCTGTCTAACCAATAGGCAGATTATTATGTAAACTCACATAACAGTTTCAGTTTGTCATGGTTTTTTTTTGTAAGGCGTCAATTTCATTTTTATTTCTGTGAAAATAAAAATGTTATATTGAATAAAAATGTTTTATTCACCGCCTGTTTTCGTTATTTTGTTAGTTTTTGTGAATTAGAACATTGATCAGCGCAAGTAGATGTCAGAAGATAACCACAGCAGCTCAGATGTTAGGAGGTATTTCATGCTTGTTTCACTGATAGCAACTTGAAATATGTACAAGTTTATTTCCTTACTTATCCACTGCTAATGTTAACAGTTAACATTCCTGTAAGTTCTAGATATTTTCTTCATAACAAGGAATGCAAATTGTTAAATTACTCGGCTCGATCAGTATTGGTGTGGGATGATACTAAAGCCCGGGTATCAGTATTGATATCAGGGTTTAAAAAGATATGTCAGGGCATCCCTTCAACAAATGTTTATCTTTTTTATGGAAATGCATGAAAGCCAAAGAATTAACCTGTTTTATATCTTCAACCTCAATGCTACACAAGTGAAACTTTTTCAGTTTCATAAACCCAAATTATACTGTATGGATCAGTGTATCATTTCAGTGTAGTTGAGTTGAGAATCCACAAGATGGCAGTCATTTAACTGTATTCACATACTCCATGTCTGCTTCCCAAGAAATTTTAACAATCTGCTTTAATCCCCAATTCTACATTATAATTTTGTTGATTATGTTTTTTTCCTGGTTACAGTTTGTAGAACATATTTTCAAGGAAAACCAGAGTGCCTTTCTTCATCCCCAAATTTAGTTTTGAAAACAACTGTGTGATACACCATGGACATGTTTTGTTAGATATGAGTAAGGAAGATTTGCAGAGGACAAAATGTGGAGGAGTTTTTGTAAAATGAGAAGAGTAGGGGTTACTACTGTAGGAATAAAATCTAGAGACTTAGAGCAGAGAGGCACTCACTCAGCTGTTTGTTCATTTGTCCACCAGGGAGCACAGTTGAGACATGGGAGAGTTTTATTCAAGAGGTGATCAAGTGGAACCAGGTATCATCGCCTCATTTGGTTTCCCCGTTCACCACAGCGCTCAAGAAACCACAAACTACTGTTTAGAAATTTAAAAATCCATGGATATCAGTTTTGGAAAACACAAAGTCTTCACAGGGACACGATTTGGTGTTAAATGTGATGAATTCCCTCCAGTGTTATGACCTGGGCTCATGGAAAACAACATCTTATCAGCAGACTCGAGTACAACAGTGTCCGCTGTAACTGGAAATATCCTGGTGGTTATAGTGACACCGCCTCCTTTCTAAATGTTCTCTAGGAACATTTTTTTTTCTTCTTGAGTGGATGAGCTGGAGTTTACATCCTCCACAGTGACATCAGAGCAGCCTGGTTACGCACAAATGACAACCTCTCCCTGTTTCGGCTCACACGAGTGTCTTTAATGGATGTAAAGCTGCTGAAAAATGGTTCACAGAGACGCTTTCATGTTCCTGACTTTAAAGGCCCTGACATGACGTCAATAACGTCCTCTTTATGATCGTGTGCAGTCCGAGCAGATGGCCTCCTGGTGCTGTATAAATGGTATATATCATGGCTTAAGTATGGACGTGTTTATGTGCAGGAGCTGGTTTTGAATCTGGTTCTAAATATTTATTTCTACTGTAACAAAGTTACATCAAAAAATAAAAGGATATAAAAGAAGAGCATGTTTGACAGTCTTTGGAAAATGTAACGTTGTAATGAGCTTGTATAAAGGAGGGTCAGGAAGTAATGAATACGGTTGGATAACACGTGCATTATCTGAAATCCCTCTTTAATTCCTCCCCTATTCCCTCTTCCCTTCTGCCTTCCTTCCATGTCTGCTTTCTCACTACATTCTTTGGTTGTTTTCTCTTCTCAATTTCTTCCTTTTTCAATTCCATTGACCCTCCTCCTCTCACTCCCTTACTCCTCCTTTATTTTCTTTCTCAATTTCATAATCTCCTCCCGTCCACCTCACTTTCTTTTATAATTTCTTCATGTTTTTCTTCCATCAGGTTAGCTTTTAAGTTGCTGTAAAGAAAGTGTCAACTGTGGCTTCCCATATTTTAGCTAGACTCGTAACCAACTTCTCTTTTTACTGACATTTTTTGGATCCTTTCTATGAACTACTTAAGATCCCAAAATAAAGCGCATCAAATTTGGTGTTTGTCCAGAAACATCCATAAATTCAGAGTTCTAGGACAGTTATCCCAAACATGAGAAGCACATCTCCAGAATCTGATCTGTCCTCTGTACAAACCGTGTTGCACAATCTTAAAATGCCTGGGAAACTGCTTCTTTATAACAGCCTGAAACTTACAAACCGATGTAATCAAGCTGCACCAAGAGGGGAAGCAGTTCCTCCTGAACATTGAACAGATGTTCATCAACACAAAACATGAAGTCAAAATGCAAAGTCGCTCAGAGGGATATAGGAAGACATGACTCTAAAACACAGCTATTGAGGGTTTTCTCAAAATACTTTGCCCTGGGGAGGGTAGCTTACGCTGTACACAATGTAAAACAGATGTAAGTTAGAGGAAGTGACCCAGGAGAGGAAGAACTACACAATTTATTCCAAGTTTAAGTCAACAAGGAAGAATCATTTAGTTGTTCTGGATGATAATAAGACAAAAAAAGAGTCCCTTTTTAAATCTGTCATTACGATCTACACCAATATTTGTTGGATTTAGGTTTAGTGTCTGTACTGTATTTTAGGTTTCATAAAAGATTTGGGTAACGAGTTAAGAGCCCACACCTCAAAATTAAATCTACACATTATAGTTTGCTTCACTGATTTGTGGTAAGAGAGGAGGGTAATAAGATAAGGACCCAAAAGCATGAACGAAAGAGAAATCCCAAAGTAGGGTTTTGTTTACTGATGATGGCTAAAGTTAGCAGAGCTAGCACCACTCACCTTCAGCCCCACTGAATCAGAATCAGAATCAGAATCACCTTTATTGGCCAAGTATTTTCAAGAATACAAGGAACTTGACTCCGGTTTAAACTGCACTCTCTCAGTACAAACGTGGATAGAATTAACAAGAGTAGAAAAAATAGAGTTTAAGTAGTAGAAAAAGAATAATAATTATTACAATATTAAATAAAGAACTTTGCACAGAGTAAATACAAAATATATACACAACTTAAGTTAGGAATATTAAAATCACCATGCCTACACTGTTACACAAGCACTCACCATTGACCACTTCATTCAAGTAACATTTTGTTTCTCAAATAATCTGCAAGCCCTACTTTTCGGCTAGAAAACCTGAACTCAATAAAATTTGTATACAAAATCCTCGTGTCCACCAGGCAGCCTGGTGTGAACCAGTACAGTTTGGTACAGGTCGGCTTGGTAAAGCTTCATCCTGTTTGTGTTTCCACGGCCAACTGTGCCCTTCTTAGCAGGCAACATGTAAGCCAGATGCAGACAGCCACATCAGTTGATACTTGAGCCAGACACAGAGACATATTTGTAAATCCCAGCATCCAGAAGCGTTTCCATGATAGAAACAAGTGATCAAGAAACAAGAAAAACTGCCAAAAAAGCAGAAACAAGCAGGTCCACTGTGTCGCCCTGCTTTGGCGTCTGATGCAGCTATCAGCATCCAGCTTACACGCCGCCTACCACTAGGGGGAACAGTTGGCTGTTAAAATGCAAAAAGGACCTGGCTTAACCGAGCCAACAAATACCAAGCCGTACTGATCTAAATCGGACTACTTGGTAGAAACAGGGCTAAAAAGTGTGCCGCACTGAGACAAACCGAGCTGAAACGCTTGATGGAAACAAGGCTTAAGTTTGCTGTGAAATTAAATCAACAATAGGCCTGTCATGATAATTCATAAATCAATTAACCGAACTATAAATAAAAACGTCCTCGAAAGTTCGCCAGCCTCGATAAACTGACACGTGCATGCATGTCAAAAATGGGATCTTTGGAATCTTTTGCGACGGGGCTGTTCGCGCGTACACACGGAGAGAGCTGAAGCGAGCGTCCTGAGGGGTAAGGAGAAAACACACGCTAATATGAGTGATGGCACGAAAGATACGGTTTTTAAGCCGTCTGCCACAGTCCCAGTGTGGGAATATTATGGGTTTTTTTTATCAGAATGAACAAAGTGTGAGCTCATGAACACCAACGAGCTGATATGTTGCATTTGTTTGAAAACAGTGGCAACGAAGAAGAAGAAGGGGAGGTGCAGCGGAGCCTTGTTCTTTGACAATCAGCTCTTACTGAGGCTTTTGGTCTGCAAAGTAAATAGAAATAAAAGCGCCGAATAGTGGGCGCTCAAAGACAGCTACATTGCCAAAGAAATGAGGCCCTTCAATACGGTTGAAAGCAAGAAAAGTTAAAAATGTTTGACACACAGTACGGATTGACTGGGAAAAGTACATGTTACAAACAATTCAGGAACTGTATAAACTCCCTTTTATTTAGGCTATAGTTTTTAATTGTTGTTTTTTTTTGGAATTTCGTTTTTTCTTTACAGACAGGGTCTATGTTTTATTGTTTTTGATTAGTATTACTTATTTTCATTGACATGTAATTTTTTTCTAAAAGAGAGTCCATTTCATTTTCATTGTATTTTTGTCTTTTTCTTGTTTGTTAAATTTAATTATATTTTTTGTTTAATTTATTTTATTTAAAAGATCCTGACCTTTTAATTACAGTTAAATACTCTTAAGAAATTAAAGTTTCTTGCTTTTGATATTGTGTACTCACTCTATTATGCCATTTATCATAATTACATCAATGAAAAAATGGGAAAAAAACTCGAAATAATATTGACAATAATATCGTTTATCAGCAATAATATTTTGGAAAATTATCGTCTAGCAAAATTTGTTATCGTGACAGGCCTAATCAACAATATTCATGCCACTCTGATCTTTAAGCACCAAACTGCTAGCTGGTTAGCTTAGAGAAAGCTGTTGAAAAAGGCTGTTACTACAACCCTTAGACACAGACGATCAAATGGAAAATGAACACATTTTTAAGAAACACTGTAATGAGTAAACCACACATTTGAAAATGTATCAAGTTAGCAGCTTCTTGACATCCACTTATCTATTTTGTTACAAATGTTAATGTGCAGTAATCAATGCTCAGTGTCGGCGCTGTTCTCCTTTTTCTAATGTAATTAAACAGGCGATAGGTACAAAAGGCTGATGAGGAGCATCTGTCGTGGGGAAGGTCAGCAGGCAACTGAACAATCAACAGTGTGTGAGCAAGTGTGTGTGTGACAATCCCAGCAGGAGGGAGAAGATGCACTTGGGGATTGATGTACCACCGTGTCTCGTGTCCAAATCTATATGGGCCTTTTAATCCAATGAAAAATGAGAAGTGTGCCATAACTTTGTTAAAAGTGGGTAATGCAGCCAGGGGAAATGGAACAGGGGCCAGATTTGCAGGCCTCTTCCACATTCAGTGTAGGAGCTAACCTGATTTGGACTGCGCTAGCTCTGAGACCAATATCTGCCTGCATCACCCCAAGCCCATCAGGAGTGATTAAATCAACGTGATGGACGTTTTTCAAAGAACCTATTAACTGTGACGTCTGCTTAGCATGTACTTGTGTGTCCCATTACCATCAAATTTGGTGTTTTACACTTTGAAGGTGTGATCCTCCCTCACACCTTCTGCAGGTTACTTACTCAGCCTTAAAATGAAATAAAGATACTATTCACGGGCTGAATCTTTCCAGCTGAAGAGAAATGGACAAACTTCACACCATGTTAAAGAAATAAAAGGCTGGAAACCATGAGAAAAAGATGAGAGGTTTCCTTCTGGTATGGTCCACATGGTATCCAGCTGTGGTTTCGTTTATGGAGGTAACTGACAGCATCATCAGTCAGTATTAAAGCCACCAGAAAGTAATGCTTTTCAAACAGCCAGGATGAGTGAAAGGGTTTAATAACAGGAACATTTTGTGAAGATTCAACAGTTTTTCTCGCCTGACTTTTTCATCTCACCTGTCAAAAGATGGATTACATTCAAAGTGTTTCTGAGCTGTGTGGAGATAAGCACAGAACAAACCCGTGACAAAGTGAGAGTTATTTCAGGTTGTGATGATTCCTCTTCTAAAAGTGCAGTTTTTGGTGAGTAATGTAATATTTTTCAAACTTTTGCAAAATCCCCTTCCACAGATCCGGCTTTATTAAAGAAAACATCACTGTCTTATTTTAGTGGATCCTGTTCTGGTAGTGTAATGCTACCACCTGCTTATTGCTGTGATAGCGCAGCGTAATGAGGTGGTTTAGCATCATAAGTGTCTGTTTAAAATTAAGAATTCTTGTAATTTCTTTTGCAAAATCTCTGTAAAAATTGCTCTTTGAAAAACATAATGAAACCAACCAAGGTAGAGGGTTTATCCCACCAAAGATGGAAAAACAGACATATAAGGCAGGCTGATATAACTCACAAGGTTAAATGCTGCAAATCAATCCACAGGACTCCTTTTTACAACAAAATATCACAATGATGGTGATATTGACTTTTCAGGTGATACAGTCACTGCATTCAACAAAAACAAACATTCTTATCCGGTTTGATGAAAACAGTCTCTTGACCCAATTTCCGCCTAATGTTTACACTCAACCCTAAAACACTGTGTCATTTTCGATAGTGAGAGTGTTTCCCAGAGTTCAGGAAGCTATAAATTGAATATTTATGAGAGTGAACAACCACTACCAGGTTTTTCAAGATAATACCACAAACTGAAGATATTACAAGCTGAAGAATCTATTTCATCACCATATAATAATGTACTCACAGATGGAAAGCAGGAACCAGGTTATGTTGGGAAGAGAAAAGGTAGTTTCATTGTTTGATTCTTGTTGTTGGGTGTTAGTGACAGCTTATAAATCCCTGCAAATAATAGTTACTTGAAAAACAGACAGCAGATAGAAAATCTCTGAGTCATAGTTTTGGCGCTGAGGGCAGGTGTCATGTCCAGGGACGTCCCAATCCCGATCCCTAGGATTAGATCAGGCCAATTTTGGCATTTCTTTAAAGTATTGGTGATCAGGAATTCTAGCCAATCCTCTCAACCGATCATGCACGTAAGCTATCATAAAACCAAAATCGCTGCTGAACGCCAACACATCAGTAAAACCGAGCGCTATAAGTGCACCCAACATCATAAAGGTGATGAGAGAATGATAAAATAAGGTATAATACAGTTACATAGAATAGCAGCCTCACTTAGCTTCATTATAGAACACGTGCACCAGATATGTTACAGCAATAACATCAGCTTTACAGCACCCTACGGTAACTCTACGGGGACAAACGGCTCAAAGGACAAAAACAAACAAACACGGTATAGTCTGCTAGCTTAACACTAACAACTACGTTGCTTCAGCGTCAGCAGTGTGGAAATGCACACTGAGAAGACATGAAATTCAAAGCAATGTTGATGAAATTCTCCCATCTTCTGCAACATGTTCCAGCTTTGTATGTGATACATTCAAGTACCCTCCGAAACTTGAGAGTCTGAACATTACCCCAGTGTTTTCAGTTTTTGGATTGGACAAATGGCTTGTTAATTCCAGTCATTTAAAAACAAGTGGTATTTTGATCCCGCCGACGGGTTTGGGATCCAAAGGGTTTTAACTTCAAAACTATCTGGACCAAGTTAAATGGACTTAATAAGCTTTTAATATTTATTTTTACTATACAGTATTGTTAACACACAAAACAAAACAAAAAACTGTGCTGCTTCACTTTCTCACTTCTCCAGCAAAGTTTGACTCAAAACCCAAAAATTGGATCTGGACTCGGTATCGGCCAATACTGAATATTAAATAATAGGGATCAGGATCAAGGGCAAAAAAAATCAGGACATCAGGACATCCCTAGTCATGTCCTGCTAGAAAAGGAAATCCCTATCTCCATAAAGCTTGTCAGCAAATGGAAGCAGAAAAGTTGTCTTTAATCTCCTGGAATACAGCTGCATAGACCTTGGACTTGATAAAATATGGTATACCATCCCTAGCACAGAAGTCTGCAAGTCGGCCTCAATCTACGCTTGTGAGGCTTTCCCAAGTTCTTGAATTGACTGTTTCTGACGATCCTGTCACAGCTGTGGTCATCCCTCTTCTTTTTCTTACCACACTTTTTCCTTCCTGCTTACCGCTGCCTAAGAACCAGTCTTTTCATCAACGACCCTCTGTGGCCTACCCTCCTTCAGAGGTCTGCTCGTCTTATGGAAAACTGTGAAGTCAGCAGTCTCTCCTGTGATTCTGCTTGCATGTTCTAAATTTTGACAAAGAGGTTAACTGCATTCTATTGAGCTCACTGGCTGCCAGCAGTTGTCAGAGCATTTTGACCGAGGTTTCAATATCCACATGTAAACACCAAAACTACCAAAAGAAAGAGTAGAGTCTCTTCTTTCATCAAGAAAAAAAGCTTTTTCTACCTTTTTCTGTTATTTAGTAATCAGCAGGAGAATACAGGCTGGTTTCCCCAAATACACCTGATTTTGACCCCAAAAAATCAGTATAATAGCTTACAAGACTGATATCGATGGACAAGCTCCCTCAGACCATCCCCCAGACCATTACCCAGACTGCCCTGTTGGAAAAACATAAAGACATGAAAAGACATCTAAGGCAGCCACTGGTTGTAAGCCAACTGATGTCAGCAGCAATTGAAGCCAATTAGCTAATTACAAATTTATTCAAACCCAAAATTCAGTTTTTGGCATAAGTTCAAAGTTGCCAAATAAAAAAAAGGCTTGAAACATTATAGCTAACAGTTTTGCATACATTCTTATTTAATGTAGAAAAATAGAGTGTACAAATTCTGTTTTACTGTTATCTGAGTACCTAGATTTGGGACATATAAGCTAAACCCAAAGAGTGAGAAATTTTTTGTTTGGTAGATTACTTCTTTGTTTTAAAAATGATTCTCAGCAATAGATACTATACCAGGCATGGGCAAACTACGGCCCGGGGGCCACATGCGGCCTGTTAAACGTTTTAATCCGGCCCGCCGTACTTTAAAAAATAACATAAATAAACCTTGTTAATGTGTTATTTTCCCTACAATTCTGATGTTTTCCCACTAGATGGCGCACTGTAGAGACATTGGCTTTGTTGAGGTGAAGCGTAGGCCTATTACTCCACATTTGCACTTTACCCTCTGACCCATCAGCCCCTTTGTAAAGATGAACGGACCTAAGAAAAGGAAAGTGGACAAAACAAAACTCATTGAAACTCATGGAAGTGCGCACATGCGCGCGAATAAGATGGAGTGGATCGTCAGCGATCTGTTACTTATAAAAAAAAAGTTCAGGAACATGTCTGTATAAACCTTCAATGTGAGTTATTTGTCTAATTTTTATATAGAGGTGTTCACATTTAATATCAAAATATCACACAAACAATTTTGACACAATCTTTTATTATTTTTTGTTTTTTTCATTTTTAAAACCAGGACAGAAAAAACGCGTTTTTAAAACAGAAAAACGGAAAAAAACAGGTCAATTTTTTCATTTTTTTTAAATTTTGTTTTGAAACAGAATAACGAAAGAACGATACACGAATTAAAAATCCCATTATAATTCCATTCTCTCATGTTCTAATTTTAATTTCAAAACAAAATCAAAACAGCAAAAAATAGACCATTATTTGTTTTCTGATTTTTGATTTGAAAACCAAAAATTGAATAACAAGTCGTATCTGTTTTCCGAATTTGGATTCTAAAACGGATATGGAATGAACGAATGATACCCTGATAGTTACCAAAGCACTCGATCCATCTGCTCCTGCTCCGGCCCCTTTGTCAAATGCTAGAACCCATTGTGGCCCACAAATCAAAAAGTTTGCCCACCCCTAAACTATACCATTGAAAAACTTGTTTATGTCACTTTTAAATGGTGTCACATTTTTAAGAAGCATGCATTTGCGGGGGAGCTGTACAGCTAAATATGTGAGCCCATGAAAAATTTGCCAAATCTTCTATGCCAATGCCAAACAGTTTATTCTATTGTTACTATTGACTCTTGTTTGCAAACACATTGATAAGTCTTAAATCACATGACAATAATCAGTAAAAGCATCTAAAAAAAAAACCTTGTGGACGCGTCCTATGACTTTAAAAATGTAACCCGATGTTGTCAGATTTCAAGTCTTCTTAAAACTATTTCCTCTGTACAACAGCACAACAGTCCTCCTTTTATGATGACACAGCTTGACTGAATTCTTGATGACATTTCTGCATAAAAACTCCATACCTTACAACCTGTGTCCCTGAAAACCTACGAGGGGCTATTTTTACCCTCCTGTGCACGCGTGTTTACATGTGTTTGTCTGAGATTAGAGGGCAGGACAGGGCTGCATACAGGGTGTTGATGTGGACAGTTTCCAACAACAGCCACTCTCGCGCTCACCCTGTCCCTCCTGTCTGAGTCTTTCTCCACTCCTCTGTGATTAATTAGAGAAGTGAGAGGAATTAGTCCATCAGCAGGCCGAGGGAGAGGATGAAAATATTTACAGAGCTCCAAGGAAAGGGATTTCATTAGGAGTCTACTTGTGGTGAGTCGCCTCCTCTCTATTCATGCCGACACAGAGTGGGAGTGCGCTGAAACTTGACCCTGAGTGTCAAGTCATGTTCTAAGTGAGCAGCTGGCTAACTGCAGGAGCAAGACAGATAAAAGGCAAAAATGGTCCTGTCATTTTTCAGGAAGTACAGCAGAGTTTAACCGCCTTAGAGCACAAAAGACTCAACATAGTAAAACATCACTGGCTACGATTGCATGCAGTCAATATTCGGGTTAAATGGATAGTTCAGTTTTTTCAGAAATACCGTACCAGATTCAAAAGCTATTTTCTCTGCCTACAAGAACTAAAATCAAAAAGTAATACCACAGTTTAAGAGTACACTACATAAAATAATTTTAAGTGCATTAAGTCTTCGGAAATATAAACATTTATGTCTGTAACCGGCGCCCGAAGCATAGCTTGTTTACATTCCCTACAGCTGAAGGGGGGGGGGGAGCGCACTAGCGCTGCGCGGAAGGTTACATGACCAGTTAGTTAGGTCTGGATAAATGTTTATATTTCCAAAGACTTAATGCACTTAAAAATTATTCTATGTAGTGTACTCTTAAACTGTGGTATTACTTTTTGATTTTAGTTCTTGTAGGCAGAGAAAATAGCCTTTGAATTTGGTACCGTCTCTCCCTGTTAGCGCCTATTTCCACATCACCATCGATTACAGTCTTTGTCTTACTGAGGGAAAGGAAACACCTTTCTACTGTATCTAATGTCCTTAGGGGTCAAATAGACCTCATACAACCCCACTTCAAAAAAACTGAACTATCCCTTTAAGGTCAATATAACGGTTTTGGAAACATTCAGAATAACCCGTTTACATGTGCGAGGAATCCAAGTAATTCCTTTGGTACACCGATCAAAACAGCGACACACGGACAACATCTCAATGCACGGAGAACGTCATGACGCAATAGGCGCCATTTCCACTTTGTCTTGCTGTATCCATAGCAACAGCGGCAGCAGCACTGCAGACTTCCTGTACTAAAAAGACCAAGAGTTCTTGCAAACAGAACATGTGCAGAACACAAATCAATGTTCCTTTCGATGGGGGTGTCCTGATAGGCGCATACATGACCAAATGTTCAGGTTAGAAAAGAAGTAGCCTATGGGTGATTTTTGGGTTTCTAAAAACCAGAAGATGAGCATATTAGTGTTATTCCGAATATGAAAGGGTTTCTGACTGCATGTAAACGCACTCACTTATCATCCCTGTGAGCTTTAGGCAAGCGTTTGTTTTCTGCCCCATGGTTCTCATTTTGCTGTATGTTGATTGGCATGAGATACCCCGCTGCTTTGTTATTTCCTCTAGCTGCACCCCTCTTTCCATCCAATCCAGCGCTCTCAGCAGGGGCCATCTGACCTCAGACACACACAGCACAAGCACCCATGGGGCTCCTGAATGCCTCTGTTGTATTTTCCCTCATAATCACAAACTACATGCACCATATGATGAATTTAGCACTGGACTCCAATCCATAAACCATGGTAGGAGAGGACCATAGAAAATGCTGTATGCTTTAAATGTTTGTTTTGCATTTATGATTGTAAGCTATACCTGAGGGAAGCTATTTAACTGCTGGCCAAACGGTCTCATGTTTACCAGCCAAGTCAGCCAAGAAACATCCAAAGCTAACAACAATTTAAAACGCTGAAATTTAAGGACGTCAGTTAAGTTTCATTAGTCTCTATTGGGTACTTTTAAGGACATTTGTGTGAGAAACAACAAGTGCTTCTCGTTTTTTTTCAACATTCTTATTGGCTCTTTGAGCTGGGTAACCATTAGTCATAGCTAATAGCAAACGACTAGTCACTGAAGAGAAATATGGATGATTCCATTGGAAACATGTTGGACCATTTTGGCTCTGATTGAGGAATTCCTTGGCTGAGATTCAGTTTAAACCAAGAGCATGGAATGACCGAGACCTTTCAAAGTGTTGTTACATAATGTCTTTGACATGCCAACTTCCCTGAGAAACTGTAGAGTAAAAAGGAAAAGGAAAGCCCTAAACTATCCCAGCTGAAGAGGTAAAGGAGATATTCTTGTTTTTGTTGAAGTAAGTTTGACACTTATTGCCAAATAAAAACTTTGGGCCTCACATTGGACTCAAACCTCAACTTTCAAGCTAAAAGTCCAGGGCCTGTATTCACTTGCGCACATTAGTGATGAAAATGGACTGTTTAATGGTAACAAAAACAAACTGAGTAGCGGTGTGCATGAGCCAGGTTAACACCCCAACACGGCATTAAATTTAATGGCAATAGACTCTATCCTTACAGGTGCTAACAGCAGGATCACAGCACCTGTTGGGCTGACGTCATGCTCCTGCTCCTTTTAGCCCCCAAGTTCTACCCTGATTAGCTTACACTCACTCCTATTATATTACGATAACAGAGCATATTACTCTTCTTTCTTAGCGATCTTCTGGCTTTGTAAAATGCTTGAATCTGGTTGGTCAAAACCCCTTGATGATAATTACTAACTTTCACCAACACAAGTGATGGTAGAGGCAGAGTGTCATGTCAAATCAATCCCCGGAAGAGTATCTGTCACATTTTGCTTCTGCCTGTTGACACCCTAAACCATAAGGTGAGGTAAAACAGCTCCAGTTAGCATCATATTTGTAAACAATGTTACTGAAACATTTGTTTCAGTTAGCATGCTAATTTGGTAAGCTAAACCTCATGGATATTTTCATACTGGATGCTGCTAAGCCACGCTAGCAAGGCAACAGAGCAGGAAACTTTAAGTTAAAATTGCCAAGAAGCTTGAATAATGAGCGGTGGTGAAGATAGCAACAGCTAAATCGACCGCAACAAACAGATAAAAATCCATCACTGTGGGACGATTGCTGCTATAGAAGAACTGGAACTAATTTTCAAACCATTTTAAATGATTGATTTTTTTTTTTTTGTTCCATAAGTTGACGTGGGTTAACTACCAGCCAACCACAAACTACCTCTCTTACCTTTTCCTCCTCACACACACATACACACGTACGTCATATCAGATCCAGCACATAAGTGATTTTGAAACATTTCACATTAGCCTGTTGACATGGTGGCAAAAACTGAAGCACTCTAAATTGGTAGCCTTTGCAACATGTGAGATATTCTTATTTTTAAAGGATCCTTCACCTTGTGTCAGGGTCCTGCTGACTCTTTGCAGGGTTTCCTCCAGGACCTTTTGAAATTGTGGGGGAGCCAGCAGAAAGGTGACTCCTGTAGAAGCGCGAGCTGCTGGTTATATGCGCAAATTGATTCACAAAGCCTATCAGCCTTACAGTCTCCACAAACTGATGAGGCTGAAGTACAAAGTAAACATGACCCATACAGAGTGACAGGGGATATTTCTGATTGTGCTGACTTTATCTGACTTGACTTTACTTGTTGCGTTGGGGCGAAACTTCGCCATGTGCAAAACAGTGCGATGAATAATGTGCAAATGGCATCCCACCATGTAAATTAGATGAAAAAAATAAGGCTATTTAGTAGGGCTGCAGCTATCGAATATTTTAGTATTGGAGTATTCTACTGAAAATCCCATCAATTAATCGAGTAATTGGATAAAATACATTTTTGTTTAGTTAAAGAGCAGTTATTTTTCAAATGAATTTTTTTCTCTTTAAGAAATAGAATTTTCTGATACAGCATGTCAATAAGAGCACTTGCTTTGGTAGCTCCAAAACTTGTAAACACACTTTGACACATTTTTTGTGCCTTGTACATCTCATCAAATGTTGTGGACCCAAATGGCACCCATTTCGTAGAATGACCCATTAGTCTCCAAACTCCAGAAAAGAAGCTAGATTTGTTGCTAGTTGCTATTTTGTATAAGAGGTAGCTTGAGGGGTCTGAAAACTCTTAATATGGCCTCCGCTCTATTTAAAATACCACTCTTTGATCTTTTTTAAAACTAAACGATTCCTCGAGGCAGAGAAAATTACTTGAGTAATTTTTGTAATCGAGTACCTCGAATCTTGCGAAGAATCGTTTTTAGCTCTACTATTTAGCCTCTTAAATAAAAAAAACAAGGTATAAACCTGATTTATGAGAGAGGTAACTCTACATCACTTCTGCTGTGATCTGGTGCTCAATGGAAAGTAAATTTAACTCGACTTCCAGGGGGCAGGCCCCCTATACAATGGTAGGGGAAACACTGCGAAGCAACAAAGCAATACCAGCAAATAGCTTAGTGAGGTAGCAAGGGCAGATTGTCATCATGGGAAATTGACAGCACACTGTTAAATAATCATTGTGTTACATTTCCTAAAATGGTATGGGAGCAAGAAATAGTTTTAGTACTAGTTGCTTCCAACAATCGAACAATCCATATGTTTCTCCAGAGACCAATACCCTCTATGGCTTACACACCTGAGGGGGAAAAACATATTGAAACCCCTCAGGGACATTCTGACATCCCTCATAAATCAATCCAATGTCCAAATGGTAAACTTCCTTGGAAATATTATATCACAAGAGCCAAACATGCTCTTGATGACATTTTGTGCATCCCTTTGCATCCAAATACAAAGAACGAGGTAGAAAAACTAATCATGAGCTTCTACTTCTCAGGACAACAGCTGATTAGAAAACCATTGCCCTGGCTTCTGGTTGGCACTGCTTTGAAACTGTGCCAAAATAAACATTTAAGAGGAAAGGCATCTAAGAAGTGAATGCTGGGAATGACGAGAAAGGTTTCGACAGAATGCATAACACTCCTGGACTGCTGTGGAAAAATTGGGCAGACTCATGTGGGAATTCTTCGTCGCCATCAAAAGATTAAATTCCGATTCATGACTGAATAAGATCTGCTTTTACTAGCTTTCTTCTTTTCTGTGTTTCTGTTCACAAACAGAACCAGAGGGATGAACGAACGTGTGTTCAGGCTGGAACAGAGCTCTTGACCTTTTGCTTACTTCAGGTCAAGTGAACTCAAAATCCCAGAGTATGTCGCAAACATGCAGGGACCTGATGATGAGAAGAGACGTGGCTGAAAATTCAAACTAAGGACATTTAGAATCTGTTTTTACTGGCTGGAAACGTATGTTTGCACTCAATGTTGGCTCTAGAGACTGGCTAAGATGTAGCAGTGATACAGTCTGTCCTGATGAAAGGTTAATGTCTGCACTTACTTGAGTTGTGGCCCCGTACAACACACAGGGGAGGAAGATCTACAGAGAATTACAGGAAAATAAAACAGTGGCTCTTTATAGAGTTTATTACAGTACAGAGGGCATTAAAGCTAACGGCAGCACAGAGGAATCGTAGACTTTAGTTTAAGGTTAATGACAGAATCTTTATGTGGCTGTTTTTGTGCTTTTCAAGAGTTTCCCATCCTCTATTCAGAGTTCATTCTTCACTCTATTGACAAGAGAAACCAGAGTTCATAAAAGTCTATCAAAATGTTAGTAATAAAAGTAAACACATTTAAAAAACAAATCTGTTTAACTGAGTAAAAGCTTTTTGTGACATTTATGTGAATTGAGCAGCTGTGTTGTTTTCAAGGTCCTGATTGGTTAACTACAGGATGCTGAGGTCTACTTTATTTCTCTCACAATATAACCCTAAGAACATGCCACAGTGCCGCAAGCAACAAGAAAGATCTGCAACAGTCAAAGGAACCTCACTTACAGATTTAACATGGACACACATAAAGAGGCTCAGGGCCTTAGTTTCATTGCAGAACTCCTGGTATTGTACAAAATTCAGATTTTAAAATCCTGCAAGTCTGAAAAAAAATAATCCTGAGAAAAGTAAACTTTTTTCAATCAAATTTTATGAAGGCCCAATGACACACAGAATGTTTTCTTGGGCGTGCAAAGATGCTTTATTAGTCTTCATCACTTCAGCTACATAGTCTACTCGCTCAGCTATATAGTCCACTCACCAAGCAAAATTAAAACAGCATTTTGGACACTACTTGGTCCCTCGCCAGCCGCTGACAGTAAAGCCTGGCTCACACTACAGGATTCTCGCCCCGATTTAACCCAGATTCTGTCCTCCCGACAATAGGGAAAGAAATCTGGTCAGGGACTAAAATCGGCCCCGACGTTCAGGCAAGATTATCTTCTAGTGTGAGTGGTTGACAGATGAATCTTTAGCCCCACGATCGTCTCACAGACTTGTCGGAGCCGCCCCGATAATTTTCAAATATGTTTGATATTTGTCTGGATGATTACAACATTCAGCCAACAGCCCCAGAAAGAAAGAGCCCCAGAGACTGGACAACAGACAACAAACGCAGGCTCAAAGTGCAACTGATAGGCTCCGGGTCAGCTGACTGCACGCTCCACTGGCCCACTCGAGCCAGTTCAATCGTGCCTTTAAAAATAACAATAACAACGCCATTTTCATACAGTAGCAAACTGTTGTTTTATCAGTGATGGGTATGAGATCATGCCATTATTGGCTGATACAGCAACAGTTTCACCTCTAGTTCTCATCGTGTCTCTTCGTCCTGGCAGACTACCTGCATTTGTTTATATCTGGCACGCCACACACACAGACTGATACACTAAGCGGCGAGCGCCTCATAGCCAGCTGTGGCTCTGCAGCGGAGGTAGCACGGTTTTACGTCACGATGAGAACTAGAGCCTTATTTAGCTGTGTTTTTGTGTGAAAGTAACGCGCTGAAAATTCTCTAAATAAAGCATGAATGCAGACCGATATCAGATTTTTTCAGTGGAAGTCCGTTTATTTGTGTTTTTGGTCAAGTAAAAATTGGCCCCGTCTGAGTGCAGAGGAAACCGGCAGAGGAGCAGGGAGGGGGTGTTTGGTGCGAGCGCTCTGGGCTTCTGCTGCACAAAATCACTACTGTAGGGGTAATTTCTGCCCTAAACCTTGTGATAGGACCCAACTTGTTCCATCCCGGAATATTACTTTAAGGCACAAAGTTCTGCGTGATAAGATGTGTTGTGACGTAACTCACGGATGGATGCTTGGAAGGCATTTGAGGCGGGGGGCTAAATGCCTGCCTCATTTCCAGGCTTTAGTCAGGGTTGATCAAATCAAGGTAGACCAGTACTTCCGATACAACAATTGCCTATTGATATTCATGATATAATTTCAGAAACCAATTGGTAGCATCTCTGCAGCAACATCCGGGCTTAAAAAAAAAAATTGAGTTAGCGTAAGTTCATGCAGGACAAAGTCATACGCCCAGCTGTGATCAGCTGATAGGCTGATGTTCAATCTCTAACCCCTCTCAACCAATCACAGTGCGTGTCTAACAACAAGGCGGCATATTTAAATCACGTCTTTACTCTGTTTTATCCCCTCTACCTCTTTGCTACCCAGCTGCTGCTAATAATTCCTCCTCCACCCCAGCCTCCTCCTATTATGACTCTGTATGTATCCTATTGATATGTATGCATCCTTTAATCTGTGTGTACAGGGGGGTTCTGCTATGCACTTTTAAGCAAGAACAGTTTTTACTGTTTATTTGTGATCTAAGACCGTTTGTAGAACAAATGACACTTTTCCCCCAAACATTTCGGTCACAGTTTAATCTGTTTGTTACCACAGAGCAGAGGACATGACAAAACATCACCAGCGTGGCGCGAGTCACCGTCTTCCCGGAGGGTGGGGGTGTTTATTCGGTCTGGAGGGCCTCAGGGCTGTTGACTCAGCTGAGTCCGAACTCTGCAGCAACCCCAGAGAGCCAGAGCGAGGCCAGAGGGGAGCGGGTGCAAGCTGTGGTACAGAACATACCCTCCTTGCACGTATATTGATTAAAAAAAAAAAAAAAAAGTTAAATTTAGAACTCAGATGTGTGAGGGATGTTTGTGTTTTGTTTTTATTTGCAATCTGCATTTAATGAGTGTTGACGATATTTCAGAGCTATTGGTTACTCTTTCTCTGCCCATGTGTGACTCTCTTACAACAACGTTAGTCATGGGTGAGAAAGAAAACTCAACACTGTTCACATGTTTACGCAAGGAAAGCCTGGCAGGGGATAAGAACAGGTTCCAGGTCCTTCGGTTACACCATTGTGTGCATGAAACTTTCTGTCTGACGCACATGTACACTTCCAAAAACACAGATTGAAAATGCAGGAGCACCAACAGTAACAGCCGATCAACACTGTTCCTTTAAACATATTCTTTCAGAAGCTACTCAGACTTCCTTTCTCGAGGGCACATCTACCTCTTCCTCCATTATCTCTGTCTATTATGCTCTGCTGGCTGAACAGATACTACTTCAAGGAAGCAGAATGTATATCAGCATGACAGCTCACTGTTTTATTGCGTTCAAAAGTCATCCGACTGATAAACCTCACAGGACTGCGAGGAAGCAGTGCCTCCTCTTATCTGCCGTAGATCTAATAAAGAGTTCAAAATATTCATGGGAGAGGTTAGACTGAAGGAGAAGTAGCAAGCCTCCCTCTGAATCCCCCTTCAGTATTTTCCCATCCCTCCCTGCCTGTGGATGTAAGAAGGCAACCTTGGGGAGCCCAGACCTAAACAATGTGGCTCTTAGAGAGGCCCGTTCCAGGCCTTCCCACCACTTTTCCTCCCAATCTCCAGTACGCTTCCTGTTTGTGTAAAGATTTGTTGTCTTTAACATATCTGTTCTTTCTTACTCTGATCAAGAGGAGTGTGGTGGACACACAGTTTTGCATCTGCAGGGTTGACCCACGGGTCTGTGTTTTCCATGACGTTTGGCAGGAATTAAAGCTCTCTCTGGGTCAAAGGTCAATCTGAAACCAGTGTGCTAACAGGTTGTTTGCACGGCTCATTACAGTACCACAAAACGAGTAGATATGACACTTTTTGTTCTGTTTCTCTTTGTCCATGTCTCTCTCATCCTCCCACGCTAACAGTATTTGAGCCAGGCCCATGCCGGTAACGACACTAACAAGGCAGGTCCACTCAGCGTGAGAGATGCAGTAAATATTTTCAGAGCCTTGACTGCACCAGAGGGATGGTGCTAAAGCTGTCCTTGACACCTACACAGCTCACTGAGAAAATAAAAAGCTTGTTAAAGTCACATTGGACAGGTCCCTTGAGGGCCATCTCAGGTTGACGTATGCTGTACGAGATGTTTACGAGTGTCAGGATGTCAGGAAATAGTTTAGTACAGATTTATGTTTGTTATGTCTTTGAAAAGCGTGAGAATGTTAAGGTTCTATATGATAAAAAATATAAAGAGAATGTTTGTCTTGCTGTTCTGACACATAATCTAGATTTTTCTAGATTAGTACTTGCAAACAACAACAAAAAACACTATCCAGGTTCTTTTAATACAAAACAATAATACTTCTTACCTTTCAGTATCCCAGACTAGACATAAACCAGTGGGTTTATTAACTTCCCAGTGACTGAAAAGGAGTTTTGTACCCATGTCCTCCCTGTTGTAATGAGTCATGATTTTTAGATATTCAAATAGTCGTTAAATTCTAAAGAAGTGAATTCTTCATGTGACTACTTTCCTACCTTTGTATTAAACATTTTGTCTTTATCTTTAAGAGGCCATGCAATACAACTGACACATGTTGGCTGTTGCCCCTCTGAAAGTCATTTCCTAACTGCCAATCAGAAACACAAGAAAAAGGAAGCATTAATGTCAGGTTCCAGTAAAACTGGAATGGTTCTGTGAGAATCAGAACCAGAGAAAAATGTTATGACAGTTGAAAGGTTAAGCAAAGAACTTCTTCAACAGAGTTTAACACAACTAAGGCTAAGCGCAAACTTTGCTAATGCAAACTAGAGTTACACAAGGGCCCCAGCAGCAGGGGTAAAAACTGTTTGATTAAGCCCCCGTCTGCATTAAGTTTCAACCCAAAACGCAAAAACACAGAGAAAAAAAATCTGCGTTTACACAGAAACACTGAGGGGCTGGAAACACTGTAGTTAGCATGCCAGGTCTGTAGTTGGTGCTATAACTGAAGCAGTTTTTGGTAGATCTCCACTGAAGTAGAACTGGGCTAATCATCTGGTGTATTGGCGAATGCTTAGTGCAGAAGTGGTGCTACAGATTCACATTTTGATGAAAGATAGTCAGCAGAAATAACAGATTGAGCAACACAAACACAACACAGTAGCCGGAGACGATCATAAATACAGTACTGTTGTATGCGCATGCACGAAGCGTGATGTCAGGGCTTCCACTGAAAGCTTGCTGTTTGCACGGCAACAGTGGCCGCAGCATTTCATAAAGATCCACTCTGGAGGCCGTTTTCAAAAGTTTGCGTTAGAGTCGGCTTAAACGCTGTTTCCTTGAAAACAAGAGGCCACGAGACTAAAACCACTGTCGTGTAAACAGCCCCTAACTGTCAAAAAATTCTCAGTGACTGCTTAAAATGCCCATCCCTTGCCAGATTTTCCCTCTCTCATAAATCAGCAAAACCAGACTAAACCTTAAGCAGATAAAACATGCTTAGTTTGCATCACCTAATTCACGACCCAACTAAAACTTGAGGCCACTTGCATTACAACGTTGAGTTTACATGTAAGTCACTTAGGCAGAACCTAACCACTCTAGCTAACAAGAGTAATCCACAACAAAGTGAACAGTAACTAGATCATATCATCTCTGCCAGAAAATATTGGTCAAGAATGGCTAATGCTGAGTCAAACCCCCAAGGGGACAATGAGACCAGACTCTTTTTCTGCCCCGTTTTTAGCATTACATCTGTTAAAACCATTGGATGAATGAGCTTGTTGGGAATAAGTCAAAGTTACACAGCAGAGTTGTTCATATTTTAAGATGATTACAGCATAAGAGGTAGTATTTGTGTCTGGAGCTGATATTGTATTGGGAAGCAAGGATAATCAACTTCTTCCACTGCTAGGAAGCAATACATGAGGATGCAGTGGTTGTAAAACAGTGCTTTAAAATGAAACAGGAGAGAGCAGGAAAAGAGATGACATCAAGAGCAAATGAGGCATGTGACAATCAGGACACTGATGCAAGACCAAGGTAACCATAAGCACAATAAACAAAGCAGTATCCCACAGAGATGTAGAGTTTAGACCTTTTCCTGGTAGTCCAAGAAATATTGGACAAGGTCATGCAGAATCATGAGTCAATACCCTGAAGAGGCCGCACTATGTCCTCAAATACAATACACATTGTACTTGGGACCCAAGCTTGTCTAATTATTTCCAAAACAACAGCGGAGCACTTGTAAGTGGGGATGGTGTGATACAAATTCAGCCAACAGCACCTACAGCCAGCACAAATTTCACAACAGAGTTAGCTAGCATGCTAACTGTTGTGACGCAGATTTAATAGCCAAGCTCAGCGCTCACGACACATTACATCCCATCAGCAACGTCACCGCGAACAGGTGAGAGAAAACAGCAACAGCAGTAGCAGCAAAGCAAAGAATGTCACATCAGCACAAAAAAACCAACACAGCAAGGATAAAACAAGCAAACTCGTACCTTGAGTTGACTTTGACGTGAGTCTCCGCCGAACGCCACAACGACGGTACAAGCCGTCGCTTCCGGTGAACGGCCACGACGTAAGTAGGTGTATTCCGTATGGATTAAATGCTTCAAATGTCCGAGGGAATAGAAATGTCCTTTCAAACACGCCGAAGAAACGCTGTAAGTTATGAGTGTATGTGAGTTATAAGTGTGTCTAAGTTAGCCAAAATTGTGAATCAGCGAAAGAAACAGTTAAGCTACTTAGCTAGTCTTTGCGTCGTTCTGTCACCTTACATCAAAAGGTGTCCAATGGGCGGAGGGAGTTTAAATCAAGATTGCCTTCAAGTCGGCGTCAAGGGTGCGTTCAAAATGCAAAGTGTTACAAAAAAGTAGTGCGTTTGAGTAGGAGTTTCAAAAACTGAGAGACAAAGAAAGATATAAAATCAGCGAGAAGAAGTTAGCGAGGAAAACAGAAAAAAACGACAGTTTTAAGTTACAGTAATGATAAAGTGACCGAAACAGAAACATTTAGCTAGCTTGAATGAAAACCAGACTGTGTTTGGGGCGTTATCAGGCAGTCGTGAAGTTGCCAACCATACAAGGTTATAATAGTGTTGGATTTGTCATTATAGTTTAGTTTTAGTTAGTTTTGAATTTTTTTCCCCATTACAGTTTAGTTTTAATTAGTTTTAGAGCAGGCATTCTAGTGTTTATTTAGTTTTGATTTTTGCAACAAGGCTTAGTTTTAGTTAAGTTTCAGTTTAGTTTTAGTTTAGTTTTGGTTTTTCATACCCTATTAACCAAGTGGAGGATTGAAAAAGGTCAGAGTAAATATTTTGTAAAACTGTTTATTTTCCAGTCCAACATAGTGCTCACTGCTCAGTTAATGCTGATACTGAACTGTTGGCTGCTGCCTTCATCACAAAAAATAATATAAACTTAATATAAAAAATATATACATAAATTATATAAAAAATAATATTAACCTAAATTACATGAAAATAATATAAACAAAAACTATGTACAATATAATATGAGC
Organism: Halichoeres trimaculatus; assembly: GCF_033239565.1. Lineage (NCBI taxonomy): Eukaryota > Metazoa > Chordata > Actinopteri > Labriformes > Labridae > Halichoeres > Halichoeres trimaculatus. The sequence continues at coordinate 12,454,180 of NW_027437196.1, forward strand.
TTAAATCTTTAGAAACTTGGACTCTAACAAGAAAGACAGACTTTAAAACAATTCAAGTTAGACTCACGTGCAATTAAACCATTACAGATGCTCTGATTCATTGCTCCACTACGTTTCGTGGCAGCACAGCGCACAACCAGTCAGTGCAGTAAACAAGTACGTCCCAGTATGTCGCTATGATGGTGCCGTACAGCACTAACAACTGCCTAAAACTGTCGTAAAATTGGTTGGGAAAATTTGTCAGATTAATTTAAATCCTAAAGGCTATGAACATTGTCAGAAGCTAAAACTAAGGGCCTTTTCTCTATAATTTTAGTTAGTTTCAGTTAGTTTTGAGAACACAAGATACAGTTTTAGTTTACTTATCGTTTTTGTTTTCTTTTCTAGTTTTTATTAGTTTGAGTTAACTGCAATGTATTTTAGATGTTAGTTTTCCTTTTTTCGTTTCATTTTAGTTAACTATCATAACCTTGCAACTGTATGAAGGTAAATACAGATTTTAATGGCAGGCCATACCGCTTAAAAACAACCATCAGGACCTTTATTTAAGAAAGGGGAATAATAGATATGGTAGCATTTGTTCATAGCGGTACAAAAGTATCACAAAGACCCATTACATTACAGTGGGACAGTGCATATTAATGAATATTTCAGCAGATATGCCAGAATTGGCTCCACAAGAAGAAAAATAAACAAAATTCACATAGAAACAATACATCCTGATGGTATTAAAAAAAAAAACACTTGTCTGATCTGTCTGTGTGATAACTAATAAAAAGGTAACTTCTAGTATCTTTATGTCACCACAGCATACAGAGACGGTGTATTCCTTTTTGAAGTTTGACCAAAGCTCTTCTGAAATGAATGGGGAGACACAGTTTTTGACCTATAGTGCAGCCAGTCACCATAAGGGAACAGTTTTTGTGGTGACCTCACTTTGACCCGAGTGAGATGATGCCCATTTTTTACAGTCTGTGCCTCTGATATAAAAGTAAACATGCACACACGTAGACCAGTACTATAAAAATAAAGAACGTAAAAAAAAAATTGTCATCTCAAAATTTCACTTGAGATAACCTTAAACATTTAATCAATATAGTTAGTCCTCTAAACATCCAGTATGAGAATTGATACATTAATCAGGTATTTAAAATGTTAAATTTTTCAAGTCAACATGTAATATGACATCCTCACAGGGCAAAGGCCACATTGTGAGTCATGAGTCAAACTGCAGCTATACTTTCAATCCAGTCGTAGGCAATAATGCAAGCACATTGCCACTAAAGACCACAGAAGAAAAAGAAAGGCAGCTTTTTGGCAATATTAACAACTTTGCCCATCTAGCCTGCATTGTGCATCTTTGCAAACATATCGGAGCCAAATTTTATGTCAGTACCATAGAAGGTAAAACTGAGACAGGGCTTTCTACCTCCTTCATTTGTTGTTGTCAAACACAGGTGTGTTCAATAAAAAAATATTAATGACTGTATTTCACTGTTGTGATAGCTGGAACATTGATACCCTTCATATTATTAGTCCCACCTGCGTTTTCTCCTGCTGTGACAAGTCTGTGTTGGACAAGTATGGTCAAAACTCTGTTTGAAGAGTGGATGTAATACATGCGAGATTTAAAACAGGTGTGAATTCAGCATTTAAGATGCTTGGGTTTTTTGGACATTGTGTTGAGCAGCAGTCTGAGATCAAATGATGTTTTATTTTCATAAAGTATAAATCAGCCCATTCTTGCTTGTTATGCCATTAAATCCCACTCGTGTTTGTGGATGAAAGACATGCAGGAGTTTCATTTACATATAATACACAACATATTAGTGGTGTTACCTTATTTATTTTTTTATGGCATATAGTTTTGCAAACTACAAATGAAATGACAATCAAATTCGTTGAACAACCCCCTTTTATTTAGCTTGGTTGCTAACTTGACTCCAAGGCTGGTTATCTTTCCAACCAGGACTACTTTGTCTTCAAAAGCATTCTCCAGTTTATCTTGACAACTGTCTCCTAATTACATCATCAATACCAGCGTGTCATTAACACTTGATAATCTCCTGTTCTATGTGTTTGCATTCAAAAGCTTTAAAACTACAGCCTGACATTCTACTCTGGTGATTTGACAGTATAGCCTTTTAGAAAATCCCAAAGACCTTAACAGGTTCTGAAACAAATTGTACCATTTAGGCTTTTCACAAGTGTGTGTCTAGATTTTGTTTATTGTGTATTTTTACCTCTTAATTCAACTTCTGTCACCCAAAGTTGTTCTTAGTTTTAGAATATAGATAGGTATAATATAATAGGGGGTGTTGTGCTTTCCCAGGTTTTAAAGTAACATTGATGTCAAACCACTTCTTATTTTTCCGTTGTCGAAATCCCAGAATAAAAAAAAAAAAAAAAAAAAATCCACAGGATTTTTCAGGAGATCTTATAAGACCTGCTAAAATGATAAAGTCATCATTTCCTAACTGGTTTGTGACATGTTGGAGGGGTGGGCCTCAAACACCAAGGGCTGGCCAATCAAAGGGGAGCAGGTCTGTGAAGTTAGGAGCCTTAAAGAAACAGCAGCTAAAACAAAGTGTTTCAGACAGGCTGAAATAAGGTTGTTTTTTTGTTGTTTTTTTTAAAGCTTTAAATCAAATAAAGCATTTTACCCACTCTTTCATGAATGTAACCACTCTGCTGATAAGAATGCAGTTAAAATAGCAGGATGTGACTCCCAAACAGTTACCCCCAGCTGAATTACGTCAGTTGCTCTGATAATATTTATTTATAGGTAGGTAACTCAGCTTGTCTCTGAACACTGGGTCAGCAGTTTACAGTCAGAGCTCAGACCTCAAGCAACTTTCTCTTTCATTCAATATATGCCATTAAAGGGCTGTCGTTCCCCACAGTGCTGTGTGCTACCAGTAATTACCTCAGTTATCAATTCATTCTAACACAACTTAAGTGCTAATGCAGCTAATCTTGTCAGGTTGATTTGATTAGCAAGAACATGGCCTCCTATCACACCTCAAGGGTATGAAGCCCCATCTTCTTTCTGGCTTTATTTACTTAGAAATAATGAATTACCCAATAAAATCTGAACAAACATGCATCAGATCCCAAAATTGTTGCACAACTTGAACATAAATTATCCTGTAATGGCAACTTGGGGCTTTGAGACTGATGTAAGGAGTTCAGTTTCAGGGCATGAAGTTTTACTTTGTAAAGTTACGAAACAACAACCCAACATAAAACACCACCCATCTATTCTAAAGAAGTACAGTCCTGTAGGAAATCTCATTTTCTACTAATCTGCTCCCCACAGATCTCCATTTTAAAATCATCGACATCTTTCTCTGCTTTGACTCACAGGCTGTAAATCATTGTTTTAGCATGAGCTGTTGCAACAACTTCCTGCGGCACAGTACAGATTCAGAGTTCTATACATAACTCTCTCCCAGTTTCCTGAGAGGTCTTATGGGCCAGATTTAGATACTTGATAACTGTTGCAGCAGCGGGGGTCAAGGCCGTGCATAGGATTTGATACCATACGCGTGCTTGTCACTGTGACAGGATATGCTGTGAGATAACACTCGCCTAATGGATGATTGTTATCGTTCACAGTGAATGAAGATGTAATGGAGCCTGATTGTGATCCCCTTGAGGTGTAAATGTCTCGGAGATACTGTCCTGTGCTCCGCCGCCTGAAAAAAATGTCCCACTCGGGTCCCTGTCATATTTACTAAATGTTTTCCAGATCTTTGTACCTGTTGCCTTTTAACCCAGCGTGACCTCTAAGCCATTTAAAGCTTTGTAAATGTGATCTTTCTCAGAAAACCAGGCCATGCACGAGTGACTGAAAGCCACCAAACAGGACCTCCACTGAGCCCCATGTGTTTGTTTTTCCTTTCTTTCCTTGTTTGTCCTTAACCCAGGTGATGGCTTTCTTCGCCGTCAACTCACTGAAACTGAGGGGGATTTGGGGCACGACAGCCACACCACCTCATCCATCACTATCCATCTCAGCGACAGTTGTGTTTGCAGCTTCGGACCGAGGCTGAAGGGTGAGAATGTGACCCATTTCTTAACACCTGTCATGACCTGGGGAAAGAAAAGAAAAGTGAGAGACGAATATCTTTCGAGGTGTGTCTGAGGACTGTTTTCTAAAAATAGAAATCCATTCAAATTCCTCCAAATCAAATGAAATGACCCTATTTGTGTACAGTTTAACTGCACATATTTTGTATCTGGTGCCTCAATCAGACATAAATAGCTTTGACAAAGGCAGCCACACTACAGGGAGTTGGTGGCTCTGACGCCCTGACACATACATTCACACACTCCTAACAATACATCCACAAAAAAATCAGGAATGAGTGACGGCTGAATTGCGTTGAGAAAACGGGAAATGATTCTAGGAAGCCCCCTCAACCAGGGAAAGAAAAGCACAAACCCAGCTCCCAGACTCCACCCTGACAATCTCACCCCCTCTCCTAGCATAGGGCCACTTAATACACCCTGATCCAAGCCAAGGGCAAGCTCGTGGCAGCTATTAATACAAAGTGTCGACAGATCCAATCAGATGCCAGTCTGGCTGCTTATTTCTTGCTGTGAAGGGGACAAGTGACAGAACACTATGTGGAAACCAAAACTGATGAGAAGGGCTGTCAAAATATAAAGTTTACCCATAATTTATCCAAACACGATGCTATAGAAAGATGCAACAGGCCCAGATTGGCCGCTTGATCCTACAATATCAAAGCAGTAATAACTTTCACATTGAAATGGAAGTGAGTGATCAAAAACAGACATTAAGAGAGGAGAGAGGAGTCATGCTCAGGGATTAACTGGGGAGGAGGAGTAGATGGGGTATTGTGTAAGATCTTGAGTGTACACGAGTTTGCTTGTGTGTACACACAGTGTTCAGGAGATGGGTCAGGACAATACGTAGCTGCCTTCCTCCAATTTAATTCATTCATCATTGTAATGTGTGTGTGTAAGAGAGAGCAGAGGGGGAGGTGGGAGTGTGTGTGTGTGTGTGTGTGTGTGTGTGTGTGTGTGTGTGTGTGTGTGTGTGTGTGCTTGTGTGTCAGACGGTATTCCTGCTTGTCTCGCTCCACCAGTTAAGTTAAATCAGAGGCAGTCCCTGGCACACTGCGGTGGTCTCTCCTCCTCCTGTCTGTCTGTCTGACTGTGGGAGCATCAGCAGCCTCCTGGTTGAGCGACACAGGTAAGAGCTTACATTTCCTCGTTCCCAAGAAGATGTTTAACCAACTTTAGTAAAGTAATGTTGTGCACTACAGACTTTTAACACTTAAAATCCGCTTCTTAGTAATAATAAGAAGAATTTAAAGCTGCTTTTACGTGTTTATCATGTTTTAACACCAGCATAAAGAAGCTAATATTTACCTCATCCCTTTTGTCTGACTTGGGATACTTGCTGGCTCTTTACAGAAGTGTGGCAAGATGAATTCACTGGTTTGATGGCTGCTACCTGTTGCTGAAGCTGCTCATGTGAAAGTCCTATGTGCGCAAACTAATTTAGCCGTGAGTTAGGCATGAGAGGAATTTGTTGCTAGATTATGTAAGCTATACCCAGAGAAGTACATTGTCTCGTATTCACTGACCAGAATTCGTTCCATGTCTAGATAAACAGTGGCTCTGCAGCTTGCTAGGAATCCAAAGTTATGAAGAATCCAATCCTAATATAAGCAAAGAAAAAAGAGGGAGGTGATGGAGAAAATATGGTGGATTTGAGGGGGGAAATATCCGGTGAAATTCGGGTCTCATTTAGAGGTATAACTGTGAAAGCTACGGAAATTAAACAATACATGAGAGGTGTTTTGAAATCCTGGCATCATCTCTGAGCCCAGCAGAAAAACTGCATTGATTTCACTTTTATAGGTGCTCACTTTTCCTCACAACTGCTCCAAAAGCAACTCTTGAGAGCCTGCAAAAGCTTGATGTTGTATATTTTCAAGATTGATCGTTCCATAATACTCCAACAAACTGTCATAATGATTTAGGGATTCGTAGCAGACACTTGTGTATAATTTGTTATTGTGATTAAAAAAAAGTCATGGTGGTGTCTTTAACAGAACACAGTCGAGTACATGGAGGAAGCTTTCCAGGCCGAGGTATGGGGTTCATTGTGTCGGTCACATTAAAGAGCAGTTTTGTAAACAATTGGAAAACAGACCTGGTTTCTGGTGCCAATATTTCCATAAGTAGGAAGGAGCTGAATGTTAATGTAGGTCGTGGACAGTGTCACTTTTTTGACACTGTGTGTGACAGGAGTAGGAATCACAGAATAAGACCCAATGCAATATGACGGGCTAAGGATAGGACACAATAATACGATACAATAGGGCAACTACACAAATACGACAGGATTGTATTGACAAAATATCATTCTATTCAAGTCACTATAATACAATATGACACAACATGGCACAATACATTACAATATATGTGTATACAGTACAAAATGTTAGGGTAAATTATGAGAAGATTTGAATCCATGGAATGCCATTGGATTCAAAAACAAAATAAACAAAAAAAAGTTTGATATAATTCAAACAAAACCATACAACACCAGTATGATCACCAGTTGATGTGGCACGTTACAGTATGTTAACGTCATTTCAAATATGTTACATTTCATTGTATTATGTTTCAATACGTGACGTGTCAATATGCTTCATTACAATACTTGGCATTATGATATTTTCTATTACAATATGTCCTGTTATAATATCCTCCAATACAACAGGCTATGTTAGAATATGTTACAATATGTACAATATGTTCTGACATGTTGTGGCATGTTACAACATGTTACAATATGTTACAATATGTTACGATAAGTTACGATAAGTTACAATATGTTATGACATGTTGCGTCATGTGGCAATATGTTATGACACTTTACATTATGTTACAATATGTTATGATGCGTTACAATACATTAGAATGCATTGTAATAGGATGAGATACGATGGATAAGAATAGAATAGAATGGAATAGAATAGAATAGAATAGAATAGAATAGAATAGAATAGAATAGAATAGAAAATACTTTACTTATCCCCGAGGGGAAATTCAGGAGTCACAGCAGCAATCAAGAAAACAAAATTAAGAAAGTGTATAGAAAGTGCAAAAAGGTCCACAAGAAAATAGATGACGACATCCTGTCCTCCACTCTCCAGCCCAGCCAGTCCAGGATAAGATATGACTCGTAGCACAACAATACCTTAGCAATACCACAACAATGTTACGATACGTTACAACATGTTACAATATGTTACGATAAGTTATGATATGTTATGAGATGTTGCAACATGTTGCAATATGTTATGATACTTTACAATGTGTCTCAATATGTTATGATATGGTATGATGCGTTAGAATACATTGCGATAGGATAAGCTATGATAGATTAGATATCACTTGTTGCATAACCTTGCATTATGATACAATGCATTACATTACCATATGTAAAGATATTGTAACATTAAATCAAGTTACATTGCATTGCATTATGTTGCAATACATTCTGATATGATAAAACCCCGTTCCTGATACCAACTACCTGATACAATGCCTTAGAATGAAGTTCCTCTAATTGGTGAAGTGCTTTATTTACGTCATTAGCGCCCTTCCAAGGAGCCGTGAATCAGGAAGGGACATCTGTTAAGAGTGATGTAGTGTTTCAAATTTAATAGTCATTTTGTCATAGTGCAAGAATTAAATAGATAACTTACTATATCAATATTTAAACCTTTCCCGTATGAAATGAACAAAGAGAAGTCTTTTTGTTTGTTCAGATAAACTTTCGCTCATTTATACCTTTTATTACTTCTTCACTTTGTAAGACTCACCGACATTAGTCTCGGTCAAGTTTCTTACTTCAAAAGACTGTTGGGCTCAGTTGTAGGGACTCCCTGTGAATTGAGACAGAGGAGGAAATGAGCTGAAGGTTGTTTTTCAGGTACAATCTTCTTTTAGACATCCACATTATCCATCTTCAAGGAGTAACAGCTGTAACATAAGCTGTAATGCTGTGCTTAGAACGCCGTATTAGTATTCCAGTAACCTGTTTGAAGATACAGGAAGCAGCCCATGTAGCATAACGCTCTGTCGGCCTGAAACAAAGCCCAAATGGGCGGATGATCAAGAGGTTGGTGTCTGAGGTGATGTGTTCCTGGTAAGCTGAACCTCACTTCATAATGGCTTGGTAATAAATCATTAACCCCATCAAGCGGACGTTTTACTGGCCTCTCTCTATGGGCAGCCAGATGGTGGTGCTCATGTTGGAGCGGACTGGTGCTTAGGTCGAGGGCAGACTTAGATATCTGTGTTGATGGGAACCACTGCTCTATCTTTCAGCATGAGCTTTTTTAAGGTTTAACTTTTTAAGTATTTCCCATGATCCCACTGAGACGCTGCATTTAAATACCTAGACATTGGATTAGGAGTGGAATGTGACTTCCATGAAAGCATATGGGAGTCAACTTCTCCTTCTAAGAGCAAAAATGTCCCCCAAGTTCCTTCTCACCTAGATTTTATCATTCACTGTGAATACGAGCAAGCAGCATGGGTCCATTGTGGTGTCTGAAAGGATGCAGCTTGCTCTGGTGACCTTGTGAAGTAGGTGTTTGCCTTCCTGTCTGTAGTCACCCAGGGTTTACAGCCCTCATTCAGTAATGTGTAATCTGGCTCAGGGCTTTAGCCTGCTGGACATACCGGCAATTCACCTGCTTCCAAGTCACCATCTCACCTTTATTGTAGGGCTCACTTACATACATAGGCCACAACTTCCCACTGACATCCTCTTGCCTTGGGCCTCCCAGTCATGGAAAAGTACTGATGGTAAAGCTCAGATTAAAGGTTTTTTTCCATTTTTCCAATTGTGGTCTTCAGAAATCTCTGCAGGATCAAGAGATCCCTCTGAATGGTTTTAAATCCCTTTACCATGAAACTGATATGTGTCTTGTCGCTCTGTTTTGCGCAGTTTAAATTTACAGCCACCCACTGTTAAAGCCATTAAAGAGTAAAAACATATGTACAGTAAATCTAGGCAGTGACATCTGCATTGGAGCTTTTCTTTTCTCTTTCGTACCTACTGCACCTTCGCCTGTGGAGGAAATCCTTCAGAGATATTTCATTATTCTGTTGCCCTTGGCACCCACACATCTTCCACACTAAACAATCCCCACATCTGCTACCGATACGCTTGTTGCCTCAGTACTCTGAAAGGTTTTTCAAGAAATTCCACCAACCGAACCTGGTGGAAAATGAGGGGATCTTTGACTGGTAGATAAAATAGTTCTCCTGGAAGGGGAAAGGGTCTTAATGCCAAGCAGAGGGCAGAAGGAATGCAGAACGTCAAGGAGATTTCTGTTGGTTTTAAAAGCTATTTTTTTCAGCAGTTATTGCAAAGTATGCACATATTTTGTGTAGCTACAGTAAAACAAATCCATTTCAAACTCTCCTATCATCATACTACTTTGGTTACGAGAGTAGGGGACTTAAATTTTGGAGCTACAGTGCCATCTTGTGGCAAGATACCTGCTCAGTTAAGTCCAACTAATAATCAGAAGATTTTCATTATTCAACTTAGGCAGCTCATGAACTGTTCTTTATTTTTTGTACAAAATATTTGCAAAATTTTGTGTTTTAATGTGTTAGCTTAATTAATCGCTTTAAGGTTTAAATTCTATAGGATTTCCTCCGGTGACATCTGTTTGGTTTCACAAGCATGTAATCAGTAACAAACCATCTCTGCAGCCAGTTTAACACTATACATCAGGCGTATGCAAATATTACCACATCAGCCCCACTAATTACGCTCACTAAGCTATCCTATTAAACATAAAGACTTCCAACAAGGAGGAGAATTTGTTTTTTATTCCCATTTCACATTCCGGTCACAAATGAACCAAAAAAAAAAAAAAAACCTCGCCCTGAGGCACATTTTCCAGCGCACGCAGGTTTGATTTTCTCACAGAGCAAAGTTTCCACAGAGCCGAATCCCTGCTGTCCTGTTTGTTTAGGTGTGTGCTGATTAGAAGTTCTCACGCTGGGTACGATGTATCTCTGCACACCGAGGGTTTGAAACGTGACATGTCTTTTACAGTGACTGGAGCCTCGGCGCTCCTCTCTTTCACTCCCTTTCCCTCGCTACCTCCGTGTTTAATGGAGTTGTTATCCGAGCTCGCACTTTGCCATGCAGTCTTCATTAACACAGGTCGTAACATGAGGCATAAAAAGTTCTCCTTCCGGGTGCTGACAGTCCACCCAGATGGACGGACCATTTGATAAACACTGTACAGTTTTACTGTTGCCATTCATTAGCCCAGAGACTATTTGAAGGAGCACAGAGAGCGCAGACTGTCTGAATAATGATGTTTCAAAGGGCATTTTTGGAATATTGAATAACATACAACATCTGTTTTTCATGGTTTCTTATTTTACAGAAATAACATAAAGCGTCAGGATGGCTTTAATGTGCAGGTTTTTAATGAGCTGGTGTAGGGTGAGCACTTTCATGGATGCTTGTGTAGATTAGCGTTTATGGGCCATGCCAGCGGTAATGATGCCTCTTTCCTCAACTCCCTGTGACATTTTTTGTTGTGTTTCTTTTATAGGACTTGCTGAGGCCCCTCGCCCAAGGCCTGTATCAGTCACCACAGACGCACCCTGCCGACAGGGCCCCCTGTTTTAAAAGTCTCTGGAACTGGCACTTAAAAAAAAAAAGAGAGAAAATGCAGAACACAACAGTAGAAGCAAGAGAAGGGATTAATCTGACATGCGGCATGTCCGGAAGCCACAAAATCATCTACACCCTGGTCCCGATTGTCTACAGCTGCGTTTTTGTCATCGGCATTGTGGGAAACAGTATGGTGGTGGCTGTCATCCACTGCTACATGAAGCTCAAGACAGTGGCCAACATTTTTGTGCTTAACCTAGCCGTCTCTGACCTCACCTTCCTCATCACTCTGCCCATGTGGGCTACGTTCACTGCCACAGGCTATCATTGGCCGTTTGGAGGATTCCTGTGCAAGGCCAGCGCAGGACTGGCCACTTTTAACCTCTACACTAGCATCTTCTTCCTCACTGTGCTAAGCATCGACCGCTATCTCGCTATCGTCCACCCTGTGAGTTCACGCAGGTTCCGCACTGTAGTGTACGCTCGTGTCACTTGTGTGGTGATCTGGCTGTTTGCTTTTCTGCTCAGCGTGCCCACAGCTCTGATCAGGGATGTCCATAACATCGCACAATACAACACCACAGTGTGCGGCTTCCTGCACACAAATATTAAACACAACATGAGGTTCAAGGAGATCCTGCTGGCCATCGGCCTCATGAAGGGCCTGCTGGGCTTCCTCGTACCCTTTGTCATCATCATCACCTGCTACTGCCTCATCGGACGAGCTCTGCTGGGGGCAAGGCACATCCAGAGGAGCTCCCGCTCTCGAGAAGATGAGGTGCTACGCATGCTCGCAGCAGCCGTTGTGGCCTTCTTCCTGTGCTGGGTGCCCTATCAGGTGTTCAATTTGATGCAGGTGCTCACCGAGCTGATCCTGGGGGAGAACTGTACCATCCTGGAAATCATCGACACCGCCATGCCCTTCACCATCTGCATCGCCTACTTCAACAGCTGTGTTAACCCCATCGTGTACAGCTTTGTCGGGAACATTTTTCGCAAGAACCTGCTGCGTCTGCTATGCTGCTCACCCAGAGGAGCAACAGGGCAGCACCCGAGCATCAGCTCTAAAATGAGTGCCTTCTCATTCAGAGCCTCAGAGGCTTTAAGTCTCACAGTGAAAAGTAAAGCGTCATCTGATGTTAAGTGATAAAAAGAGCAAAATGTTAGCATCCCTGCTCTTTCTGTTGGCCGGTAAAGGGTCAGGGATGAAGACATTCCATGCTTTAAAACCCCAACTGTATAATCAAGCACTGAACCATGCAGAATAGTGAAATGTTGTATTCATGTCCCCCTGTGAGTCAAACCAAGAGATATTTTGCTGAAGTGAGGGATTGATATCCACAAGCATCATGTCACGCAACCAACATGCAAATTTATGTTTCTTCCCCTGCCTGTAATAAATGTTTGTCCCACACAAGAAAAAAATAAACAGGAATTTACTGTAATGATGGAGTGTTACCCTGCTGAAAAAAACTATACATAATTACACATAGCTTATCCCATTATTTATGTAAGAAATGCATGTTCTGCAGGATTTTGTCTCCAATGTGCCTCAAGCGTAAAGTGCAGTAATATATTGTCCAGTGATAACCACTCTGTGTGCGCTCAGCAGGTCGTTCACCGGTTGGAACAGTGATCAAGTGCTTTGCTAAGATGCCAAAACTTAAAAAAGAAAAAAAAGAAAAAAGAAAGCAGGTAAAACTCAACAACAAGCATCCCAAGCATGCTTTACTATCAGTTTGAACAAATACACTGCAAAAACTGAAACCTAAGCAAGTGTTTGTCTTATTTTTAGTAAGTAACTTTTAGTAAGTAAAAGTCTTGTAGGACTTAAAATGAGCCACTTTCACCAGGTGGATGTCTCATTTCAAGATATTGAAGGATGTAAATGACCCTGGCATCATTCATATTTCACAATATCTGACAAGCAAATGTTCTTACCCCATCAGCAGGTTTTTTTTTACTCTTTACAAGCAGTTCAGGTATCTTTTTTGTCTTTTGATATTTGAAATCAGACATTTTTTTCTGGTGAATGTGGCTCACGGTAAGTCTAACAAGACATTTTCTGCTAAGAGAAAAAGGAAAAAAGGCCAAACACTCCCTCAGATTGAAGTTTCTGCACTGTAGGAAAGTGTAGCAGATGTAAGTTTGTGTCAGCATAAAACCCCCTGTTTGACTTTGATAACGAGTATCTGCATGCTTTATGTGGTAGAGTCAAAATATGTGCTTCTTGTGAAAATGTTTGTGTTTGCATAAGATTGACTGAATCGCTGCCGACTCTGGGAGTAACATGCTGTACAAATGAATCACTCCAGGTTGTGTGATCATTGTCAATATATATATTTTGGTGGTTGTCTTGTGGTATTTAAACATGTTCATAGTGTTTGTTTTTCTTACTCTTCAGCTGTACAGTTTGTAAATATATATGATTTTATGAATAAAATGTATAAAATCAACATTATTCTTGTATTTTATCTTTATTACTAATGAAAACATGTCAGAAACAGTTAGGAATAACTGCTGATCTCACACATAAAGAATCAAAATCAAGTAACCTTGGCCCTTATTTTCACCAAGCACCTCTCCCATTGATTAATCATTGACTTCGTCACATCAGTCTCAGTTCCTCCACGTAACTTCTGGAAAAACAGGTGCACAGCACTGGCTCATTTTGGGAGGATGTATTACATGATATTGCATCGCAGACAGGGATTGGTGGACAGGCAGCAGATCAGGGGTTATAAGAGCTGTCAGGAGACCAGAGGAGCCTCACTGCCAACATGAGGATCCTTGTGCTTTTGGGATTGGTGGCTGTTGCCCTGGCCGATGTCACTCGCTTCGAGGGGTAAATCTGTAGTATTAATGTCTTTTCTTCAGTTATATAACTGGCATTTTGTTTAAGACTTTAATCAAAGAAGACAGGGCAGTGGATAGAGCATGGGGAACTATGTGGCCCATATCAACACCTCTGGCTTTTGAGACACGTTTAATCAACCATTTGTTAGAGTTACTATATCAATACATATGACTTAACACTAACTAGAAAACTGGTTTCAGCTTGTTTACAAGTCATTCAAGGGCTCATATTTAAAAAATAACCAGAACACTCAAAGAGTTCAACATATGCTAGTGTGTCACATCTATATAAACCTGCTGTGTGTTGAAACGTGGTCAGTTGCAGCATATATGGCCATAATTTTATAAAACAAAAGGCTGTGATTCTAACAAGAAAAACTTCTAATGGAGACATTTTTCAAACACATTTACTCCCAGGCCTTATAGAGCATTTCTGCACTGTCTCATCCAGTTTATCCAAAATTATTTTGAAAAAATACTAGGTTAAATGGTGGAATTGTACCACAAAGAACAACATATTAAAAAGGAGTTCATATATGTGATTATTAAACTGTATCTATGATTCCTCCTTCTATGTCACCAGAGAGAAAGTCTTCCGTCTGAAGCCCACACTTGATGAGCATGTGACCCTCATCAAGGGCCTCGCCAAGGACATTGAGGTGCACCACACTTACAGAAACCTACCTACGTCGTTTAACTGTTTTATATATATATATATATATATATATATATATATATATATATATATATATATATATATATATATATATATATATATATATATATAAATAAAGCAATTTAAAAAATGTAGACTACTTACATAAAGATATCTTACTTGAGAGTATTTACCCAGAGAAAGAATGTCTTTCAGCTTCTCAAAGAGCTTCAGCTTCTCTGATTGAGGTTTCCAGTCTCAGTACGTTCAAGTGTTTGACTTTGGCGCCATCTGCAGGTCGACTTCTGGAAACCCGAGAGCCCCGAGCTGGTGACCATCGACATTGATGTGGACATCCACGTGCCTGCCATCTACCTTGACATGGTGTACACTCTCCTGCAGCAGAGTGACATTGAATACGAGTGGGTCAAACGGCAGTTTTTCAAAATAAAAACATTACACAGACTTCCAGGTGGACGATTAAATCATCTTTGACACATTTTTAATCCCTCTTTCAGTGTGCTCATTGAGGATCTGCAGGAGGCCATTGAAGCCCAGGAGGACGGTGGACCCTCTCCCAGAACTCACAGCTACACCAAGTACAACACCTGGGACAAAGTAAGAGCCAAGAGGATCAGGATTGTCTGTCTCTTTCCTGGCTGGACTGCTGTTTCTCACTCTTAACTGCTTCCTGTCCATTTTTCAGGTCCATTCTTGGACCGCCTCCATTGCCTCTTCCAATCCCAGCCTGATCAGCAAGCAGGTTATCGGAAACACTTACGAGGGACGCCCCATGACTCTCCTGAAGGTAATCCAAGTTGTCGTCTATATCAGCCGTTTGCTTTGTGAAACTTTGGATACACCTTCCAGTTACATCTCATAAATATTGCTTGATGTTTGCCACCACAGCTTGGTAAGAAGTCCAGCTCCTCCAAGCCTGCTATCTTCATGGATTGTGGTATCCACGCCAGAGAGTGGATCTCTCCTGCTTTCTGCCAGTGGTTCGTCAAGGAGGTAAATGATACATCTAAATGGAGATTGAAAAGTTAAACAGAGTTTCCAGTTGGTAAAAGTTTTTTATTCCAACTTTCTCCAGGCTCTGTCCACCTATGGCAGCGACTCTCAGATGACCAGCCTGCTCAATGAGATGGACGTTTATGTTCTGCCCGTCTTCAACATTGACGGCTACGACTACACCCACAAGAGCGTATGTTACATTAGAGTGATATTCTAGACTACTAATGAGACCATTGTTTATCAAAAATAATTTGTCTGACATGACTGTTTCGTGTGCTCTGGGGCTTTAGAACAGGATGTGGAGGAAGACCCGCTCCAGGAAGTCTGGATCCAGCTGCACTGGAGCTGATCCCAACAGGAACTGGAACGCTGGCTGGTGCTGTAAGTCCGACAGTACACATAGTTGGATCTCAAAGGGGCATTAAACAAAATATACCAAAATCTCTATTTCAAATTAAACGACTCCAGGATAACACCACAATAGTTGTTTCCTATGACAGAACTTCAGTGAAAGAAAGATTAGTAGTAAAGCATATAATATATTTTCTCTCAGCCATGGGAGCCTCCTCCAACCCCTGCAGTGACACCTTCTGTGGTTACTCTCCTGAGTCTGAGATCGAGGTCAAGAATGTCGCCGACTTCATCCGTAGGAACAAGTCTGCCATCAAGGCCTACCTCACTGTCCACTCCTACTCCCAGCTGCTCCTCTTCCCCTACTCCTACACCTATGAGCTGGCTGCTGACCACAGTGAGCTGGTGAGTCAGCATTATCCAATACACAGGGCGTTACCATATGTTCAGCTGAATAAGGGTGATTGCCATATAAACTAACATGCTTAGTCACAATGACTATATAATTATACATCATGGCAGTGTCACATGTATCGCTATAGTGTGGTAGTGTTGTGTGTACAGTACTGATGGAAACACAGGGATAGGTCATGAGATTATAGATACTTAATTTTGTTTGGCTCATAATTTCTTTTAGAAGCTGTATTAAGATTTATCCGGCTTTATAATAATTTTTTGTTTTTGTTTTTACATATTGAAACCACTGTCTTTTGCACTAAATGCTACACAATATAACATATTGCAATTTTTTTTATGTAAAGTTTATTTTTTTCCTATGAGGAATGATGTAGTTAAAAAACAAAACATTTATTTAATTATACATTTATTTTAGCTGCATTAACATAGAAATACAGTTACTAGTGATGAGCATTTCAAGCCAAAACACTATTCTATAGTTACTGGTGATAAGTTGATAAATTGACAAAGTGATAAAACAACAATTTTTAACCCCAGCACACAGACTACATACTAGGGCTAATCATTATTCAAAAGAAAACTTTAATGCAACATTTTGTTATTTAGGCTTCATATGTTGGGATAAAATTCAGAAGCTTGTATTGGGAGTGGGGTTAATACAGTCTGATTTGTTGTATCAGTAAAGGATTCTATTTTTCATTTGTTTGACAGCAGTGTTTAACTGTACTGGGACAATGTGCTGCTACTATCGGCCACCGCAAGCATCAGTCTCCTTCTTTGTCCTGATGTTTTTGTGATGCAGTATAGTGGCATGTACAGTCTCCCGCCATTTTTGGTCCTTGTAGTTCACAGTTTTTCTCATAGACTGTGTAATGGACAGGGTCTCCCTGACATCACCTGTCTGTTTCTGAAATGGACTTTAAGGCAAATCGGCTGGCGCGGCCACATTAGAAGTGGGACGGGCTTTGAGTCTCCACACTAACAGCTATAGGGCGCCTGTCAGTCACATGAGCTGAGCTATGCCTCTGATTGGGTGAACTTGCGATCCTAATATCTTCTAAACTGCCAATTTGGAAAAAAAAACATGTTAATTTCTGCTGTTAAAACTGCTTTTTTTTGGCTTGGTGTGTATGTGACTTCCAGTACATCAGTGAGTCAACCTCAAGCGAACACTCATGAAACAGCAGATTCGTTTCACATTTTTAAACTGGACGTTGCAGCTTAGTTTTTCTCCGTCTCATAGCTCTACAGCCGTATCCCCAGCAGGTGTCCCTTAAGTTGTCTTCTTCCAAAAGATATAATATAGTTACCATTTTTCTTCACCTGTTCTGTAATACAGAACAGCAACTTTAAAACATGCTCATCTGTCAGGAATACCATATCAATGAGGAACTTTAAAAAACAATAAATTTTGTTCTTATAATAATACAAATCTGCACTTGTTAATACGACTTTTTGTGTTCTTAATGTAAAGTTTTTCACATGTTTCAAGAAAACTAAGACTTCAGCAGCCAGTGTGGAAGTCAGAGTCTCATTGAGTTGCATTCTATTCACAGCAAGGGGAAAGGATGATATTCCCATTGATTTTTAACAAAACAAAAAATATTTGAAAATTTGAAAACCATTATCCATCCTTAATAGTAACACAAAAGTCCCTTTCAGATGTTAATCAAACAAAAATCAAACATTTATAATTAGAAAATCCATGAAAATAAAATTGAAAAGCACATATTAACTTTAAAAAATGTCTGAGTTTCATTAAGACATCATTTTGCTAGATAGGAAAAAATGTGTATCTGCACAGGAATGCCCAAGAAATAGTCTTTTAAAATGTGAATGAATTGATAAAAAGTATATATTATTAAAGGTGTTTCCAAAAGCTTGAGCAAGAAATCACCCTAGTCCCATTATGTCTGTTATCTAAAGGCCACACTTAGCTGCTGCAAATCATTTACTCCCTGCTCACATGCCTCACTCTCATGGCTCTTTTACCTCTCACCAGGGTGTCCGAGGGCTGCACAGTTAACACTCACACCCCGGCTCCAGCTCTCGCACTGACTGAGTCACATCACACATCTCTGCCTCTCTATTACTCACATGTAATTTAAGCTCTCCTCTGACACTTTGCACATCAAAAGAACTCCAGGGATCTGTCATAATTCATCTGTGGGACCAGAAATATAATTTCCTGTTTGTGCATTTCTCTGAGGGACTTCATTTCCTCTTGGAGTGCACAAAAGCTTTAGTATTTTCTATAATATCTGGAAAAATGTTTCGTTTGATGTGTAATGGATGTTAGATGTTGAAGTGCAGAGAACATATTTTTATCATTTTATCCAGCTTTGTCTTTTAACCCTGAGGCCAAACTATTCAATTTGAAACAATAACTGAGGCGTATGCTTACTTCTAAAGCTGCTTTCATGACACACAAATCACCCAATTAATAACACTCAGATGCACAGAATAACTTGAGTTATATTAACCGTTAGCTTTCAGTAGCTAGTTTTAACTCATGTTTGCCAACTGGGGTCATATCACTCTGCTGTAAAGACATGCTTCTCAGTGCTCCTAAGGGTTCAGTGTTGTTTGGTGCTCATTTTCCTTTTAATACATCTCATCTTTCTATATTTTAGATGAAGGTTGCTGAGGGAGCCTCCTCTGCTCTGCGCAGTCTGTATGGTACTCGCTACACCAGTGGACCCGGTGCTACCACCATCTGTAAGTGAAGACAACACTGCTTTATAAAGAAACAGTGTATTAAGATAAAACTTGATAGCATTTTTTAAGCTTATGCTAATGTGCGTTATGTTTTTTTTTTTTTTAGAGGTTACAAACAACTGCTTACAACATTTTTTAGTTTCATTATCTGTTGTTTACAAAACAAAGAAATTTCAGGCCTCTAAAGGCAGTATTCATCCCAGTTCATCTGCATATTTTACTAAAATAACCCCTCCCTCCTTCACCCATCCCTAGACCCCGCTGCTGGAGGCTCTGACGACTGGGCCTATGACCTGGGAGTGAAGTATTCCTACACCTTCGAGTTGCGTGACACTGGTCGTTATGGATTCCTGCTGCCTGAGTCTCAGATCAAGCCCACATGTGAGGAGACCATGCTGGCCGTCAAGTACATCGCCGCCTACGTGCAGAAGAACCTCTATTAAGGAGCTGAACTGCTGGGACCCCTGCCAACTTGGCCCTTCTGTACCAGCCCCCTGCCCCTCCAATCGCTCAGCCATCTTCAGCCTGTAACCATGGATACAGGCACCACCCGCCATGTTTCCTTGCTGTGCTTGACAGAATATCAAGATGAGTGCAAACAATAAAATCAATGATCCATTCCCACATGCTGAATCATTTTTATGTGTATATGATAATACAGTGTCTGATGGGGTGAACCTTTGTCGTTTGTATGAAAATATACAACAAAAGAGGGAATTTGGGGGAATAAAATAATGATTATACTTTACAGGGTTTTTATAATAGGCTGCAAAACTTGTCTGCTGCCTTTATGATAAAAAAAAAACACTGCATGGTCCAAAAATGTTTTCAAAAGATCATACTGTGAGTTCCCTGAACTAATTCAGAGAACACGTACTTGTTCTCAACAACCAAAAAATACACAATCCCCCAAAACACCCACTTATATTCTGTATCATCCACTTTAAACCCTGCTTATCCTTTTTGTCAAGCTGGCACCACTCCAGCGGTGGAGGTCTGGCGGGTGGGGGTATCAGGCTTTTAAGATATTTAGCCCAGCAGCACAGCACAGTACGCGACGACCACAGAGCACTCCTTGGCAGCGTCTCCACTCTGCCAAGCATCTGCCCAAGTGGAGAAAATAAAGGAGCCAAAGAGCAGCAGGGAGTTTAGCAGCAATGGCACACATTTGTGAAGCAGACAGTGAAAACTGCCAAACAAGCAACAACAAAAATAAGTTTTATATAATAACTAAAATGTGTTTTTATCTTCATGTGTGTTGTTTTTGTTTTAGTGTACAAAAATAAAACAGCTTCATCCATCTCTCTCCACTATCTCTAAAAGTAACACCACTCGCTCTGGGAATGAACTCCAGACCTCCTGGGAGACCACTAAAAATAATCCCCTGTTGTGTAACACAGTACAAGATGACCAGGAGGAGCTTTTACCACACAACTGCTTCTGTTTGTCTTGACACAATCGCTGCTGTATCGCCTTTGATCCAACAGATGGCGACAAAACTCGCTGTGTATTTTTAGGAACATGGTGTTCCTAATCTCTGCACTTCATCACAGCATCATCACCATCCTTATATTGTCATCGCGGAGGAAACTGACACCAGACAAGGGGGATGGCTTGCAGTTGTTGGAAAGGTCATGGCTGCGGAATGTTGTCTTGAGAATGTGAAATTATGTCAGTTTGAAGTGAAGGTTGAAGCCGCCCTCTCCCAGAACAGCTGTCAAAGAAAAAGATAAAAAAAATAAATAAAATTGCAAAATATGAAAAATAATTAAAGTGCGTCACACTAGAGCTTCTGCTTTAACGTACAGTTATTGTAAAGTAGTGAACCCCTTGACCTACAAGGGGGTGTGGAGTCTCGTGTTAGGAGCAGGTGGGTGTGTAGACACGTCACGTGACGCTGCGACTTGCTACTGTCATACTAGTATAAATCCACCTCTGTATGTTCAGTCAGTCCTTTCCTCTAAGGAGAAAGGTGCCGTGTCGCAAAGTCCAGGCTACAAAGTAGCTTCGACTTCTTCCTCAGTCATGGCTGGTATGTAACATTTTATCCTTTCACCTCGTTAGACTGCGCACTCTTTTTCCACGCGTCTTAAAGTTTTTACCAGCTGAGTCTCGCGAACTTTGGTGGTCGTGGATATTTCGTTTGAAGCCTTAAACACGCTGTCGTTGAAGCTTTTACTTTGGTTGTTTGGTGAAATGTTTGTGCAGCAGCAGCAGTAGCGGTAGCAGCCTCCTGAAGTGGGCAGAGCGAAAGAACATTCTGTCTCCATGTGTGTTAAGCTGTCCATCATACCGACCACCAGCTAACTTAAAGGCACGAAGTTGGCAGCCATGTTTGAAACATGATAACTACATTTGACAGCCAGGGATGACCGTTTAACTTACTATTTGACAACCTGTTGGCGTTTGAGAAACTTAATTTCTTTCACATCAAAGAACATCAAACTTCTTCCTCTAATCTAATTTTTCTGACAAGTGCATAAAACTTCAACATTTAATCATACAGCAGGGGTCTTTCTTCAGGGCCCTTTAAATCTTAGCTTTGGGAACCCTGTGCTAAACATTTGTCTATTTGTGTTGCAGTCTGCTTTGAGGAAGTTGAAGGGGGTGTGTACAGCATGTACTGTACATTGTGGACAGTGGTTGAACTATTTACCCCCTTTTTTAATGCACCATGAGACTACAGGACTGTATGTACCCAGTGAAAAGGACAGTTTGGGAGACAGGGGGTGTGGCACCCTCTGCCTTGGAGAATGCACAACTTTTCCAACTTTTGAATGACCAGCCCAAAGCTATGGAAACTCAACCCCATTAGTCTTGGATACAAACTGAACCTTCTAGCTAAAATTTCCAATTTGTGGGACTACAGTTCCAACAATTTGCAATCCAAATGGGAGCAATGTTGGCCTACAGTCTCTCAAACTCCCCAGTGGACATGCTGACTTCATCATCCAATTTTATATGCTCTCTCACAGGCTACTCATTGTTCTAAAACATGACTTGGCAGCAACCTGACAGATTTTCCTGCTTGCCACTAGAAGTTGTGGTACAGAAAAGGCGCCTCGCAGCAAATAAAATGCACCTCAATGAGACTCTAACTTCGGCTGCTGAAGTTTTGTTGAAAAAAGTGAGAAAGTTTCCATAAATGCACAAAAAGTAAGAATTAATCAGAAGGTTAAGTCAGAGATAATTGGCGTCAACAGAACTAACCAGGAGTCGACTGTTATAACTTTCTTGATATGTTTTAGGATGATTTTCATGTTGGTGTTCTTCCTCTCTAGACCAGGCTTTTGTGACGTTGGCTACCAATGACAGCTACGCTCGGGGAGCCATGGTTTTGGGCAAGTCCCTTCGCAACCACAACACTTCCAAGAAGCTGGTGGCACTCATCGGTCCACACGTGTCAGAGCCTTGCCAGTGAGAACCACAAAAAAGTCGTGCAACATTTCTGGTTAACACCTGCTTTACAGGTCATGCCTATTCTTGTTTTCTCCATGGTTAGTTCATGATGAATCATGTGTTTTTTATTGTAAATCTTTAGGCATGTTCTGAAGAGGATCTATGACGAGGTGAGGGTGGTGAACGTCCTGGACAGCGGCGACACGGCACACCTAGCCATGATGAAAAGGCCTGATCTGGGCGTCACCTTCACTAAACTCCACTGCTGGACGCTGACTCATTACTCCAAATGTGTTTTTATGGACGCAGACACACTGGTGAGAACAAACTAGCTGTGAAAACATTTGAGATGTTTTACAGGTGTGCCTGTGTGGACATGTTTGTCTCTGCATCCTAGGTGCTCTCGAACATAGACGAGCTGTTTGACAGGGAAGAGTTGTCAGCTGCTCCTGACCCTGGTTGGCCTGACTGCTTCAACTCTGGTGTGTTTGTTTTCCGGCCTTCCAACGAGACATACGGCAAACTGCTCCAGTATTGTACAGAACACGGCAGCTTTGATGGTGAGTTGTGATGAGCACATTGGGCCTCTTCAGTTTTGTTGTTATTTACAATACAACACCTGTTTCTGCCATTTTGAAGTCGTATTGCTAAGCTAAACTGTCAACCTACCTGTAGGTTCAGTTTTAGGGCACGTTTGTAAATTCAACCCCCAACTTGAGGTGGATTATCCCATGTAGAAATAATCTCCAACTTTTAAAACTCACTAATGTAGCCTTAACCTTTAATCTTTTACTTGTCACAGAGTTTTTGTTTATAGATAACATCTATTTAAGTCATTCATGAGCGTACCCCCACTAAATGTTCCCCATTCCACTGTTAAAAAGAAACTAGTGAAGATAAGGTATGTGTGGACTTGAGAGTATTTATGCTTCACCAACACTCAAAACTGATGTCATCGATCTTTTCACCGTCCTAAAACAAATATTTAGGCCTTGCGTAACGTCCAGTTCTTGGTAGAGTGATGTTAAACCTGGTTTGTTTATCCTTGGGTCTAAGTAAGGCATTCATGAAGCCCAGTGCCCGGGCACAAGGCCCTCCTGTCACACACACTGTCCAGCTCCCTCAGCTGAGTTATTCTCAGGGGTTCACCAGAGCAGGGTGGGGGTTAAATTTGAGAGGCCCTGAGCCGCACACAGCTCTGGTTGACATTCAGCAGCTCTTCTAAGTGAGGCGTACTGTAACTGAATTGTGGTCATATTGGCTCTGGATCAGGCTTACAGATCCAGTTTAGTTTACAACATAAATTGCAGAATTTTTAGAACATAGCGGAAGACAGAAGTCCTATCTTAGCTGGAATTTCTTTCACTGATCACAGACTTTTTAATATCTTTATT
This sequence comes from Halichoeres trimaculatus, assembly GCF_033239565.1. Lineage (NCBI taxonomy): Eukaryota > Metazoa > Chordata > Actinopteri > Labriformes > Labridae > Halichoeres > Halichoeres trimaculatus. Next base: position 12,477,692 of record NW_027437196.1, read on the forward strand.
ACATTATTGCAGCAGGCAAAGGGTTTTATGTAACTTCGCTTGAGCTGTGAATACTTTGTCAAATAGGTCGTCTTAGAGCTGATATACGTGTGAAACAACTGTCAGTAGTTTAAAAATATAAACCCAAGCCCCAAATATGTAACAATACATATTCAAGATTAATTTATTAGTAGTACTGATATATTAGGTAGGGCTACACAGAATAAATTAAATAAATTGATAAGAAAAAAAATTATCGTATCAATCAATGGATTGATTAAAGCTGACTGTACTGCACTCTGTGCAGGTGTACACACAGAGTATTAACATTTACCCTCCTCCACTTCACTCTGTACTTTAAAAACTCACAGTAGTAAAGCCTTGATTTTCAAGTGGGAATTTGATCTTAAAAAAAAAAAAGAATAGTATTGTTAAAGAAGATTTTTGCATAGCATAATTGCCTAACTCAAAGAAATCCAAATAAGATAAATAAGTTAATAAGATTAACATAAATAATGAAACCAAACAAATAGACATCAATTTTTTTTCTTGTCTGAAAATTTTTAAATATGACTTAGGAGATAATGCTATGGGGCTAACAAAATGAAAATATGTTTTTGGTTTAAAACAAAGGCTTTATATTTCTAAAACAGGGCTAAAACTGTAATCACAATAATGTATTACAAGTAGAAATTCTTGTATTTCTTATTTGATTGCTCAATTAATTGCGTTATAATTATGACTTTATTCAATTAATGTAATCATTTATTACTGCAGCCCTTGTATCAGGCAATTTATCAAACAAAATAGTCCAGATTAGAGCAAAGAGATGTGTTACAGCTGTAGAAATAATGGGGGGACTATGCCGGTCTTACGCCTGACTCCACCCCCCGGATGACTAGAGTTGTGAGACTGGGTTCCCACCTAGATGATGAACCTGTTTTTACTCATGTTAGGCTGTTATGTCAAATTGTTGCAGTGTATTTCATTTTGAGAGTCAACCAGAACACAAAGGGGTGGAGTCTGTGTTGATTAACCCATTGACTTGATTTGAGACAGATCTGATATGATTTAGCTATCAAACTCAAGATTCATTCTTAGTTTGTTTCAGAGCATGATCCACAATGCTCACCCAAAGAGAAACCATGTTGTTGTCCTTACTGGCTCTCCGTGTCCATGACAGCACCTGCTTTGGGTTCATGCTGGTTCAACTCTAAACAAACTATTTTCTCTAGCTGCTGTGACCTCAAAAACTCCACCCAACAAAGGAAATATTTGTAAGATAAACAAGACAAATAACTTGTAGTAGGGCTTGGGACTGCCATTGTTTGTGCTTGTTAGTAGTATCGAGCGTCTTTAAATGCAAATGACAGGCTGCTCTCCCCTCTGTGATACTGTGTGAGATTCCATCAGGGGGAGTTCATAGGAAAATCCAATTAGTGCACCGATTCGCAGCCAACACTTTTAAGTGCCGTCTCTTCCTGGCTGCTGCAGTGTTTGTTAGCAGGAATGTTTTAATCACGGCCACAACTACAAATATATTTACAGCAAAGAAAGACTCATTATGTTCATTTAATGCAATGCTGGAATCTGAATGCCTGATGGGCTGCTAATGAATTAATGAATGAATCTGTTGTATTTATAGCCATGGATGTTCTCTTGAAGAGCTTTGACCTTTAGCACTTTACTTCCAGGAACACATGATGCACACCTGCAGCAGTCCATTTCTCTATACTTCATGGTCAGTTTTAGAGGAAACTCTGAGGAAAGACGATAAGAAATTGAATTCTACGATTGAACCCAGAGGCACTTTCTCCTCATATGTAGCTCCACTGCTGTCTCTGCCAAGACAAACTGGCAGAGTCAGATGCACATTCTTGTTGAGCTCCTCTCATCCTCTCAAAATGAAGATCCTCTCCTGCATATGAAGTTATGAAATCCCCAGAGGAGGTTGTGGCTTTGGACAAACAGCTGACATGCGCCTTATTTTAAACTGCAGCAGTCTGCGGTGTCACTGTGTGTACAGTGCTGTGCTTTTAGGAGCTTCATGTGAACGTTATGGTAGAGGCCAACTTCTCATCTTGTGCCAGCGTCCGTCCAATGACTGACCATTTGGCTTCAAGGTGAAGCAATTCGGGATGAATGGACAAAGAGCTTGCGTCAGGACTTTGCCTGGCTTAAGTCCAGTGGTCTGGCTGGGCAGTGACAGACTTGATTATGTAACAGAGGAGATGTTTACTAGACAAAAAGGGGTTTTGATAAGACTGAGTCAGATCTACTTATGAATAAAAGTGTATCTGACCTACTTAAGAACAGATGCACCTATAACTCTAAGATATCTGTCTACACACACACACACACCTCAGCATCCCACTTTTACATGATTTAGTTTTAGATGCAGTCTAAATGTTGCTTAAAAACAGATTGTCACGGTTTGTGAATTATTTAAGTCTCATAATTTAACATTTTATTATTTCAGTGGTAATGTACTGAAAAACTGTGTGCTACTTTCCATAGACTGAAGGACAAGGCTGTTTTCCAAACTGCTGCATACTGCCTACTGTTTTTGCATGTAGTATGTCATATGACTGTTCTTTTGGATCTGTTTTGTAGCATGCAACTCTAGTTTTTAGTTTCAGTTACAGTTTATTGAAAAAGCACTTCCATACAATCCATGTATGGTTTAAAAAAAGTAAATAAGTAGTTTCTTAGCTTCTGTTAATTTATAGAAGTAAATATCTCTTTTACGACTAGAAGTGACAAGACTTACTTGTGTTTTTATTGCATCTCCTCACTTCAATCCCACAAACTAACATTAATGCTGTTGTGTTGTAGTTAAAAATGCTGACTCATTTCAGTAGGTGGCGTTAATTCACCAAAACCTGCCACCCACACAGACAAACAGCGTTAGCACCTTGCATTGTGGGAAACGGTATGCTAGGTAGACTGGTCTGTTGCGTACTAAGACATTTTCCTGGAAAAGAAGGACATCTGGAGATTTTTGGCATACTGCAGACTTTGCAAGTTTGTGCATACTGTGTACTGAATACTGAAGTTCAGCTGAATTAGTAGGCACTACTAGTGTGGAAGGTGGTTTTAAAAACAGCCCAAGTTTGTTATTGCACAATTTGGGAAACATTGGCCTGACCAGTACCATACAAGAAACTGTCTAAATATACAAAACCATGCAAAAAGGCCAAACTGTACAGTTCTTTGAGTGTCTGCTTGAGGCTGGCTCCGGTGTGTGTGTGTCACATACATACCAAGACAAAAAAAACATGTTTACAGCCTGGTACGAAAAAGGACTTAAGTCCAAATAGCTAATTTCTCTACATATTGTATGGGGGATTATTTTTTTGACTTGGCAGTCTAGAAGAGGCACCGCTCAGCTGATTGAGAGGCAGGCACCCTGTAGCTCTGCGTACTGAATTTCAGCTAAAATACTAGCCACTACTGGCATGGTAGGCGGTTTTAAAAACAGCCCAAGTTTGTTACTGCACAATTTGGGAAACATTGACAAGCAACTGTCTAAAAATATAAGACCATGCAAAAGTGCTAAAATGTACAGTTTGTTGAGTGACGCTTGAGGCTGGCTCTGGTGTGTTTGTGTCACATACATACCAAGACAAAAAAACATGTTAACAGCCTGGTACAAAAAAGGACTTAAGTCCAAATAGCTAGTTCCTCTACATATTGTATGGGGGATGATTTTTTTTCTGACTTGGCAGTCTAGAAGAGGCACAGCTCAGCTGATTGAGAGGCAGGCACCCTATAGCTCTTGGGCAATGTCCACACGCAGCCGGGTATTTGGGAAACAGCATATATTTTTTTTACGTTTACGCCTGTCATCCACACGGAACTGCAGCTTTACGTCACTAAAAAAAGATGTTTTCTGTAAAATCCGGCCAAAGTAAAGATTTCGGAAATTTCTGGTTTCATGGTTTTGTGTGGACGCCGTTAAACAGAGTTTCTAGTTCTCATACGTCACAGCTGAATGACGTGGGCTCATTCTGATTGGCTGGCACGGGTTTTACGTCTGGAAAACACTGCTAAATATGGGTTTGACATGCCTCAAGCTGCACTTATCGGCTGATTCGCCCGCTGTGTGTGGCACAAGTATTTTTAAAAACAACCAAGGGGGTGAAACTCATTTTTGAACATACCTGGCTACATGTGGACATGGCCTTAGTGTGAAGGTTCAAAGCCCATATGATTTCCAATATGGCTTACGATGATTTGATTTAAAACTCTATTTCAGAAGTAGACTGGTGATGTCACAGAAACTACATCCATTCATTATACATGCTGTCCCTTACTATTTGGCATACTGTTGATTTTGTTCAGTTTCACATACTTCATTGTACATTTTGGCAAAATCAGTACATGTCTTCATGTTATTGGCAGTTTCCAAAAACAGCCCAAGAACTTTTGAAATTGGAATGAAAGAGAAGTTTTCAGACAATGAGTCATTCAGTCTTATGCTTGAAAATCTCTTTATCCACTTGGCTCATTTGTTGCATGCAAACTTCTTTCTTGTTAAAGAGCAGACAAGCTAGCATTGCTGTTTGAGAGCAGCCTATAACTGTTCAACCTATAGGCGCTGCAGCCTCTGTTCAGAGCTAAAATCTGGTCAGTAACAGCAGAGACACGTATTGTATGTCAGTCAGTGAGTGAGCAAACAGTGGCAAATAAATCTTTTGTCAAACCTGGTGATGAGTGAGTCCTCTCTGCTGTGTGGATTAGCCACAAGAACCCAGCCCTCCTATATACTGAATTTAAATATAGCCTCAGACCTTTGTGCAACTCCCTGATCTTTGAAATGTTGCCATCGTTGAGAGTAGAGTGTCACAGCAATGCACATGTGACAGACATGTTCTGTACATCCTGTCTCTCTCAGCATGTGCAGCTACTGTCAATCTGTGCTGTGCACTTCCAGGACTTCATGTGACGAGAGACAAAAACCAGCTGAGAGACTCTTGAGCTCTGGTTTAGCCTGAAGTTAATTTCAAATAACTTGAGCAATTTGGATGGAAGGAAGTGACTGTAGCCCCAGGCTCCGAGTGTGTGAGAACATCTCTCCTTCATCTTCATCTCAACGTTCTGCTGATCGCTGCAGACCGAGCGGAAAACGCTAATTAATGTCGCTGCCACAGGTGGGCGAGCATTCGTCTGCACGCTAACCCAGCTTTTTCGCCTTTGAAGAGCGCCATCCAGTCGTACGCTAAACCAGTCAAAGAATTTAACAGGCAGGGTTTCATAAGCTTAGTTAGCTGTTATGCAACCATATCAGTGTTTCTCACAGCATGTGATGAGAATAACGTCAAATGGAAATTGCTCATAACACCCTGTATTATGAGTTACATCACAGGTGGAGCTGCAGATCTGCATCAACACTTCTGCTTCATTTTGCTGATTATTTTTATACATTAGTTCATTAAATTCTTATTGAATTAAAGTTTTTTTTCCCATATTTGTCTTGCAGGAGGTGATCAAGGTGTTTTGAATGGCTTCTTCAACACCTGGGCAACAGCGGACATAAGCAAACACCTCCCCTTCATCTACAACCTCAGCAGCATAGCCATCTACACCTACCTTCCAGCGTTCAAGCAGTAAGTGTCAGGTCAATACACAAATCCTGTTCCTCAAAACATTCACACAATAGTGGATTTTTTGAGCTATCGTTGCATATTTACACGGTTTTCCTCCTCCACTGTGTCTCAAACCTCATGTATGAGACAGAAAGCCAAGCTGTAAGCAGACCCTCCATCACAGGTCACATGTCGCACCATGACATGACATCAGGTTACGAGCGAACCGTAGGATTCCAGCGGCTCTGCTCTAGTCTCCCCCTGCAGGCCCCAGCGCCGGGTTGGATATCCAACAGCTGAAACCAAATCCTCAAATAGACGGGGTTTATTTAAACACCTTTAATGTTCTCCACCCTGACTCGTCATTGTGCGCCCCGTTTTAAGCCCTCTCCCCCTCGCCTCACCCAAACCCCTCTCCACCATAGAAACAAACTCATCAACAAGCTCATGGGTTTGGCATTTCCTGGCGTCCGAATCAGGTTGATGGGGTGATAAACTTGTATTTACTCGTTGGTAGATGTCAGCAACAGTTGTTTATGTGTCCTGGGAAACACACAAAAAGCCCCGATCCCCTTCAGGGACAGACTCCAGCTTATTTGTGTACATGTGCTGTTTGCCAGTTCTGAGGAGATATCCCTTTCTGTTGTGTTTGGCAGGGTCTATGATTGAGCTTCAAGTGTAAAGTAATCTAGCTGAAGACAAGCAGGCTATTCTGTTACCACTACTGCAACAACAGAAAGAGAGTCATTAAATCTTATTTTAGGACGTGATTTTTGTTGTTAGGGGGATGGCAAAGCTCCCTGAAACTCCATGATAATATCCCTCAATTAAAATTATATGGCCATGCCGTCATAATGAAACATACTGAAACTGCAATTTGACCAAACATCCCACCCAAACAGAGTTCTAAGACACTGAAAATGGAGGATTTCAGACATAATGAAAACTTTAACTGCGCTTCCAGGCCTGAATAATGTTGTTTGTATGTATTGTTCATGCACTGCAAGTCCAAAGCTGTTGGTTTGTTTATATTAGCCTGGCACTGAACCGTTGAACCGCAACTTCTAAATGAAACCTGGCCTTTCTTGACCATTATACTGTGGTATCACAGCAAATTAATGTTACACTCAGATTTTAACTCACTCGTCTGTAAAATGTCACACTTGCAACTAGAGATGGGTACCTTTCACATTGAAAACGATATGGTACTGTTGCCCTGTACCTGGGTGATCGGTATCAGTACACAACAGTACCAATTTTCAGTACTTCTGTGTGTGTTTATGTGGTAATTAATATGAATTTGTTTAATGATAAAATGTCAAAGTTTTCCAGTTTAACATGTATTTCTCAATACATAAACTTTCAAAGCTGTGTTCATGTCCAGCATGGACAATTGCCTTCACTTCCACCGCCTCACAGTCACAAGGATGCATTTAGGTACCGAAAGATGGTACCATTTGATTTTACATTAATTGGTACCGGGTACTACAGACAGACTTTGGTCCATACCTATAAAAGTACCTAAATTGGTACCCATCCCTACTTGCAACTTGCTTAAGAAGGCTCATTAAGCATTAGCCATAGACTGTGTAAGGTTAGCATGGAGGTTTCAAAATTCTGCTTGAGAAACAGATGAGTGACATCACAAAAACTATGGTGACAGGTGCCATAATGAAAATGCTGAAATGAGCTACTTTGACTTAATTTTTTTACTTATTTATTTTTGTATGAGGCTGTCAACATATTTATTTTGCTAAGATTTCATTGTGGCTTTTTTGAATATGTATGTTTTATGGTTTGATTGGTTTCTGATACTCCTGGAGCTGGCCTTAAGTTGAGGAACTGTGGGTTCTGCACTGGCTTTATTCCCCAAAGCTGGAGGTTCCTGCTTGACATAAGCATGTTGGTCTTTTATTTACGTAACAGGCTAAACGTAAATTATCACCACCTACTGGACAAGTGCCCCAATGTTGACGTTTTCAGTTGTTTTGGGATACTTCTGCTCTCCAAAAAAATTAAGAAAAACCTCCTGTTATATATGTATTTAACTCTATAGAGCCCAGCAAAGTGCTGGTGTGACATTTTACCCAATAGTTTGTGATAGGTGGTCAATTTGAAACTAGAAAAGATACGTGGATCATTCTTTTTGTATATAAAATCTGGGGAGTTACACTTTCATGTTGCTTTTTCAACATGTCCCAGAGCGTGTGTCCTTCCACTGATGTCTCTACAGAAATCCAGTCATCATGCTTTTTTTTTTTTTTTTTTACATTTTTGAGGGATACAGACATGATGTTTCTGTATTTAGAGAAAATATTTTAAAATGTTCATTGTGTTATGGTTTATTGCACTTTTTTAGCAGTTTACCAAGTTCTGTACATAATTCTACACATTTTTTTAAAGTTTGCGATAGAAAGGGTTGTACTGATGTATAGCCAATGTTTTATGCAAAAAATGACACTACAGCATGTTAAAATGTAAAGATATTCTCTGGCACTTGGTATGTTCAAAAAGGGTTAATGGAAATGGAAGAGAAGATATTCTTTGAAAATATCTCAACTTGTAACATTTTTGATAATCAATATTTTTGTCCACTTTTTTAAAGTCAAAGAACACTCCGTTCTTAGTTTTTTTTTCCATAGCTAATGCTATGTTGGTCATTAAAAACCATCAGTGTTTTTGGCCTTTCCTTTTCTAGAGTTTAGTGTCTGGGTTGTAAAGGATGTTTTGTAACAGAGTCCATGATTGTTCTTCACTTATGCTACTGCCATGCCTCAGTGGACACAGCTCATGCTACTTTATACATGTGAGGAACTTTTAGATCAGTAGTCTTTCTTTCAAAAAGATTCGTCAGTCTTCCTCACTTGCTTTGTTTCTGGTTTCAGATACGGTGGTAATGCAAAGGTGGTCCACTTCCTGGGGAAGACCAAGCCATGGAGTTACACGTTTGACCCCAAAGCCAGACAGTTTTCAGGCAGCGTGCACGAGGCCAGCGCACATCCCACCTTCCTTCTGGACTGGTGGACCCTGTACTCTAGCACGGTGGTGCCTCTGCTGAAGGAGCAGTACGGAGACCAGCCTTTCCACTCTGGATGTGTGGAGGTGAATACACAGATTCTACAAAGACTGTTATAAACATGTAGAAATCCATCCCGTGTCCTCTTCTGTACGTTTCTATTTTCTGTGCTCACTTTGGCGTCTTCTTTTGTATTTCTTCTCAGGGTGAGACGCAGGCCCTCGGGCCCCAGCTGTCTTCAGAGGAGCGGAAGCAGAAATGGGAGCAGGGTCAGGCAGACTACATGGGAAGGGACTCTTTTGACAACATCCAGAGAAAGCTCGACACTTTTCTTAAATAAAAAGCAATGAACCAGGATGTGAAGAGAGTATTTTTGGTATGATATCAGGTCTTGCAGTATAAAAATTAAACAGGAAAAAATTACGCTTCATTTGTTTTCTACCTGTTTAACATCTAGAAATGAGTAAAACTTCTCCCTCCACCAGCACCATCCCTTAAATACTCCAAAGACAGAGCCGTTAAAAAGGGAGAGGAGTTTATGCAAGACTTTCATTCAGATGATCTTTTCTGCTACACTGTGAAGAAAAACAGGGAGATTTGTTACACTTTTTTTTTTTACCTGCATTATATTTTTTCAGTTTTCTTTTTGTTCAACACAAACTGGGCCTTGTATGTCAAAGATTTGCAGTCATTTCCATGTCGATTTATCCTTCCTTTCTTGTTTTCTACGCAGTCATCGATCAGCAGCTTTAGCACTTTTGTTTGATTTTTCTAAAAGTAAAATTAGTCCTTGCTTTTGAGTTAAACATCTTTTTAACAGCATAGTTACAGCACTATTAAAGGCCACAGCATGGCCGTTGAGCCATATGTGTACACTTGATCTTAGTGCCTTAGTGCGTTGCTCACTCCTTGATGAATTAGCTTTTCTGCCACTGGCTAGGTTTTTAACTGTCTTGCATTGTACTTGTGAAGGACGTTGGATATTAAGGACGAAAATTAAATCATTAAAGTTTTGGATTTGATCTCACTTGAGTATGTTTGTGTGAAAGTAAAGAATTAAAAGATGTATATGCAACTAAATTTCAGTCCATACCTGTCTGGGATGTACCCTCCTGTGCCCAAAGTCAGCTCCGGCCTCTTTTGGCCCCCAAAATGAGCTTTTCAAACATAGGGTAGACAAATAATTTAAGAAACATCATAGGAAAAGAATTTTTTGTTGAAATTTTCTTACCCTGTTGGCAGATTTTTTTTTTCTGTTTTCAAGCAATTCAGGTCTTGTTTTGTCTTTTAATGTCTTAAGGTAAGACATTTGGTTTACTTGTCAGGTGAATGTGGCTCATTAAATCTAATAAGACATTTTCTTTAAAAAAAAACGAGACAAACTCTTAATTTGGTTTAAATTGAATTACTTGCCAAGTTTTGACATTAAAGTTTTCCAAACAATTTTTGAATGTATTTTATGACTGTGAAATCTTTTGGTACCAGAAATCCAGGAATAGGACAAATCTTAAAAAAAAAAAAAAAAAGAAAAAAAAGATTGACACCAGAGTGGTTACTCAAGGTCTTCAGCATCATTACTCACACAAGGACAAGAGGTTAGAGATTGTTGGAAAGCCATTCATCACACTTCTTTTCAAGTTGAGGAATCTGCTGCTCCATTATTTGTGCTTTACTGCCATCTAGTGGATGAACTGCAGAACATGACTGCTGTCCACACAGAAGAACAGATAGGTGGTACTTCAAGTATTACTTCGACATCTTACAGAGACCTAGTTGGAGAGCACTTTACTTTAGATTCTAAATTTCACCAATAATTTGGTTTTAAGATTTTTAAAGTGTTCTTTTTGATTTACACAAGATAATCGATGCCTTGCATTTATTTAGAATTTGCAGTTAACACAAACATTTTTGCAGTAGGTGGTATTGAAAAAAGGGTATTTTTGAAACCATCCACTGCATACTATCTAAGAATTCAGTTTGCAACGGGTACTGTGTACTTACTACTGCGTTTGAATGTAGCATGACTGTTCTATTCTGTTTTTGAGTATGCTATGCTAGTTTTTTGTTGGAAAGCAGGGGTACTGCTGATGGAAAAACTACCTCCCCATATCCCATGTTTGATTTTAAAACATGTTAAAAAGTTGTTTGTTTGTTTTTTCCAACTTTGATACAATTTGTCACAGTGAAGACACCTGTTAGGTAGGTAACACCTCTTTTACAACTAGAAGTGACATGAGTCAACTGTGCTTTGTGGTTTTCTTGTAGTTGTAATGCTAACTTATCCCAATAGGTGGTGCTGGTAATGTATCTAAAGCTGAGTGCCACCTGTCATTGACTGAAAAAATAGACGAATGATAAAAGTATACTGGTCTGATACATTCGAAGAAGTTTTCCAGAATCAGTACATTTGGGTATTTTTGGCATACTGCAGATTTTAAGTCAGGCACAGAGGGGACCCCCTTCTTAACCACCCCTGGAAGAAAAAGACCTTTTTTTGAGAAAGGATAAGTGAAGAACTGGGGCTATTTTACGGAAAACTTAGAAATTTGAATTTCCTAAAGCAAGGTGTTCAACTGTTTTCATTTATTACAATATCAATAATAAAAATAACAGTATCTTGAAAAGAACAATACAAAATGACTATTACAATGACTAAAACCAAATTTCACAAGTGAGTCTGAGGACTCTTTGAAAAAGTAAAAATGTTTTGTACATTTCTATAAAAAAAAAAGTCGTGTAAATAGACTGAGGAACACGATGTTATTTCCAGTTGTTGATCAGCTAAAACACTTATCTGTTGGAAAATTTGTGTTTGAGTTCTGCTCTCTACACATGGTTCACTTCACCTGCCTGGTAATGCACCTGCTCTTTTCCCACTATGATAACAAATTTAAACTCTTCTTTTAACATTTTTTTCAATCCAAATTAAAATAAGTTACAAATAACTTTACAACTTTTTTTTATGGATCTTGAGATTGATCAGGTTTCAAATTGGCTATGAGGAAACACTTTCCCCATTGTTGCTTATTCCTTATTAAGACACAAGAGCGTCTGGAATACATTCAGGAGTTATCCACATAGATTGCTGAAATTGGCAGGTAACTTAATGGTTGCTCAACACTTTTTGAAGGTCTTCCAGTCTCAGAGGGTTATAAATAGTTAAAACCAAACTTCTGCAGATCCTAACTGCTCCAAGATGATTGGGATTGTGACATTTCTGTCTTGTGTTGGTAAGTCCCTCAAGAATCTCACTCAGAGTATTGGATTAACTCTTTGTGTGCACAATGTCACTGTTTTCTCTGTTCATGTCCAGGGCTCATTTGGGCTGAAGAGCCTTTCAACCACAAAGTGCACAATGAGAGGGTCATCGGAGGCAGCAATGCTGAGCCCAACACCTGGAAATGGCAGGTAAGATCCTTCCAAAAAAAAAAAAAAAAAAAAAGATTAGTAAAACTTTTAATTCAATTTTAATTCAATTTTTACCAAACCAGTTTGTACTCTCTTTTTCTTTTTAGATTTCTCTCCAGTACGATTCATACAACGACGGCTCTTACTATCACATGTGTGGTGGCTCGATCATTGATCCTTTCCATGTGATGACAGCAGCTCACTGTATCCTCAGGTTGGTTCTCTCTTTTGGCTGAATGTGTCAAGCTCAGGTTTTGTTCACAACCCCATCTGCTGAAGAAAAAAAAACATTACTGTCAACATTTTGTTTCTGTTCTCCCTCACAGTACAAATCCTAGCGGGTACCGTGTGGTCGCTGGTGAGTACAACCTGTATGAGTACGACGGTAGTGAGCAGTTCATCGGTGTGGACAGAATCATCGTCCATCCTCATTGGACTGGAGACCTTGGAAATGGGTTAGCAACTACTTTCTTTAATTTTGGCTTGTTTTCTAAAAATAAGCCATTTGAATATTTCATTGAGTGAGTGTCATGGTTTAGAGAGTATAAACACTTCCTTTCACCAACACAAGAGGGCAATATCACTTTTATATCTTCACTTCTGTGCCAACCAGGTCTGCCTCTGACGATAATCACTTTTTTTTTGCAGATGATGTGATTCTCTTCCTCATTTTTTCTTCTTTTGTTAGTAACGATATCGCTATCCTGAAACTGTCCGATCCTGTGTACGACAACGGCTACGTGGCTATCGCTGACCTCCCCCCTCCTGAACAGATGCTGCCTCATGACTTCACCTGTTACATCACCGGCTGGGGTCTCATGGACTGTGAGAAAACAAACCCACAAACGGAGACAAAGTCCTCTGGATGCATGATACTGATGTAGTTATAATAATAACGGTCTCTTTGCACAGATTATGGAACCACTCCTGAGATCCTGCAGGTGGCGCCCATCAGGGTGGTGGAGCATTCAGTCTGCTCCACTCCTGAGTGGTGGGGTAGCCTTGCTCTGAAAACCATGGTGTGTGCTGGAGGAGATGGAGTCATCTCCGGTTGCCAGGTATGACAGATAAACGTGTGACCCACCTTAATGCAATGCAGACTTGTGCCATGTTCTCAAATGTTCTCCATCAGGGGGCGATATAGGGAAAATGTGGCAGGATTCTTTAGAGGCAGGATTGGGATCTGGGTTATATCATGATTGTGTTTATGTTTTTATGACTATTTTGACCTGCAAACAACATCTTTGGCCCAAAATATTTATCTGGCATTCCGAATACTTGTAGCCTGTGCACCTGCAAAACTTAGCTTTGAGAGACTTTGTTAGATGTTCTCTGGTCTTGTTTGTGCACCTGATTGAAAATTTCACAACAAAATACAACTGCTACTCGTCCTGAAAGGTATTACTAAAATTGATGAGGTATCTTTGACGGCATGGTCTGAATTTTCTCTCTTATCATTCCCTTTCATTAGGGCGACTCTGGAGGTCCCCTGAACTGCTTCACAGACGGATCCTGGAGGGTCCATGGTGTCGTCAGTTACGGACCAGCTGGCATGTGCAACCAATGGAAGAAGCCCACCGTCTTCACCAGGGTGTCTCTCTTTGAGGACTGGATCTATTCAGTAAGCCTGTGACCTCTATGATGTCACTCTAAGTGTATTTTGTTAGCATATGTTAGCCTCCTGACCTTTCTTTCAATGTATTTTGCAGGTCACCAGATAAAGTTTGTTGATGGAAACATGTTTCTCCACACTGTCACATGAAACCAGTGAAATAAAATCAACCTGCATCTCATGTTAGTGTGTATTGCATTTATTTTCTTGCAGGTTTTGGTTCTCCCCATAAGGTGGCGGTAGTGTTTCATGATGTCGTTTTGATGGTAGACTGGCTCCTAAGAGACTTTAATGTGTTTCTTGGCCCAGTGTAATTTCACAGATACATGTTGGACCAAATTAATTCTGGTTCTTGCAGCAAGTTTGCAAGTAGGGTCATGGTTGTAGGGAGTTTGGACGAAAAGAAATAAAAGCAAAGTTGAAAATCTTGATCTCTTGACTTTAAACACCTACAGGCCTTCACAAACACCTCTTCTTAACGGTGGCCAAACTTGGCTGATTTATTTCATTATTTGTTTTTTATTTATTTTCCATGTTTTTGAGGTCGTGTTCAGAAGGAGTGGAAGTAACTCCTCACATTTACTCAGGTTATTGTAATTGAAAAACATAGTTTTATATACATATACATGTACTTTTTAAAACAAGTTCTATGACTTTTATTTTAAGTTTCATCCGTTTCTGAATAAAGAAAGTAGAAAAAAGAAGAGCAGAAAATATAAAGCCCATCAATAAAAGTATGACTGCCATCTGATTTGCTGACATCTTTCTTCCAGTAATCAGGTAGAGGAGAAGAACATGTATCTGCAGGCTTTCCCAAATACTATCACAGGTTGGTCCCTCTAATTTTTGAAGCATAACCTTAATAAAGCTGTCTCATCTTCCCAACCATGGCCAGGTTAAATGTGCGCTACAATCTGGTTTTATTTAAAAAATAAATAAATAAATAAAAAAGCTGTCCTGCAATCCGGGCACTTCACAGTGAACGCTCTAGACGTGCAGGCTATGACTTGATATAGGGACTGTTAAGTGCAAAATGAAAACAAAGAGTAACAAAAATACCAAGTAACTGTCCAAAAATCTCTTTTCATACTAATGCTTTCCTGTTGGTTATCATTCAACTATTATCTTTTAAAAATACGTTTCGATTTTATTTGGAGGTCACATCTGACTTACACCATGTAAATGCATTTCTTTTTTTGACAATGTATTATTTTTAGCTCTATAAACTCTTCATCGGGCTATCTTCTTAAGATTTAAGACCCTCTGTGACCTCCTAGTCTCAGTTTCATGTTCTCCATTGAGTCACTTGTGTGCCTGTGTTGGGTCAGTATGGCCCAGGTTTTCATTATCAGAGTTTTCATTATGTTGTTGTTATTTTACATTTAGGATTTGGGGATTGGGGTTCTGTTTAAGTTGTTTTGTATCTTAGGTTCTTGCTGTAATTTGGTGTACATTTCTGCTTGTTGTTGGAGCACTTTGTAAACCCCTGTTTTTAAAGGTGCTATATGCATAAATTCATTATCATTACATTATCAACACCACCTGATTTAAAAGTAAGTAACCAGTATTTAAAGTACATCTTAGAGAAGGTCATTTTTTACATTTACTGAAGTCAAATTTCTATTACACAACTGCACTTGTATTTGATGTGATTACTTTTGTACTCTTGCAGCTCTGCACTGCATAAAGGGAGCCTAATTTACATAATATAACACTTAAGTTGATAAGGCAGTGTTTTAAAACTAGTTAAAACACTGCCTTATCAAAATTTATAAGAAATCTTGAAATAAGAATGTTAAATCTAGAAATAAGTGTCGGAACATCAAAGCTAGAAAATATCTAATATTTAGACTGAAATACATGGTAACAAGTGTGGAACCTAAAATTGGCACAATAATAAGTGAGACATACTGAATATGGGCAAAAAATATATTCTTATTGCAGTCTTAATTTTAGCAAATGAATATGTAGCGGAAAGAAAGTTGCTCTAGTTCATGTTAGATAAACTCAGTATGACTAAGATGATATTTTTCTGTTGTTAAAAAAATGTGTTTCTGCCAAAAAAGATAAAGTTTTTGTAATATTACTATAAAATTGGACCCAACTGTTTGAATGTCTGTTCAAGGATTTGTGGTTTAGTTCATGTAGTGTCTCCTCCATAGTGTTTTTTACATGTATTTGTTCCAGTCTGAATCATTCAGTTGCTTAAAATGTTTTTTAAACTGATGCACTTTGTCTTAGTCTTATATCAAGCAACTTGAGGGTGTTGATCTGGGTTTTCTTTTGATGAGACTTTAACTTTAGTGTATCATACTCTAATTCAGACAAAAGACATTTTTATGCCCAATTCAAGGTTATACTCAAATATTTAAAAAAGGCAGACACTTTTTAAACAGGATTACATATGCAATGTTTCTAAATCAAAGAGTTTCAGTCCTGGCAAGAGCCAAATAATTTGCAGCGTGGTATTCAGGAGACTGCAGCAAAACATCTCATAGTGTTTTCTCCACACCATGGAGACCATAAACCACAGATGCATTCCTGTGGTTGACGTTTCATGGAAAAATAAACCCAAACAGAGAAAAGTAGAATTTAAAAACATTTTACAGAGAAATTTCCCTTTTCACAAGGGGCAAGACCCATGCTGCACGGGCATGTCTGCTCATTAGCTGCCTCTGACGCTTCAAAGATGTGATATGGAATCAAGTTCACGTCAGTGGATCAGAATAAGAAAACAACAGAGTCAAGTGTTTAGAAAATGTGTTTTTTTTATTATTATCATTTGGAGGGACAGGCTGTCAAAATGGCTTGGATGAAAGAAACTGTTTTTGAACAGCAGGTTAAAGTGTGAATATGTAAAAAATAAAGCAGCTTTTTTTTTGCTCTGCAGGACCATTCAAGCAGAAATATGTACAACAAAAAGGCAAAAAAGTAAGACACGTTCTTTGAAAATAAAATAAAATAAAAAAAAACTGTACTGTAATACATTACATTGATAAACACTCACTGTTGCCATTTCTTCATGAGATTTGATGTTTTGTACAAGAGAAACAAACGTTTGCTTGGAAAGAAATTCAGTGCCCTCTTCATGGCGTAAGAACATATATCAGATGGATTTCAAACGTAATCAAAAAGGCAAAAAGCGAATAATACATTTCTGATGTGCACGCTGCACTTTTCAAAGTATACAGTTAATCAGAACAAGTTTTAACAAACAGGACCTGCATGCATAATTTCTAAAGGGTCCAGAAAGGCTGCTGAGTCAGCTGTAGAAAGGGTGAGATATGTACATCAACTCTCTAGTGTCCTCAACTGTTCACACAGGCGACAGCACAATCACCTTTGATAGGGCTTGTTCTGAAATCAATGAGGCAACAATTCAAATTTCAGGGTTTAGAGCGCAATAGAACTGTATAATATATGCAGTTTTATCCGGAATAACCCTTTATTTATAATATAGTGTAACCCGAGTCACAGACTTCCAGAATACAATCAAATTGATCTTCGAAATTTATTCGGTTTTAGTGGCATTTTTACAAAGATATTAAACGTAAGACTGCCTATGAAAAATACCTCTGAATGCTAGAGAGTGATAACCTTCATACATAGACATTTCTCTATATTTCATATATTACAAAGGTTGTCCCAAATTGAAAATTATTCATTTTGCTTCTTAATAAAATATTCAATTTGTCAGTGATTAGAATTCTTTCGTCAACCTACATAAGTTAGTTATAAAATATTAGTGTAATTTTCTATGGTTACATTATAGGCAGCGATACAATAGACCCATCATTTAGTTTCAGTGATTCGGGAGATCCACAGTTTTCAGTCCCAAAGCTTAAATGGAAGCACTGTACGCACACCATCGGCTGGCAGGGCTCCCCTGATAAGCAGGCACATCCTGTAAACTTCACAACACCCCATTGTTATTGCCAAAACATCTTAAATTAAATAACTAAATGAAATGATGACATAATAACTTACCAAATAAAACAAAAATGTATATGAGTATAGATATTAAATACTTTCTGGTGGACTTGTGGTCCCGTTTCCCGTATCGTTGTCTAAATGAGATATGGAAAAAGGAAGAGAGATTGCACTTCTAGGTGAAAACATCAAACCACAGTGCTTCTTGAGTGAAAGTAGGCGTTATCTGAAATAAATAAAAATAAAATCATTAAGGAAATAATTTAAATCAAGAGAAATAAAGACAATACAGTTACAGCTTCAGATGGTATGAGCGTCACTTCCTGTTACCCAGCTCATAAATAAGGAACTCCATAATTTAGCGTTGAACTGTTGAATCGATCCCATACAACCAAAACAATGCCTATTCATTCTTTACTATTTTCACAGATAAAGTGCTGATAGAGGAGCTTCTTAAGAGGGATTTTTTTGTACCATTAATATCTTGCGAGAAATCTCTAGGAACAGAGACTTTTTCCTAAGGAGAAAGACTTCACAACATTTTCCAGAGGAGAAAGTCTTCTCAGCTTTTTCCCAAGGAGAAAGACTTCTTGGCTTTTCCCAAGGAGAAAGACTTCTTGGCTTTTCCCAAGGAGAAAGTCTTCTGGGCTTTTTCCCAAGGAGAAAGACTTGTTGGCTTTTTCCCGAGGAGAAAGTGTCTGATAGTGTCAGGATTTAACACGGGGGACCCGACCATCTTAAGGACACAAACCGGACTATGTTGGTTTTCATATGAAGGCCATCACAGCAATGGTCATCATACATTGCCTCCAAAAGCTAGAAAGCTAGAAAAAAATCCCTGAGGTTCACATTCAGCTGCGTTGAGATTCTCAACCTGGCCCCAGTTACGGTTTAAGATTACTGTTTCACATCAAGGTTGGTGATCTTGGTTTGGTTAAAAGAGCTTTCTTAGGAATCGAGAGCCATCATTGGTTTCTCTGGGCCGGGTTGAATTAGATTTCTTTTAATTTGTCTTTTAACACTAGCTGCCATCTCACACAGCAAGAATCCCACAATGCTTTGCTAACATTTTGAAGGCAAGTCTGGAATTTAAACATTATTTTCAGGCAAGAGGGAAATCACAGCTTCCTCATACATCAACTTCTTATGTGCATGTTCAGTCCCCTCCCAAAGAAAACCCCTGTTTTGTTTTGTTTTGTTTTTCCACTGTCAAACTTTCACAGACTCCATCACAGACAGTTTCATGGCTTCCTCCAACAGCTGATTGTCCGTAAATGTTGCAGGGGGTTCTGGGACGGATTCTGAAAGGCCAATGAGTGACTCCAGGAGGCACGTCCCTGGGTCGCTCACTGGAGGGAGACTGGGGTAACTAGGCAACTGAAACTGGAAAAAGTTGTCCATGTGCTCGTACTCCTTAAGGGAGTTGTATAGTGAGCTGGGTCCCAAGCAGGGGAAACCATCGAAGAACTCCAGATCGGACTCTGATGAGAGGCTAAGGTCCATGTTGTAGCTCGCGGAGCGGTCCACTGTTGGTGATGGCGTTCGTGGAACACTGCTGTGAAATAGAGCGTTGCCTTGGTTGGCATTCTCATCTAAAAGTTCTGAGATCGCTGTTGCTCGATTGTCTGTGTGATCGACTAACAAAGCAGCGTCTATATTGTCATTTTCATCCGCGAAATCCACCATGCTAAAGCTGCTGAAAGCCTCCGTGGACGGCTGTTGCTGTTGTTCTGCTTGCCGTTGATCTTGGCAGCAAACATCTTTACCGTCCCTGCTGCTTCTCGAGCAGTTCTCTGTATCGCTGAAACTGAGGATGCGGCTCAAGCCTTTCTCATCGACGTCCAGCTGAGTGCGATTCTCACACAGGCCCTCGCCTCCTTCAGAGTACTCACTCTGACCAGAAGAGTCCGAGTCTGTCATATCACTACTGCAGCTGTTCTCCCCGGCTGCTGCCTGTTCGGAGCTGAAGGGAAAAGAGGGCACTGCTGGTAAAGTGTTGGCCCCTGCTGTGTTTTCGTCCTCCTCTTCCTCGGTGCTAGACTGCTCCTCCAGCCTCTTCTCCAACTCCAGCTTCATGATCGTGTGGATGTAATGCGTCTGTACCCTGGTGGAGTTGAACTCGATGCGGCCTTCAATATTTCCACAGCCATCCTTCGTACAGCCACATGGGAAAGAGGAATGATCCATCTGTAGGAAGATAGAGGAATTTGTGAAATCAGTGAAATGACGTTAAAATAAAGACAAATCCTAATTGTTTCCTCAAGTCTTTATGCTGATTGAGCCCTTACCTGGCACTTGATGCCAGCCAGACTGCAGCTACATGTCTCCGGCTCACAGAACCCCTGACAGTCACATCCACAGTTCTCCCTGGAGATCCTCAGGTCGTGCAACTGCCTTTTCTCCTCCTTGTCGATCTTCTTGACCCCGGCAGCTTTGAGAAGGGCATAACGGCGTTTGGGTGGGTAAGGCTGAAGGAAGGAACCTTCGTCCAGGTTTGCCCCGCTGATGTCGATATCCTGCTCAGGGATGTCGTCCACTGTTAGTTGCTCTGCTTCTTCGCTTTCTTGAGTTCCATTCTTAGTCAGCTGAAGGAAAAAAGACAGATTGTTACATTGAATTCATGTAGCAGAATATCCAGATATTCCATACTGTTATTGGATTAGGTATCATCATTTATACTGGTACTGATCAAATAGTATAAAGTAAACTGCGGTGTCCCCCAGGGTTCGATTTTAGGTCCCACACTTTTTAACCTGTATTTGCTCCTCTTTGGCAATGTCATCGGGAGAGACAGGGTCAACTTTCATCATTATGCTGATGATACACAGCGACTCATTGTAATGTCTCCTGATGACCCAGAACTGATAAACATTCTTTTTTTCAACTTTATTTTAGATATTAATCTATGGATGGCAGAGAACTTTTTACAGCTCAACCAGAACAAAAGAAAAATGTTTAGGATCCTTGGTCTATCCATTAAAGTCAGGGTATGGGAATTGGAAACAGGAAGGAATAAGTAGATCTTGGATTAACCATGCTCACCTTCAGCTTGAGAGCCTCCAGCTTCTCCTCCCTGAGTCTGTTGAGGAGTTTTTCCCGCCGCAGTAACCGTTGCTCTACTGCAAACTCAGCGAGGGTGTACGTTTGGAGCACGCTGTGGCGCTGCATCATGCCCAGAGTGCATCCTCCCCGACTGGGAACACTGGTGAAGCCTTGGCATCGAGGGAAGAAGAACACGGTCACCTGGTCGAAGGTCACATTACTCCGTCGTGCTCTCTTGGATTTCTTGAGAATTGATGTTGCTGTGGATGGAGAAACAAGAGACTTTGAATGAAACGTTTTGATTGCATCCACACACCACTAGGTGGCATCATCCTCCTGTACATGAAGCCCTGGGCTGAGTACAAACCCTGCTGAACAGACTGTAAAAGGAAACCCCTCTGATTCATTGCCCTAGTCTCCAACCAAGCCTTATCATGTACCCAATTAAAAGACACGGCCAACAGGAGTTCACACACTTACATCCTGTAAAGTGAAACCTAAACCATCAAGAATTCCCTCACAGCCTCGTTTCTTGTCCTGCCACAAAACCACCCTGCCCAGGAATTTCCCCTTGGTGGCCGGGACTTGAGGAAGCAGAGCTGCCAGGATCACACACACACTGGTGAGTTAGTGCAAGGGGCTTCCGGAAGAGCGGGAGGGTGGAAGTCCAGTGGAGCCAAAGTCGTTCCTCTGCTTGAGCATTCAACAACCAGACTTCTCTCTATAGGCAAATACAGTAAAACCACGTGGGAATTCAAGGAGAACCATATGTGTGAACAAACCCACAGTTATTCCAGCATTATTGTAAACTTTCATCCTTTGCCCAGCTTTGCATGGAAACAACTTTTCTTTCCTTTTTTTTTAGTGTACCAGAAAAGTCTGACGAAACTCCAAATGGTGGGGATTTCCTTGAACACTCCCTGAACAACTGCCTGAATGAGTCCCAGAAGTCAAACAAGGAAATTTGCGTATCTGTTCTGATAATTAAACCTCAAAGGAAGAAACCTTTTACTCCAAAGCAGCAACAAAACAATCGCTGCGCAATCTTGTTTAATCTCCCCGCTCGGGGTAATAGAGATGAAACAAACTGCCAGTTTCAGCGTCGCATCCATCAAATCCAGTCAGGCTTACGACACCTGCAGGAGACAAATGACACCTTCTCTGCTTCTGCGCTGCTTTTAAATGGGAACGCTTTGCTGCCCGTTTCCCCTCCTTTCATTTCACAATGGCATGCAACTTCGCGTCCAACACAAACACCAGATTTATACTGGTCGGCTCAATCTGCCGTCTTTTCTTGGTAAGACCTTACCTCCCCCCCTTTCTCTTTGTATCCCTTCAACCAGCCTCTTTCAGCACCTGTGCTGGGTGCATGCCCAGGCTTCAAGACAAGGCTCCGTGTGTTCCTGGCTTTGGCAACCTGCCACGCTCTCTCCTCCTGGCTCGCTGCCCCACCATCCTGGAAACCTCACAACTGTTTGCCCCCCCTTCCAGCAAGACCTTTGCAGGCCAGCTAGTAGCACCCCAGGCCCAGACAGAAACACCCTGAAGAAGCTCGACCCACATCTTTAGAAAAAGAAGGTGATGCTTTTTTTTTCTCAGTCTATGGGACTGAACGAAGGTGAGCAGTCACTGCATAATGCGATTAGCCATTTTGCAGCTTTAGGGTATGAAATCAAAAGGGGTATTCATTGCAGAAGTCTGAAATCATTTCTGTGAAGTGTTTCATGAGCTGCCAGCTGCCTAAATTCCTTAACTCTCCCCCGTTTTTATGGGTTTGTTATCAGAGCCCTCTGCGGAGCAGTAAAGACAAGGCGAGGGAGCGCGTTAAAAAACATGTACCATCAGCTCTTTCTATGATTTATCATCGCAGGAAGAGGACACTTACTGGTGAAATGTGTTGCTGGGGAGCTGGGGTTGCTGGGAGTGGAATCGAGGGTGTCTGAGTAGCAGCTCTCCCCCTCCGAGTCCCAGCCTGAGCAGGCAGAGGAGAGGGAGGAGGGCGAGGAGTAGCAGGGGTCCTCATCCACCTCCTCAAACTTCCTCTTGAGAAGCCCACTCATGGCGCTAACACGAACGATCTGAAAAGAGAAGAGCAAACAAAAAGGGTTATTAGCAACTTGAATGTAAAGTTTCACCAACAGAGGCATGTTATCTGTGTTGCATTGAAGCTATTTACACGCAGAGCTCTTCTTTGTTTGTTTTTTACAGTCTTGTTTGTACAGGAGAGTCCTGTGCTCAGCCATGTGAGACCATAGGCATCCAAATCTCGTGCTGCACGCAGCTGAGAGTGGAAACAAGCCACAGCACAGGAAGCAATCAATCAGGCCTGTTCACACAAGTCAACAATTATTGGACCTTTTGCCCTCCTCCAGATCCCATCAGCTCAGCAAATGCATTGATTAGAGAGAAGAAACCGAGCTCAGAAGGTGACCAAATCATAGAGACACACTTATGTTCATCATCATTTCCTTAAGGCTGCTCGGATTTCCCAGTCATGGCCGGGGCAATTTAAAACGCATCCTGTTCATGGTAAATGTGTACAGATATGCATGGGTAGGATGTTTTCTAATGCAACTCGTGCATGTGTTCTTTCAGTGCTCCCGTGAGAGGAGCTGCTGGTTCAGCGATAAAAACAATCAATCCTTTGAGGGAGACAGGCAGCGAGGCAGGCACAGAGAGAAGGGAGGGAAAAATGATCCCGAGTTCATGAGAAAAAGAAGAATGGCTCTCTAATTTTCTAAAAGAGTTACCTGTATAACACATTCAGTTGTATGTCTAAGTGTTTAAACAATGCTTAACGCTGTCCATCTCTTCTCTTGTTCCAGGACAAACAAAACGTGAAAACTGAACACGAGCAAAGAAGGACGCTTCACAGCTCCGGTATTTTACAGTTATGGGAAAATAAATGTGTCACAAAAGACCCGACAAACAACAGACAACACTCCTCGCAACTTCTGCGAAAGATGGGTCATCATCGCAGCTCGGGGGTTGAGTTCCGACTCAGTGAAACAGGGAGGGACTGAGAGGAAGGAGGGAGGGAGGGAGGAAGGAAGCGGGAAGGGGAGAGGGAAGACATGACTGGGCTGAAGTCCAGCACAGACACTCCCTTGGATGGAAAAGGAGGCTTTTACTT
The DNA here is from genome assembly GCF_033239565.1 of Halichoeres trimaculatus. Classification (NCBI taxonomy): domain Eukaryota; kingdom Metazoa; phylum Chordata; class Actinopteri; order Labriformes; family Labridae; genus Halichoeres; species Halichoeres trimaculatus. The sequence continues at coordinate 12,501,400 of NW_027437196.1, forward strand.
TCCCCATAAAGAGATCATTTCACCATCAAACTGTTTACTGTCTGCAGAATCACGGCCAAATCACTTACAGCTGCTGCAGCTCCGGTTTGTTATGAACACACTCGAGTTCTGGGGTTATTCTTAGCTGTGTTTGACCAAATATTTGCTTTGTTGCACCTTGAATTTTCAAAACTTCAACCTATTTTCCCTCTTTAGATTCTGTAGATTTTAAATATATGCTCCAAGAACAGCAATAACTCAGCTCGCTCAGACACCAAGATGTCCTGCCAGAGAGGAAATTTTGTCACCACACTTCTTGAGAAGGCAGCTAAAAGTGTCAGAGGATTCTTCGAAGGCTTAAGACTTTTTTAACACCACGTCTGAGCCTCATACTGAGATATTATGCAAGCGTCACTGCTCAGGGAATGGGGTTGAAGAAATGAGCAGGTATCCAAAATAGGGGTCAATTCCAGCAGGCAACAGGGAGCAATTATGCAAAAGCAGTCATGCCTTATGAAGAAGAGGAGTCAAGGGCAAGAGGATGACACCTTTGTCGCAGGCGAGGTTATTGTTATTGCTGCAGTCAGATATTGTTGTCCCCAGTGCGTATATGATGAATGAATCACCTTGCGATAGGTCAAGCATGCACGGCACTGTCTATGCAACAAAAAAGGCATCCACCTGAGGGCTTGAGAGTGTGGAATGTTAGAAAAGCAGCTTTAAATACCTCCACATTGACTGACAAAGTTGTGTATTTGGGATCTGGAAACACCTGGATCTGCATCTGTTGCTATGTGCGCACCGTTCAGACAACAAGTGTAAGCACACATGGGTTCACCTTACATTTTTGCCTCCCACTTACGCTTGAGAAAAAATGAAAACAAAGCTGTGAGGCATCCTCGAGGGAGTGCAAGAGCGCCAGCTAAGCAAAGTCTTTTTAATTAAAAGCTGCAGTGAGGCAGAAGTGGGAGGAGAAGGGAGCGAGGTGGAGGGGGGCCGTGGTGTCAGAACTGGGTCATTGTCTCTTGACTGCAGTCTACCTGACACATTGATTTGTTAATCCTGTTCAACGGGCAGAAACAATGGCGAGAGGTTAATCCTGGTGAGGGGGACGGCTTGTAGTCAATCTGGAGCTTCTCAGCCTGCTCAGCCGCTGCACCCTCAGAACAAGGCCAGGAGAGAAGATAGAGAGGATAGAACATGGGACCAGGGGTGGAGATAAATAAAAATTTATGCAATGATTAATTTAGGAAAAAAAAGGTGGAAGGATGTAGCATAAAAGGGGAGAATCCACAAAGCAGTGCCTGTTAATGCCTGCTTCCATCCGGAGAATGGATGTGATCGGACAGCCAGAGAGAGCCAAAGAAGAGAGGGAGCACAGCATGTTTTCAACGCGTGCTAAATTATGCATCACTGTCATTCCATCAACCGCACACAGGCAGGCAGATAAAGGAGGCATCCGCTGAGGTGCTCCCCAGCCAGTTGTCACGGAGTTGGGAAGATAAATCTCAGGCGAGGAGATTTGTCACCAGAAGCACTACACAGCTCAAGTCAGATGCATAACTATGTCAGTCGAATAAGATTATCTAGATACATGCAGATAGATATCAAGCTGGCTGATGACGTGAAATCACACTGCTAATCTATTCTTCTATTATACATAGACAGTTACTCAAGGTTTTATTCAGGAACCTTTGATTGATCAAACCAAGAAGTGACATTACGTTATTAACTTATAATTACCCTATAAGTTAATAACGCAAGCTAACACTGTTAAATAAGTGTTACATATTGCTTAATAAGCTAATAGGGCTGCCCTGTAACTAATAGAATTGCTAAATAAACTGGTAACACTACCCCATGATGCTATGAATGAAAGTATTAGAATTATCATTATTATAAGCTAATAAAATGAGTTAATAAAATTGCACCATAAGCTAACTAAATTGTTAAATTAGCCCATCATAGTGCTGAATACACTAAAATTACTGATAAATAAGCTAATTTAACTGATAAATAATACTGCTAATTAGCTGCTAACACCACTAAATAAGCTAACATGGCTGCTAAACAATCCAATATGACAGCTAATTAAGCTAATAACACTGCTAAATAAGCTAATCACACGAATCACAAGAGCTAATGACAATGCTGAGCCTTCTGGCTACAACTAAAGATATGTATTCACTTGGAGGCCTTTTGATGCAGATGACAATATTGTTTAGAGCTAACTGTTGCAAAAAACATACATGTTTACTAATTAAAACAGCCAAGCAACAACAGATATAAATTTACACTTTGCTTATATGCCCTTAACCTGTTTTATCTCATTAACAAAGAGATAAAACAATAACTTTCCCCCAACAACTTTCAACAAAGTGATAATGATCAGAATTGCTCCTGTAATAAAAAAAAGGGGAAACTTGAGGCACTGCCTTGAGGTACTAAAATAGAAACAGTTTTTAAGCTTTAGTATTGCATAAGATTTAAATGGATACCTCCACTTTTATTTTTTTTGAATAGGACAAAAAAGGTAGAGCGTTTTTAATGGAAGAATCAGGCCAGGAAATAGGAATTTCAGTATTGATTTCAAGGCTAATTTTAACTCTTAAAGATCTAAAGGAAAAACTTGTGCATCCCTGCCAATGATGAGTCAAAGCTCAGGACCCTCTTTAAGCTGCTCCTGTCTGCCCTGCAGCCTGACAGAACAAGTCTCAGTTGACTTTACCCCTTGTCCAGCCCTGTTTCCCCTGATAGCAGCATGGGTGGGTGCCACAGGTCGCACCAGACTCAGCCAACAGAGAGCATTTAAGTGGCGCACTGACAACCCTGCGCTGTGTCTGAATGAGTGACTGACTGAGCTGAGTGCTCATAAAATGTGATAATGATGAGCCTGGGAGTCTTCCTGCATGTGGGGAAGGAGCGTGTCCGGGCAAGAAACCTCCCTTCCTCCTCCTCCTCCTCAGAGCTTCATGGTATTACACCTCTAACTTCCAGCTCTGTCACGAAGTAGACAGAGGTAATTGATCAGAGCCATCAAGGTGACAGCTGAGGAGGGGGGGATTGGCTCATTTCTTCAGCTGTGGCTCAGAAGCGCTCCACCTGCTGGAACAAAGCAGGGAAAGACTCCGCCACTGCTGCTGCTGCTGCTTTCTCTATGAGTCTGTTGTTCCAGGGCTCGCTGTGTGCGACTGTGCCACAGAAACATTCTGTTCCTCTGCCTCGGTCTGTGTGCACACTTATTCCAAAAAGGAGAGGTAGTGGGAGGAATCGTACAAAACAAATAAATAATGTCATGTCTCCAGGCCGCAGGAATTTCATTCTGGCAGAAACACTCTTGCTGTAATAGTGGGAGAAGAACCCAAGCTCTATCTAACCCAGATGTGTTTTCTACTGCTAACCACTGGAATGTCCTGCTCCCATGACGCGGACAAGCGAGCCACCTTTGCAGGCCACACCTGACAGGGTATTAGCTTGCACGTGGACCTCACATGCCCTCAGCTGTCATTAATCTGCCATACAGGCAGGACTTGAATGACCAGGTGTTGTCTGCAGGACTTTTGCTTATTTGGGTTAGTTTGCTCAAATTTTGAACAAAGGCTTTAAAAAAAAAGAGAGATGAGAGAAAGGGCTGTCATTCTGACAGATTTGCATGTATCAGAAACTGAGACTGCTGAGAAACTCCCAAGCGTAAACATTCCTTTGCATAACACGCAGCTTTCGGCATGTGAGGAGAGGAAGAGAAGGAAAAGAAGAAGGAGGTGGTTGTAGGTTCAGGGGTCATGCTCCAGTCTGGGACACTTGCAGTGAGGAATGCTGGGAGAGGACAAAGCAGATGGGAGCGCTCCTTCTCTCACTCTCTCACTCCACTGCTGTGTGGGGGACCGTCAGCAGACTCCCTGCACCCCCCTCCTCTTTCTTCCCTCATTGCCCCCCCCTCACGTCTCCAGGCACAAAAGCGTGGGGCCATCCTGCGTGACCAAAATGAAGCAGGCACAGACAACCTTGTCTGAACTCTGCACTGCTGCTGCTGCTGCTGCTGCCTCCTCCTCCAGCTGGGGAGACAGATACTAAAAGTGTGTGTGTGTGTGTATATGAGCTTCCTGAGGTTGTGAAACATACACTGACTGCAGTACACAGGAAGGGGCCATCCAGATTATCTGTGGTGTGACAGCTGCAGGAACAGCAAGGTTCAGTAAACACAGAATCAAATAAAGAAAGAGAAAACCCTTCAAATTTAAACAAAGCTTTTGTTGTCTTTTCTGTTTTATATATTAAGTTGAATATTTATGACTGGCTGTAAATCATCTGTTAAGGTTTATGGGGTGAGCTGCATTCAAAGCTGTAATTTAAAGAAAGGGGAAAAAATCAAAATGAGTGTTATTCTACTGCACAGCATATTCCTGGGAAAGGCATGCCACATGAAAAGCACAGCATACACTGCTGCTGTATTCCCTTCCTGTAAACAAAGGATCATTCAGCTCTCTCTAGCCTAATTCCAGAAAACATGATTCCAAAAAGGATCCGGGTGAGGTCGCGCTAGAGACGATAGAAATTATTGAGTCGCTTCATCAAGAACAGATTGAGTCCGCTGCTCTTTAAAAAATAAAAGCCCGGTAAATCCTGGAAAATGCTTTATGAGCAGCTACGGAGCGGAAACGTAATTAAAACAGAATTACGTCTCAAGTGTTCAGGTTAAAGAATGAAATATTAATGTTTAGTGGTGTAAAAAAAAAAAAACAATAAAAGGGTTTCCACACCTGTCTTTTGTGGCTTGAACTGTTAAGAGACTCGCGCGAGATTTTAAATCATTAACACCGAATCCTTAAAGAGAGCTAAACGTGCGCGTCGCGAGACCACAAGACGACCCTATCATTCCTCGTGATTAATGCTAATTCTAATGACAGCAGCCCCTGTCTGTCAGCTGTGTGTGTGTATGTGTGTGTGTGTGCTCACATGTAGTGCCTTCAGGAGTCGCTCGAGTTACAAGAGGCGCACCAGCACCGCTGAGGTGAACGAGAACAACTCCAATACACAAAGCCGACCTCATCAACAGTTCACAGAAATGAATCCACACACAAAAAAACCACACACACACACCGCAGTGTAAAGTAGTACCATAAAACTCCTGGTGTGAGCTGGGAAGCTTTAAAAAAAATCTTAATTTTCTGAAATCGATAAATGAATCAATAACTGAATGAAGCGGTTTGTTGGAATCTCGCCTAAACCAACAAATCATTTCAAATCATCCACATTTTAATCACATGTACACACTAGGGTAGTTAGTTAAAACTCATTTTAAGCAATCAGCTAAACGTGTCAATATTTACAACAAAAGCGTCAAGTTAAACGACTTAACGCAGCCTAACAGAAGCAAGTCAACACCGTTAAGATTAAACTGTGACAGCGTTTCCTCACACACAGACCAAACTAGCCCCTTTAAATGACACCAGAGTAAGAGCATTCAAACTATTTGGCTCCCCAGGTTAAACACATCAAATACGCGAACTCTCCATTCTGTTTGTACTCACCAGCAAATCGCGTATCCGATATTCATCAGTGACAAAATATCACCGGGTTCAACAACCGAGCGGGATAACAGTGGAAGTAATCCAAAATGGCACGAAGAAATAGCAGCTTTAATCCAGCATACAGGCTTCACGGCTCTCGCTTTCTGCTATTGTCTGTGTGAGTCCGCCGTACGGAGGCTCCGTACCAGCTGAAGCGCTTCCCTTGTCTGTAGCAGACTGCCGAGCAGCGCAGCCTTTTTCGTCAGTGGAAAACTCCCTCCTGGCGTCTCTGGTCTGACGCAGGCGGTGACACAGGGAGGCTGCCCACGCTGCTTCCTGCCCGTCCTCCTCAGCCACTCTGCGATTACTATACCTGCACTAGAAACACAGACTTCCTATGGTCATTAATTAATTACACAGGATATTATAATACTGTTACATCAATATATATTAAAGCCAATTGTCCCTACTTAGCCTTTAAAGTGCCTCTGGTGGCCACTTTGTGAGAGTATTTTGATGTTTGGTCTCTGTTATGGAGCTAGACAAAAGTCATACATAAATATACAATAAGCACTCAAAGATCATCTATGCTATAAAAAAAAAAAACCAATACACACAACCTACCCATCTCTTCTATTCTATTTTCCAAATGTTATATTCAAAACACCAATTTTAACCCTTGTGTCTATTGTTTTAATTTTAAAGGCACATATACAGTATGTCTGAGTGCTTTTGATTTGTTTTCAGGGACAGACGTTTTTCTTATACAAATAAATAAAAAATAAAAAATTAACTATAAGCCCTTGACTTCTTAAATATGTAGTTTAAACCCTAAGGTAGATATTTATTTAAAAGTGATATATCATTTCACAAGACTGCAATGAAACACTGTATACAGATGTTAAGATATATAGATCTATGTATAAAAAGATGTGTATGTATAGTATGTCCTACTTTGTACTAAGGTTTATAGATAGATGCATAAACAGAGGTTTAGATAGATATGTAAATATTTCCAACGAATATTATTGCATAATTTATTGTCAATTTATTGTAAAAACAGATCTTTAAATTGAAAAAAAGATGTATGGATAGACGTACAAATGGATTTATTAAAAAATAGTTGGGTTTTTTTTTTAGATTTATCAAAATATGTAGAGATAGAATGATGTTCAAATAGATATGTAAATAGTTGTATATATATGTATAAAAAGATTCAAAGATCTATAAATACAGAGACACAGTAAAGATAGATGTTTGCTGGAAGAAGTTGTATCACTGCTGGACTGATATCATCGGTAATACTGTTGTGTACTGTAATGTCGTGGGTGGTGCTGTCATGCTGTGTGGTGTGGCTGACTTCCAGTTAAAGGAAAACACTGACTAAGCTTTATGAAATTGTGACTCAGTTTCTTTTTTATGGAACACAAAAGCGAAGTAGAGTTTCAAGGGAAACGACAGCCTTTACTATAATAAACCAACACAACTATGTTCTCTTAAATGAGTCATAGCATGCTGTAGAGACACAGCTGATGTAAGATCTGTAACCTTCAGTTCAACATCATGCTGACAATTTGGTTTGTAATTGCTCTTGAAAAAAAAAACAATCCCAAGTTAATTCAGTTGCTCAGGGTGCCAAAAGATAACACAGAAAGGCTGTCTGTGGGTATTGGGGCAGATTTCTTCCCTGAGATACTGAAGCCATCTCCTCTCTATTAATCCAGCATTTAAAGAAAAGCTTCAGTAATGGTGAGGAAATTCTGAAGTTTCAACTTTTGTACTTTTATCTCCATATTTTAGATTCTTTAAAGGTAAAACTTCCACACACATGCCAGTGTAAACTGATTGGTGTTCTCACAGATCTGCAATAGCGTCTCAAAATCCTGCTGTATGCATACCTGGCCAGTAGTTAGCAGTATAACTTTAAAACGGAAGAAAACCACATGACTGAACCGTATGAGTTCTTCAAAAGTACAAACATTCTGAAAACTATGTGTTTGTTCGATTCATGCTGTTTTCCCAGGATTTGTGTATTACAATACCACGCAACGGCATTTTCAAAAGATTCTACCTTTGAGCCGGTTTTTGAACGTTTTCAGCCAAAACACTGTTTCTGTGTATGCGACCCCTTAGCTTAGCTTAGCCCAGCTTTCTTTGGCATGAGCACTGAAATGTTGGCGAGAAGTGGGGGAAGTAAAAATCTAGCTATTTACAGCTCTGATGCCTCATTCTTGATTTGACATTACTTCATAGTTTGTAAAAACCATAGACTGTATAAAACATGGACGTAGTCTCGCTGATGTCACCCGTCTGTTCCTGAAACGGAAAATGAAGCACATCGGCTATAGCGGCCATATTGGCAGTGGCAAGGGCTTCGCCTACGGCAATAGGGCGCCTGTCGGTCGCGTGACCCTCAGCAGTGCCTCTTATTGTGGGAGCTCACGATCTTAATATCCTCTGAACGGCCAAGTTAGAAAAAAATTCACCCTGTACAGTTGGAGCCTGTAGTAAAATTAGCGACTCAAGAGAGGAGACGTTTTTTGAACCAGGCTGTAAATAGGTTAATTTCTGCTTTGAAAACAGCTTTTTTTGGCTTTGTGTGTAAGTGACTTCCGGTACTTCCTGAACCAGCCTCAAGCGAACACTCCAGAAACAGCAGATTTTAGCACTTCCACATTGTCTCATATTCTTAAACCGGAGGTTGCCGCTTGGTAAAAACAGGTTCAAAGTAAAAATGTATTTGTACAAAGAGAAGCTCTTTTGGTGTTGCGAAATGCTAGTTTGCTACTGTGCTACCTCTATCTCACCAATTTCAAATGGAAGAACTGAGACTTAGAACTAAGTGTCTCTACTTTTCTTTGCTTTCTTTTCACTAGCACAGAATTGAATAAGTCTGAGAAAAAGCAATGTAACAGGAGCTAATCCAAAAGCAAAGCAGCTGAATGTTTCCAGTTATTTAATTTTGATTCGCCTATTTTGGCCAACCAGCAGTGGGTGATCTCCAAGACATAATAAAAGGACCATGGGATACCAAGCTAACTCAAAAAAACTCACCATCTCAATTATTCTGATGAGAACAATGAATAACCATAAAATATATATTTTCATGGGGGACTCATTACCCGTGACTTCAGGATTTCTCCAGTACACAAATGACGTCTTCTTCAACTGAGTTAGCAACTTCACGTCAGCACAAATTTGAAATTCCACCCTGCTGTAAACCACTGATTGATTCAACACCTCTCTCCAGAAGCAGCCCAACCCCCCAAAAAATCACACCCCCTCCCCTCTACTGCACTCCTCTCAGGTATTTACAAGTCCTGCGCGCACACTGAGATGTTTTGCTTTCATTCTCAGCTGGACCTGAACACTGAGTCAAAGTGTTCTCCAAATGTCAATACAGGTGCTTGACTCAGATATTTGGGGATAGGTTTTCCAAAGCTGTGTGCGCACAAGGCTTTGCTAATTGTCTCCTGCTAATAGAGGGCCCTTTCTCACCAGCCTGTTGAGCCTGAGGGCCTCATTTAGGGAGGCAAAACAAGCACATCAGGCTGAATGACAGCAGAAAGTAGTCCCTACTCCCCAGAGAGCTTCTGTTTTTGACTTAGCTTCTATTCTCAAAGTTAATATCTGATGAAGAAAACACCAGATACAGTTTGTAAGAGTGTGGGGGGTCAACTCAGGTGTTTGCTTTGGAGGTGCTAGTTTCGCCAGAGTTGTAAATTAGCATTCAAAAAGGAGTGAACGGCCTTGCGTTGAATATTTAAGATAAACAGAGCCATTAGCCAGCCTTGCAACAACATTGGTAAACTCAAAGCTGTTGTTTCATATATAGATTACTGTATTGCTGTTCATAGAAACTGGAAAACAATTAGTGGTGTAAGGAAAACACTAAACCTGATGCTAATCTTCCTCTTTTAGTGATTCACTCACACTCATGACTTCCTCAGTGAATAGAAAAGACCAAGATAAACCACTTTATCACACATCGTCGTTACACCCTGATGAACTGTTATTAAAGTGAGAATAGAGGGGGCAATGGCAAGTGTTATTGTAGTTTTTGCATCTTTGTTAAGAAATGAAAGAACGTCTAGAGAGTAGTGATTGTTGATGGTTGTGAAGTGAGCGTGGGGGTTGTTGCTAGATAATGGATAGAAAAGAAAAAAGGATTTTAAAGCATTTTTTTCTTCAAAAATATGAAAACTTATAGATGCCTCCTCAGGCACTAACATATCAGTATCATTTGTGGCATAAAAAGTTTCCTGTTCCAACAATATTTGTTTTATGTTACAGTGACATTCAAAATCATGACAGTATAGCGCAACACTGCTGGATTTATAACGTGACTTTTTTTCTCGTTACAGCGTACATTTTTTCAAACTGTAATATAATCAGTTATGACTTAAAATGTTTCTTATTATGATGGCATTTATTCATATATTTTGATTAAGCTATCTGTCTCTGTTTCCCTATTCAAAAAGTTTAAAAATATAGGTAAATGCATAAAAACATGAAACCTGTCATGTTTTAACAATATAATTAATTACATTAAAACAAGACAACTTTTACATCATAACACTATGAGTCATCATGTATTACATTATAACTAAATAAACACTGTGTGGCACAGATCTTTTTTTCTTTTTTTCCTGTCGTGGCAGCAATGGGCTTCCATACAAAAACATTCTGACCTTTAGTTTTGAAATCCTTTAAACTCAAACTCAAACTATGATCAGTATTTGAAATCAAGATATACAATCAGATGATGATTGATTATAATATAATGACCCTGATTAAACTGTTCACAACATATTGCTTTGCTTTTCAGACATTACATTAATTCAGAAAAAAAATCTTAACTTAAAAAAACATTAAAGAAGGATATCTTAGTAGGGTATCTTTGTTGATATAATGTTATACATGTTGCAATAATTACACAGTGACTGCTTTTGGTGTTGCTTTTTCATGAATCCAAGGTGTGTTGTAGCAGAGGGGAGGGTGTGTTAAAGCTCCAGTATGCGCCCAGGAGTCAGTATGTCCAGACAGACTCCTCCCAATTAGCTGTCGCCCTGCAACTCTTAAAGTCCCAACAATGAAGCATCCACAGCCCCAAGGAAGAAACCGACAGTCACATGAGTGGCAGCAGCAGTCACAGCCATTTACTGAGGAATTCTGCTTTCTTCACACACATACACACACACACACACACAAGATACCTAATAATCACCAACATTAACAATTAGCCCTCTGTTTGACAAGTCCCAGAGAGAGCCTGGAGACATTCTTCCTCGCTCTGCCTCCTCGGTGGTTTGGGTCAGAGTAAAGCTAATTATAGCTGTAGCATTAGCAAACATCATCTCACTGACAGGTTCAACAATGTTGTTTTGATGGACAAACATTATGTAACAGGAAAATCTTGGAAGCATGAAGGCTTGTTCTTGTATTCTTAGTCTTTGAAGAAGTGTCCTTTATAAAGTTCTCTTGAGATAAACAGGAAGTGTCTAGGCGGTGGAATTTATCCTTTTTTGTGTCGCTCTTTGAAGTCCCCTGTCAGGCCCGTCAATTCCCCTTTCTGATAAACAAGAAAAAGTTCCAGGGAACAGTGCGACTCACACATGTTTACCCTCTCTTCTCAGAAAAAAAAAAGAGCTGCATGTGTGTGTAGGATGGGGGGATGGTAGTGCCAAAGCCACTGAATCAGGCCTGAATACATTAAGGCCACTCTCTTTAAAAGTGTGCCAGAGAGTTCATGGTGGAAGACGCCCCTCCAAGAGCACAATAATGGGCTTCAATGCTTTCCATCTGCAGAGGGAGAAAGGCCTGTGACTGCACGTGCTGCGTGGAGTGGCCACAACAATGTATCAATTTATAGCCATCACAGGCATCATAAAACTGCTCCTATTCAGCAAATTCCTATTTAGGCTAGTTTCTCTGATGTCCAACTCCAGACGGGACACTCAAACCCTGTTGCAAAGCTGTTGAGTTATTTGACATTATCACTGCTTTTTAACTTTTAGCAAGTGGATCAAACTACAAACTGATAATTTTAAATGGTGCACAGCCAAAATTTAAAGTGGAACAAGACAACCCAAAACTCTGTAGCTACAATCAGAAAACTGCTGCAAAAACATTTGATGAGTCAGGTTTTCGTTAGCCCTAGCTCGGTGACTGAGAGCTAATATCACTGTTTGGAGGCATGACACTCCCAAAGAGACGGTTAAATCACAAACTAGCATAATGGTTGATAACATCATGTTCCCTGGTACTTTAGCCCTTCATAGCTAACATGAGCAAAGGTGTAGCCAAAAGTTAGCATTACTAATAATTAAGCTAGTTACTAGATTTTATTACATCTAGCTAGGCAGTGACCAAGAGCTAATGTCATTTTTAGCAGTGTTACACTATCAAAATGAAAGGTAAGTACCATAACTAGCTTAATGTTTGATAACAAGATATCTCAGGAATCTACAACTCCCTAAAAGCTAAATTTTGCCAGAAGTGGTTGGATTTTAGCATAAGTGAGTAACCAAAGCTAGTCTCTAGGTTTTATTACCTCTAGCTAGCTTGTGGGTAAGTGCTAATAACATTGTTTGGCAGTGTAACACTCTGCAAAATGGTAGGTAAATTCATAGCTAGCCTAATGTTTGATATGTGATAACAACAGCTATAACATTAGCTATAAACAGAAGCTAGTGGTTTATAAAATGTAAAAGCTAATCACCCGCTTCGATCTAGGATAGCTGATCAAATCAAGAAAGGGATACTGACAGAACACTATCGATTCACCACGTCTTGATTGATTAGTGATGTACATGACAAAAGATAGTTTTTTTTAACCAAGCCAGCATGTTTACAAGCCCATTAACAAGCTACCTAAGTCACAACTGCTAAAGTTGGGAAATCTTAGCTGCCGTGTTCTTTAGCTATCTCGCTTTATTAGCACTTCAGGATAATATGGTGAATGCCTCTGCTTTGTAATCCAGTATTAGCATCCATCTTTATTGTTAGCTCCTTATGCTTGAGTCCAAATATTAGCTGTTGTCAAATGGCAGCTAATGGGTTAACTAGTGTGTTTTAATATGGCCCCAATAATCCCATTATTATTCCCATTCTCATATATATTTTACAGATTATTTTGGCAAAAATAACAAAACATAACACTGTCCCAAGTAAAAAAGAACAACACAAATCTGATTTAATGGAGTGAAAATTTCGGAAAGTAACGCATGTTTTCGAGGCCTTAATGACTACTAACATGTCATTGTTTGTTTTAAATAATCACCAAAGTTGCCAAATTATTACTTCTGTTCCAAGGTTTGTTTTTTTATGAAATCATTTAGACATCTCTGTATGTCATATCATTCTATCACTCCAAATATTTGATCTTTAATGCCAGGTTTGTCTCACGTTACAGGTTAAAAGTTGCTGAGGGAATAGGCTGAAAAAGGGGGGTGATTGGAGCAGACAAAGGCTGCATGTAAAAATATTTTTAGAGGTAGTCGTAGGGTAAGAACGTCAGGTGAAGTTTTCCAAACCTTGTCCTGGAAATAGACAAAGTGTAACACAGAGAAACATTAATAGAAGTTGAAAGTGTCCCCTGGAGGAGCGACACACCAGATGAGACAGTCTCATGTTGTTGTTGTGCCGGTCAGGCCGGAGCAGACGGACACATCGGGGCTCGGGGAGGGGGGGCTGATTGATGGCTCCAGCTGTCCCAGAGGAGAGGAACACAGGCAGACAGCTGGTCACCTGTAGCCCCAGACACGGCATTGTGTTTCACTGCAGAGGGCAACCAGTGCAATGCAGAGTTCAGGCCAGTGTTCATGACAGCCGAGAGACAGGGAGAAATCAAAGAGCACTCGAGGAAACAGATTCAACCTAAGAGAGCCTGCATACAGCTTCTTTTGACTGGATTTGAAACATTTCATCAAGACAATTAATTAGTCTGCAACACACCTACACACCTGCAGTCCTTGAATCACCCAGTGTGACTACACTTGGAAAAACTGTTGTCTTGACGCGTTACATGAGAGAAGAAAAGAAAAGATGAGCTCACTCAGGCACAGGGATTAATCCAGAGGCAAGAGGGAAAAGAAAGAAAAAAAACACCCTCCCCCAGTTCCTCGCAGATGACTGTCAGCCAATCAGCACGCAGAGGAGCTGGTTTACTTGGAGACCAAAGAATCTGTGTGTAGTGATATGACATCATCAGCTGCCCATTAAGGGAGAGGTCACTTCTTCTTCTCCTTTACTCCTAATTTTCCTTTACTTCAGAGGATGAAGAGATGTGATAATCATCATCATATTAAATCCATGTTACTTCTCAGGTTAATCTGAACAGAAAAATGACTGCTGTGACTCTCAGTTGTTTAGCTCTGAGACAGGCACGGTTAACACTTCTTTTTTCCCCCTCCTTTGTCTCCACTACACTGACTCAAGAAATGCTCAGTTTTCAATGCTCCCATTCATTCCCTCACAAACAGGCACTATGTTTGGGTTGCCCTTGCTGCATACAGCATGTGTGTGTTTGCTCTCACTGCATCTCTGCACGATGTGTCTTTAGCTTCAGGGGGAAAATAAAGCTGCCAGTTTGTGTTTTGTTTACTTGGCAACGTCACAGCGCAGTCTGACTAATGCACTCTGGATTGTCTCTCCCAGGACGTTTGTTCTATGTTTTATTCATTGCTGCGATGTGCTATAGACTTACCCCCTGACATAATATTATTGATTACCTAATAGACTATCAAAAGAGAGGCCTCACTCAATGCATCAAGAGTTAAGGGGAGCTCTATTGTTTTCTATGGATAATTGGATTTTAAAAAAGCAGTGCTGCGTGTTACACTTAGTTTCATGATTGATTTATCTGCGGGACATTTTGTCAGTTACATATTGAACGGATAACATGGAAAATGATGAAAAATACGCCAAGAGATGAAGCAAAAGTAAAAACCACAAGGAAATTGAATTTGTTTGAACAAAATATAAAGAAAAAAATCTAAAAGGCCATTTGTTGAATTAAAAAAGTTGACAAACATAAAAAAAAAAATGCATTTTTTTTTATAATTGATTGAATGTTTGTTAATTGAACAAATATATTACAATATCTCTCCTTCTATCTTTTGAAACATTTGCTTTTACATTAGTTTGGCAGTATAAAAATGAGAATCATTAGAGTCTAAACTCATTTATAAACAAGCCATAAACATATTAAGTGTTTTACAATAAATATGTAATTTTAATGATTTATTGTTTTTTAATACTGATGAGTTTAGGTTGACTACAAAAGCCAAGCCAGTGTACTTTAACTTATGTTGAGTAAAACTAATTAGACTTAATATGAGGCACAACTTACAAAGATAATAAATATTTATTACAACGTTTCACTGCTAGGGTTGCCTGATGAAGGTCTAGCACCGAAACATTGCAATAAACATTTATTCTCTTTGCAAGTTGGACAGCGTGCGGGTGTTTACCTTTGAATTGTTTGGGAGACAAAAATCTCTTCCATCTGTATAGCTAATTTCTCTAACCTTACACACTGTCCAGGGGGTGGTTTTTGTCTAACTTGTCAATTTATAAGATATTAAGAACGTGAGTTTGCCCAATCAGAAGCACAGCTCAGCTGATTGATAGGTGGGTGCCCTTTTGCAGCATTCCATTAGTGCTCAAAACTGGGAAGTCAGGAGTGGGATTGACATCATCTCTGAGTAAGATGTTACAGTTGCCAAATCAGAAAAACTTGCCATAACAGCAGTATGTAAGAGTCTGTCCATGAACATCAAATAATACTATGTATACGGCTGTTTTACTGCGACAAACACAAGTCAGAAATTAGATTTACAAGTCGGAAATTGTGACCTTGGGTCAACTGGGTGTTCCCACTCGGAACTCGGAAATTCCTACTACCAAGTCCAAATGGAATGCAGCATATAGCTGTAAGTGTGAAGGCTCAAGGCCAGCCCATTTCCAATATGGCCCCTGCCAACAATTTCCTTCAAAACTCAGTTTCAGAAACAGATGGGCGACGCCACGACAACTACGTCCATTATAGCTGTTTGATTCCCTAAAAAAAATCACATTCTTACAATTAAGAGTCTGTCACTACACTAAAAAAGACTGTACCAATTAGCAAAGTATCTATTTGTGATTCATCTACTTTTATCCGGCTATAAACATGCCATTTGGCAGTTGTTTCAGTTAGCTTATTTTGGTTCAATATAGAGACACACCTCCAGATAATCCTCCTGTTTCCAAACCCTGACATGAGACAGATGGCACTGGCACCTAGAATATTAATAGGCTGAATCTATTATTGCAGCATTTTGCACTCTGAAGTGAAACAGGTTTGGGATCATCTCTCTCTGTACACAGGAAACATCCTAAAACGTTGGAAGCACTGCCACAGAAGTGAAAGTGGGAAAATATGAGGTGTGTAAATCTGGTGCTGAAGAGGTTAATCATAAGTGACACGGGTATTAGAGAAGAGGCCCTCTCGTTCATCCAATCAGATCCCTCAGTGATGCACAGGCATGTTATCCACAATGCTGGAAGCTGTACA
This sequence comes from Halichoeres trimaculatus, assembly GCF_033239565.1. NCBI lineage: Eukaryota > Metazoa > Chordata > Actinopteri > Labriformes > Labridae > Halichoeres > Halichoeres trimaculatus. The sequence goes on from NW_027437196.1 coordinate 12,517,447, forward strand.
GTCCTTTATTAAAGTGGACTCTATCATCAAAAAGACTCAGTGTAGACTCCTAAACTATTATCACACTCAATCCTCAATTGCTGTGAAACTACTGTCAGCACTCAGGCTGCAGTTTTGTCGAGACACACATCTTAAAGAATTTACAGCTCTCAGTTTGCTCCCTGCATTGCCCAGAAATCAATACATGGCAACCTGTGCTTTATGGCAACATAACAGTTCTAAAAGATGTATCGCACACAGAGATATTAGCTGGGTAGACTTCCAGGCAATAGAAGAAAAAACCCTGATCGGCTTGTTTTCCTTTTACTGCAGCACTTCCTCATTGCAGTGTTTTTATGCTGCACACGTGCTTTCAAAGAAGGACAGAGGAGTCTGAGACACGGAAGCGTGTGCTGCCAATGAGTCCTATGATAATGAAGATAATGACACTCATTTATAACACATTATATGACTTAAGCAGTGAGACTGATGCAAAATCAGCTCAACTTGACTAAAAATGACACTAATTTTGTATTCTCTGCTCTGTCAAGAAATGAGTTACACATTAATCTGATCAGTTGTGAATATGATACTATTTAATAAAGTTGATACAAGGAAAGACATTTCCTTTTACCGAAAACTACAAAGCTGTTTCACCACAACAGAGGGTGAGAATCAGACTGAATGAAATGGAAGTCCCTTTTCACGTCACACTCTCACTGATACAAGAAGGAAACCACACACACTGCCAAGTTTCCCGTCACAAATGGAGCACTTCCTCCTTTTTGTTGTTCTCATAGTCTGTGAGAAAATTTTAGAAGACTACAGTGGAAGACTTCAAAATTGTTACCGTTGGGGAAAAACAAAACGCAGTAACAGTTTCCAGCAACAGCATAGGCAAGAGGACGATTCACAAAAAGTATCTCTGAGCTTTGTGACTCAACGGCTCGCTCTCAGAGAAAAAAGGAAGGTTAAAAAACATGACTTTAAAGGAAAGCTGATCTGCTTGTCTGTGTTTTTTATTCTTTTAAGTTATGTTCCTAAATAAGCCCAGGGGAAATTTAGCATTTCTACCTATCAGTTATTGTCAGTTATGAATAGGGTAATGATAAACTAAGCTGTTCTATTCTGACCTAAACAAAACTGAGTTCAGCTCAAAAAAACTAAACTTGATGAAAAACTAAGTTATTCTTTACTACAACAAAAGGAGCTAAGCTATGCTAATCTAAGCCTGACTGAACCAAGCTAAGCTAAAATAAACTTAACCAGCATGTTAACCAAGAAAAGCTGAGAAAAACTGATAAAGTATAAACACAACCAGACCGAGCTAAGCTACACTGACCAAATAACCCAATTTAAAAAAGCTGGGGAAAAAAGACAAGCTAAGAAAAAACATGCTAATATTAATAGATTCAGACTAAGTCAATTTAGCTAAGCTAAGCTTTACAGAGCTAAGCTTAATTAAAATAAATCAAGTGTAAGCCATCAGGCTAAACTAAATTAATCTAAGACAAACAAGGCTAATATAAACAGAGCCAGAGTGAGCTAAGCTAAAATAAAACAGGGCTAATGCTATCAAGCTTAACCAGGTTAAGCTAAGGTAAACCAGGCAAACTCAGGTTAGAATGCCCTAAGCCACACCTAGCTAAGCTAGGCTAATTGCATTGAGTTTGAGAATGCAAGCAAGTTTAGCTAACAGTGAATCTTTAGTGCTTAACAAACATAAAAATGAGCACAAATTTTACTAAAAAAAACAAAAGCAAAACGAGCAGCAACAAAGTATTTTCCACTCAACTAAAAAACAACCCAGCTACGGAACAACTTTCTTTAACTTCTCAAATGTGAGTAAGGGGCACATTGTAACTGGGGCACGCTAACGAACAAATTCAGCTTGCTGAATCATGTTTCCAATTATTAGCTTTGCTGTAATTTTTTGGCATTGTTTGTTCATTCCTTGTAGTGGATTTAGTTTGTTGATTAAATTTCAGCACTCAGCTCTACAATATTTGATTGTCGTCAAACAAAATCAGCCTGTAATGTCTAATGAGTGACATTTTTTCACTTCAAGCAGAGGGATGGAGGACAATGCAGTGTTGGTAATGGGGGAACGGCAGGGTGGGAGCAGGTGGGGGGTCGGCTGGGGGACTTGCAGCCGCCGAGGCTCAGAGAATCAGCATCACAGCATGCTGCTGTTACCACGGATACAGTGACATGCGGGCCAACTGCAGGTGCCAGGCCGACAACAGTGAGGCCCAATTAGAGACCCTGGGAGAGGGAAGATAATGAAATTCAGCCTCTGAACTGACGTGGGTTAACTAAATAAGTTGAGAGTCGTTAAGTGTTAACAAAAAAGACAACAGGGTGGATGTCAGGGCAGGAGAAGTGGTCAGCGACCCCTGGAGTGTCGATCAGATACAGTGACTGACAGGATGTGAAGTCAATCAACTCAATGGTGTTTATGTAGAAATTTAAGATCCATTTCTCAGCCATAGTTGTGATTCTTATGTGTCTTTCAACTGTATCTCTGTGGTTGGAAAGCAGTTTTTCTTTGATCAGCTCATTTCAACTTTTCTGTGACTTTAATTCAACTATTCTAACACATAGACTTCCCCAAACACACACATACACACACCACAGCGTCAACCTCCGGGCAGAATGGCCTCAGAATGTGAGAAAGGGACAAGTAGCACTGTTTACCGAGCACTACTGTCCACACATCCGTTCCCACAATGGCCCCATTGAGGGTGGGCCCAGGTTAAAGCCTGTTTAAAAGGCTTGTTTAACACTGAGGAGAGGGGGCTGCATACCCGAAACCGCAGGGAAGGGGAGGTTTAGGGGTGGGAGAGAGCGGGGAAACACAGCAGGCTCCTCACCCTCCACCCTGGCCTTTTCTTCAAAGCTCCAGCTTGTGTTGTGCTGACAATTCGCTTTATCTCTTCTTCTTTTTTTTCTTCTGCACTTCTGCTTTTCTTTTTTCCTGTGTGTTTTCAAAAAATCTGCTCTTGCACTGCGTGTCCATGTGCACGTGTGAGAGGCCTGTACATGTGGAGAGTTTGAGTTGAGGAGAGGACAGGGGGAGGAGGGAGAGAAGGAGGTGGGAGTAAAAAGTGGTTAGTTTTAGGAGGGGGAAAAGCAGGACGGATGGGCAGAAGGGGAGGAAAGAGAGAGTAAAGGACAAGTGAGGGAACATTTTCCCTTCCACCCTCCCCTCCTTCCCGCCTTTCTCTCCTCCTCATGTGAAGGACAAGCCTGGCGGGGCTGCGGTCTGGCCCTGCGATTGTGTACGGCGCCTTGCGGTGCCTCACACAGGAACCCCATTAATCACTGGAGCAGGTCTCTCACTCCTGGACACAAAGACCCCACACACTGCGTACACTTGCACATGCAAACACACAAGCACGTTGCAAAGTTGCATTTCTGCTGGTGGAAAAAAAAAAGAGCAAGTGAGGGGACGGAGATATCTGAGCCTTTTCACAGAAGTACACGTAATTATTTCTAAAATGTTTTGGCAGTGCTGTGCAGAAAGAAAACTGAGCAAGGAATGCCAAATAGTTTGGAATTACACCAAAAGAGCGGTCTTGAATTGGTTTAGCATTTAGTCATGGAGTGAATTTGCTCCTACAACACCACTCAGCGCTGGTATTAAAGAGAAACTAAAGTGTCCTGATCCTGTGGTGTCAGGAAAGCTTATCTCTTACTGAAAAATAACGCCTTCTGATTCCATTAAATAAGCAAGCAAATAGCGAAAGATGACTCCACTGTCTTCAGTTATTAGAAAGACATGCAGGAGATACACATATTATCCCACAAGTCAAGCAGGCAATGTTTTCCAGGTCATTTGGTGGAGAAATCCCTGCAGCAATTCTATTTCCATCAGCCGCCTTGAGCACGAGTCCATGTGTGCACAGTCCGTCTATAGTGGGAGCCCAGGAAAGGACACAGCTGAGGTCATCCCCTATATTAAGACTACAGGCTCCTCTTACTGCCATCATGCACTGTAAAAAAAAACAATAATACAGAAGTTAACAAGTCCTTTAAAGAGATTAAATGTGATTGTGCTAGTTCCAAATGAATAATTGGCGGATTTGTGTCATTTAGAACAGTGATTGTTAATTTGCATGTGCAATAATGTGTGTATTATTTACATCTTGAAGAAAAACATTAATTACAGCAGAAAGTGAGTATTCAGTGTAAATGAATGCAAAAGAATGACTATTTTTCATTGCTGTTTTAAAGAAGACTAGTTGTATTTGTAGTCACTTATTGGCTTTGTTGCCATGTCAGAACACACATACCTTGAGATTCATTTGCTTATCTGCCTGAGTGTGTAAGTGCAAGATGCTTGTGGAAACCTGTGCACCAGAAGATAAGAACTACTCTACAGACTCTTGCAGGATTTTTTTATTGTTACTATTATTATTACTACTATTATTATTATTATTATTATTATTATTATTATTATTATTATTATTATTATTATTATTAAATTTATTATCATTATATAAATATCATTATAATAATTTAATTTATTTTTATTATTAGACTTATTATTATCATTATCGTACAGTTAAAGAGTAAACAAGTCTTTCATCCATCCCTTTGCAGTCAAACATGCTCCAGTGTGGCTGAGACTTCCCTTTGAGTGTGTGGCCTGGTTTCGAGTCCAACCTGTGGCCCCTTACCAGCATATCGCACCCCTCACCCTGGCTCCTGTCCTCTCTGAATAAAGGAACAAAAGTTCCAAAAGAAAAAAATAAAATAAAACCCTAAAGTGTGAAAATCAAATGAACTACTAAATTGGAAAAAAAACAAAAAAAAAACCAACATAAAGTAAGTTACAATTGCAATATTTTTTTTACATCTAAAAAGAAAAAAAAAAGACAAAAAAAAGACAAACATGCTTTTATGCTGGGTAGGTGAATGCTAATATTGTTTCCATTAAATGGGATATTTCTCCTTTTGTTGAAAATTTGAATATGTAAAATTTAAAGTATTTGCACTTCCATAAAATTTTGGCTCTCCACAAGTATAAGGTGACTTTTCTGCCCTTTCTAGCAGAATGTTTTTTTTCTGTTTTCCCCATGTCAAAAAGGGGTCAGTTAATCACAAACTTAAACAATGTTTCAGCCATTGTCTATGATAAATATTTTCCTCTATGTGCTTAAAATGTATAGATGCCTCTAGAATATCCAGACCCGTGCATTTGCAAGCATAAAAAGTCAGGTTGAAAACAAACAGGATGTTGGATTGATTGCTTAATCTGCAGGTGTAAAGGGGGAGGAGTAAAATGTGCAGCTGTGTGGCATACGAAAAGACAATCATCCATATATATGTGTGTGTGTGTGTTTGTTTTCTTGTGCATGTGAGTGTGTATCCTCCTCCTCCTCCACTGCTGCCTCTCAGACATCCCACTCTCATACCTAATCCCAGCTCCAGCCGCCGTAATTTACTGCCCCATCGGTAACTAGCCATCGACAGGGAGGAGATGAGGAGGAGGGAAGGAGAGCGGCAGGAGCCAGCGGCGGGCTGAGGGTCAATGGCTGTATCGAGCACATAAACCCCCATGTAATGAGCAATATTTGTGTACCAGGAGGAAGGTCGACGGGGTGAAATGGAGAGGGAGTCTTGCGTCACGCGAAGACACAGGACGCCATTAGTCAAAGCTATAGAGCGCATATGTTAAGCACTTTCAAGCATGAAAGCACAAGTGTGCATGAAAAACTCAGTATTCTATTTTCTTTCCCAGCATTTTCATGGTGTATAATTTATTTATGTAATGTTTTTATAGCTTGTCTGATGTGCTGCTTGTAAAAGAGATTTCTGATCTTAATGAGACTGATGCAGATAAGCGAGGATGAAACCAAAGCTAGCTGCTAAAGAGGACATTTGTTTGTGTTTGTCGTGAATCATTATCCTAATTATGTATTATTGCATAATCAATGTGTTTATCATGATGAGGCAGATCAGTCTGTGTACAAAACTCCTGCATGTGATGAGGTAGACGTGTGTGGTCTGGAAATGATGTCATAACAGCTGATGTAAACATAGATCAGAGGGGCCAAACTTTTTTCAAAGAGGGCGTTCTTTGATTTTCCGAAAATTATCAAGAACCAGCGGCTCTTACTGATATATTTACTGTCTGTGACAGTCATCTATGAATAATATATTTATTATAGCTCTCCATTTGGGGGCGCATAGGGAAAATGTGTCAGGATTTTTTTTATGTCAGGTTTAGAATCTGGATTTAACCAGGATTATATTTCATAATGTTTTTAGGAATATTTGACCTGCAAACAACATTTTTAGCCACAAATATTTATTATCCTGCTTTCGAAACTATTATTATAAATCATAAATACATTTATTTAACCATTTAGAGCTCAGTGTGATATTAGCATTAAAATCTGGTTATTAGATTTCAATTGGTGGTGGATTTAAAACTAGATAAGAGAGATCAATCATTCTTTTTGCATGAAATCTGAGGAGTTACACCTTCATTTTGTGATTTCAACATGTCCCAGAGTTTCCTTCCACTACTGTGTTTGCAGAAAACTAGTATGAAGCAAAAAACAAAAACCTCAAGGTCCAGACTGCTCACGTCTCCTCCTGTGTTGAATACATGCACATTTATTTCATTTACATTGTTGAGGGATGCAGCCATGACATATCTGTATTTAGAAAAACATACTTTATATTTTATTGTACTTTTTAGCAATTTATTTAATGAGTCTGGACATAAGTCTATACATGTTATTGAATTTTGGGATATAAGGGTTGCATTGATGTATAGCAAAAGTATTATGGAAAAAACGACACTACAGCTTGTTAAAATGTAAAGATATGCTCTGGCAGACTTGGTATGGTAGGTCATAGTAAGACTAATTGAGTTTCTGCTTTGGTTCTATACAGGTAGCCTATGAAAAGTCCAAATGTAGTTTCGCAAGATGTGACTGGATACACTTTGGTTTTGCTTGTGTGCTGAAAAATGTGATTGTGCACATGAGTTAGAACAGGGGTAGGCAACCTTTTCCATGACTCGTGCCACTTGTAAATGCTTTTAAATAAACTCATGCCCAAAGTACCAAGACTTAGTTCTTTCATAAAATCATCCGCAGTCGATAGGAATCACTCCTTAAATGGTTTTCCATGCTAAGCTATGCAGTGAGAAATGCTATAACTTCCTTCTGTTGGCTGGTTTTTAACAATACAGGAAGTTTTGAATGTGTTGCTTTGTTTCATATACTTTCCTAACACTAGCCACGTATACATGGACCCAAATATTCTGTTAGCATTCGGTTTATTTGCTCAAACAGAAAGAATTTAACCTTTGTATACACCTCATTCCAAAAGAAAAGTGCCAATCTGAATGGACACTTAATTGGTTTCACGGAGGTGGAATATTCCTTTCCCTAAACCGATTAGGGTATCATGTATCCACTCAAATGGAAAGTTGTCAGGGTGCGTTCTTTCAGCGCATGCTCAGATATGACGTAAGATGCAACCAGAGACGTTCTTTGATATATCACGTGATGTTTACGTTTTTATGCGCATGCAGCATTGACTATTCTGTTTGTTTATAGCCACCAGAGACTGGATTATTCCTTTCCATGTATACTATTCTTTACGGAAAAGTCATTCAGAAAGATTCCATTTGGAAAGACGAAAAACTCCTCATGTAAACGTAGCTAGTGATGCATGTTTGGTCAAAGAGTGCATGTTGCTTCATCTTTGGCCATCTCTAGCAATAGATCCATACTACTACTACGATTGCAAGCTAGCATACTGGTGTCCCAGAGATTTGCAGCGACCCACTGGCGAGACACATTTGAACACTTGTAACCTCATGATTTAAATTAATTATTTCATGTTTTTTGCTAAGCTGTTACATAAGTACATTTATAGTGTGCTCAATTTCTTGTTAAGTGTTAAACAGAATTCAATTCAATAGTTTTGTTATTTATTTATTTATTTTGCTCTCTGCCTCATTACTCTTTGCGTGCCAACAAAAATAGCCTTACGTGCCAGCTATAGCACCTGTGCACTGGGTTGCCTACCCCTAACTCAGAACATGATTAATTTCAGTGTCACATTTGATACAGTGAAGCTTCAAGCTGGAGGTTGTATGGAAATAGATCTCATCAACTGTTGGCCCCTGAGCCTGACTTCAGACATGCTTGCTTAAAAACATTTTCAAAAGGACTTTACTTTTTGTTTGTTTGTTCATGGAGGAACTGAGGATTGGCGGAGGGATTAGGGCGATGTATCTCGTGGTGTGTTTGAGATTTGATGCACATTGTGGCTACTTTAATCATCTCACTCCTAACCTGACCTCACACTGTAACAACAAACCCAGTGTACAGATTTTTTTTTTATCACCCTCCTCCCTGATCTCGAAAACCCTGCTCAGATCCGCCTGAACACAGCCCCCCTTCCCCCCATTTTTAAAGTGATGGGGCTCAGGAGCGTGGAGCTCCAGCATGTGTTTCATAATGATTAAACGCTAAGTGAGGAGCCCATCAGTGACCGGGCATCACACCTCCAGGTGCTGTTAATCATCTGAACAATACTCTCTCACTGACGCACACACAATGGATCCATACGCACAGGCAATCAGCCATTAAACCCATCAGCGGACGACTGTGATACCACTCATGACAAGTGTTTTTTTGGGGAGTGAAAATCAGAAGCTGACTGATCTGAATCAATGTGCTAATGGTGCATGTTACTCTAATTAATTAAAGCAGGAAAAGCAAGCAGTGTCTTTGTATTTAAGACTTAATTGTTGAGATTAGAAAACAACACAAGATGTTGATTGAATTCGAAGCTTTAAAAACATTCACAAGCAAATATTTAACAGAAGCAAACAGGAAAGGTTTGGAAGTAGCTGCTCGCAAATGTAGTTATTCAATAAAGCCGCGCATGCATTAAATATGCAGCCTGTAAATCTTTTATAATCTAATTATAAGCAGTCTAAAAATCCTGCACAATCATTTAAACGTGCAATGTGAATTCACAGTGTTGTAACCAGACTCAGTTTAGCTGCAGCTTGATTTAAATCCAGCTAAAAGAGGTACATTTACAAGGACTTTTTGTTGTTGTTGTTGTTTCTAGAAGAGAAAGCCTCGTGACCCATGACCACTCCACAAAATTCAACAACAGTGGCTTACGATAAGAGGAGGCATTACAGAATAACATGTTTCCTTTCTGTCTGATTAATGCATCAGTGACAGATGCTGAGGGGATTAGGTTTAGATTAGTATCCTTTCCACCGACTCTGTTTTCCTCTGTTTGCCACATTGCTTTTTCCAGTGTTCCTTTTAAGAAACAAACAGGATCAGCTTTCTCCGGTTTCCCTCCCTTTGAGGCAGCTTTTTTCTTTCTTTTTATCAAATAGATTATTTTATTCACTTTAACAAGTTGACTTTTGCTCACTTGTTCGTGTTGAAATGTCAAACTCCTCTCTGTAAGACAACAGACTTCCTCTCCTGCTGTTTCACTTCACTGCTCTGTGCTCTTCTTTTCAAACATGACTCATTATTTCACCTTTATTAATCTGATTCATCACTCTCGCTGAGGTTACAGGAAGTTAGTTTTTCTACTGAACCTGGCATTGAGAGCTCCTGGGCGGATTCTGGCGCCTGTTTAGCCACCCAGAGATAAAGCTATCAGCGACAGGGGTTGTTCTCCATTGTTGAGCGCAACACCCGCTCCCTAATGAAGTGCATGTAAGCGGCATAAAGGGACCAGGGTGTGTCTTTTCCTCCCTAACCTCAGCTACGCCGGTTTTCTCAGGGCTCCCTGAAACTGCATTCATAAGCAGATGTCTGCTGGCAGGGCCTGTCAGATAATGACAAAGGATTAAATCGCCTGATTCCCACACCACCAGCACACTGTTTGTCTACCCTCTTTAGCCACAATTTATGGGCGCTGCAGAGCAGAGATAGATCGGCTAGAGGAGTATAAGCCTCTGAGGAATAAAGAGGGGCGCTAATCGGTGAGGAATAATTCCAATTCAGGGGAGTGATTTGGGATTAATAAAAATGCAAATTTACAGAGATGTGATGGAATGATTTCTTGTGTTCATGACACGTTTGCTTGAGGAGTTGACATGTTAAGCTAGCCACACATATAAGCTAAGTGGTTTCATCACTTAGTATCTGAGAATTATTGGCTAGTGAGAGTTAAAACAGGCAAAAACTCTTTGATGATTCGGTCAAAAATGAAGAATATAATTGGAGATTTTGAGCATACTGAAACCACTTTGCTAAAGCTAAAGCTAGCAAAGCTTGGAGTAAAAAATGCAATGACTAAAAACTACTAGCTTAAAACTGTTCAAAGCTGGAAATATGTTTGTTTACCAACTAGCTTACCTCAGAGGGTACAATTAATAAAAAAAACTGTGTGATAAAAATTTCCCTCCAAAGCTAGCTGTTCCCCTTGGCTTTAGTTAACATATTCATAAACAATGGCAAAAAACTACGTCTGGATCTGTTCGAAAGGCAAAAGAGCTAACACTGTGTTTAATCATCGAAATGAAAGTTTATCACATGTAAACTCAATGAAAAGACAGGGGTACACTTAAGTTTTTGTCAAGTGGCGCAAATGACACAAGCTATTGGCGAATTGTAATAAAATGGCAACAACTTGCATCATTTTCAACTCTCTACTTGCTTCATTTGCTTCCTTTACTTATTCAAAGAGCTGGGAAAGCTGATAATTCGTACCAAAATAGCCAATTAATGTGGAAATACCCCTGTGACTAATGACCATACAGCAGGGGTGGCCAACCAGTCAGAGAACCAAGAGCCACAAAAGACCGAGATACTACGGAGAGCCACATCACGCACGTGGTCTTACAAACACACTTCCTCTCACACATAAACGAAATGACATAAAATGAAAATCAATACATTTCCAATTTTCAAAGTGAGATTTACTGTGTTTGTGTGTTTCAATTCGTACTAGACAAGAGAATATATATAATATATTATATATATATATATATATATATATATATATATATATATATATATATATATATATATATATATATACACATAGTTCAGCTTGATCGACACACCACTACTCATAGCTATATATAATTTTTTATGAATGGATCGAAGAGCCACATGCGGCTCGTGAGCCACAGGTTGGCCACCCCTGCCATACAGACTAGCAGAGGTTCCTTTTTCTGAAAAAATGAAGGACAAATTGGTTTTGGCGGGAAAATAATATCCACGACATTCTATGACACAACCTCTATTTAATGGACTCCCCTTCAGTAAGATTTACGTTTCTTGGTACTTAAAAGTGGAGCGAATTATTTGTGCCAATCAGGTGAGTAAACACAAGGCTTCTAAGCATTTAAATCAAGGAGGCAACATCCGGCTTATAGAAAATGATGCACACATACACACCATCCAAAATATGGACTTGAACAAAATTAAAAAATATTTACAGCCCGGTTTAAAAAAAAACAGATTGGGTCTGAAAAGCTCATTTCTCTATCAGCACAAACTGTGCAGGGATAATTTTCTTTTCGTAGTCAGCAGTTGAGAAGATTTTAAGATCACAAGTTTACCCAATCAGAGGCACAGCTCACTTGACTAAGCTTAAAGACTGTAGCTTAAAGCCCACCTCTTTAATCAGCATTTCTAACACGCCCCCCAGCTGATGAAAGGCTTCATTAGTTATTACTACTTATTTATTCAGGGTGATGTCACAGACACAGTCGTTACAGTCTAAGTTTAAACACATGTAAGTTAATGTTTTTATTTGAGTCTGGTGTAAATGCAGCACAAGTAGATAAACATATTTCAGTTCAGCTCTGTTAGCTAAGCTAGCTGTTCTTACCTAGGTTAATTTAACTCTTTTTTTCTCAATTTTGAGCAGCACACATATTTTTTTTCCCGGATACACCCAAGCTTCACGTTTCAAGTGAGAGGAGCGAAACTCAGGGTGTAGAGTTCGCTTTAACCTTGTCACAGCTGAGTGTTTTGCACATTAGGTAAGCTGGGTTTTGGCAGAGGTCCAAAAGTTGTGAGGGTTCTCTGAGGTCGCAAAGGCAACAAGATATTTCGACTCTAATCATTTGTCAGTCAAATAAAGGAAGAGAAAACATGGATCAGATCGTCTCTTAGAAGTCACTGCTTGAGTTGTGCTCATGATTTCAAGGATTGAGAAACACAGGTCTCTTTTTGATCTTAATAACTGATAACAACTGAAAAACTGTTAAGGCCTGATTGTAACATCACACATCTCTAAGTTTGCATTGAAAAGGGCAGATTTGTGCTGCTTTTCACTTCAGTATGTTTAATTAGAGAGAGAACTCCTGGAAAACTAATTTACTGACTGCTAGGAGTTATGCTAACAATAGATGAAAATGGATGAGCAGTTGTTCCAAAAATAAACAAAAACCCACCACACACGATAACCTGCAATTTTCAATGATGACACACATTTTTGTGTTTTATTTGTAAAATACAGAGATGACTTTGTACACACTGGTTATTTCTAGAAGATGATTTGTGTACTGAACCTGTCAGACTGTCATTTGTGTGTATTTTAGCGAATAGTCCCACTGGCTCCTCCAGTTTTTGTGGATCACCCTAAATAACACAGTGTGTTTGTCATTTGGGGATAATGTAACTGTGTGGTGAAAGAGTGTGGAGAGGCAAAGCAACAATTAGAGATCTGTTCTCTCCGGCTCTAACACGAGACAAGGGGAGGTCAGTGTTTTCATTTCTGGTTTGGTGGCGGTGTTATAATCAACTCGTAAGACGAGGCAGAGTTGAAAGCAGGACACATATTCTCACCTCAGGGAAGAGTTGAATCAAGGAGAGGTTCATGTTTCTCTTACTTTCACTTTTACCTTTGTTGACGCCTTTACCCAACCTGTCGAGCCATGAATTATTTGACCTCGTTCTGACATGTAATGTGGAACATTTCCTGGATGAGACGGGAATAGGTGTCCTGACAATCCCTGTCTTTGTTTGCAGTAAACTTCAGCACTCACCTGTGACTGCGGCGTCATTGGCAGCCTTCCAGGAGTGTGTGTGTGTGTGTGTGTGTTTAGTGTCTGTGCACACACTTAAACAAAAAAAAAGATAGAAAGGGAGGGTCAGTTAGGCGCCAATGTGTGTTGGTTTGCCTGTTTCCACACAGTCTGGGCCCCAGAGGAGGATTTGCAGGCCAGATAGGATTAGACTCCCTCTCTTTACACAACAGTGATGGGGATAAGGAGTCCACAGAGCTCGGGAGCACTCCAAAGCCTCTTTTAATACACAGCAGCAGAAAACCACACAGATGAGTACCTTAAACAGCTGAGCCCGCTCTGGCCATGTTTGGTTATCGATGCCAGTGGTCAGTTCTGCCCATAATCTGCACAGCATGCTGCAAAATTCTCCAAACATCAGGAGGATTCTCCAGATACTTGAGACGATTTACCCCTACAGGGGAAGAAATACATCTGTTGGATCATCACAGCACTTAATAAAAGTTGGACGGACCTTTGGTGTTTGGTGCAATCGAGATGAGTTGTGTGGCAATCTGCAGAACACACATTGAAATTTCCCAGAGGTTCCACTGCAATGATCTCCCCTTAAACGGCCTAAAAGACAAAAAACAAGATTTAAACCAGGAAAAATCACTTAATATAGACTTTAATAAAAGCAGCAGAAGATTTAACTAACAGGAAAACGTCTAATTGTGAATACTTCTCTCCCGATTATGTAACAAAAGCTGACATTGACAAGCATCCCAGTAGCACCAACAAACCACAGCTTCCACACTGGGAGCTTACTGGGCAGGGTCACTCCCGCCCTGTAACAGTTCAAGCAGCCTTAATCACATTAACACAAGCCACTTGCAGCTAAGTTCAATCTAACTGCAAACTCTCTGAGCTCTGATAAGAACTCCCCAGTCACTCAGACTCATCAAGCGCCGTGTTTGCCTTCCTTTGATCCCCTCGTATCACTTCCATCATGTCTTTATGTCAGACAGCATGCAGCACATCGCTTATTCCACCATTAGTTTTACTGGTTTTTGAGTCATAAGTTGGTCATAAAGACACATTCTCAGCGTTAATTCACTCCCTCTTCCCCTTCTTCTTTAGAGCTCATCATTCTTTCCATCTCATCCTGCAGTCGCTTCTCTTCATCTCCTTCATTTGCTGCCTCCTGCAGAGCAGATCGATCTCTTCGCAATCTGGCAGTGACACAAGGCTGTTAGAAGGACAAACTGCTACCAGATGTAAACTGTGTGGAAAAGAAAGCAATCGTCCACACATTAATGCTTCCTTTAAGTTTTGATTACTTGGATGTTGGAGTAAAAATGTATGAAGCTCACTCTTTCTGGATGTGGATCAGATAGAATATATATAAAAATCAAAAACAAAACAAATTGAAGAATTAAAGAGTGAGGCACAAATAAAGTCAGCACTGTTTCACCGTTATAGTGCTCTTGGATTTCAAGTTCAGAACTTCTTATGTCCCAATTTCCTGTGTCAAAAGGAGGGTAAATAAATCTATTGAATGCCAATGGTTTAAGATATCTGTGAATTTGTGTAGATGAAGCATCTTAGCCCTGGCTAACAAAGTGTCAAAAGCTAACAAATAAGCATTCCTTGAAATTCTTGGCCAAAATAAATCTGTTAAATCTGCTTCAAGTCAGTGAAACCTGAAAGTTAAATTTCCAGGTCTTTGACGCAATCTCTGTGTGACATGCTAACACACACCTAGCTAGAAAAGACAAATCATGCTATTAAAGTTATGCTAACTGTGGTACCTGCTAAATTTAGGTGGATGAGACACCATTAGCCTTTGCTAATGAAACTTATTAAGTTCATTGTATGCTATTTCTCAATTTGATGTGTTTTGAAGCGGCTAAACAAATCTATTAAAAGCTAATAATAGTTAATAGTATCTGCGAAATCTGTGGAGTTAATGCATTATTGGTCCTAGTTAACCAAGAATAGTGATAAGTCACATTATTTTGAGGTCTTTCATGTAATCATTGCACAGGGCATTGCTATCAAACACCTGGCAAGGACTTTTCATACGTAACAGTTTAGATAAGGTCTACGAGAAAGCATAAACCTGGGAAGCTAACCATCACATGTACAGTGGAAACAAATGAATTGATGTTAGCACATACCTAGTTATTTATTTGTTAGCCTTATTTCTCCAGTCTTATCAAAATTTTCATCTTAGTTTATAATTTTGTGTTTTTTTTACTTTTCTAATGTAGCTTTTATTTAATTTCATAGATGTGTCTTTTAGATTTTGCTCTTTCTTATTTCAAGGTACAAATGAAGTAATCTAATCTAACCTCCAGGAAAGATACCAAGGACTGGGTGTAAGAACAAGAAATCCAATGGGGGATAAGCTCACCTGGGCTACTGAATCAGGTGACCAAGCGACAACCTCCGGTCTAAGATTATGAGACCATGTGGAAGTGCTAAAATCTGCTGACTCTTGAGTGTCTGCTTGAGGCTGGCTCCAGAAGTACTGGAAGTCACGTACACTACAAGCCAAAAAAAGTGTTTTCACAGCAGAATTAAACATATTTACAGCTTGGTTCAAAAAACATCTCCTGTCTGAATCGCTAATTTCCCTATCAGCACACTCTGTACGGGACGTGAATTTTTTTCTAAGACGATATTAAGATCGATAGCTGATACATGGCCGATCTGCTTCAAAAATCTGTATGAGAGACAGATGAGTGATGTTGTGGAGACTATGTCCATCAATTATACAGTCTATGCAGGTTACAAGCTGTGTAGCAGCATTAAGGGAAGCGACCAGCCCAAGTGTTGTTGTTCCCATAATTTTTCAAAGTAAAGTTTTAACAAAAGAACATTGACTGGTTTCAAATCAGTAGTACAAGATGTTTGTATTATCTGTGGAGTCTTGATGTTGTAGCACATCCATCACATTGATTTCCCCTTTCCTTCACAGCTGGTGCTGCATTTCTAGATAACAATGATGACCTAGAGGTAACTGAGCTCCCGCTCCAGGAATGATACGTTCAGTGATGTAAGACAACCCAGTGACTTTTCCACACCACTTATACCAACACTTAATTTCTGTTATAAACCAATCCAAAAGTATTTATTATATAGGAGAAAGAAACAGAAATGTAGAAAAGAGAAACAACGGGAAAAAATCTTTTATCATCTATTATTATTAAGTGACACAGGCATAGGAGGTTACTTCTTGATTTTCTGTATCCATGGGAAGCTAAATAAATCTGGCAGAGTGTTATTACCCTGTGCTAACAAAGTATTGTGATACATTACATTATTTTGAGGGTTTTGGTACAATCCATACATTGGCCATGCTAATACAAACCTAGCTAGAAAAGCTAATATAACTTGGCTACTTTGCTGGCAGCTAAAAACATGCCAGAATTGAATGCTAACAGTGGTAGCTGCTCAGTTTTGTAGCGAAGAAACTGTTGGTCCAAGCTAACAAAGTGTGATAAGTTCAAGGTTGGTTAATTCTCAATTCCATGTGTCTTGACGAAGCTAAATAGATCTGTTGAATGATAAGAACAGTAGATCATCTAACATAAACAGAATTTGAGGAAAGTGGTCCTGAATTAATGTAATTATGTTTCCATTCAGTGTAGAGGAAACTTATTTGTGTGGTGTGATATAAATGCTAACAGGCCACCCAACTCTCTGCTATTCCCGGAGAAGCCTCCATTTGTTGGTTGCTAAATTCAAAATTTCATGCCACTAAATGACTCGCTGGTGGCAGAGCGCTGATGCTCAGTGTTCACATTGATTCAAAGGAGAGGAGATTGACATGCAGCCAGTTCAGACAGCACTCGGCTAAGATTACTGCTGCTCACAGTCTGTTCTGGTGTACAAGATTAGAAAATAACCAAGTGTGGACTATGATAACTTTATTAACCAGTTCTTTGGTAGCACGATGTGCTCAAGGCTTCACTTTCTCTCAGTGTGTAAAAAGCTGTTTGGCCCGACTCACTCTGAGTCTAAACAGGCATAGAAAGGGTGTTACAGAGATGGCAACCCATGAAAGAGGAGGGAGGTCGTAAAGAATCCTGTTTCCGCCAACACAGAGTAGCTTTTACAGGGTCTCTGCCACAGATCAAGGGGTCAGGGGGTCTGGAGCTGCGTGTCTGTGTGGTTATTGAGTGGTGAGCAGCAGGGTTCAGATCCCGGTCATGGGTGTTTATAGATTGATAAATAAGATTCAAAAAACAATGCTTCACAACGAGTGAAAGCTCATTAAAGTCGCAGCTGTGGATGGATGGAGGGATGGAAAAAAAGAGGGAAAGGAGGCTACTTTCACTGTCTGTTCAGCTCTTAGTCTGCAGACCTGTAGATGGAGAAGGGAGGGAGGGATGGGTGGAGGGGAGGAGAGGGGAGGAGAGGGGGGTCGGTCAGCTGTATTTAGCAGGAGAAGCTTCCTGTGCGTGGGCCTCATGGCGCCTGAGCGGGGGACGGGATCCACAATCCAACTTGCTGTCTCCACAAAACACCCTTTACTGCAAAACACACACACACACACACACTAACACACACACACCCTCTGGCACGGATTCTGCTCTCAATTTCCTGCCTGTAATTCTGGCTGCTGGTCAGAGAAAAAAAAACAACAACTTCCGAATAGTGAAAGAAAGAGTCCGGACAATTGTTCCTCGCTTAGATCACGTGTAGATAATCATGCTCCACGGAACAAGAGGGATGTTGTGTAACAGGAGAGGAGGAAAAGGAGACAGGCTGAGAAATCTGATTTCAACAATTACTGACACTGATTGATGATGCCGTATCTGGTAATTTTCACTGTCAAAATTAACAAAAAAAAATCTTAAAGCTTTATGAGCTGGTTAAACATATGTCATAAATTACATACATGTTAGTCTGCAGTGTCATCTTTGTGCACAGCTATGGGTATTGATTCCTCCTGAATTATATGCTCCATATCAGATCAATAAGAGGAATTCCCTGAAGGTGCACAGACAACGTGGCTCTAACATCCTGTCATTTGACTACCAGGCCCGCAGAGGAGTTTTGCAAATTAGTCGAGGCAGAAGCCACGTCAGAGCATTAAGGGTGTACAAGTGCAGTAAAATAAGATGCTGAATTGTCCTTTATTGGTGCAAAGTTTAACATGTTGTACTTTATGGTTGTTTTCACTCTAAGGCTTCTCTGTGTTGATTTGAGCTGTGTGACTTAACATTTTTTTAAACTTAAAGCAGTTTAACAGATTAATTCTGCCTTCTGTGTACACAGAATATTAACAAACATTACCCTGTACACACATAATACTTTGTCAGCGCCAATAAATTTTATCTATACAAATTAAGCAGAAACTCAACACTATTAGCGTTCACCAGTTATATTTTGTCCTACTCCTGGACACAGCGAGTGGAGAAATGATCAATTATAACCAAGGTTATAATAGTTTTGGATTTGTCATTGTAGTTTAGTTTTAGTTAGTTTTCACATTTTTTCCATTGTGGTTTGGTTTTAATTAGTTTTAGAGCAGGCATTCTAGTTTTTATTTAGTTCTGATTTTTGCAACAAGGCTTAGTTTTAGTTGAGTTTTAGTTTAATTATAGTTTTTTCATACCATATTTGCCAGTCAATGCTGATACTGAACTGTTGGCTGCTGCCTTAAACACAAGAAAATAATATAAACCTAATATAAAAAAATATAAACATAAATTATATAAAAATAATATAAACATAAATTACATTAAAATAATACAAATATGAAATATATAAACAATATAATATGAGCTTAAATAATTAGAAATTTGGACTCTGTTACAATAAAGACAGACTCACATTAAATTAAACTATTACAGATGCCACCACGTTTCATTACAGCACAGCGCACAGCCAGTCAGTACAGTAAACAAGCAGGTCCCAGTACGTCGCTATAATGGTGCCATACAGCACTGACAACTGCAGAAAACTGTCATAAAATTAGTTGGGAAAATGTGTAAGATAAATTTAAATCCTAAAAGCTATTAATATTGTCAGAAACGATAAAACGAAGGATATTTTGTCTAGAACTTTGGTTAGTTTCAGTTGGTTTTGTGAACACAAGATCCAGTTTTAGTTTCCTTATCGTTTTTTTTTTCTTTTCTAGTTTTTATTAGTTGGAGTTAACTGCAATGTATTTTAAATTTTAGATTTTGTTTTTAGTTTCGTTTTAGTTAACTATAATAACTTTGGTTGTAACCTCATTATCGTTGTTTTTTTTAAGCTACGGCTAACAATGTTAGCATTCTAGCACACTAACCATAATGCACAGTTAAAACCCTGAGTATGTCACAGTTTCGCAGATATATGGTTTTAACGGGAAGACATGGGTAAATGAAAAGCAGGAATACATGATGACATACCTGCTTTATGAAGAAGCATTTGTGACCAGGGGTATGACTTTGTGGTGACAATGCAAGAGCAGTCTGGTTCTGGATCCAGCGGCGCAAGATCCAAGCCCCACCCCTCTTGCTGGCTGTAAACAAATAGAGAAATCGGGGGTTTGGTGTTTGAGCACGTGAAGTTGATCAAATGGGCGTCATGAGCATTGGCAACTTTGTGAAGATGATGCAGTGAAAGAAGATGTGATTTAATTTCAGGGGGCCCAAAACTGAACCCAAAACTGTAAATGTGAATCTGGTGGTATTGTTACAGAAGACAATGAAGTCTAAAAAGTGACAAATTTCTGTACACCTCTGTTTGATTGAGCAGATGTGAAGATATTTTAATCTGGATCAAAGTGATTGATCAAACACTACTACTTCTGTAGAGTCAGAAACAGGCAAACAAATAATCAACAGACTTGGACACCAGTCAGTGAATGGCCAAAAGACAAGTTACATAGATATTTCCCATTGGCATTGGACATGGGAAGTTTCACCCTCAGGCTTAAAGAAGCAGAACAACAGTGCTTCACACAAAGTGCTAACTCAGCAATCTGAAGTCAAATCAAACACCACTCATTTCACCAAACAGAACTTAAAAACAAACACAAGGTACCAAATCACTAATTAGCCCGGCCTTTAGTTCTCACACAGGATAAACAATCTCAGCAAGGACAGCTTCATAATTAAAACCCATAGTAACCTTGTGTCCACATGCTGTAAAACAAACACTCATTCCTCCCGTGTCTCTCTCTTTATACACCAGCTCTGGTCATCTTCTCACCAACAATTTCTTTTTCACGGACATTACAAGACCCAGAGGATGTTCCTAATTACAGGGTGCGTGTAAACCAAACCAAGCCTAGTTACCCCTGGAGGGGTAAGAACTGAAGAACATCAGGCCGGAGCCAGTTTTATTGTTGTTGCCAAGGCTGAGGAGAAGAGCAAGGAGGAAGTCCTAAATCAATCTGGCTCACTGTGGGGCTCACAGTAGGAGAGAGGCTGTCATCAACAGGAGGTGGATCTGTCACGATCAATTACAAAACCGCAGGGAATAACCCTAATGAATTCTCAATCCAGCCTTTGTCTCGCCATGATTTAGTTTTAGGCTTTTACTGTGTTAATAAACTCCTTACAGTTCATGTCTACACTTGAAAAGACATTAATCTTTTTTTTTTCATAAAAAGGCATATCTAGGTTACATGGCAGCAATTTAAGGAGGTCATTCAGCCAAACAGTGAAACCTCTTAATTTACATGAAGACATTTAAAAATAAAGTCAACTCTGAATCACATCCTTTTCTCTAAGAACTAAATACTAAGCGAGTTAAAGATGCTGGGAAGAGTATTCTTTTGTTGCTGATTGTAGTGACACCTTCGGTAGTTTCATTCCTGTATGAAGACACCATGTCCCATGAGCACTATCACCCCTTACAAAGATGTGACTCTTGTCAAGGCATGGGTTTGTTTTGGAAGCAAACGAATGGACATCAGATCTTCGTTTTTAAACTACCTTTTTTTTTTGTTGTTCAAGACAACTTTTTGTAGTTTTTAGTGTAGCTTAGTGTACAGAAGGTGAGCAGATTATCTGTTTCGCGTTAATCTCAGCCCAGTGCCTTAAGAGTTGCAAAATTCTGGGAAATTTTAAAGTTGTAAACTTCCTATGGGAATTTTTGGAAATGAACGTGAATTAACAAGAATTAATAGGAGTTAATGGGAATTAATGGGAATTCACAGGAATTTCAGGAGTTTATATTGAGTGCATTTACCTGGTCATATACAAATATTAGACATTTTGGTTTATTATAAGAAGACATGCATGCGAAAATGTCTAATGCAATATTTTTAAATGATACCAAAAATGAATTTTCATGAAAATTTTTGTTTATTTTCGAGGGGCAACATCCAGTTCAGAAAAATAAAGCCTATGGAAGTGCTGATAGTTGCTGTTCAGTGAGGATCCACTTCAAGCTAGCTGCAGAAAGACCAGAAGCCACCTACACACCAAGCCAAAAGAGAAAAAAACAGACTTTTACGACTTTAAAAAGCATATTTACAGCTTGGTTCAATGAAACGCTTGGGTCTGAAACGCTGATTTTGCTATCGGCACACACTCTACAGGGAGGGGGTGAATTTATTTTCTACCTCAATGCTTTAGAAGATATTAGGATTGTTTGATTGTCCAATCAGACACTTAACTCATCTCACATGACTGACAGGCGCCCTACAGCTGTTAGAAAGGAAGCTCAAAGCCCCCAGATAATCAATGTAGCTGCATCTGTAGACGGGCTTCATTTCACGGTATCAGGAACAGCCGGGTGACATCGCAGAAACTACGTCCACGTTTTATACAGTCCGAGGTAATTTTCATTAAAAAATAATCCCATTAAAGAATGTTAAACTATTTAGTTCATCTTTTCTTCAGGCCATGCTTTCTGCTCGTTAAGGACCTGGACGTCGTCTTCAATGGCTGCTGTCTCATTTTAACTGGTCGTCATTTTCAGTGTCACAAATGGTTTCTTCCACAGAACAACACAATGAATGGTGAAAACTTTTTTTAGAAATTTAATTTCTAGAAAAATTAATTTAAGCTAATGGCAACAAAACCTTGCTGTAGACTCTCAGGTTTGAACAGACCACTGTGAAGTGTCATTAAAGTGGACATAAACACATACAGAAAAATAGTTTAACCTTAGAAGATACTTAGAAAATAACCAGTGTTGGTGCTGCTAACCTCATTTATGAATAGGCAAATATTTAAAAGTGAGACAGATATCAGTGGTATCTACAGTCACATGAAACGCCACCTCTGACTCCGTGTTAGATCTTATCTCTGCAGAGTCATTCATCGTCCTCAATGCACGGCTCAA
The DNA here is from genome assembly GCF_033239565.1 of Halichoeres trimaculatus. NCBI lineage: Eukaryota > Metazoa > Chordata > Actinopteri > Labriformes > Labridae > Halichoeres > Halichoeres trimaculatus. Next base: position 12,539,699 of record NW_027437196.1, read on the forward strand.
AAGAAGGGCAGGGCGACAAAGATGCTGTCAAAACCACAAAAATGTTGTCAAAGAATCAGCAGAAACTTTTAATGAGAGGAGAAGTGTAACGGATGCATAAATAGGTCATAAGTGCAGGTTGAGAGGTTTGTTGTGGCTGTTTTGTAACGCATTGTTTCTTTTAAGTGAAAGCTGACGCTGCAAAGAAAGAGGAGAGACTGGGAGTGGCACGGAGTCATAAAACAAAATAATTACACAGGAATGAAAAACTTACGAGTTCATGTTAAATAAGAGATGTTAAATCTCTCTGCTAAACTTTGAGGCTATAGCCAACAGGTTGCTAACTAAGACCAGACAACCTGTTCTCATTCAGCACTTGTTACAAACTGAATATAAATGACGATAATTATATTTATTTCATTTAAAGGACGAGCCTGAGGCCAAGTGCAAGGACATTAAAGAGTATTGATTCTTGCACAGCTTTCCCAATGTTCTCCTCATATGTAGGTCAATGAGGCTGCAGACTCGCTCAAGTGCAGCTTCAGTCAGATATTTAGGTCACACCCCAATTACAGCACGGCAGAGAGAGAAAGAGAAAAAGAGAGATGAGCTCTGCAGGGGAAATATCTTTATGGAATCCAGCCATTTTTTTTCTGTATTATTTTGTAGATATTTTCAGACGGAGCTCTGGCAGCAGCTCGGAGCAACAAGCAGCAGTAACAGTAAGAAAGATGACAGCCAGGGTGATTGGGTTTGAAAGTGGACCTGTCTAGCCTCTATGCTAATGCTCTGGCTCCTAGACAGTCTTCTGCTGGCGACGCTCTGCTGCATCCCTCTTTCTTTTTAGATGACATCACCATTCATACAGGCATGTTGACATCACTAGGAGAGCATGTTTGGCAATCATAACAACAACATGAAAATCAGAGCAGGTTTACATGCACGACTTTCCTTTCAAGTTCACATCTTATCTGCATCTTGTCACCTTTTGGAAAAAAAAGAGAAAAAAACCCTGATTTACATCCCCGAAACAAATCCATGAATCCATCCTTCAGGCTGAGAATCAGTGTGAGGTTTTACAAGAGGCAAAAGAATGCTGCCAACCCTATTTTACCTCTCCAAGGGAAGCCCTGGGAGAGTAAGCAGCCTGAATGTAAAGTCAATACCATCATACACAAGCTCTGCATGTGGTCTGCGTCAGATCAGCCCCGGGAGCGACTCTCAGCAAGCGGGGGGATGGATGGGAGAGCTCATTTGAAATCCTTTGAATGCACAAAAGAGCCGAAGGAAGAGATGTTGAAGTCTGAGGTGAAAATGACAAACATGCCGCTGCAGGTGCTGCAAATAAAAATCTCTTTTTCTGTTTTTTTCTGTTTTATTTTTAAAGAACAAATGGTAAAGACAAACAGTTTTTAAGAGAAAAACAGGAGAAGGAGAGTTCCTGATTCACACGATTGTGATTAGCCTGACAGATTTAGTGCAAGGTGACAAGACGGCCTTGCTCTCTAATTGGGGGTTTTCAGCTCTGTACAATATTAAAACCAGCTTCAGACTGGCAAAGTGACACTAACTCAACCCCCACATACGCTGCAGACAAAGATGAAGGAAAACTTAACTAACTCCGTGATGATGAACCTTTAACACTCAAAGTTATACGTCTTTCCTAAGCACAGACGCAGCTTTGTTTTTAAAGAATTCACTCTCATCCACCCATCAACATTTGTGGGTTAACTCTGGGTTTTCCAGTTGCTTTATTACCACCTGGCACTCTGCATCACATAAAACTAGCCCAGCTGCAGGGTCAGGCCCTCCCACAGAAATCCCCTGTGTGGTGTTTGCATGAATGTAAACAACTAACACCCTCTAGCACAGCCTGGCTTTAATGCAACACACTGATTTTCATAGAATGAATGCTATTGAATGATAATAAAGAAGAGTCATAAGAAAGTCGTGGATCATTTTTATGGCTGATAAACAAGTCTGGGGAAAGTCCCAGAGAGGAGTTTTTTCTCAGCTGCAACAACAAAGTCTCAAAAAACAGCACTGACCTCTTCAGATATAATTAGCATTATTTGTTCGTACTAGCAAAGTGAGTCAGGGAAGCTAGTATCAAAGTGGTCCACTAACAGTCAAGACCAGTGGTTCCCAAAGTGGGGGTCGGGACCTCCTGGGGAGGTCGCAAAACACTGATAAGGAGGTCAGGAAATGTCTTTAGAATCAACAACTTTTTGCAATTCAATTTCATCCATTATTGAGGAAATACAAACAAACAAATGGTTAAATTTTATATAAAATCATGCCAACAGAAAATGTTTGACATGTTGGTCCCACAGGACCCCTGCGGTGAATAAAACGCTGGTTAAATTAAGAAACACAACAGTATGTGCACAAAGAGAGATGAGTTTTCTACCAATCAGCCAGATTATATGTCTTGAGGCCCCTTTTTTGGTCATTATTGTCTGTTTTTGAATCAACCTATTCGTTTATTCCCACAGTAGGGGGTCACAGCTGAGAAGTTTGGGAACCCCTGGTCCAGACTAACCACAAACAACTTAAGTCTAGACTGAAATATCTTGTTAACTATTGAATAAACTGACATAAAATAGGTAAGGACTCACTACCAGAGGAAGACAACTTGAATTTACTAATTTGTGTATAGTAGGTTATAATGCTGAATCCATGTTTAATTGAAGCAAGAATTTAGACAGAGGGAAAACCTAGTTAGTTATTTGGCTGCAGGTGCTGCCATTAAGTGCAGGATTTTTTGTCTTTATTTTTAATCATGTAGAATAATCTAGCCGACAAACCAAAATTTATTGCTACAACAATATACTTCAACCTTCAACAACATTCAGTAACAGTGCTGAAAATTCAATAAGGGCTGGGTCTGAGACCTTCTGACTCATTCTACCCTTGTGGACAAAGAGGAGAAGGGTCAGCTTAAGTGTTCCCTGAACAGATGAGTCTTCAGACATCTCTTAAAAGTAGAAAGGAACTCTGTGGATCATATGGAGTTAGGTAATTCATTCCACCATTTGGGCACAACAGAGGAGAAGAGTCTGGCTAGTGATTTGGAGCCGTGCTGGGCTGGGAGCACCAGGCTGGCTTTTCTATGAACCCGGTTTATTTTGCTACAGGTGTTCAATACTGGATTCCTTTATCTCTAACCCCATGACTTTTGGACTTGGACACGCAAGTCTATTTAGATTCCCAAGGCCAGAAAATGTTTTAACGCAAAATATTTAGAGGCAAAAAAGTTGCCTGCTGTTATCAGTAAAGAAAGTTTGGGCATCATGTTTTACTTTTAATGTCTTAAAATGAGACATATTATTGACTTCTCAGGTGAATGTGGCTAAAATTAGACAACTTTTACCAGAATTAAGACATTAAATTAAAAAAATAAATAAATAAATTTCAGTTGTTGCAGCATGGTTTTAGTTTTTTTTTTCTATGCTTCGCGCTAATACATGCCCTAAGATACTGTCAGCAGTTGAGCTAAATACAAAATAGACTTGTGACTGTAATTGACTGCAGTTCCTCTAGTGTCCACTTGAGGCTGGCTCTGGACGTAGCTGAAAAAACATACACACTTATTTATAAGAAGCTGAACTTTACAACTAAAATAAACATGTTTACAGCCTTTACAAAAAAAGTCTGATTAGTTATTTTCTCTAATAGCAAAAACTGTACAGGGATGAACTTTTAAAACTCAGCAGTTTGAAAGATACAAAGAGAACAAATTTTGCATCACTGTAGACATGGCTCACTTGATTGACAGGCAGACACATAACAGTTGAAGATAAAAGGTGCAGCTTGCCTCTTGCTAACTTGATGACAAGTCTTTTTTCAAAGTAGGAGAGCATTATGGGTAAATTAGTTTCCAATTACGCCTTAGTTTCTCCTAAATCAAGTAAAAAGACATTTCAGCTGACTTTGTGTGCCACTATAACCAGCCCCCAACAGAAACTTCCATGATTTTTTTCACTCTGTATAAAGGAAAAATGATCATCTTACAATTTGGAAATGCTTGACTTTAAGTTGGCTTTCTCTAAAATCCCTCCTCTGTTACTCATCACCATCAGCCACATTGAATATTTGGACATCTTTCCTGCAGAAAAATTCTTGCGAGCTGTACTAACAGTGAGCGATAGCAGAAAATATTTCCCCCTTAATCTTAAGCCTGTTATTCTAAGGCTCTTTCCCTCTGGCAGTGGAGACACACAGGATAGCTTTTCCCAGTGTTATCCCTCAAATCTTCCCCAAGTTATTGCTTGCATTAGTCTGGTTATTTCAGCTGTAATATCAAAGCAACACAATGGATGCATCAGAACACAATGTCCTTTAGTAAAAAAAAAAAAAAAAGCATGGAGGAAAAACAGAAATCCAGCAACAGACACTTAATGAGTTCCTTTAGGAGAGGCAGGTCAGGAAGGTCTGAAAAGTTGAATTACATCTTTTTTTCACACTTCCAAATGGTATTCCAATAACTTATATTGTTATCAGTTAATAAATGAAATGACTAAAGCCTGGTTTATGGTTCTAGCTCACGCAGTCATGCGTGCACATGTGTCCACATTTTGCAAAACTCCTCCTAAATACATGGGGGCAGTGTGGCCTGTATGTTCATGTGTTTCTGGTCCTTTTACATTTTCTGCTAACTGTTTGAGGTGATTTTGAGTGTATTTATGTTAAATAGCAGCTGATGCATGATGCTGTTTATCATGACGCAACTACTATATGGAAAGATAGAAAGAAGATGCTGGTGAAGACAAAAATTGTACGTCTTTGCAGCAATTTTTGGAAATGACCAATCACAGGGCTTGCAGTTGTAACATTTGAAGGAGGTGTGAGTCAGGTTACACATGACAAACTACACTGGGACTGGACTGAGACAGCCCAAACTCAGATTTAAACCAACTGCAAAACTAATGGCTCAAATACACCAGATGCATCTACGGTCCGGCTCTGCTCCATTGAGTGTTGACTGCATTCGCCAACTCACACCGGCTACATATTCAGTCCACCACAAATGAGCCATTTTTGAGCCTCTCCTCATTCTTTTTTGGGCTGAAAAACTTGTTGACTTCTGGCCTGGCTGCTCTCATTGTGCCTGTTTGTTATTTTAGTCGGGCTAAATACGATCTGATTTTGACATGGTTTGTTTTATTTTGAAAGTCACCAGGTGATTTTAGGTAGTTCTGTGCACAACTTCCTGTCCCGTCCATCTGCTTTTTGTCAAACTGAGGAGTCACAGCTCCGGCATAAGGCAAAAATAGGATTGTTGCGCATCTGGTGTCTCAGCTGTTAGCTAGCAATATTAACCCCAGACTCGGACTGAATCCTGTGCAGATCCGGTGCGGCTTCCGCATGTAATCCGTATCGTTAAAATCACTGTTGTAGGCTCACATTAGCCCCGTGCAGTGCGAGTCCGGTTGCGGAAGCTGTACGGCACATCGGAAAGAATCCGCAAGAAGTCAATTTTTCCCAGACGCTGGAGAGGGTCTGCGTCAAGCTGAATGAAATATGACAAGCTATACAGGAAGTGAAATTTCGGGTGGCATTAAGATCCTTGTTTTTCCAAATAAAATCAGTGTACAAACAAATGTAACTTGACTCTTCTTTGACAGCACAGTCGCGCTAGTAGTAAATGTACACATCACATCACACCCCGTGACACAGGTCGCAAACGTGAGCAGCACAGCATCTCCTTACTCGTTTTGATTAAATCAATGGACGACGAGAGACTCATCCTTGTGGTGGAAAGTCATTCCATTTTATATGACACATCCCATTCTTATTATAAGGATGATACAAAAGAGAAAAAGTAACGTTATTTAAAATAATAAACATTAGCGGAATAAAGGTTTGTGTGATTACTCATTGTAGAAGGAAATAACAATTCCAAAAGCACAACATGAGCGTGTAGTTTTAATATCTGTTATTTAGCCAAAAAGCAGCAGTCATTCACTTAGTGTGTAGCTTCTCTCTTTGTAACTGGAATAATATAAGAGCTGGTGACATTGAGATTACAGTAACAGAAACAGCTTTAAAGCTAGACTGCTGACATCATAGAAAAGTGTTAGATGTAAAACAATTAAAATGGGGAAGGAGTCAAACGTGTGGAAGCATGTTTGAATGCTTGTGTAACAGGCAGATATTCATTTTGTTGTGTGATCTGGATCAGTTTGTGTTAGGAGTAATCATGTCAGATGTGTGGGGGGTAGAGTCAGAGAGAAATAATAATAGATGAATTACATCATTGGATCTAAGCAGTGATGAGTCTGTGAGTTTATAACAACCAAACCTGTTACCAGCACACAGTGAAGCAAGTGTCAATGGCAGATAATTATGTGGTTTACATCACACACACACAGACACACACATACAGAAGTATGTCTGCTTCAGGAGGTGATTTTCACGAATGGAATGTATGATGTCAGTGTGTAAGCCGAGGGTAAAACCATAGACTGGAAAATACGAGAACCAAGCCCTTAAAATTTGTGAGAAGTCAACAGTATGACACAGGAGGAGGGTGGAGTTTCCCGATGAACACACCTCCCAACTTTTTTTCTTTTCTGCTGATGCTGTGGAAACTTCAAAGAGAACAAGGGAGAGAGGAAAAAAAAGATCTGTTTTGTTTTCCCCCCTCTGCTCGCTACTAGGTGACTTTGCAGAAGGCCGCTGGGGAGGAAAGGAAACCACAAGTCTAGCGAGCAGGAGGCCTCACGTCATCAACAAGCACTGATGTCCTGATCTTATCTCATGACACCTGGTCAGTCAGCGGCAGCAGTCTGATTGTAATCAGTATCTTACATCAAATGGCTAAGCGGTGTTACCAGGCTGCCATACAAATAGCATTAGTCATGTGTCTGTAATGTATACTCAGGGAAATTGGAACAATATGTGCTCACTGCTCGAGGAACCAATCCACCTTTCTAAGTCAAAATCATGTAAAATTAGGCTGTGTTATCTAAAAAGTCAGCTTACTTATTCATTCTTGTTAATTTAATATCATAGAAAAAAGGCTCTGGTGGAAGCAAACAGGCCAGATCTGTTGGGTAACCTTTGAATGTCCCTGCCCCTTGGCCCGTGTCAATTTGGATCAACTCCAACTCACTGGTGCTCAGGAATATGACAAGGAGGGATAAGAACTTAACAGTAAAACAGATTAATTACCTCTGTCAAAGAGGTGATGTTTTTGGGAGAGTTTGTCTGTCTTTATCTCAAAAAGTAACCAACGGATCTTGATGAAATTTTCAGGAAATGTTCAAAAAAAAAGAAGCGTTTGAATTTTGGAGGTGATCTGGATCACTGTTTGGATACAGAATGTTTTAAAAGGATTCTTTATCATTGTGAGATTGGGCTGTTTTCACCATCTGTGTATAAAACTCCACGATAAATGGTCGGATTGCTTTGCAAAATAAAACAAGGTCACCATCATTTCTGACTAATGTGAGAGTACAATCCAGATCCTGGCAATATTCTGGATACTAAGATCTGGAATATAAAATATGTACTGGGTCATCATAATTTTCAACACTGTCAGGTAACAAATTATTACAGAAACCTGCAACTGACACCAAACTGTAGCAGACAGTGTGCTGAAAGGGAGTATAACATTAAAGTAAGACTTAAGTCTTGCGTGGCAATCACAGTTTGCTTGGCAGAGGTCTGCGCTCTCTGACTGTTTTTCTAGTTTCATATTGTTTGGACTTCAAGCTCCTGTAGGAACTTAATGATCATGTCATGTACTTGATGAAAATAAATCCTTACCTTTTATGTTAAAATGTGCGCTCGTAATGAATTTCTATCAGGGAAAGTCTTTAAAACAGACTGTTTCTGCAGCATACTGAGTGTGAAACCCTTTTTCTCCTTACTGCAGCAGACCTAAGGATCTAAAGTTTTGATACAAAAGAATCCAGTTACTTTTGATGTTAATTATCTCAACCCCTTTCTCAACATATCATCAACCCCAGACAAAGATTTTGTTCATGCCAACATCTCCTTGCTCATAGGGAAGCAGATAGTCTGAGCAAGTGTCTCTGCCATCTTCTCCGTCCCATGAGAGTCCCTTTTCTGATTATCATCCATAATCTCTGTGCATCCATAAGAATGTAAGTAGATGAGTCTGAAAACCTCTTTCGTGGTTGTGTCAAAGCTTTCTTTTAATTATGCAATGAGAGAATTGACGCTGTATGATAAAAGATAAACGCACAAAGCACAGTTGTCCACTGCCTCAATAGATGAAAGTGATACTTTCAGAAGGGGTCCTTTTTGACCACAAGCTGGAACTTTTTGTACCTAAAGGGGTGCAAACTCTCTGATAAATTTCTGGAAAGTTTTCTCAAAGTTTCCAAGGAATTAACATTTTCAGGGTTTTGTTGCCGTGAACTTACATGGATTTTTCTACAGATTCAAGGGAAATTTTGTGTCAGAAGTTTTATTTTTTTAATCAACTGGATATCAAATGATTTCATTTGAAGCAACAAAATGGAATGCAAATTAAACTGTTTATCATAGATCACATGTGCAAACAATTCCAAGCACATTTGATCTTTATTAACCACTATTTCACGAGCCTGCAGCATTTCCACTGAGACCAAATTTCTGGATTTAGAGTCCAGAGTCCTGTCAAGGTGAATTTTGATGATGGAAAAGAGCCAAATGTTGATGGTATGGTTTAATTTTTAAGTAGTGGACACTTTGAAGTTAAACAAACAGATGCCTATCAAAATGTGAACAATTTTTAGAGGCTATCTATGACAAATATTTAAGCCTTTATTCACGACAGTTAGACTTGGGAAAAATTAAAAAAAAAAATCCCTGAAATTTGGTTAATAATGTCATTTAAAAATGTTGCATCAGACATGTTTGCATACATCTCTGCTTATGTGTTTAATATTGAAAACATATGACCAGGTAAATTAAGTTGATATAAAATCCTTAAATTTCTTCCAATATCTTAAAACTTCCTTGAAAAGTTTCCAACAATGATAATTCCTGGAATTTTGCGACCCTAGTTCCAAGAACTTCTCACGGATTCAAAAGGTTCCTGTGACAGTGGCTGTTTTGCTGCATCATCTTGCATGACTCTACAGTTAGCCTGTTAGCTTGTTAGCTTAGAGGCAATTCAGCTTTTGTTGTTTTTTACCTTGCTTTATAGCATTGCAACTGGATTTTGTTGAATCAACACATGGAAGAGACACGTGCTATGACGAGGCAGATTGAAAACATGCTTGTTGAGTATTACAGGCACTGCCTTCAAAAGTTCCTGGGCTTTTTGAGGGTGCTACCCGAAAGCAGAGTTTTTTTAGGGGGGGGATTAACTACCCCAGAACTTAAATTTGGCTCTTTTTCTTGGTGTTCAGATGCATTATTAAGTTCCTCAAAACATAGTTCCTAGTTCCTAGGAAAGTTCCTGTCTAGAGCCCTTCACAGCTACCATAAAGAGATTTACTTTGAGTTAATCCTTGTACTCCTCTGATTATGGTGCAATAAAACACATTTAGACATTTATTGGTAATGTTTTGACATTTTTAACTAACGTTAAACTCTTTCTTTTGATGTTGTCACAGGATATTTCTCCTGAGAACTGTTACATTGTGACGCGGTAAAGCAGTAGTTTGCACTAAAAAGTAAAGTACTAGTTTGATTTATTTGCAAGAGAACCTGCCATCACTAACTCTCATTTCAGGCTGTCACATGAGCATTTCAGACATTAAAACAACTCTAGATCTGCACTTTGAGTTGCAATTTCGTTTTTCCTCTGCACAGCCAAAAGCTTCTTTTAACACCCTGTTAGATAACCGGTGCAGGAGATGACTATTAGCATCTTTCCAGCAAACAGGAGTGAGTCACTAATGTTCATTCAAAGACATAATCCCTCACTGGCTTCCCGCCTGAGATCACCACCAATTATGTACAGTGGAGAGCACATTTCAAACTGCAGGAGTTGTTACTTAAAAAAGACATTTTGTGTCTGCAGTGGTGGGTTTCTGTGCCCCCCCCCCCGCGCCCCTCCCTTTCTGAATATGTGTTGGAAAACAGTTTGTGTTGTTTACATAATCAGAGGAGATATTGCAATATGTCGATGTAACACACATGGGGAAAGAGGCTCTAACTATGACTGTAAATGTAAATGTGACATACAGAGAGCTTTCTCTATTACAGCCAGGGAGATGATAATGTCTCAGCTCATGCACTCACATTCATGTTGTGCAGGGAAAACACTGCAGGCCTTTCCTAATCATATCCTGTTTCAGCAGCCTATAAACACAGCACTGAAACAGAGTGACATTCCAGATAAACTGTAATGAACACCTTTACGGTGCTAACTGGTGATTATTGAAATGTTAGTGCGGCAATTCATGCAGGGGGATGGCAGATCCATCAGGCTGCAGAACCACTGCATGTTAAATTATTTACTTAGATGAGATTACTCCCCGTTCATCACTCAGACACACCAACACACACATGCACACACAGCCGGAGAGCCCCCTCTGCTTTGTTTCACGCTCCTCTGTTCACACAGATCAAAGAGGGAGCACCTGAGCCTCCATACATAAGGACAAAACAGAGACTGCCTCCAGCATGAATGCATTACCAGGTTAGTTGTTTTAATTAACTCATCAGCAGCAACACCTTTAACCTGCTTAAAATATCACAAAGGGCTACGAGTGACATGCCATCTTTTATGTTGTCTCAATATTTGTCCAACTCTGAAGATTTTCTTGGTAGCAAAGTGGACGACAACCTGCAGAAAAATCCAACCTGAGCGATTATCTACTCCTGCCACCGTGTTATCTTTATCAAACCTTTTATCTCACAGTCCGTCCTGACAGCTGATTGCTCCTGCAGAGGAGCAGCAGTCAGTAAAGAGACCACAGGGAAACAAAGCCTTAAATGGTGAGTCAGCAGCTCACAGCCAGGTGCTCTGAGTGTCCAAAGGACACAGTCAAGCAAAGGTCACTCCAGTGCAGAGCTCCAATTACATAATCAGAGTTTGTTTTAGGCTTTGAATACATTTTTTTTTTCAAATGAACTGTACGGGCTGTGCTCCTGACTCAAAGTCAAATATGTGTGGAAATCATTTTGATGATTGCAGCGTTTTTTCCTGATTAAAAAAAAAACCATTTCTGTGTGTTGGAGACTGTTCATACTTCAGAGAGAACTAGACGTGGCTTTCAGGTCAGTTATCTCACTGTTCCTGGGTTAGATCCACAAGATAAGAGAGTACAGGTAACTATTGATGTACAGTATGTCACAGTGACTTTTTTGCAACTGCTACAAATGACAAACAAATTTAACCCTATAGAGCCCAGCGTGGAGCCGGCGCTACGATTGGCGGTTGATTTGAAACCAGATAAGATAGATCGATCATTCTTTTAAAATACGAAATCTGGGGTGTTACCCTTTCATGTTGCGTTTCCACGCTGTTTCCTTCTACTAATGTGTTTGAAATCCAGTATAAAGCATCACAAACAAAAACATTACGATCCAGACTGTGGTTGTTCGCATCATCACATTTTCTTAAAATTTATATTTTCGCGGGAAACAGCTAGAACATTTCTGTACGTAGAAAAATAATGAGTATTTTTTTCTTTTAATAGTTTATTTCGACAGTCTGTACATAAGTCTTCACATGCTATTAAAGTTTGGGATACAAAAGTTGTATTGATGAATTGCAAAAATTGTATGCAAAAAATTACACTATAGCATGTAAAAATGTACAGATACGTTGTGGAAGACTTGGTGCGTTTGGTCATAAAGGGTTAACCACTTTGGTGATTTTGGCAGTGTGGGCAGGTAACAGTACCTGCATTTATTCATATACTCATTAAAGAATGACTTTTTTTTTTTTTTTGCTTTGTTTTGTTTTAGTTTTGTCTTTTTGTTCCGTAACTGTTGCTTTATGTATTGTTTGTTTTGTTCTGTTTACTTATGTGTTTTAATGCCATATTGAAAAAACAAAAAATCTAAATAAAATCTGATTTAAATACATATGAATAGTGATTAACTCAGGGCTTCAACAAATAACATTCACACATTTAAAGTACAAAGAACTTAATGACACCAGGCACCCCAGGGAACTAGAGAGCTCTACTTTCCTTCAGCGAGGAAACAGAGCCTCAAACCCTTTGAGCCAAAGTCTTGAATACAGACACTGAGCAAAATCTGCACGGTGTGTTGCCTTGTCAGGAGTAACAAGCTATTAGAGGCGATCTGGTGACATGTTTGCATTGCAGAATGAGGCCTTTCTTGGCACTGTAACAGCCTCCCGGTATCCCATATTGCACTTGTGTTTAAATAGAAACAAGCTGTTGCTCTGGACTGCAGAGGGACTGCTGGCGTCTTTGGGTGGTCCGTTTCTCCCGCCACCTCTCCTCACAGCATCTGACATTCCTCACAGGGGTTACCGCAGGGTCTGCCCTTTCTCATTGATGTTTGGGAAATTTTAAGAATTTTTATTGTGCTTTGTTCGTCTTCCTGCTATTTGGACAATGGCGGGGGAGTGGAGATGGAATGCTCGGATCATTACAGGGTCAGTTCAAACAGATTATGAGAAAACATTTTTGATGGCGGAGTTGGCATCAAGTCATTGAGATGGTTTGGCTCCGTTCACACATGAGCCCTTCATGTTTTAATTTCAAGACTGGGTTTATAATTTATAAATTTATAATATTTATCGCTAGGCGCTACCCAAGTAGCTGCCTGTTGCAGCAGCTCTCTCGTCTTTGTCCGTTTCTTGTAATTTCTTCGTCTCTTTTTCGTAATCTTTGTATTTGGAGTGGATCATCACTTTGTATGGTTCATTGTCGGTCACGGACACCAAACTTTTTGTGGCTTCAGCTGTATTTTTTTACTACTTTTCTCCTGTGTTTGTCTGGAGATCCTACATGTATCCATGGCTGCATTGTTTACATGCGAAATTAGCTGTTAGCAGCCTGTAGCATGTCAATGCTAACTAGTGTAGGGCTTGATGATTTCCCTCGAGCTGAGGAGGAGGAGGTGAGGACGACGTGCTGGTTCTCGGATGTGAGCTGGGAGGTGACGAAGTGGACCTGTCCTTCCATCCATCGTTGTTGGGAACGTGGGATCTCGCTCCGGGGGATGGACGAGCTAGCTGTGCTAATCCAGCGGCATCGTGCTGTTCACAGACGTGGCTGACGGAGCTGACATCGGACGCCGCGACACATCGGAGGAGCTTCGCCTGCTGTGAGCAGACAGGATCCAGGAGACAGACACTGAACAGACTGCTGGGGAGGCTCAGTCCTGGACCCTGTGGAGGTGGAGACTGGCTGGGCTGGAGAGTGGTGGACGAGTGGTGGACGGGATGTCGTCATCTAATTTCTTATTTCTTATGGACATTTTTGCACTTTCTATACTCTTTCTTACTTTTGTTTTCTTAAATGCTGCGGTGACTCCTGAATTTCCCCTCGGGGATAAATAAAGTATTTTCTATTCTATTCTATTCTATTCTATTCTATAACTCTACAAAATGTTTAAGGTTGGTCCTGTAAATGAACTCAATAAAAAATATTGTGGTGAAAAATTTTGTGGGAAGAAAAGAGCCTTTTAACAATACTTTCCCTGAATAAAACCATTATTCCACCTACTTATTAATTTTTGTCTTGCAATTACCCAGCAGTCTACTCAATCTTCATACGAACATGTGTCTTGGGGCTTTCGAATGATGCGCTTCTAGCGGTAGCAGCAAAGTTTGGCAGCTCTCTGTTATTACTCTGCTTTTTTAGCTATATTTTTATCTTTAATTGTTTCTTTTGCTAATTTTTGCTCAATTACTGGACTTTTTTGACAACAACTCATGGATATGTCTGCTGGAAGGAGAGTTTATTCAAGAGAGGAGCTTCTTGCATTACGATGGAGCAAATCTGGAGGACATCACCCTATTCCTGCTGAGATAAAGAAGCCTTTCCGAGGATGTCGTGCTGGTGCAAAGTTAAAGGCCAGGAGATGGAGATACAAGCCCTTTCTTCCTTCAGTCATCATGGGGAATGTCAACTCTCTGCCCAACAAAAAGGATGAACTAGAGATACTGGTGAAGACACAAAATGTATACCGTGAGTGCAGCCTCATGTGCTTTACTGAGACCTGGTTGAATCAAAACATCTCTGATTCCTGTGTGGATATACCTGGCTTCACGCTGATACGTCTGGACAGAGACACCAAAGCTAGTGGCAAGTCAAAAGGTGGAGGACTGGTTTTATACATCAATCAGAGATGGTGTAATCCTGATCATACTACAGTCAAGGTGAAGATGTGTTCTCCGGACATTGAACTGTTGGCAGTTGGGATGAGGCCATATTACCTTCCCAGAGAATTCAGTCATATAATAACAATCCTCGTGTACATTCCACCCAAAGCAACTGCTGAAGTTCCATGTGATGTTATCCAAGAAACTGTTGCCAGGCTACAGACTCAACATCCTGAGGCTCTCATAATAATATCTGGAGACTTTAACCATGTTAGCCTCTCCTCTCATCTCACTGGATTTAAACAGTTTGTTAATTGCCCAACCAGAGTGAACAGAACACTTGATCTTCTATATGCCAACGTCAAAGATGCGTACAGTGCCACTGCATTACCACCACTGGGCAGGTCGGATCACAATCTGGTTTTACTTCAGTCTTGTTACAGACCCTGCGTATTGAGGCAGCATGCAACTACTGTAACAATTAGAAAATGGACACCTGAGGCCAGTGAGGCTCTGAGAGACTGCTTTGAGTGCACAGACTGGAATGTATTGTTAGAAACAGATGAAAATAGTATAGATATTGATAAACAGGTTGACTGTTTTACTGAATACATCAACTTCTGTAAAGACAATATCATACCATCAAAGACTGTACTCCGTTTCCCCAATAACAAACCCTGGATCACAAGTGACATCAAGGATATCCTCAATCAGAAAAAGGAAGCCTTTAGAGATGGCGACAAAGAACGGCTCAAACTGGTGCAAAAAGTGCTGAAGAGGAGATTAAGGGAGGCTAAGGTGAAATATAAAAAGAAAATTGAGAGACAACTACAAAATAATAACATGCGGGAGGTGTGGAGAGGAATCAACAACATCTCTGGATATAACACAAAGACAAGGCAGCCAATTGTGGGTGATGTTGTACGTGCTAATGAATTCAACCAGTTCTTCAACAAGTTTGACACAGCGACCACTTCCTCTTCTACTGCTGCTCCTTCTACACATCTGTGTCTCTCCACCACTCCTGCTTCATCCCCTCTTACACCTGTGCCTCTTCCACCGTCACCGTCTGTCACAGCTTTAGGAGTGAGGTTAGAGTTAGGAAGACTGTGCTCAGGGAAGGCTGCTGGTCCAGATGGTGTGTGTCCAAGACTGCTTAAGGACTGTGCTGCCCAATTGTGTGAACCCCTTCAGAGGATCTTCAACCTGAGTCTACAGTTGGGTCAGGTCCCGGCTCTGTGGAAAACATCTTGTATTGTGCCGGTACCAAAACTCAAATGCCCAGCTGAACTCAACGACTACAGACCAGTTGCCCTCACCTCACATGTTATGAAAACCTTTGAGAGGCTGCTTTTACGTCTGTTGAGACTTGAGGTCAAAGACACACTAGAACCTCTGCAGTTTGCATATAGAAATCATATTGGAGTGGATGATGCAGTTACATACATGCTCCACCGTGCCCTGTGCTATCTAGAAGAACCTGGCACCTATGTAAGAATTATGTTCTTTGATTTTTCAAGTGCATTTAACACCATCCAGCCCATGATATTGAGAGATAAGCTCAAAGACATAGGAGTGAACCCATCCTTTGTCTCCTGGATCACAGACTATCTCACAGAGAGGCCACAGTTTGTCAGGTTGGGAAACTGCGTCTCTGGGACGGTCATGAGCAGCACGGGGGCTCCACAAGGAACTGTTCTGGCTCCATTCCTATTCACACTTTATACTGCAGACTTCAAATACAACTCTGAGTCCTGCCACATCCAAAAATACTCCGATGACACTGCTATTGTGGCGTGTATCCAAAATGGACAGGAATCTGAATACAGGGATCTGATAAAAGCTTTCTGTGACTGGAGTCATAGAAATTGTCTCCTACTGAACACCTCAAAAACAAAGGAAATGATTGTGGATTTCCGAAAGTCTGGGCTCTGCCATCAGCCAGTTAACATCCATGGGGTGGACGTGGAGGTGGTACCAACCTACAAATATCTTGGTGTACATCTGGACAACAAGTTGGACTGGTCCCTTAATACAGATGCACTCTTTAAGAAGGGGCAGAGCCGTCTCTTTTTCTTAAGGAAGCTCAGATCAATTGATGTCTGTGGAAAGCTGCTGCAGATGTTTTATCAGTCCGTGGTAGCCAGTGCTTTGTTTTATGGTGCAGTCTGCTGGGGAAATAGTTTAAAGCAGAAGGACAAGAGGCGACTGGAAAAACTGGTGAAGAGAGCTAGCTCTGTGGTTGGATCCAGTTTGGACTCACTGGAGGCTGTGGTGGAAAGGTATACACAGAAGAAAGTGGAGGCCATCATCCGTCACTCTGATCACCCACTTCACAACATCATAGTCCAGAGGATCAGCAGCAGGGGACGCCTTACCTCTGTGTGCTGCAGGACCGAGAGGTTCCGAAGATCATTCCTCCCTGCAGCCATCAGAGTGTACAATTCTCTGCTTGGAAGAGTGCCCAAACAACTTGAATTTCCCTCCGGGGATTAATAAAGTATGACTTATCTTATCTTTATCTTATCTTTAATATCTATCTGAAAAAACAGTCTGGATAAAGATGATAACAAAACCTTTGGCTGCTGGTGTTCACATGTGCACCACATCTGGTGAATGTTTGGAAATTTTCAGAAGTGTGGTGCATGTTTGAATTTGGCACATGTGGTTTTCTTGGTTTTAGAGATATATTAGGGCTGCAAATGCTTGACAGTACATTGTTTTAAGAAGATATTCTGCAATAAAGTTGGTTTCTTTGAAATATCCTGAATGGCCCATGTATGAAAAAACACACCCAGGATTTATGGCTCCAAATTTGGTTTGTTTGGGATGGTAACAAAAGTTTGGTTCATCCAAAAATATGCTGCGATCAACTTTTAAAGCATTTTCTTTTTGTCCAGAATACTCTGCGTATAATAAATGTCCGCTGGTTTTATGGTGACTTGGAGACTTCTTCTCATGTTTTATAGTTTTCATATTCCTGCCAGAGCAGATGCAGTCATTTGTCTGCCTGGCTCACACTTGGCTTCTCATCTAATGCCAGTGGCTGCAAACCCCTTAAAGAGGACAAATGCATTCTTCCAAAAACTCATACGTCCAGATCCCAAATTCTTTAAACCGTCTGTGCCTTTAATATCAGATGGGAGGGGTTTTTATTTTCCTTAGACGACCCACACTCACTGGCACCTCCGTCAGTCCTTCCTCCCTTTGTCTTTGAGGCTCCGCGGGCTTGTTGGCGCTCTATGTGAGGCGCGAGGAGGGCAGGAGGAGCCCCACTTGGCACACGGGGAGGATGATTCCCGAGCAGCCTGTCGGCTTCACTCCCTAATGCTCTTTCCCCTGCCCCACTGACTGAGTTTTTAATAAATGATGAGATGTGGTATAAATAAACCACAAGGCAGCGCAAACTGCCAAAAGGCAGAGAGTGAGATACCAAGGTAACACACGAGGTGATAAATAAGTCAATGAGGACTCATTTGCAATACTTGGTTTCCAACGCTGTCATACAGGTAACACGCAAGATTGGATTTAAGAGCAGAGAGAGTGTCTCTGAACACCATCATAGCTGTGCACTACTCCATTACTAAACACTCTCTGAAAGACGCTGAGCTTTGTTCTTTAGCTTGTTATTTTTAATCCTCTCCTTTCTTTGACAAGTAAACATCAGTTTACCTGATGTTTTTCGCTTTAATTAAGATAAATGAACAGTTTTATACCTGAATGGATGAAAAAACCCCACTTCAAAAGTAACAATATGTCTCTCTTTAAGTACTTATTTTCTTTACAAAGGTATAAAATGTATTCTGGTTACAGAATATTGCGATATAAATTCATTCATCCAAAAACAGGTGATTACATAAGATCTTGAGCCTCATTTAAAAAAAAATCCTCTTTATGGTGCTAACTTTTAACTGTTCCTTTTATGGGAAGCAATACATCTTAATCCTACAACATGACAACTTTAATGTTGTAACATAACAATTTTAATCTGTTTTAGATCATGATTTATTTATTTTACCCTTTCAACTTTAATCATGTTACATTATGACGTTATTCAAGTTACATTACGACTTTAGTTGTAATGTAATGACTCTCATCTGTGTAGTTCACAACTCTAATCTCATATCATTACGACTTAATTCTAGCAACATTAAAACTCTAGTCTCATGACTAGGGATGGGTACCGAATTAGGTACTTTTATAGGTACCAACCAAATTTCGTCAAAAGTAACGGGTACTGATTCACATTAAATCAAAAGGTATCATCTTTAATCTTGTGACATTAAGATTTTATTCTCATTGCATAAAAGCCGTAGTCTTAGAGCATTATGACTTTATTTTTTCAAGATTTTGACTTAATTCATAGTATCACAATTTCACTCCAAGAAACTGTGACACAGTGGACCTTGTCTTCGATTGTACAATTTATTTCATAATCATGTTTATGTTTATTTACCTCATTTTAAGTCTTGATCTTTTACCTTCTTTTCATTTTCTTCTGCCTTTTCCCGAACCCTTAGATGCCTGATCAGAACAAAATTGACTTGATGAGGCTGTTTTTTTTTTGCAATTTCTTTGTCATGAAATGTTGTTTGAATTTCATATTCCAGATACTACTCAAATTAAATGTTTTTGATATAATTTCATTAACATTTTTAAGTTTTCTTTTATACTTTTTAAGACGTTTTATTGTTTGTATCACTCCCCCAAGCTTCAATAGGTGTCAAAAACGACTCGTACAAGAAAAAATGTGTTTTTATGCTGTTTTGATCACCTTAGTAAATAAAAATCATCTGTGTTTTTGTTTGTATTGCATTTTTTTCCACACAAAATGATCTAATGATTGAAAAATATTCATCTCTGTTCTGTGTAATATTCCTTTTCAATTGTCAAAATATTAAAAACTTGTTATAAAGTAAAAAAATATATATATTACAATTTTCAAACATTAAATCCTTCTTGTGTGAAGCAAAATGCACCACAAACAACAAATCTTTTTGTTCATTTTGAATTTCTCTGTGTATGCTATTTGGTCATGGTGTTGATCAACTTTTACAATTTATTGATGAATGTCGGCTATTAACTTAAATAAACATGCAAAAATTGATAGACTTGCATTGACTAAAGACATTATAACGTGTGCAGAAAACTTCAGAAGATTTCCAGACTTTGATAGGGTGAGCAACATGGATGGTCACATATCCAAAAGTCAGGATATGTTGCTTCATAAAGCAGAGTTTACCTACTT
The DNA here is from genome assembly GCF_033239565.1 of Halichoeres trimaculatus. Lineage (NCBI taxonomy): Eukaryota > Metazoa > Chordata > Actinopteri > Labriformes > Labridae > Halichoeres > Halichoeres trimaculatus. The sequence goes on from NW_027437196.1 coordinate 12,559,141, forward strand.
GGTTTTTCTTTTCCACGGCTCACTTCTCAGTCAAATTTTTCTGCTGTTTTGTTTGTGTTGTGAAAACATCTTTGTGCATGATGCAGTGATATAACACAGAAACACTTTTTCTTCCTGCGCGCCCTCCAGAGCACACAGATGGTTCTATATTGAGTTGTGAGAGTGCATCCGTCAAAGAAAGTCTCCCACTCTAAGGTGCAAGTTCCTAAAAATATCAGGGCTTGGGTGTCCTAAATTTGGTCAGGAAGTTTCATGTGTGAAAGCAGCTCAAGACTGACACGATCACGAACAGTCTGCTTTTGCTGAAAAACAGGTCATTGATTCGTATGTGAAGATGTGGTGAAATCCAAGCACAGCTCTGGCCTCTTTATCTGCAGCTAACTGTTGAGAAAACTGTGATTTCGCAACAGGATATCAGCCTATATTCCAACTCTGTCACTGTTACTTTTGCTCCAGTTAAGGTCTGCAGATAAAGACAAACCTTGTCCTAGATTCTGCAGGAGCTTGGGCCGGTACAGAGCGAACTTTAAAACTAGGTGAATTTACTCTTCACTTGGTGGGATGGTTCACTGGACAGCAGCTACTGCTAAAAAAAGGAGACTTGTGTGTTAGACGTGAAGCATTTTTCTGGGTTTTATACAACCATGAATGAAGTCTTAGATAAATGTAGTGGTTGGTGAAAAGAGCAAGGCTGAAAGACTTAAAAAAAAATCTTGTAAAAAAAGCAGAGCAACATGACTGGAATTGTTGGGTGTTTTAGCCCCAGAAGTGATGCTAATCCAACATTGATTCATTCTTTTGACTTCTTTTGAAAAACTTGAGAGAAAATTGACCAGATTGGTCACTTTGATTGGAAAAAAGGTAGACAAAGCCAAAGGCAGAGATGAATGGAGATGAAGTTGAGGGGAAAGGCCTGAAAGGTTGTAAATTACATGGTGTATCAGGATCCAGCATTAGTCAATGGAGCTGGGATGATGAAAAGAATGATGAAAGGCAGGGGTGAAAAGCTGAAATGAGGTGGGGGGTGTGTGTGTTTAAAATGTCCTCTATTTCATCAAAGTGATTATTGTGGGTACTTAACAGCTTTCATATTAAAATGATTAAGGTTTTCTTTGAAAAACTAAGAGCTTGTGGGGCTGCAGTCAGTGGGAGGCCAGGAAGAAAGGCTCCTTGTGGTAAAAGCAGAATGAGGCTCAAATACCTGGCAGAGGACAGAGTGTTAGGCAGGGTTTTTGCTCTTTTTGGTGCTGCTTTTGGCTTTTTGTTGTCATAGTTCTGCACTGCAGAGGATCCAAACAAAAAATGGAAACATTTCCTTTTTACCTGAGGTTTGTCCCATTTTTCCTCTGTCTCCTTTTCCTCCTTGTCTTTACGGCTGCTAGCGACAGATTCAAGCGTTGTAAAGCTCTTCCTTAACAGATGGTTGGCACAAAGCAAACAGGTGAGGAAGTGTTCGCCCTGCCCTGCTCTTTCGCTCAAATGATCTCAGACTGAAACACAAAGTCAAAACCTGGGATGTAAAAACGCCTTCAAAATACTGCCACCGCCGCCGGACCTTTAAGGACAAACTGTGCATACTAGCAAACACAGCAGTCTGTCACATTATAAATTGTTAGACTCATTTTGCACTAAATGCAACAGAGGAGCAAATATTGATCAATTGATTAGCGTCTGAATGTGACTTTGCTCGGATGAATGTTAATGGCAGTGAGCAGATGCCTGGAGAGGCGCCGGCGACAAAAAACAACAGCTCTCCGTTTTGTCTGGATTAAAGGCTCCTGTCACGAAACCACTGACTTAAGTGAACAGGAGAGGGGTCATGACCTCAGCAGGGGGCTGATCCATTTTGGACTTGAGACTACAACTGGTCAACACTTTTGTTAGCAAGGTTTTTTTGTTCTTTTTTTAAAGGAAAGGACAGCCAATTCTTTCAAAGACCATAAAAAATCACACTGAGCTCCATAAAAACGTAACAGTGTTCACTCTCACTGCAAAAGAATTACAACTGGACACAGGTTAAAAAAAAGGTTAATATTGAGATGCATCCTGGTGGAAAGTGAAAGCATTCAGTTTTGGGCTGTTGGGTAGGCGTTCACAAAATGGTTCATAATTCAACAGCCTGAAGCCAACTGCCAACTCATGCTGAGAGGCGGTCAAAAGGCTCAGAACTTTTCTCTTTGCCGTTTTCCCTTCATACACGAGGCTACTCACTTAAATCTGTAACGGCTCTGGGTTTTAAATCATCTGACTTAGGAAATCTATTTGCTCACTCTGGTTATTTTTAACTTATTCACAGGTTAGCACATTTCAAAGCATGTGTTAAGACTGACTCATATTTCTCTGGGATCTTTTCTCAAGGCTTTTTTCTTATAATAACTGGGGTCATTTCACATTGAAGGCAGTGAAAAACAGTCTTGATAAATCATACTCCTGAAAGTCCTGTGAGGATAAGTGATCTCAAAATAGTCTCACTTTTATATTTTTGCCAGTTCATAAAATGAGACTATAAATTCCATAATTGGTTAAATTTATAGGTTATATTTCCCCAAGAGAACAAATTCATGTATAGAACATAGGCTAAAAGTTGATGACATGACGACAGCCAGCAAAATTTAGCTGTGAGAAAGTGCTAAGTGGTCACTATCGTACAATTCAGTTAACAAAGTTTTATATATAATCGTGATCTTTGTGATGTCACCCATTTGTTTCTGATTTAGAGTTTTGAATCCAGTTGTGAACAGAGGCCATTTTAGTGGAGCTGAACTCAACTTATCTTTGTTTAAGAGGTGGGGATTTACTAGGCGCCGCCCTGTTGGTTATGGCTGCCTTTTGCAGCAGCTCTCTCTTCTTTGTCCGTTTCTTGTAATTTTTTCGTCTCTTTTTCGTAATCTTTGTATTTGGAGTGGATTATTACTTTGTATGGCTCATTTGTTGACCATGGACACCAAACTTTTTGTGGCTTCAATGATATTTTTACTACTTTTTCTTCTGTGTTTGTCTGGAGATCCTACATGTAACCATGGCTGCATTGTTTACATGTGAACTCAGCTGTTAGCAGCCTGTAGCATGTCAATGCTAACTGGTGTAAGGCCTGATGTGAGGTGAGGACGACATGCTGGTTCTCAGGTGTGAGCTAAGAAGCGATGACATCGGCCTGTCCTTCCATCCATCGTTATTGGGAACATAAGATCTATCTCCAATAAGATGGATGAGCTAGCCATGCTAACCCAGCAACAGAGGGAATACCAGAGGGCAGAGTAGCATCATGCAATTCACAGACATGGCTAACGGAGCTAACATCAGACACCAACGCCCCATTGGAAGGACTTCACCTGCTGTGAGCAGACAGGATCTAGGAGACAGAGATGGAGCACGACTGAAGAAGCTCAGTTCTGAATCCTGTGGAGGTGGAGGCCGAACTGGAGAATGATGGACAAGCTGTCATCATCTATTTTCTTATGGACCTTTTTGCACTTTTTAAACACTTTCTTACATTTGTTTACTTGATTGCTGCTGTGACTTTAGTTTCATTGTACTTGTTACAATGACAATAAAGTTCTATTCTATTCTATTCTATTCTATTCTATTCTATTCTTCTGATCTCTTTCTAGACTTTTAAAGACTAATCAGCCACACTCTCTTAAGTTTGAAACAGGATGTAAAAATGTTTAATTTTGGCTTGTTGTTTTTGTGGTTCTCCTCTTTTTTCCAGCAGACAGCCTCAACTGGGCTTTCAAAGAACTGCAGTTTTTAACACTCTCACACAGGCTTCATATTCTTCAAACCAGTAGTTGTTGCTTGCTAAGAACTGACCAACTTTAAAGCTAAGGGTGATTTCTATTTGTGTTGATTTTGGCGCCCTCTATGGACACAGTGCTATCTCTTTGATTTATCATTTGTACAAGTAAGTTTGGATTTCTAAAAACCTCACCCTGTTTTCATCTATTTGCCAAAAATATCGTTCCCACTGCGAGAATGCACTTATTCTCAATTGCTTGCTCTGACACCTACCCCCCTTGGAGTGATTTCAAACATTAAACAATGAAGGATAAGAAATTGTCTGTCTTGCTGCTGATGGTCCAGATTATTTTTGTGGGTCATAAAAAGGCATTTCTGTAAATTTCAGCCTGTTTCTCTCCAGCTAAAAACTCCTCACTGGAGCTTTAATCTTTCTATCACTTTCTATATAAAACACCTTTTATCAGGTTGATCACTTCTTTTATACTTGTGTATTGTCCATTTGTATATCCATTATCCTATTTCATTATATAATGTTCAACAGTTACAAATTAGCATTCTTGCAAACTCTGGAATGTTTATGTCTTATAATTTTGCACTCATGTGTTCTTTTCCTAACCTAAGTAACACAAAATGAAGAAAATTACATTGCAGCAACTTTGCGCTGATATGTAAGTGTCCTCAGTAAATAATGTGACCAAATTCCAGTGAACCAAATAAGCTCCTCTGCTGCCCACATTCACATATCTGGGAGGTTTGATGATGCTAACAGTTAGGCTACGAATTTCCCACCCAGTCGCCAGATCACTGAGAACCGGTCTGTTGCTGCAGCTTGAGGGACAATACGCGACGTGTCATAAAGCTCTGGGAACCAGGGAGCTGCGTGTTGTCCTCACTTCACACACACACACACTCACTCTCACAGACACACGCACACTCCCAGTGGAGACAGAGACAGTCGATCACTCCTAGCAACTAGGGCATCTTGTCCTCGGCTCACCCTGTCTGGTTGGACGTTGGCTCATCTGGCTTAGCATCACAGGAGCGGAAACACGGGGAGGGGTCCTGTCCTTGAGTCACACCGGCTGAAGGTAACACCAGGATAGAGGGAGGAAATATTATCACTACTTTTAAAAGTGCTTGGGGACATGAAACAGCTACTTTTACATCAGATATTGCCTGTTGTTTATGTGACTAATGATGTTTTTCTAGAATTTTTCTTCTCTAGGAGGAAAAAGTCAGCTACTGTTGCTGCTCTCTGGCTCTAACACCTATTATTCGCTCCTGGTTGATGACAGGAAGTTTAATCTTCAATTGAACCCTATAACCTCCTCTCATCATAATGTGACCCATGCTATGCTGTTCCCTGGACTCATCAATAAATCAGACTTTCTCCTCAGAATTTCAAAAATGGGTCTGAGATGAGAAAAAAAAAAAAATCCCCAACTTAAATGGAACCGTTTGCGCCTCCACCAGAAATCAATTCATTTTCAGCCTTTGAGTGAAAAACGCAGAAAAAGAAATGAAAGCGAAAAAAAAAAAGTCTCACATCTCATCTCTACTGCTTTTCCACTGAGAGCCTTGGCATTGTCTAGAGACGGTGCAGAAGATCTTCTACCGAGGCTTATTAATTCACTACTCTCATCTCCCCGAGCTGGCTATCATTACAGCCCTATATATAGAGCCACGCGGGGAATAGCAAGGGATGCACACACACATTAACATTAATGACTTGAGGCTCTGTGTGCTCTCTCTCACATACACACACACACATATGCAGACACAGAGGGGGGAAAAGTGTGCTCTTACACCTTGTGAAGTAAGCAATCCTTTGTTTACACACAAAAAATATCTGTTTTTTTTTTTCCTTCACCAGCGTCAAGTTCATGTTGCATCACTCGTGCAGGCAGGAGCATCCTCTAATCCAGGATCTTAGGCAGGTTGGTCGAGCGCGGGCAAGCTCCCACTGATTTCGCTAATGAACAATCATCAGTGCCTCCCCCAGCGGCTGTTGTAAAGGACCGGTGCAAGGCGAGGCTCTTGTTGTAAAAGCAGGATTACAGTGTGCAGGCCCTTCCTCGGTAATTCTATCCCCGATCACAGCAGGAGTCTACACAGCCCATTACATTTTCCACATCGTGTTAATCAGGATCTAATGTCGGGTGTTGCAACCGCACACTCTTGGTTATGTGAATGTTGTTTTTTCCTGCCGGACATGAAAGAGGCTACTTTAAGTCCTATCCCCCCTGTAGCACCCCCTCCTCAGGCCCCATCCTGGGTGGCTCAGTAGTAGGGGAGCAGATGGTGCACATAGAGCAAAGGAGAGGGGGTTGCACATATACTCTGTCCCCTGTCCTGCCTGTGCCCCCCTCCCCTTCGACTTCCCATGAGCCTAGGGGGTCTTTGCAACTCAGCAAGGGTGATCCAGTGGGCTCCCACCCAGCAGAATGTGACCCCACTCTCTCCTCTCCTCTCCTCTCCTCTCTTATGCTGCCCTCAGGCCTGAACACGGTCAGCCACGCATGAACCAAAGACAAGGCCAATGCCATTCTCCTCTGCAAACAAACACACACACACACATATGCACGCAAACACAAGTCCTGCTGCAACGGGTCGATTCCTCGCTATTTCCCCTCCATCGGGGATCCATTAAGTGTCTTGTGCATGCATGTTGTTCGCACGTTGCATTAACTGACAGCAGGATGAATGATTTATTTAGGGGGCTTTTCAATTGTCAGAGATGGATGGCATCAATAGGGGTTTTGTCCTTGCTGATGAATCAGGCAATTTGCCACTTTAAACAAATCCATCCTTGCGCCATTGTACAAACACGCGCACCCTCAGAGGAGACTCGAGGGATCACTCCACGTGGCTGAAAAATGAAGGAGAAACAGGTGAGAGGAGAAAAAGAGGAGAAGCAGTGTAAGCCCCAGTCTCTTTAATATCTTTATGCAAATATGAGCCGGCTGATTTGGGAGTATGGAGAGGATTAATGGCTCTCTCTGTGGGCTCTGTGTTACACTGTAGCAGAAGATTGTGGGTCAGGATGTGGGGACCCTTCTGGGCACGGTGGGTTTCAGCTGCCACTCTGCAGGTATGCAGGAAAAGCTGAACACCTGGAGACAAAGCTATTGAGTTAGATTGTGCAAAAATGTATGCAAGAATGAATATTTTATTAATTCTCTTATCTTGTGCTTTGGAAGATACCAGTCGGGCATGCGTCCCCCATGGAATTAGCCTGGGAGCATTATATGCATAAGAATAAGCACCCATTTAGATTATTTTGCCATGGGAATATAAAAATGGTAAACAATTAAAGAGCAGATAAAACTCCAATTAGTCAAAAAATGAAAGACAGAGGATGAAAAGTGGCAGGAGTAATGTGATTTAAGCATGCAGGATTTGATTGAATCTGCATTCTTCTACAGCGAGCGCGCCGCACATCGCACAGTGGGGTGTTTGCAGTGTGGAATGAGTGGTGCGAAAAAGCAGGCACAATGGGCTGAGCTTGTGTTTTCCTGGAGGCACGCTGCATGCTCTCGTGTCAGCCTCACTCACTGCGAACGATGACCAAATCCATCATGACATGTGGACAACAAAGAGCTACAAGAATGCTTTGGCGCACACACACATGCACACACACACACACAAAAAAAAACGCCATGCAGTGCATCTTAGAAGGCATTGGGTGATGTGCACTATCTCCACAGAACACAAGCCTATCCTCATGCACGGGGAGCATTACATGTCAGTGAAGTCTTTAAGCGCCGTATCCAAAGGGAAAGCCCTGTCAAATAGCTCTCCTCCACATGAAATACAGTAAAGCGTGCAGTGGAACTAGTCAACGCGCGGGTATTTTCCAGATAAAGCTTTGCTGGTTGAAAATTGGGGGAGTCCAGTCATCAGTATGTTCCAGTCAATTCTTTAAATTAGCGCGAGATTAGGGAGTGCATGGTGATTAAGCTCATTTGAAGTATTGAGGATCCGTCTGGGCATTGGCAACAGCCACACTTTAATTAATCTGGTAATGGATGAGAAAAATAAGCACTCTTACGCACATATCAGCATTTTGCTGAAGAGGAGGAAGTAGAGGAGATGGACGGGAGAGGGGGATGGATGAGGAGGGGGGTTGGCTTTTTTTTAAAGGCAGACAGAGTGAAATGGAGCACGTTGCCTACAGAGAAATTAGCACTGAGTGTAGCCTGATGAATGCACCATTGTATCTATGTTATAATGGAAAAGGAGACTGTATGAGTTTTTTTTTTTTTTTTATCACTCCCTTGCCCTTGTCCGGGAATTTTCCCTGGAAACAAGGGATGTGACATGATTTCAGAAGCACTGCGGCGCCACATTAACACTGAGACGTGTACAGTGTGTGAGACAGCAGGGAGAGACCAACTTTTTTTTCCCCCCTCTTTGTCCTGTTTATTATGAATGACCTGAGTCACACACACACACACACACACACACACACACACACACACACACACACACACACACACACACACACACACACACACACACACACAACACACACACACACACACACACACACACACACACACACACACACACACACACACACACTGCTGCTGACCCATGCATGCTAGACTCAGACACAATCGCTCATTTCACCCCGTTCCACCAGTTTGCAGCCGCAGCATCATTTTGGTGACAAATGTCTGCGTCGCTGGTTGAATCATGTATTTTACAGGGCCTGACTAAAATAGACATGTGTGTAACAACGCAGTCACATAAAGTCTGGCGCTTGCTGAATAATTGAACCCTGGGAAAAGAGCCCTGAGTTGCACAGAAGCTGAAGCGCTCATTCTTGGTGCTCGAGGATCTGCCAGCAGGAAGGCTTCTCACCCAGGACTCTCCCAGGAGCGGACTTCTTCGCCTAATTAGGCTTACGCCCCTTTAACATTTAATAACGGCCGGCTGGATCTTCTGTTGAGTACTTAATCCAAGTGGATGCTGGGGGATTTCACCAAGATTATCAGGATTATGATACAAAAGGCTGTCCCTTCCTGTTTAGATTCAGCAATATTTCACAAATTCATCTATATTTGAATTTGTATGACGTGACTTCCACTACAGAGCCAGTAATGTAAAAGTCTTAATTTGAGCTAATTTTGTCTCCAGAACAGATGCCCAGCACCCATCACTTTAATACACTGAGCCGGGGACAGTATAATAAGCAGTAAATGAGAGATCTTCTGAAAGCCTGGACTAAAAAGCCTGATCACATATGGAGAGGTCTGTGGACCATCTGGTGACTGACTGTAATCATGGACAGCTCTCACCATACCTGAACATCAGCACACTGAAGGCATCCCCTGACTACGCTGAATCAAAATAAATCCTCTCCAAAACAGAAAAACTCAACGGCTTATAGAGAGGATACGCTCGTCAGAATTTCAAGGAAAACAGACAAATATAAACCTCAAAGGACCAATTTAGATAAATGATGAATAATAAATAAGGGAAATCTCAACACATCAGCCACCTATCACACTCAAGTGTAGCCCTGCTTCTGTGTTGAAGATTTCTCCTCAGCTCAGTTTACATTAAGACACGTCACTTTCTATTTACCACCTTTGACATCCCCCACTGGACATGAAGCCCTTGTCAGCTTTGCTATGGCCCAACTTCACAGCATGAAAAAACAGATAATGCTAGCGTGGCCTACTTCTTTTCCCCCTGCCTTTCCCTCTGTGTGTAATAAGTAGTGATGGCATGTCCTCTTAAGGGAATGTAACTCAGAATGTGAGGAGGCCCTAAAGAGGAAGGGTCAGTGTGAAGGAGGGAGGAAGGAGACAAGGACACTTGCTCCTGCTCCTAAAACAGATTCAGGGTGATAATTAGAGGTGGATGATATGACAGGATACCTAATACTACTGGATTAGTTAGATAATAAATAGGTATGACATAATATCTCTGTGAATTGGGCCACTGGGGACAGTACTGAAAATGCAGAGTCAGGCCTGCTTTATGGCTACACTGCATATTGCATTTAAATAATGACGTGCCTAAACAAGCAAATGACCAAACATATGGAGCCTGAATCTTTGCTATATTGACTACACTGCATAAAAGAAAGAAAGAAAGAAAGAAAGAAAGAAAGAAAGAAAGAAAGAAAGAAAGAAAGAAAGAAAGAAAGAAAGAAAGAAAGAAAGAAAGAAAGAAAGAAAGAGAATGTTTTTGTCTTATTTCTAGTTTATGTCTGAAAAAATGCTCAGGTTTCATTTTTACAGTGTAGATAAGCCAGTAACATACAGAACATCACAAAAACTACATACACCAGGTTCTAAGCTAGCAAAAAAAAACCCCAAGAACTGCCTTGGGTCTTGTAATTAGAGCGTTCAGGCAGAAGACATTACATATTTTTAGACCATTTCATTGTTTTTATTTGATACTATCATTATTATTATTTTAATTTTCTTTTTAAAGACGATGAAAAAGTTAGTCAGTAAATGAATTAGGGCTGTTATATCAACTGGCATTGACCACAACCATCCTTTTAAAAAAAAATTAAATGTAAATACTTTATTTATTAGAATATTTCTTGGCGCAGAAATACTGAAACAAAATGGAGCTACTCTCCTGCTTGAAAATAATAAAATGACTCAGCAATTAATCCCCTTTTTTGCCTACTCATTCACATTAAGGCACTGAGATGTGAGCAGTGTTTCAGTTGTGTAGAAAATCTCATTGCAAGACACCAGACACATATTTTTTAGGTAAATATTTTGCATGTTATCTATTTTTTTGAACCTACTGTTTTTCAATGCAAGCTTTAACAACAGCAATGTTCTTTTACAGAGCAAACTTGTGGCTTTGATTTTTTCAGACCAAGGTCGATTTTTCCAAAGTTTCGCTTGTGATAAGTACACATCCCACCAATCAAAACACTCATTATTCACAAGTCACATACCAAAACATTCAACATTAATTGTGTTTGTGTCCCCACCCGGTGTTTTATGACAAAAGACAGAAAAACTACAAAGACAATGATTACAAAGCCACAGTTAGGAGAATAGCTGTGGAGATTGAATATGACGCCACCAAATTTTTCGCAATTTCGTGCTAATTATTTGTGTCGCTGTTGGTGTGCAAAGGCCTTAATATGCAATAGTTTGCAGAATAACAATAGCTAATATTAGCTTATTTTTAGCTCACTGGTCATAAACACCTGGTTAAGCTATACCTCTCAGCTTAGCACCAGTGTTGCCAACTTGGTGACTTTGTTGCTATATTTAGCAACTGTTCAGACCCCTCTAGCAACTTTTCTGAAGTTTGGAGTCTGATGTGAAAGCATGTATTGATCTCCAGCATCAGCTGCGTCTAAACCAGCAGCGAGTGCTGCCGTGGGCCCCTCCCATCTTACAGACAAACAAGTCCCCCTCGTTTGCAGTTGATGAGGTAACTGCATGCATATATATATCTCACCCTGACAAAGGAGGATGATTGATACTGTGACATGAAAAGGACAAGAATCCACATAAGAAAGTTCATTAGTTCAATAGTTGTAAACATATTTAATTTGTTTTTACACACTTGCCGTCTCCCCTAGGACCATACAGTCTTTGCCCACAATGTTATTCCTCTCCTGCAGTGTCCATGACATTTAATAGCGTGTTGTGCAAATTAGGCGATGACATCATTTAGCGATCCTTAGCAACTTTTGGTACAGCCATTAGCAATCTTCTTTACTGAGGAGTTGGCAACACTGCTTAGCACTAGTGATTACAGCTACCCTTGCTGGTACTGGCAATGACAGACCTTTAAATAATCAATGTTTATTTTGTGCTTTGATAAAATACCTTTTGGTGTAGCTGTACTAAAATAAAGTGGCTGTGGCAGATATACATCTTGGCTAAGGAATTATTTTTACACTGGTTTTAACACTGTTTGCCAATGCTTTGAACAATGTAGCTGAAGATTTGTAATGCAAAATTATCATTATCATTGTTTTTGGGGGGAGCAGTAGGCCATTGCTTAGCTGAGCGGAATATCTGCTTTAGCTTTTCTAAGTCTCTGTGACCAAGCTTTAACACAAACCAACCCAGCAAAATTCTGACAGTAAAGTTGTTCATATAGCAAAATTATCATTCTCCAGCAGGGAACAGTAGCTACAATTACAGTACAGTACAGTAGCAACACCAAGAGGTATTTTGCTAAAGCCTTACTTAATCTTGTATGGCCATTAGCTAATGCATCAGCTTATGGTAGCAAATGCTAGCTTACCGCTTCAGTGTTAAGCTAAATATCTGCATAAGTGCCTTGTCCAGATTAATCAATCTTTTTGAGTCATTACATGTGGATCTTTCACGATTTGAATTTAAACACTGTCAACACTGTCCTATTAAAACAGGACTGTATCTGGCTGACAGGAGTCACTCATTAATGATAGCTTGAACAATAAAATGGTTGTAGCAAGAGAAACATCAGTGTTCTGACTCAAGAGTACAAGGATACCACCTTAAAAGCTAGCAGTTGTCAGCTACAGGGAGCTAGCTGCCTAACAAAGCAGAAGATTCAGGTTACTAAATCTTTTTTATTGCTCAGCTGTATTTTAATACTGGAAGGAGGACTTTTTTTTTAATGTGTTGAAAGAGAGCATCTTGAGTTAAGGGAGAGTGAAAAGGAATAGTTATGGCCATCAAAGCCCTCATGAGAGAAAGTAAGTCAGGTCTGAGCTGCTTTATGGGTCATCTCAGTAAACGACCTGTGCTAAGTCAATCAAACGGCTCCGGAGAGGACAGCAGCTTTCAACACACAGGATTAGGTCTGCTGACCCACACTGCCTGGGCCACTTATGGAAACACACCATAACAAGCCTGTTGTGTAAAGCCCGTACATAACCTACAACCTGGCTGCTGTGAGGAGGGATTCTGCGTACCGTACGACCCTGAATTATAAACAGGGTTTTGATCATGCTAAGAGATGCGTGTCTTAAAGTTTGCATTTAGCAGCTCCCCCTCCTGCTGAGACTGAGGCATCTTAATTCAGGATGTGGATCTCAGTCAGCAGGTGAATGCTGGTCTAATCAGCCAACCATATGTCCTCCTTTCCCCTGGCTGATTAAGGTTTCCTCTCACCCCCTCACTGATTGCTGTATGCTTTGATAAATCATATTCCCTGTGAAAAATGCTAATCATATGCTAATGCAGGTTCCAAACTTCTGTCCACACAGATAGAGGCTTCCAGCTCTTACGACCCTGCTCCTGAACTCCATCTCATGAAAGAGGTGGCTGTCATTTCTGAATGAATCTATCTTTTCCCTGTTTGCTTTCAGAAATCTGTTGCCCTTGCTCTCCCACATGGCCCATCTGTGTAGCCGGGTTAGTCACAGGAACTCAATGCTGCTCGCTCAATCCCCTCCTATCTTTTTGTGGGTCAGAGAGGCACCTTCACTGTGCTCATCACTGGGAGGAAGAGCAGACTCAGTCACCAGATCTCGGTCAAATGGCAGACACAATAAAAAAACAGTATCCTTGGATAATACCCCTCTCACACACACTCGTATAGCCTGTTTTAGACTTTGGTTTATATACTGCTAACCCCTGCTGTGAAACCAGGCAGTGAATTTAGGTCATGACCGTTTACCTTGTTATCATGTGATTTTTATACCGCAGCAAGCGAATAAACTGCAGTGACGCCTTAATGCAGCTAAAGCCCCTATGAAACCAGCCACCGTGCAGGAAGAGTTCATCCTATTTCAGCAGCTGATGAACATCTGTTCAGCATTAGCGGTTACTGCTTTGTGGTATGTGGTCCTGTGTGAGCACAGTGCAGGGCCTTGCTGATAAAATCCTCAGGTGCAGTTGGTTCAGGGGTAAAAACAGAGGAAGAGAAAGAAGATCAAATTTCCTGTTTTCCTCGAAAGCAATCAAAAACCAATGAATGAAGCCTCTCTCAGGCTTTAAGGTTAAAGACAGGGGTTAAATACTTGAGTCACCGTGTTTTTAAAAAAGCAACACGCAACTGAGTATCACTTCATAGTCAAGCTAGCGGCTAGCCTGAATTTTGATATGATAAGTACTTTTTGTTTATGTTTTTCTAATCAGCCACTGCTTTCATCAGCTAACCACATTTTCAGAAAACAGATACCATCTTAACTGACAAATATCAAGGTATGTTATTCATGCCCCCTAGCCAAAACAGATCACAACACCGATTTCATCAGAGCATTTAACATTAACCAGCTGGATTCAGCTTGTTGATCCTTGTCTTACCACCACTGTTTTATCAAGTCAGCTGAGTGAAAGTGACTGTTGTAATCATGCTGGTGCACCACATGGCTTTACCAATCTCAGCTACCCCCTAATCTTAGTTTAGCTTAGCTCAGCTGACACATCTTTAAGATTTCCTGTCATAGCTGTAGAAATAAGTCTATGCTTTTCCATCAAATCAAACATTCGGGTCACACTGGGTAGGACAGCGTAGAGACAGAGAGGAAGATGTGGAGGTAAGATGCATCAGAGCGCAAGGACAAGTTAATCAATTAATTCAAAAAATGTGATTATGATCTCATCATTGAGAAAAATAGTCTCTTTATGGTATTAACAAGCCCCTGGTTTTATTGTGCTAAAGCTACCAAACAGTGGCTAAAGGGCACTCCATAATAACACAGCATTCCAAATAACATGAGAAAGCATGCATAGGTGCCAGATTGGCAAAGGCTGCTGTGTAAAGCACCTATCAGTAGTAATTAATCTTATTTACACACTGATTAGCACAGCCACTGGGGGCAGTTTGGGTCAAAATGTCTCACCAATGGACACTGTTGCACATGAACAGTTGGGTCTGGGATTGAAACCCCAACTTTTTGACTGAGAGAAAACTCCCACTGGGCCACATCCGTCTGTTCCCATCCGAGACATTCAGAGGTAAACACAAAATTTCATATGCCATTTCAGTAACTTTTTTCACAAAGCTTCTGAAGAACTTTTAGGTTGTGTTGATTTTGGCGACCCCTGTGGTCGGAGTGTGTGGTTTAATCCTCTTACTGATTTGGTCTTGGATCATTTGTATTATACTGCTATGTAACTAATTGATAACAACAGAGATTGATGTAGGCTAACCAATGAATAAGTTATGGAAAATTTGGGGAAAAAAATAGTGTTTTTGTTGAGATAAAATCTTAATTTTTCTTTTGTCATCAGGATAGGATTGTTTTGTCAAATGCACACTAGCACAGCTCCTCAATTTGTGGTATTTTTGTTTTTTTAAATCCTATCCGTTGTCATGAGGCAGAGGTATTTTTCTTTAGTGTGTGTTTATGTGTGTTGGTCTCTAGGGGTGTGAACGTACATTCTTGTGTATGTATGTTTTTGTGATTCACACATTCCACAGGCTTAAAGAGAGGTCCTGATGAGCATATTTCTGCAATCGTGTGGCACCGCTTTGTTTACATACCAGACGTGCTCCAGGGAGACAGAGAGACGGACACAATGAGCTAAAGCCTGGGCTGACTGCTCGGCACAGCATGCACAAAGCACATCACAATTTATCAACAAGCTTCCACAGAGACAGAGCTCTTTTAGGTCAAAGCAGAATCAAATCAGAAGCATTTGTTACACAGCATTTCAAGGAATTTTCTTCAGAGTACTGAAAGATGTACGAGACACATTTTCCCCTCTGTGTCTTTATGCTCTTTAAATCAGATAAAAGCCAGTTGTGGCTCATTAAATAATCAACTTATAGGAAACTGGCCTCTTTCCCACATGATAGGATTAATGGAAAAGGTGGAATGCCCTTTGGTGGAGACGGCTGACCTTTCCCCTGGAGCCTGACCTTTGACCCCCTTCTCTGTGATCAGCTAATTGGGAAGGAGAGAGAGTCAGAGGAGCCTAAAAGCTCTCTGCTTGGAGTCATGCTGCCGCGACCAGGACAAGCCCGCTGGGGGAAAGAGCTGCTCTACTTGAGGAGAAGGTTTTGAATGATGCCTTTGTGTGGAGGCCAGTCTCATAACAGCCTTCAGGAACACCAGTCATTACACACACACACACACACACACACACACACACACACACACACACATAAACTACAGGAACAGACATGAGAACACCTGAGGCAGGTGTGGTGCCACAGACTGCACATGATGAGTCAATAAATCACACAGCCGATGGAGTTTTAAACAGAGCAGTCATCAGCATTCAGACAGTCTGCGCAGATTTATGAACCACAAGATTGCAATGCCTTTCACAAGCAGTTATCTTATGAATAATACACGCAGACCATATTTGATGAGCCTATCTACAGGCGACCATAAACGGATTTTATTTGTAGCGCAGGGGTTGGTCTGCAGTGCCGGGCTCTTCATAAAAATAGAATCTTCACTTCTTCTGCTTCAATGAGGTAACGGCACCATTTGGGTAATGGCACACTAATATTTTACATCAGCTCAGGGAGGCCTGATTTACAGCAGTGATGCTGGGAGAATTCTTATGCAATCAAAGTGTTGTTTCACCTCCCACAGTTTAAGATGATTATGAAATCAAGAGGCTGAGCTCTGGAGTACAGTATGAAGGAGACCAGCACTCATGTCCTTCACACCTTTTATTTTTGTATTTCTATTATTAACTCACTGAATCAGAGGCTGAATTCTTGTTAAGACATTCAAACATCCAAACATTAACATTAAACTAGAGAACAGAAATAAAATATCCAAGATAAAGCCCAGGTTTTTTATCAAAAGTAAAATGTCAATGTAGATTTTCACATAACATATTACCATGATGTCCTATTTACACCTGATATGAAAGATTGTGCGACCTGTACAAACCTTCCTGAGTCATGCAATTAAACCACTTCATTCACAAGTGCCCATAGACAAACATTTCTAAGAGATTGGGGTTCCCTACTTACACCACTGAGGTCTGTCATGGTTGTTTCAAGGCAAAGCCAGATGTGTTGACAGAGGCGGTGCTAACTTGCTAGTACGATAGAGAGCAGAACTCAAGTGACAAAGGTTTTTACAAGTCTTTCCCAGATAAATGGACTCTTGTCGGTCTGTTCTGTCAGACGTCACCAGAGGGTCTCCATGCTGAGTGGCTATCATTCTGGAAAAGTGATCGAAATGAGCATTGAACACTTTGGGGATTTTCTGTGTGCATTAAAATTTGCGCTACACGCAAATTTAGTTTGCTTCATTTGTGCATTTGTGTCAGAAGATTCACTTCATGATAAAGTTTATAATTCTTTAATGTATGGAAGATGAGTTATTTAATCTTCATTTTATTCTTTGTTCTTGTTGCCAAACTACATGAATTTAAGTATTTTATCCATCAATCTAAAAATAATAATAATGATGATGATGATGATGAAGATACATTTATTTGTATCACACTGTAATTTCAAAACAAACCACAAAGTTTTACAAATAAAGGAGCCTCAAATATAACTATGGTATCTCACTCACCAAACTTGAAATCTCCTACAAATCAAAATCTCATAAAATACAACAATTCTCTAAGAAAGTTAAAGGGACAGTAAAGACTATCCATCTGAAGTGGATTGCAGTGACGCACCTTTGGAGGTGTGCACACACTGCTGTGAATTCATGACTCTTTACAAGGTGTATGTTTGTTTTAAAGCAAATGAATGGAGATTGAATCTTATTACCTCCGTCAAGGAGGTTATGTTTTGGGAGAGTTTATCTATTTGTCTGTGAGCTAAAAAAGTAATGAACAGATCTTGATGAAATTTTCAGGAAATATTCAAAATGGGATAAGGAAGAAGTGATTACATTTTGGAGGTGGTCTGGATCACCGTCTGGATCCAGGATTTTTTTTAAAGGATTCTTTATCATTATGAGATAGGGCTGTTTTCACTGTATGTGTATATAACTCTAAGATAAATGGTTGGATTGCTTTGCAAAACAATACAAGACAAGGTCACCATAATTTCTGACAGATGTAAAAGAACGATCCAGATCCTGGGAATATTCTGAATACTAAGATCAGGAATATGAAATATGTACTGGGTCATCGTAATTTTCAACACTGTCAGGAAACAAATGATTGTACAAACCTGCAACTAACACCAAATTGTAGCAGACAGTCTACTGAAAGGGAGTATAACATTAAAGTAAGACTAAAGGGTTGTGTGACAATCACAATATGCTTGGTGGAGGTCTGCGCTCTCTGAGTGCTCTTCTAGTTTTGATCACTACTTTTCTTGTTCAAAACAACTTTATATCGAATGCAACATGACAATGTATTATTGAGTGTTTTATAGCTCTGTCGTTTGAAACGTGAAAACAAGCAAATGTAAATTTGTGCCATAGTTTAGTAGCTGACCATATTCCGTGTGACTCACAGCCAGGTGCTCTAAGACATGTCCGTAATGTGTAATGTTAGCCTTTAGCTTGTGCTCTATCACTTGCCCGTTAAGCTTACTTCTGCTCATCTGTCCTTTTTCTGTCTAACAGTTAGGCTCCTGTGTCCACTATCACTATAAAATCTAACCAAAAATTATTTTCAGCAGAGAAAAACACAGATCTCTCACTTATAAACTTTGTCAGCAGGTGTGGTGTTGTCATTGAGACTTCAAGGTGCAGTTAATCAACTTGATCCTGTCCGACCCAGGAGGAAAGCTGATAAGAAGCATTTATAAATAACCTTTTTTGGTGCTTATATTTTCATTTTAAGTTGTTGATTACGATCAGGCAAACATCTAAAAGTGAGACTTTATCACTTGGGAAGTTCTCATAGTCCCTTTAAAGAGGGGGTATTACTCTGACCCTCTTGATGTTCTGTTTTAAAATTAGCATGGGATTTTCATTTTCATGAGAATTTCATGAGGCTTGAAATGATGACGTCATCGCGTACAGATCTTCTAACTGGTTCACACCAAGGTCTAAGCATAACTCTGTCCACTAAAGGCCTCTAGGGGATTGGTGAATCAGAAGAAAGAGGGTTTGTGGAGCAGGGAGCCTTAAAGAGACAGCAGCTAAAACAAAGTGTATCATCATTCAGAAGAAGCAGAAATAAAGGTTTTTCTTGTCACCAACGAGAGAAAAATATGTATTGTTTAAGCTGTAAATTATGTAAAGCCACTTTAGGGGTATTAATAAATCAATCAATCAGTCTTTATTTGTATGGTGCCAAATCATAACAAACATTATCTCAAGACACTTTCCAAAAACATTAACAGGTCTAGACCCGTTAATGTTAATAAAATTTTATTAACAGAAACCCAACATCGAGACAAGATCTTAAGCCACTATGAGTGCAGCACTTTGCAGCATTTAGCGAGTTACAATGGCAAGGAAAAACTTTCCTTTAATGGGCAGCAACCTTGGACAGAACCAGACTCTTGTTAGACGGACATCTGCCTCGGCTGAAGGTGCCAGGCAGACAGTATGAAGCCTAAATGTAACTCAATATCTTTCTTCAACAAAAAGTCTAACAGTAAAAGCCACATTTAAAGTGTAAAATTGTTCCATTTGTTGGCAGATCTGACCAGATGTAGACCTTCTGACAGAACAAGCTGAGTTTTTTCTTCAGCTGAAGGAAGAAAAAAAATCAATAAATCAATGATTAACCTTTCATGATTTGGCTGCAGGTTGTGTATCCAATAAAAATTTACAACTTTGGATTTTTAGGGTTATGGATTTTTTCCATCCGATCCATTGGAAACATAAACTAACCACAAATCATCCCAAAGGTCTTAAATGCAACCTAACAACAGATAGCTCATTTAGGGTTTTAGCTGTTAATCAGATAGTGATTTCTTGTACACAAACAGTTCTTAGTTTGTAATAGTAACACACTTCTTGTGAGTGGGCGACAAATGTGTTTGATGTCAGAGAAAAACTCATCTTCAATGGAAAGACAATCTGTCTTCTGTGCGTCATATTCAGCAACATGCAAATGTGCTCGAACTGTCCTTTTTGCTTTCATCAGCAAACACAGCAATCTGAGAGGAGCGGGGCCTTGACAACATGTACACACAAACCCACACAGACACACTTATACACACATGCTGCTGATGAAACACTGTGTGTGTTTAAGATAAACTAGCACAGAAAAAAAGCTCTTGTAAGTGAAAAAAAAAGGGAGCAGGCTGTAACAGGGCTGCTTTCGACATTCATTAACTCGACAGCCCTGATCTGAGCGTGCATGTAGTGTAGCACAGTGAAGTGTGTAGATGCAGGCTGAAGTGTGTGTGTGTGTGTGTGTGTGTGTGTGTGTGTGCTTTCATACGTCACCGTCAGCTGCAGCCTGATACCACTGGCCTGCTGTGACCTCTGAGCTAGAGACACGTAACAATCTGCCAGACTTGCTGCCAATGTGCAGCGCTGACCTGCATCAGGGACACAAACACAAACACAGAACACTAGTCCCTGCAGGTCTCTGGATCCACATCATTGTTTACTACAGTTGTCTGACACTAGATAGTTGTGTCTGCGTGAATGTAAGAGGGATTATTTTTGATGAATCACTGAGCTCACTGTGGTTTTCTCTCATTTAATGAGAGCTTTTGCAGCCTTGTAGACTAAATCTAAGGTGTTTTTTTAGTGGTTTAGATGTTCCTATAAAAACATGATGTTTTTGGTCCGGCAAAGGAACATCTGACTCAGACATTAAACACCCACTTGGAAAAATCTGAGGGCTGATTGGTTGAACAGCAGCTAAAAAAACTTCCATCTCTTTTTCTTGTCTCTTTATACAAATAGGAACACTTGGAAACAGAGCAACACACACAATAACACTGTCCAACAAAACGTGCATGGATACCACTAAAACACTACAGTATGAGTATTTGTACACTGAAGAACTGTGTATTTTATCTATCCTTTGCTGTACCAGCAATGAGTCTTTGGTCATAGTAGTGACAGTCTTCCTTTTTCTCATTACCTCTTTTTCCAGACTAAAATAGCTCAAGAATCACAGCAAGGATTGCCACGAAACTTTGCTCAGATATTTATAGTTTCCAGAGGAACATCTCCGGAGATCCCCCAAACTTCCTTTTAGTTGAAAAAGGAAAAACCCTCTCTGGCTCGTAAGGCCTTGGAAACTGTTAAATAGCCAAATAGAGCTTTTAGGAGTGTCATTCACATCTCGTGACTTCTCCAGGGGAAATTTTGAATAGTGCCCTCACCCCGTAGGTTCAGAGGGGTCACAGGTGAAGCAATACTGTTTCCTGACAGTGAGGTGAATGTACTGTGCTTACTTAGTGTTTGGATGTTCTTCAGTCACATTAAACATTAAACATGTTCAACAAGTTGTCCCCGTGCTTTTTCTTTACCCACATCTCAGTAGTTCGTGCAGTTATATGTAATAGGGATGATAGTTAAAGCTATGACATCTTCGACTTGAGTTGAGCAGCCTCTCTTGTCAAACTCTGTACCCTGTCTCTAACTCTGCAGCATGATTGGCTAATTAACACATCTCCCTCTACTGTATTTGGTGCAAACCAGCATTTAAAGGCAGTAATTTCAAAAATGGGGGTTGGGCCCCCTTGATAGAGGGGTTGGGAAATGCCTTCCAAAATCAATAACTGTTTACATATTTCATCTATTATTGTTTAGAAAAGGATATAATTGGGGATGAATTTAATATAAAGTCATTTGAACAGAAATTGTTAGATCTATTTCCACATTTCCTTGATTCCACCAAGGGAAAACATCCAGTTAGTCAAAATGAAGCCTGTGCAGAAGTGCTAAAAGTTGCTGTTTATTGGGAATCTGCTTAAAGTAATACTCCGGGTTGGAACAAGTTGGGTCCTATCACAAGGTTTAGGGCAGAAATTACCCCTACAGTAGTGTTTTTGTGCAGCAGAAGCCCAGGGCGCACGCACCAAACATCCCCTCCCTGCTCCTCGGCCGGTTTCCTCTGCACTCAGACGGGGCCATATTTTACTTGACCAAAAACACAAATAAACGGACTCCCACCGACAAAATCTGATGTCGGTCTGCGTTCACGCTTTATTTAGAGAATTTTCAGCGTGTTACTTTCACACAAAAACACAGCTAAATAAGGCTCTAGTTCTCATCGTGTCGTAAAACGGCGCTAGCTACGCTGCAGAGCCACAGCTGGCTACGAGGCGCTCGCCGCTTAGTGTATCAGTCTGAGCGCGCGGCGTGCTAGATATAAACAAATGCAGGTAGTCTGCCAGGACGAAGAGACACAATGAGAACTAGAGCCTTATTTAGCTGTGTTTTTGTGTGAAAGCAACGCGCTGAAAATGCTCTAAATAAAGCGTGAATGCAGACCGATATCAGATTTTTTTTGGTGGGAGTCCGTTTATTTGTGTTTTTCGTCAAGTAAATAGGGCCCCGTCTGAGTGCAGAGGAAACCGACAGACGAGCAGGGAGGGGGTGCGAGCGCCCTGGGCTTCTGCTGCACAAAAACACTGCTGTAGGGGTCATTTCTGCCCTAAACCTTGTGATAGGACCCAACTTCTTCCATCTCGGAGTATCACTTTAAGGCTGGCTGCAGAAAGACCGGAAGTCACGTTTACACCCAGCCATAAAAACAGACTTTGACGGCTTTAAAAAGCATATTTGCAGCCTGGTTCAAAAAACAGCTTGGGTCTAAAACACTGATTTCACCATCAGCACACACTGTGCGGTGAGTGAATTTTTTTCTATCTCTGCGGTTTAGGAGTTATTAGGATTGTTTGATTTTCCAATCAGAGACACAGCTCAGGTCACATGACCGACAGGCCCCCTGTAGCTACCTACAGCCAATGTCATAGCAAATGTGGTCGCGTCCGCGGATTGGCTACATTTCAGGAACGGACGGGTGACGTTGTGGGGGCTTTCACAGGACCCCTTGAGGTAACACAGGTTAGGATAATGATGAAACCAGTGGTATCAGATTGGTTAAGAAAATATAGTAAAATGTGCACATAGGTAATCTAAATTTATAAAGATTGTTTTAATTTACTTTTCTGCCTTTTTCCACTTTTTAAGAACTCTTGATAGTTTTTTTTTATTATTCTTTTCTTTCTTTGTTCCTTTTTTTTTCTTTTTCCCCCTTTTGTTCATTTTTGTCTGTTTTTGATCAGCCTATTAGTGCTTTCCCATTTCCCAGTTCACTAGTCTCCAGCACCACTAATTTGGGGGTTACAGGCTAAGAAATTGGGCAACCCCTGATTTAAGGCACATCGGCGCCCCCTCCATTACCAGTGGTTGTGGGGTGTAATTACAGGTTTACAAGATATCACATTGTATCAACAATTGGTATAATGCTATCAAGACAAAATATATCCCAACATTTATTGGGGAGGGCAGGGCACGTTTCCATATTAAGGATTCATGTTGAGTGATCATTTCAGCTGTTGAAACAAAGCAGGGGGGTTGTGTGCTAAAGATTACCACCTACAAAATCAACAAAAAGATGAGAGGTATTCTTTGTCCACGGGGGCGTCTGAGTCAACACAAACCAAACTAACAGGATTTTTAAACAAACAGGACGTTTTTCTGCCATTTCTGCTGTTTTCTTCTACTTTCTTTACTTTTGCTTTACAATTTGTTTGTTTGACATTTGAATTGTTCCTCCTGTGTTTTTTATGTTTCATATTCAGTACGTACTCTTTGTAACATGTAAAAAGAACATAGTGGTATGGTATTGGTAACCAAAGTGAAAAACAAAACAAACAGGATGAGTAGAATCAGTCATAAGGGAAAATCACTTTGATAGAGTTTGAAAATTGTACAAACCAAAGATGTCTTGTCTTTTTTTTTTCAATCAAGTCCTCAGAACAGTACATTCAAGCATGCAGAGAACTGATGACAGAAGCAGGAAGGAGGCAAGCACTCGCTGAGCCTACACGGCTACGGAGGAGGCATGTGCTGAGGCTGACTCACAGCGTAGCCAGAAATCATCAAGTCATGAATCCGTCTGTGTTTGGGCGTACAGAGGCACGTATGAGTCATGACAGAGGGAGAGGGAGTGTGTGAAAGAGCTGCAGAGGCAGACACAGAGGACATGTAGTCTCAGGTCAGGCGTGCATTTGTTCCGCACAGTCAGTCATGGCGACAGGCGGATTGTCAGCGGCTCTGAACTTGAAATAAACCCTGTGATGAGCAGCAGCCGCGCTGGGGTGACACAGTTTTACTCTCTTTGTAGTAAAACACACAGAGTCCTCCCACTCCCACACACTGTTTCTCATCTCACATAAATTGTTGAGATCTCTTGGAGAACGTCAAACTGGGCAGAAATACTCCCTCTGAAAAAAGGCTGCTCCATCTTTGTCCTATTTTTGGCAAGACTCTGAGTCTCCCTGGTCAATCTGTGTCAAGGCTCTTTCCTAGACTAAGCCACTCGCAGAGAGTAGAAAAACCTTGTACAATCCCCCAAAAATATTTGTCAGTGCGTACTCTATCACCATGGCGACTGACACTCTAGCCAGGCAGTGTTGTGCAACTCTGCGTTGATAGGGTGAGGACTACTGAGGCTCCTATAGGTGAGGGAAGGACAGTGTTTGTGTCTTATTTTACACCTTGTGCTCCTTTCTTATTCACGTCTGGATTAATCTTGTCTTCTTCTTTAACTTAAGGTTGTATTGTCTCTCTTTTCCATATCTTACTTTCCTATCCTCAAATGACATTTATTGTATTGTCTACTGTTTTAACTGTGACACCTTTCAGAGGGAAGAGAAGACAAACTTGATGAGAAGACGAAGAAGAAGAGAGAAGGAGAAGGAGGGGGAAAACAAAGATAAAAGAAAAAAAGTGAAGAGGATTCAAGAAGGAGACAAAAAGAGACATAGATGGGGACAAAAAAACAAGAAGAAGAAGTAAGATAAAAAAGGAAGAAGTGTCAATGGACAATTCAAGGGGGGGTGATGAAAAAGGGGTATAAGAAGAGAAACAAAGGAACAATGAGAACCAAGTGAGGAAAGGAAAGAAACCAAGGATGCAAAAAATACAAAAGGAAGATGAAAAGAAGAAAAAACAAGGGAGAAAGAAAAAACTGAAAATGGATAGAAGAAGAAATCCCATTAAAAAAGAATGAAGAAAAAAAGGTGAGCGAAAGGAGGAGATGAAAGAAAGAAAAGACAACCAGAAAGAAAGAAGAGAAAAATCACAAGAGGAACAAATAATAAAAAGAGACTGAACAAAGTAAAAGGGGGAAGTCAATAGGAAAGGAAAAAGAAACCCAAAGAAAGAAGAAAAGGTGGGAATATAAAGAAAGGAACAAGTGAAGTAGGAAAAAAAGAAGAAAAAGTGAGATAAAGGAGCAAAGGAAGAAAAGAGTATGAAAAATTTAAGGCAGGGATAAGGGAAGAAAAAAAAGAAGAAAAACAAAAAAAAGCAAGAAAAAGAAGAGAAAAGCAAGAGAGGAGAGAGGAAGAAGATGAAAGACGGAAGAAAAATAAGGGAGAAGAAAAAAGGAAGGGAGGAGAATTTGGAAAGGGGAAAAAAGGGAAAAGAAGAAAGAAACGTCAGCATGATAAGGTAAACAAGAAGAAATAAAGAAGAACAGGGATAAGGAGATAAGTAGATAGATAGAAAGTAGAAAGAAAAGACAAGGAGGAGAGGAAGAGAAGATCTAGAAAACTCAGCACAACATTTTAAGGAAAACCAAGACATTGTCTCTCTGAAGAAAACAAAAAATAGCACAGGAATGACAGAAGGAATGACAACATGGAAGGAGAAAAAGAAGGTAACTGTTTTCAGATGGATTGTATATTTTGACAAATTGGTGTCTTGGATAATGTAACTTAACTTGTTTTTCAGATTTCTGGGCTGTGAGATGTTCAGGCTTTGTTTTGGAGTCAGAGTAATGTTTTGGTTACAGGAGTTTTCCCCATGGTTGTCATGGTAACCAGCAGAAGAAGACTGTTGGCGGGATGGTAGTAAGGCAGCGTGGGGCGTCATGCTGTTTGTTCAGCAGATGCAGCCCTCTGTTCCCAAGAAATCCCTCGGTGGTGAAGAGTGAGAGTTTGTTTCCCAAGTGGGCTATCGGGTTTCAGAGTGAAAACAAGCGGACCCCGGCTCATGCAAACAGAATCACTCGCTGTTAAACCTTTCATTTCGTGAAGGGCTCTGCAGCTGGAGGCTTGTTTCCTGTTTCTGAGAAGTAACAGAACTCAGGAGGAAAAATAGAAGAGTATTTTTAAGTAATATGATTCCCTTTATTTTTCACTTCCAGGAAGCTCAAACACTTTCTGCTTTTGAACAAAAAGCATGAAAACTCCTTCAGGATGCTCTACAATCTTTACGGTAATCATGCAGCGGTTACAGAAGTTCGCTGAAGTCTATTTCTGTGACTTGTTTTGTTGGTCATCCACAGCATCTGTATGTGAGTCATCAAGTCAGAGCCACATCAACAAACAGTAACTAATGCTCTGCTGTCTGCGAGGGTTGAAAGCCCAATGAGCTGGCATTGGTATAAAAGGCATCTTCTCCCATGAATAGACTCACCCGAGGCCTTAGTGATGACATAAATACCTCAAATGTACTGCAGCAGTGCAGCTTGTTTCCTTTTTTAACTCCTCTGTATTTACCCATGACCACTTTGGGATTGTTTTTGTATCAGTCCCTAGTATTGCAGCTCTAGCTCAGGGTGTTGAGTCACTTGTTACGCGTGTTATTGTGTCAGCGTCAAAAGAGTGACGTCAGAAACGATGATGCATGCTCTGCTCGAGGTTGAATGATTAACACTTCCACCCAAGCACCTGTTTGCAACATTTTCTCTGCTTTTTTAATCAGATGCAGTCCCCTGATTGTTATAACCAAAGCTTTGATTGTCATAGTTTGTAAATTCATGCATGATTTCCTTCTCTAATTAGCTTCCAGGATAATGAGGCTTCCTGTCAGGCTTCATTCATAACCCTGCACGTTCTCCGTCGAGTATGACTCATGTGATCTACCGGGGGGCGATTGAGAGAGACGAGCACCTCGTCATCCATCATCCTTTGAGAGGCTGATCTCATCCTGAGTCATAATATTAGTGTCTCGACACGTCGAAGCTCATCCCCAGGTCATAGATTCTACTTTCACTTCTGCCTCTTCTCCTCGCTGTGTGTGGTACTCACAGGTGTTCTGAGTAGTGTAAGACAGTGTCAAGTTGAGACAAAGACGAGGTAATAAGTAAATGGTATGAACAAGTCACTTGATGCAAGGCCTTTTAAAACATAAATCTACTTTAAATCACTTCAGTTGATTACTATCGTTATATGGGTGAAGGATAGGGTTCAGAGAGTTGGGCGCAAGTTAGAACCCTGACAGGGTGAGCAGGACCCAACACAAGGAAAGGGTTGAAGGGATTCTAATTTGCATGCTGCTCACCATACATTATCCTGCTTGTTCCTCAGGTATCTTACGAGCAAGTTAGGAGAGGGTATTCTCCTTTTTTTTAAAACATGGATAAAAAAATAACAGTGCTGGATGTTCATGCTTAACGTGAGCGCATCTTTACACCGCTACATATTCATATGTTAAAGAAATCCCTGAATCAGTCTGTAAACTATCAGTCTGTTGCTAGGCACCACCCTGTTGATTATGGTTGCCTGTTGCAGCAGCTCTCTGTTCCTTGTCCATTTCATGTAATTTTTCATCATCTTTGCATTTGGAGTGGATCATTACTTTGAATGATTCATTTGTTGGTTTTTCTTCAGTGATATTTTACGTTTTTTTCTACTGTGTTTGTCTGGAGATCCTACATGTAACTATGGCTGCATTATTTATATGTGAAATCAGCTGTTAGCAGCCTGTAGCATGTCAATGCTAACTGGTGCAAGGCCTGATGTCTTCCCACAAGGTGAGGAGAATGAGGTGAGGACAACATGCTGGTTCTCAGGTGTCAGCTAAGAAGTGATGACATCCACCTGTCCTTCCATCCATCGTTTCTGGGAACCTAAGATCTATCTCCAATAAGATGGATGAGCTAGCTATGCTAACCCAGCAACAGAGGTAATACCAAAAGGCAGAGTACCATCATGCTATTCACAGACATGGCTAACGGAGGCAACACTGGACATGAACGCCGCATTGGAAGAGCTGGAAGAGCTGTGAGCAGACAGGATACAGGAGACAGAGACTGAACAGACTGCTAAAGAAGCTCAGTCCTGGACCCTGTGGAGGTGGAGGCTGGCTGAACTGGAGAATGATGGACAAGCTGTCATCATCTATCTTGCCTTTTTGCACTTCCTATACAATGTCTTGCTTTTGTTTTCTTGATTGCTGCTGTGACTCCTCCTGAATTTCCCCTCAGGGATAAGTTATTCTATTCTATTCTATTCCATTCTATACTGCTGCAAGTGGTCTATTCCAAAATTAACACAAGATATTAACGGGATCTTGTCAAGATCTTATGAGACCTGCTGAAATGATGAGATGAGGATCTTCCACCAGGTTGATCATGTGTTGGTCAGGCGGGCCTCAAACACCAAGGTCTGCCAATAGCTGGGTGGATGGGTGCATTAGTGCTGACACCAATTTTACGCCTTTTAGGCTGTTATAAGGGAAGTTTTTTTAGGACAATAATAAACAGGGGAATTTTTGGGAGCAAATGCTGGATGTTGAAATGCTTAGCCCTAACCCAATATGCATTAAGCCAAACAAACACATTGGCATCTGTTAAAGGATAGTCAAAATGATACTTGCTTCATACACTTAACATTTCATTCACAGGCTGTGTTTCCATTGCTCTCTCTTGCATTCCCTTTTAAAAATACACCAGCTTCTCTACTTCCGCCAAGATCCTCTCGCGTTGAAAATAAAAATGAAGACAGGTCAAAGAAAAACCACCCAGGGTCTCTTTCTGTTTCTCTTTGTGAAAATATTTTTACAACTGCTACCCTGTGGCAATAAGAGACCTGTGGAACACAACAGTGTTATAAGAAAAGAGAAGTGAAAGAGATACTATGCGAGAGATAGCGCTTGTGGTTACTGAGAGGAAGATTTACAGAAACGACTTTTATTCCAATAACACACCAGGCAGCAACTAAGCTCTCAGCATTCTTTATGCCGGCTGAAGAGTCTAAGAGCCTGACATTGTTTTGTCTTTCACTGATATTTATCCTGTATGTTTTGGCTCTTGCAAATTCTTTGAGTTGAACAGAGAGTCGGATACTTCCTGCTCTTAAAATCTGTGGTTTATTAACCCTAATGTAACCTGCTTATGAAGGCCTCGGCTAGTTTATGTAAGATCTGAAAAAAAATGTATTTAACCTTTGAAACAGATTAGGTCCAGGTCAAGGTACAAACCATGGTCTGAAGTTAAGATGCCCTTAGAGTTGATCCAGTGTAGTGTGACTTCCTTCACATCTTGTATGACATCCACTCTCTTTTACTTTTTTTCTCTTTATCATTACCAGTGTTTCATAAAGTAATGAAAGAAGAAACAAGACCTTTAACTCACTGACCAAAGCTTTCAAAGTGTGTTACAAACGTGTAAAATATAGTAATATTGAAGTTTCCCTGAATGATATATGATATTTGGTGCAATAGACACCATTGACTATGCAATTCACATTTCTTGATGTCCACCGTCTTCTGCAATAAATACTTACTACAGTGCATTATCCATACATTACTGTGTGATTAACACCATTTCAAATGCATTATACATTTTTTTCCTAAAAATATATGTTTTGCTGTTTTTAGTTAAGTTAACATTATCTAGAGTGCATTATCTCCCATACAAAACACCTTGCTACAGTGTATTTTACACCATTTTCAGTGTATAATACTGTGCACACGTGCACTTTGATATACATTTAATTCCAAACAGTATGCATTTTCTTCTGTGCAATTCACATTTTACTGTGATTCATGTTATCTCCTACCTCCTACACCACATGCATTAACATGTACACCAACTGCACTGCAGTTTACATTATTTATTATGCAAATCACACTTTTTACACTTTTTTCTGATTTTATGTATACACATTATGTACAATGCTATGCACATTTTTGTGCGTAATTTACATGATCTTCTGTGTAATTCACACATTCTTTTGTGGGATACATTATATCCAATGCAATATGCATTTTAAATGGAGGTGATTTACATGATGTACAATACATTCAACATTATTGTGCAAAGTATTTAATTTGATTAAAAAAAGGTCATCTGCTAAAATGCAATCCACATTTCTATTGTGCAATATATATTGTCGCCTGTGAAATACATGTTTACAGATACATCCAACTGTACATTATGCTCTTCAAAAGCACTGGGAACTCTCTTCCATATGATGTGGGAGTGTCCTGGGGTTACAGACTTTTGGGCTATGGTTGTGAGAGAACTCTTAACTCTTCTGGCAACTGTCATTCCCCCCTCAGTGCTACTGTTGAACGATGTATCCCAACTTCAGATAAGGATTATACAGAAACGTGTCTTTTTCGCTGGTCTAATAGCAGCCAAGAAGCTGTTGGCCTTGAGCTGGAAGCCCCCTCACGCTGTCATTCCGCCGATGGGCTCTCACATTTTTAGACATTGTATACCTTGAACAATCTACTGCTCGGCTGCATGGTGCAAGGGAAGATAATGTTGATATATGGTCGCACATTGCTGAGAAGATTAAGAAGTTGGTCTGATATACCTAAGGCTTTGTCACGGAATCACTTGTTTTTTGCTCTGTTTTTAAGTTTTGTACCTGTCTGCTAGTTTTTGTTGGACCTGGATGGGTGGGGAGGGGTGGGTTTTTTGTTTTGTTTTCCCTGGTTAACTGTCACTATTTAAGTGGTTGTAATCTCTGACTCAGATTTGCAAAAGATAAAGAAAACATTTGATCACAAAAAAAAAAAAGTTTACAGATACACTGTATATGCTGTGTAACATACATAATGTAAAGAGAAATATAGATGATCTCCTGTGCCACATTACCTCCTAAACTCTACAACACACATTTTTTAGAATGCATAAACTTCATGGTAAAATACATTATGTCCTCTGCAGTTTTTATTTAAAACCAATATCTATCAACTTCTTGAAAACACACAGTATTTTTTCCTTTTGTAATTTGGATTGGTTTCTGAGCAATATGCATTAAGATGCATAAGATAAAGCATTTCATGTTACTTTTTTTCCCACAACAATCCCTGAATGTATAGGTTTTGTAACTTTTCGGTGTATTTTTTAAACAAAACCTGTTGGCGGACAAACTCGTGGGATGTTCTGCATGTGCATTTATTATATGAGGATTGAAAGTGAGGGGAAAAAAAAGGTCTAAAGGCTGCATTGTAAAATAAACATGCTAACAGCAATCTTCACCAGCTGGACACATTAAATACAAATTTTGACCAACAAAATTACAGGTCAAAGTGTGTCAGTTGTGCATCCAGTATGCAGAATTTTACATTTGTCCTGAAATAACATCATCACTGCAGAGTGAAGTGTTTGCAAACAGGAGTGCAGCGCGTTCAAAACGGAGGAGGAAATAATCCTTCCGCTCCTCCACTCAGCCCCCGGTCTGTAAGACTTTTGGCCATGTGCCCCATGACTTCCCCGAGTTCAGGTCGCCAAGCAACCGCTCCCCTGCCATTACAGTTTTCATGCATCACTATCTCTGCTTTGATGTCACGGTTGCCAGGGTAACCATATGACCTAGACACTGTGACTCTCAGCCACATTTATATGTGTAAATCAGATTTTTACAAACAAAGCAGCCGGAGTGCCACTTCACAGCCCTTTGTTTGTCTTAACCCAACAAGTCTGGATCACAGGCGCATCACATGGAGCATTTTAATAAAATGGAAGATAAAGGTTGCATAGAAAGTGATCGTAAAGCTTAGCCCACACGCCTGAAATATCTTTGAAAGAGGACTTGTATGTGCACAGCCATGATGCAGTCACTACTGTAAATGGATTCCTACTGGCAAGTGTCCAAACATAATCCGCCGTTGAAAAAGCAAATGATTAATGCCCGTGACATAAATCTACTGTAGATTGCGTCTGCCAAAACCCAAGAAATGTGGTAATCTCAAGTGGTCACTGCCTCCAGCGAATCAGCCACAAAGCCGTGGGATAGTGCTTTATTTAGATTAGGTCAAATCCAGTGCAGCAAGATTGAACTCTGTGGGGGTGTCATTGAAATGCAACATTTAGCTTCACACTCAAGTCTATGTTTTCTTTTTCTTCATTTGTGCTTCTTAAAATAACAATGACTAACTGGGTTAAAAGGCTCAAAAGCTGTCCGGAAATTTTAAAATGTCACTTAAAAACCATAAACAGAAATGTTAGATGATAAGAAACGAGTCTGAAAGGGAAGCGACCTCTGCAGAGATGTGTCCTTGATGTGGATTCTGAGGGCCCCTGCCAGGTCTGGCCATCCCAGATGCAACAATGTAACCTCAAACTTAGAATCATTTTGGCCGCAAAGTCAAGTCCAGTTGACAGTAAAGCAGCTGCTCTCAACACCAGTCCATATCAGCTGATTACATCTACACATCCTATTGGCTAAAAGAGAAATGGACGTTCCTCTCAAACCAGTTAAACCATCCAACTCTTGCTGCACTCTGTAAAAACCACTCTATCTCTACCCCAGCCCCTCCTTTTATCTTGTGTCTTATTTTACCAGTGTCATATGGCTCATCACTGATGCTGCTCCTGCTTTTCCTGTATGCACATGAAATAGAGGGGAGGTTACCTCAGGCTTCATAATTTCCAGTAAGCATGGAAGCATGGAAGGGCAGGAAACTCCTACACAGAGCCATACAGCCAAACTTAACAAATAATTCATTCTCATGAAGAGAGTGGTCCTGATCAAAAATATTAAGACCTCATGAAAAATTAGTAGAATTTCATAATGCAAAAAGAAGAAATGGGAGTGAGACAAAATGAATCTAAGTAAGCAATTTATTGCAACCAACAGATGGAAATAGGCTGTTAGCTGATCAAAAGTTTCAGACCATAGCTAAAAAAAACTGTCTGACGTCCATTTTTGTAAACTTCCCTTGGTCCAAAAGAGTAAGCTTATTTCTCTGGATGAAGTTCTTTGTCAGGCGGCCATTGTGAACTGCAGCGTTGTCCTGTTGATAACCCAGTCATTGCCGCACAGACCAGGGCCCCCAGTCATGAAGGAGGCCCTTATGCAACATCTCCACGAAACCAGCTGATGTTTGATGGCCCTGCACGACCCGGTGCGGCATTGTTCCGTTGAAAGAAAAAGCCCCCCAGATCATGATGGCGCCTCCTCCACTGAAAACATCTCAAGTTGGACCTCCTTCTCATCCCAGTCACATCGAAAGCCGCCAAGACCACCAAAGTTACATTTTCTCCTCATCAGAGAATAAAACTTTCTTCTACCTTTCAATATCCTATGTTTGGTGCTCACTTGCAAATCCCAAACAGGCAATTTTATGTTGTTGAAGGAGAAGAGGCCTTTGAAGACATTTTTGTGCTGTCTGATGGTTATTGGGCTGCAGTAAATGGTAATGGCCTTGAATTGGGTCAGGGATCGTCTTGACAAACAGCCAATCAGATTCTTTTGCTTGGTGCTGAGGAATTTTCTCTTGGTCTACCACTTGACTTTTTTCTTCCATAACCCTCAGGATCTTTAAAGAAATTCAAAGTGACTGTGTTACTACACCTAACCTCAGCAGCAATGGCGCATTGTGCCCAGCCTTGCACCTCAATAAACTTACAACGTTTAACTCGAGGAAGCTTTTTTAGCTTTTGCCATCAGGAGGTCATGACAGTGTGAATACCTGACAAGAAATGACATGGAAACCATATTTTTTTGTAGATTTGGTTTTTAAAGGCTATGGTTTTTAACTTTTAATAATCTGATGAACAGAGTATTTCAGTTTAAATGCTGTTTGCAATTAATTGCTAAGTAATCACTCCTTTCTTCTTTATGCATTTTGAAGTTCTACTTAAAACCGTCTTAAGATACAAGAGTGAAAAATGTAAATTTGCGCAACTTTTTAACTGGTTTTAAAATTTTGATTAGGTGAGTATTCTTGACCCTTTGTCTGAGACTTGTGTCTCCTTTTTAAGAACTCAGGTTATCAAGAGAAGAACTTTTGGGCATTCTGTTTCGTTAGGTCTTTAATCAAAACACTTGTTCGAAAATAATATAACACTTGCATAATTCCTTGAGTCCTTCTTAACTTATCAAAGTGGATTTATCCATCTTAAAAACAAAACAAAATAAAAAAACAGAATTCTTTTTGCACAGTGAGTTCAACACAGTTGAGTTAGTGACAGCTTTAATGCATGAGGTCTTCACATGCCACTTGTCGCAGCTAAAATGGAGAATTGTCTCCAATAATAACAATAAGCACCAAAATAAAATGCTCACAATGTTCCAGACCAGCGCTGAAGTCAACAGGGGTAAGGTGAAGAAGTATGAAATTGCTTGGATTGTTTTCTGCATCACAGAGAGTGTTAATGCTTTAATTTCCACTTTCTCATTAACTATTCAATTTTGTCCCGTTCCAGCAATTTATGTCTGACAACCAGAAATTAGATTATCAGTGTGATACGTCTAGACTTTGTCAGTGACAAATCAGCAGCTGATCTTTAGAGTACAACATCTAAATAGAAGGCCTGGGATAAACCCCTTTGTTGCAGCACTTTGCCAAGAGCATCTAAATGAGCCGACTGCTGTGTTCTCTGATAATAATCTGTATAAGTCAGAGACTTTTGTTTGCTTCCCTGGAGGGAGTGAAATACTGATGCTGAGGCCTGTTACGCGATGAGCTGTCTCGCTCTCTTCCCTCGACTAAGATAATCCGTCTAGTTCAGTGTGTGCCGCGCCTGTTTGCCCGGGAGCTTCAGCGTGCAGGCTGGCGGTGGCACAGTGGAGCAAAGCTGCAGGGAAGTAGGTAAAGGACAGGGAGGAATCAGCGCGCGCCGTGTCTGCCGGCGCCAAGGGCGATCTGCCGACTGGGAAGCACGCCCAGAATATGTGTACAGATAGAAAACAATCTGAGGGATCTTTTCCCGACTCAGTAAGCAGGAAATGAGGGTAATAATGTAGAGTCTCTACAGGTGAGAGGAAGCAATGCAACACCGTTTTCACAGAAAGGAGGATTAACTTCGGCTGGTTGTGCTATTAATGCCACTTCTGGAGGTTAATCTGAGAGACAGCAACACAGTGCTGCCAGAGTTTATTCCAAGAGCCGCAAGGAGAGACTAGAGCTGATACGTGAACCAGTCATTCATGCTCAGTGGACTGAGTCAAAACATTTGTGTTAATTATTTGATTATCAAAGGTTAGATGCTTATTTTATGATATAAGGCTGAGCTATAAGTTAGATTCTTTATCCCCCCCTATTGACGTTTTGCATGTGAAGTCACAATGCTCATCTGCCCTTGCTGGGATGGCAAAAAGTATGTTGTATATAGGAAAAGGCATGGCTAATGAAACCTTCAATTGTACACAAAAAGAAGTAGATCCCAGTCATTCAATGGAAAATGGCGGCTGTTATGCTCATACTAGCTTCTCGGCTAACTTGGTCACTGTAATGCACCAGTTGGTGTTTTTAGGGAACGAGTTATCAACTGATTTAGATTTGTCCCAAAGTCACAAAAGTATTAACAGTGATTTTCAGGTCTCATCTCATACCTAGCACTGCGAAAATAATTGGTTGTGCTACAAGTGAGCTGAAGCAGATAAATGGCATGCCATTGGCAAAAAACAAATAACTGCTGCAATACAAAAACTGGTTACCAGAGCAACCAGTAAGGCATGAACAAGCCAGTAATGCAAGTCTTTGTAAGGGTGTGGTCACACTGGCCATCTGTACTGTGCCCAAGCTTGCCAGTTTGGCCAGTGTGACCGCAAGTGCATTGTGGTACGGTACACTTCCTTGGCTTTGGCACACTTCAAGCACAAACACAAGCACACGGACCATCGATGACGTTTAATTGCATCGACCGCTCTTCACAACAACTGTTTTAAACAATAGTGGGGGTATTAGAGGGTTGTGTCAGACCACAGCAACTTAACGTTACCCAAGAAGTACCTAAAGTTGTAGCCATGTTGTCTGTGTTCTCTATTGCAATGAATCCAATTAGACCTCACTCCTTGTAAACTGACGCTTCTTGATGACATAGGAGGGCCATGTGTGTGTTGTATTACAATGTGAGTCTGGTTCATATTGGAGTGTGACCGCAGGCCATACCGGCCGCCAGAGTACAGCGCAACAGGAGGGCAAATCATGCTTGAGTACGGCACGGTTCGAGATGGATACGGAATTAGGTACTTTTACAGGTACCAACCAAATTCTGTCAAAAGTACAGGGTACCGATTCACGTACAATCAAAATGAACCATGTTAAGTGTCTAAATGCTTTCTTTTGCATCCTGATTTTCCATGCTGGACATGAACACAGCATAACAAGGTTATATATTGAAGAATATATATGTTAAATTGAAAAGAATTTACATTTTATCATCTAATAAATTGTTATTTTTACCACACAGACACACAAAAGTATCAAAAATTGGTACTGTTGGGTACCGATACCGATTGCCAGGTACCAGGCATCGGTACCGTATCGTTTCCAACAAGAAAGGTACCCATGCCTTGGCACGGCACAGATGGCCAGTACCTCAATTTACTCCTCATACGTCCAAGTAGTGAACTGCTTCAAATTAACCCTATAGCTGCGTTTCCACCAAGCCGTCCAGGTCGGTTCAGTACGGTTTGGGACGGTTTGTTACAGTTAAGCACTCGTTTGCGTTTCCACAGCAAACTGTGCCCTCTTGTGGTAGGCGCCGTGTACACTGGATGCCGGAAGCCGCAGCTGTTAAACAGTAGCGTGATGCCGTAGCAGCTTACCCAGCTATTAAATCCAACTAAGAAGAAAAACGCGACACAGTAAACAAAGAGCACAGATGGAAGACATCCAGCATTTCGTCCTCTCTGTGATCGGCATGTAGCTCTTTGATACAAAGTGCAATCAAGCTTTGTTTCAGAGAAGTCTGTGTGCCACCAGGAGGAACGCAGCCGCTGTCGTGGGGTAAGTGACGATTCTTTCAACCAATCAATAATCTGCAGCGTGTTGCTCCACCTTCTGAGAGCGGATCAGTTCAGTCTGGCACCCATATGAAAGGGTCCCAAAAAAGTAGGCCAGCTCGTCTCGGTTTTTAGGGATCTGTCCCGGGATAAGTCGGTGGAAACACCGCAAAATGCACGCCGTACCAAGACAAACCATACCGGTCTGCTTGGTGGAAACGCGGCTTAAGTCTACCTTTGTCTGGAGTAAATTCCATCATCCACAATACCAGGTCTTTCTACAACTACTTCTAATAAAGCTTTATCACTTTTAATATCTTTTGTATCTAATTTAAAGAGGAGCATTTTAAATGTGCTTGTCCTAAGACTTTAACTAGTGATGCATTAAAACACATGTAATCAGCTTGCCTACTGCAACATTTGCATTTATGGATAAGTGGCAACTTTGCCACATCGCATTTCGAAACCATCTCTGATAATCTTCATTTTGATTCAGCTGAGGTGGAAAATATGCTTAGAGGTTTTTTTTATTTTTGAACAGTGTTTATGGAGCAAAACTCTTAAACATTGGCAGGAAAATCTTTGGGATTAATTTTCCAAATTGTTCATAAAAGGATCTACTCAAAGGAGGTGCTTCTTTGTTCATGATCAATGAAGTTTGTTTGAAAAATGTAGCCACATTAACGCTCAAGGACGCTATCCCTGAAGTGATGTTTTAAAGGAGTATTGAATTTTTTCGTGGCTATATAAACCATCACAATGACTTTTTGTTATTCTTTATAATCCTTTTAAATCCCTTTTGTAAATGTACTACAAGCTCCACATACAGCTCTGTGCTATGTCCCAAACAGGGCTGGCTTCCAGGCGGTTACTAAGTTGTGAATGTTTATCCGAGTCTGTGCTACTTCCACCACTGAGGCAGCATGGGAGTCTGACACACACAGACACACACACACCACACACAATGCTGTGAGCTCAGCCTGTGACCATGACGTCATATGAGAGGCCGTTCCTGTGTACTCAGCACTTTCCACCCCTCCTCCTCCTCCTCCTCCTCTTCTTCATCGCCCTACAGCTGCACATCACACACTGACCTCTAAGGCATCCTCTATGGAGGGCCATGGGGGAGGGATGGGGAGGAGGAGGGGGGATTTGAATACAGGTCAAGGGGGACAGGGTTCAGACTTTTTAGGTTGAAGGTTATTGAGGTCTCTCCTCTGCAGGCTGAGTATCATTTGCAGCGTGATAGACGTGCATGACGGGGTCTGGACGTCTGCCTGCTCGTCTGGCGGTGCCGTCCAGATAGAGTGAGAAACAAATGAGGGGGAGGGAGGTGCAGGGGGGTAGCAGAAGCTGCAGCACAGCTACACAGAGAGTGCCTGTCTCACATGCTTCCCCATGTGCAGACCGAGCCAAGCAAGAACGGGAGCTGCTTTATGTAAGTGTCTCCCAGCAGAACCAGACTCACATGTTTGTGTTGTGGTCATCCTGTACATGGTGGCCTGGACGAGGATGAGGAGGAGACGAGGGGAGGAGGGGGGGTCAGCTTGGACCAGGACAGAATCTCATCGTCTGTCTCTGTTTGAATGTGATCCTGGTTTGTTTGTGCATCCAGTGGCTGTCTGTCTCTGTTGTCAATACTCCTCTCATCAGCAATATCCTCCTGCTGCTGCTCCCTGGCTCACCCCTGCTGAAGGAGGTCCAGCAGCTGGGACAAGGAGAGGGAAGAAGGAGGAAAGGTGGGGGGGGTTCCTGTGACTGCTTACAATCAGAACTAAAGATGTCAACACAGGCTATCAAAAATTAGCATGTTTAAAATCACTTTTACCTTCATTAGTGTGTGTATCAAAGTTAGAAAGATAATTCAGGCCCGATAAATAAGATTTGTGCATTAAGTGCTGCCCCACACATTCTCCTTCCTTATGTTGCAATGCTTGTGCATTACATTACGTATGTTTCAAGACTTGTTGCATTGTGTTGAGTTGGATTGCATTACCTTGCATTATGCTGCAGTTCATTACATTGGTAACTTAACGTTGCTCTGCATTTCGTTGTTACATTGCATGTTTTGTATGTTACTATGCATCTGTTATGTTGCAATGTATTTGTTGTATTGCATTACTTGGTGTTGCATTATATTAATTTCCTGTTTCGTTTTATGTTACATTATTAAATTGCATTACACTATGTGTTGTATTACACTGCATGTTGCACTAGACTGTGTCTTGCATTATGTTGTGGATAACTGTACATTGCATGTTATATTATGTTACCTTGCATTAATTTGCACTGCACAAGTTGCATTGCATTATGTTGCACTGAATTACTGCTTTACTTAACATTGGGTTTTATTGCTAACTTAATATTACATTGACATAAGTTTGAGTCACCTTACTTTATATTAAGTTGCATTGGGTTGTTCCTTTACGCTGCTGCATTAAGTGACTCTATTTAGCTTTACTTCACACAGAGTTACAGCACACTGCAATATATTGCATCAAATTATGTTGCATCGCACTAGTTGGGCTGCATTGCATTAGCTGCATTATATTAGTTGTGTAGCATTACTTGCATGGTGCTGCATTGCACTGCACTGAAATAGTTGCATTGCGTTGTAATGCATTAGATGGGCTGTAATGCATTAGGTGTGCTACATTAGTTGCGTTGTATTAGTTGAGTTGTGCTGCGCTGCATTGCATTAGTTGCATTGTGGTGCATTGCAATAGTTGGCTTGCATTGGTTTGGTTACATTGAATTAGTTAAATAGCATTAATTGCAGTGCATTATGTTGTATGGCTTTAATTAACATTGCATTACTTTACATTAAGTTGCATTCATTATGCTGTATTTTGTTGCATTGCATTATTTTGCATTTGGCAGGATGAGGACAGAGGGGAGACGGAGTCTTGTGGCCTGTCTCTGTTGATCCTGGTTTGTTTGTGCGTCCAGTCACTGTCTGTCTCTGTTGTCAATACTCCTCTCATTAACATTATCCTCCTGCTGCTGCTCCCTGGCTCACCCCTGCTGAAGGAGGGCTTGCAGCTGGGACAAGGAGGAGGAAGAGGGAGGAAAAGTGGAGGGGGGAGGAGTTTCCTCTATTAGTTTATGATTGGAACTTAAGATGTGAACACCACTTTTACCTACAGTAGTGTGTGTGTGTGTGTGCGTGTGTGTGTGTGTGTGTGTGTGTGTGTGTGTGTGTGTGTGTGTGTGTGTGTGTGTGTGTGTGTATCACTGTAAAAATCGCACAGTTCAGGTCCTATGAATAAGATTTTGTGCATAAACTCAAGCACCACACGCACCCACCCCCTCCCTCCTTCTCTCAGGGCAGCTGGCAAAATACAAAGGAGAGAAGTGTGCAACTGGTGCGATAAAGCTGGGAACATCTTGCTCTTCACGCGTCAGCATAATAAACTGGAGGCACAATTAAGGAGGAGGAGGAGGAGGAGAAGGAGGAGGAGGAGAGGGAAAAAAAATCCCCCCTAAAAAAACCCACATGAACAAGTGTGCCGTGCTGCAGCCGCGCTCAGCGCCTCAGTCCAGCTGTGTGTTGCCTTAAAGGACACGGGAAAGAAAAGGACAACAGAGCTTTTCTTGAGTATGCAAATGCGCAGACAGCGGCGACAAAGCATGTGTGTTTGAACCTCAGATGTGTGCCATGATACTAATAGTAGGGTCTGATATATCAGTGTGTGCAAACATTGCTGCCTTTGTCTGCCTGGAAAGCACACACAGTGGGGTATTCATATAAAGTCAATTGTTTAAAGGTGTTTTCAAACTTTATAGAGAGACCAATCAGAACAAAGAGGTCTTATTTAAAGTGCTGATTATAAAGAAGTTACTGGAATTAAGAAAACAGACAGGCCTAAAAAACACAAAGTTTGGGAGGTTTTCCCCTGAAGCTCTCTGTTTTTTTTTTCTTCTAGAGATTCCTCGCCATTAAAACCTCCTCTCTGTTCTCACAATCCCCTCGAGGAGGCTGGTGCAAAGTCTGCCGCTGTCTGGCTGTTCCCATGGCAACCACCAGGTGAGCAGACAGGCTTAGAAAGCACGGCTGTGAACATGTGACTCCCTCCACATGCTC
Source organism: Halichoeres trimaculatus (assembly GCF_033239565.1). Classification (NCBI taxonomy): domain Eukaryota; kingdom Metazoa; phylum Chordata; class Actinopteri; order Labriformes; family Labridae; genus Halichoeres; species Halichoeres trimaculatus. The sequence continues at coordinate 12,599,849 of NW_027437196.1, forward strand.
AGGCACACTCTCCCTCTCATATATAACAGGAGAACTCTCTGTTACATCCAAACTTGCGAGAACACAGTGTAGTCACAAAAAGGCAATGTTTGGTGAGACTGAAAGCAGACAAGCAGATGACCAGTCTGCCAGTCCGTCTGTTTACCACTCTCTGTCTGACTCTCTCTCTGACACTTACACCCATACACAGAAATACCCAGTGTCTCGTTTGTTGAGGAGTGAAGAGGAGGAAGAGGAGGCTGTCCTAGAAAGGAGCGACTGAGATGTGTCATAAGCACTGAACGTCAAGTCCAGTTTTGCTAAAGCAGCAAAAAGAGGCGACAGTGGGGAGGAAGGAGGGGTTGAAGTCGGGACTGACAGAGAAAAGAGGAGAGTGGAGGAAGAAAGAGCAGACAAACTTATTTCACTGCATTTGTGTGTGTTGAACAGAAAAACATACAGATATACAGAGGAGCAGCTCTTTGCGTTGGTAACTTAAAGTTACATCATGTCACTTAACCTTAAGTTACATTGCATAACATTGTGTGCATTACACTGTTACACCACTAAAGGCTAACAACAAACTGCGTTATGTTATGTTACTTTACATTTCCTGAAAGGTAGGTTCTGCAGCAATTTTCTTTACTTGTTAGTTAACACAAGTTCAAACTGGACACCCACAGCCTCCGACCATGACTACATGAACACACTCACTATCCCAGCAGCTACCTGTAGCATCACGTTTCTACCATAGACTGTATATAGAGTGGACAGCGTGGCTCTGCCATTTACCATTGTACGGTTTTGAAGCCAAAATACCCCCGTCACAGGAGCAGCCATTGTAGCAGTTGTGCAGCCAAAGTCTGCGCGGTAGAGACTGTGAGGGATCCAGGGAGAATCTGAGTGGAGCTGGTGACAAAAATAATAATTATTTTTTTTCTTTCGAGAGTATAATCACTTCTTGACTCTACCTCCCGACATATTTTATAATCCCCGAAAAAAATACATGAGAACGGCAGCTGTCAATCATCATTAAATGTAACATAGCCTTGTTTTTAACCTCATATAACTAATGAACACGAAACTTTTCAGAAAAAAGAGGACTTGAATGCAAGACAGCCAAATGATATCTTCAAATCACCACAACAAACGCACGTAAGGAAACATTTCTATGAGGCGTATTGATTTTTTAAAGTTTGACCACAGCCCATCTGGAATGGCAGGAGAGCCGGATTTTTTAACCTGTACTGCAGCCAGCCACCAGGGGGAGCAGTTTTCGTGACAACCTCACTTCGAGCTGAGCAAGATGATGTCCATTTTTTTTTATAGTCTATGGTTTCTATGTGGGAAAAACTACAGAGCTGTGCACCAGACCTGGCATGTTAGCACAAGCTAATTGTGGTTATTTGACACAAACGTTTTAGCCGAAAGCCAACTCATGTCACTCTTGTCCCGGGCTGCTCTCTAAGTGCCCAAAAGCGAGGGAAAGCTTCACCCTTGTTCAGTAAAAAGCTTTATCTGTTTGGTATTTCGTTTCACTTCAGTTTTTCTTTCTCTGCGCTATCTCCACTATGGTAGCTTCTCTGGCTAGCTTCAACTTGTGATTATCGACACGCAAAGTCACTTGTTGTTAGGAATGTAAGGCTAGATAGATCCTCTTCTTTCTTTTCTTCTCTTTTTGGGGGGTTTCTTTTGTTTTCTCATTTACTTTGGACTGGTTTTCACAATGGAAATAAAGTGGGTTAAGCTGTGTTGGCATAACTGTGTTTTCTGATGGACTTGAATGCATCATGCTTAAGGTGCGCCAGGAGTGGACGTCTGTCTCCTTTTTGTAAGACGTCATTAGCCATCAGGTGAAAGGGGCTGCAGCTGGGAGGTTTTTGAAGACGCCAACGGACAGATGCCTGAGGATGCAACACGGCTGCCAACTGAGATAAAACCAGCATTTTCCTTTTTGTTTGACCCCCAACCAAAATACAAAAACTGAACTGAGAAAGAAGCTGACTGGGTTCGCCGCTCACAGCTACGACTGAGTCTGCCATTCGACTCGACGCCGACCGGAGCCATCCTCGCCAGGTGCCTGGCCGAAGGACGTGTGGGTGAGCTTGTCCTGCTTCGGTTGTTTCTGCGTGAAAACCAGTCCATTCTTTCTCTAGCTGTCTTGGATCACTTGTACACTTCAGGTTAGGGTTAGCTATGTGTTTTTGGGTTATATTCTGGACCCGGGTGGGGCTAATCTGTAACATTTGTGCACTGGGTGCTTTGTGATTGGCTGATGTTACCATGCTTGTACTCTGCCCAGAAATGTCCCGACACAACCAAAACATCAACATACAGGCAGAGAAGGGGATTGAGGCAGACAGACACTGACACACATGTACAGAGGTCTGTAGAAAGCAACTGAGCAGGATTATTCCTGTAAAAGTTTAAACTTTTTTTTTTTTTTTTTTTTTTAGGAAAATCCTGTAGGCCCTACCTAGAAGTTGCATGGCTTTATGTCTTGTTAGATTACGTTGTTACTTTGTATTTCATAACCTTGTATTTTGTTGCAAATTAATTCAGGCAGTAAGGGGTTGACTTGATTCTACTTTGTGTTATGTTGGATAACTGTACGTTATATAGTGTAACAGTTGTTGTGCCTAAACTGTACGCTTACATTTTCAAAATCTGTATCCGGTGAATGTAAACAGCCTAATATTTTCCTCAAACTTTTCCCAGACTTCTTCCTTCAGCCCCCTGGTAAAAATATCACAAGAAGTCAGGCTGAGCTGATGTGAGAAATGCAGCAGTAAGTATCTGTGAAAATTACATCAAAAGAGCAGACAGGGCTGATGATGTTGTGCAACTAAGAGTGAACCCCAAAGGAGTAACATCTTCAGGTAAGAAAATGAAAATTCCATGGAAAGAATAAAACAAAGATGGTGCCACCATATCAAAAAAAAGTTACCAGAAGCATGATGATGAATATGGTTAAACTAAAAACCACAACAATGCACGTCATGGCCACACTAAAGGAAAAGTCATGGGAATCCTTGTGAGGCTTCACCCTCTGGTGACCATGAATGCCTTTGAACAATGTCCTGGCAATCCTTCAAATAGTGGTTGTGATATTTAAGTGTGGATAAAAGTGGTGAACAGATGGACAGACCAGCAGATAAGCCATCTGACTAACACTGCACCTGTGAGGTTTACACAGCGAGTATTTGAAGTGTATTTCTAAACCACTGATTCTGGCTTATGTAGCATTCTTACTGATGTCTTTGTATCCATGAACACGAGTGTCAGCACAGCCTATTAACTCCACTCTAAACTAAGTTACATACATTTTTATGTGTTTGTTTTTTATCTTATGGGATTTATAAATGACATTGTTTTAATTAGCCTCCTGTTATGTACTCCAGAAATCAATGAAGGCATTTTTCTGCCAAAAATCTAAAATGTCATTTTCACAAATCTGAAAAAATAACAAGGGTTTTTCCCTCAATGCAATGCCACTCTAAAATTACATCCTGGGAAAATAATGATTGTCTTGAAAAAAAATAAATAACACATTTTTGATGGAAATGATTCAGCACTGGGTAATCCATTTGGTGGTTAATAGAAAGCAAGTTAAAAAAAAAAAAAAAACCTACCTTTAAGGCAAGTCAAGATATGAAATGTAACACTTTGTCCACAAGGGGTGCCAAAATCAACACGAAACAAAAGTTCAAAGCAGGAGTTTTACAACCATAACTTTGAACCTGAGAATAACCTGATGTATTATTAAACTTATTACAGTTTGAGAGAATCTTTCATGTGCATGTCAACATTTTTGGACTGTCAGAAATAACAACTGATTACATACTATCTATTTAACTTCATCCAGATTTCGTCCACGGATCTTAGTAGATCAGGCCCATAGAGTACAGGCCATAGCACGTACAGCAGCCATATAAAAAATGCAAAAGTCTACGGTTCCTATGCTCGCAAGTTCTTTAATTTGAAAGTAACAAGTAATTAAAGAAATAAGACCCTGTTCAGTGTGCTGATAGATGAATGAGCTATTCAGACCCAGATCCTGTCTTAACCCAGACTGTAAATATGTTTGCTCTATTTTAAAAAATCAACTATTTGATTGAACTGATGTGCCCCAAGTGCACTCTAAAGGCCCATTTATGCATACGTTGCGTACAGGTACGGAGCTTTCTGTTCGTGCTCTGCGTTTAATTCGTCCGTATTTCTGCACGCTTCCATAAAGCTTACAGGTACGGACCAAACAAAGCAGTACCACTAGAAACCGTGGAGGCAATGTTGTTGTTACTGCCTGATACAAGGCTTTAGTGAGACATGAAGAAAAATAACAATGGCAGAAATTTCGCGATATATTTAACTGCCTCACCGACCACTGTCTGCTACGATCCTGCTTCCTTCTTTGTCTTTTACGCTAGAGAAACATTATTGATACCTCCTCCACAGTCGCCATGCTTGTTTTTGAGTTTCGCTGTCATAAACTTTTGACTCTGGGCTGGATGTATGAAAGTATGTGGGCAGTGGCGATAACATCGTTTGAAACAGTCAGATACATTTTCGTAGGTAAAGGGAGTATAAATGGGCCTTAGTGGAGTGTAGTTTCTAGTACTTCCACATCAGCTTCATAATTTTAAACCGGGCGTTGCCACTTGGTTTGACCCTCAGGTTTTGGGAGACACTGCTCCGAAAGATCCTGCAATTGGCAAAAATGGGCTTCCATAGATTCAAAACTCTCAGTTTTAACTTATTGCTGTCGTGTTAGTACTTTCTTGAACATTAAAACAAACTTGTTGAACACAAAGTTGTTGGTTAAAGCCTCATTTAAATAAGGATGGGGAGAAATCGTTTCCTCAACTATTATATACCCCTGTAATTGTGTTTATGATATGACAGGATGTGACATTCATTACTGCCTTGGTACAAATAGACCGCCTACCAATAATTTACCGTACCTGTTGTATTTGTTAAGCTTCTCTCGACACGTGCTGCTGATAGATGACTCATTAACAGTGACAGGACTCACTCTCTTTCTACCCAACATAAAAACAGCAGCAATCCACCATACACTGTCTGACTCGCTTGTAAATTCAGGATTGTTTTTTTTGGACTGGGAAGATTCCATATTTGCCAAATCAGATTGTTTTGTTGACATAATTCCTGAGTTTCTTTCATCAAAATGTCACAGGTGATAGATGAATCCAGTGCGCCTCCCACTGAAGATCCAAGCTAGGATAGAGGTATACTGTACATCGCCTTTCGTCTGAGCCCTGTCTGGGATTTGCCTAATCAGGAAGGCGACAGAGGTCGACATGCAGACGTGTAGCCTCTCTGTCTGAGTCCAAACTCTCAGGATGACACAGGACACCTAAACAGGACCGAGGTCAATCCACCCAGCTGACCTGCCTCTGACACTCTACTATTATACGCTCACGCTGCATGTGTGTGACTCATCTTTAATTCATGTGGGCCTGAAATCTAAATGTGGACTTGATTAAAAGCTGGACCACAGAGCATGAGCAGTAACACACATTCCTAAGAGATCCCATCACTGCTGAAACCCTCACGGAGGTGGTGTAAAAAGTGTAGCAGGAGAGTGACACAGAGGCACACCTGCATGAATATTACATTACATGTGTTTTTGCTTTTACAGCCATATGTGTGCCTCTTTCATGTGCTGCTGCTACAACAGCATTCCCTACCCATGACTGCCACTGGTGTGTATTTAAACAGGAAAACAAAAAGCCTGTTCCCGCCGTGACTTAGTTATGCTTCCAGCATTTTGGACTTTGCAGCTCTTTTTTCCACTGAGGCTTTCTCTTTGCAACACGACTCCAGAATAGGCTGGATCGTGTTGCCGTGGATTCCGCCTGTCCGCCTGCAGGGTCTATAAATAGTGCCTGTCAGATATTTTCACTCCTGTGCTGAGCGCACTCAGTGGCAGAGCGGTGTATTAATATCCACGGTGACCAGGGCTGTGCTGCAGGAATGGGGGAGTATGTTGAGGAGGTGTGTGTTTCTGTATGCGTGTGTGTGTGTGTGTGTGAGTGTGTGTGGAGGGACAAACAGGCAGAGCTCAGCAGGACTGCACACAAGCAGCAGGCTGTCATCATCCCTCCAACCTCCCTCTGCAGACAAAAGACCTCTTTATGTCTCACTCTCTGCACACAGTGTACACACACACGGTTCAGCTTAAGGAGGACGTGATCTGAGTCACATTACCTTTTCACCCTGATCACCTTATGTTGTTGCAACTGTCTCCCAGAGCCACAGCCACTGTGAACAATGTCCGTATTACGCAATCAGATGTGATAAACCATGTGAGAAAGAAAGGCCGTATCGTTCTGATCATAAGAGTAAACAGCAGGGTCATGGATTGTGGCTGAATCCTGCAGCACATGAATTACATTACAGGAGGCTAATATCCCTGCTGCACATTGCTAATCAGCCTTGAGAAAGAGCAGATCTGCAGATAACCTCAGAGAGCCTCAGCTGTGTGAGATTTAAAGATATAAATCTGAGCAACCACAAAGGCTGAGCAGAGATAAACAGGCAAAGAAGGCACATCCAGCACAGGCGCAGCACTAAAATGTGGTTCCCAGTGTGTGCAGCACACACATATGTCTAAGTCTACTGAAGCATTTCATAATTTTTGCACATAACCAGTGACTGCCTTGTGTAACAGGAGAGGGCTGCATGTGCAGTTGCAAAGCATCACATGTGCTCCTAAACAACCCGAGGTCAGATACACTGCAAAAATCTCTACTCATGCCTTTTATGAGAAAAAATACCCAGTGTTGACCTGAAAAATCCAGATTTAGATGCTGTTCCAAGACAAACTTTAGGAAAAAAGCACAAAACTAAGCACTGATCATCATTATTAGTTAACACAGCTGCCAGTGCAGAGAAAACTTTTTTTCTCAGAAGTTATATGATAGGAGACGCAAAGCTGGTCTGAAAGAACTTAACATGAACATGTAGCATATGCTACTCTACTTCTCTGCTGCTCTGATACACTATACACAGTTCATAGAAAAACTCCAAAACACATGATTCTGACCCTACATCCAGTCAACCGTCACCAAACACTTGACATATACAAACTAAAAAGGACCACTCAAAAGAGATAGTAGCAAATAAATAATTAAAAGTTAAAGAAAAGAAAAAAGAGAAAAGAAGAAATAAAAAGACAGGGAAAAGAAAAAGAAAAGAAGAAAAGAAAATAGAAAGGAAAAAGAAAAGAAAAGGACAGAAAAAGAAAAAAAAGTTTAAAAAAAAAGAATGAAAAAGAGAGAGAGAAAACAAAATAAACAATAACTAGAAAAAATAATGAAAAATGATTAAAAAAGGGAAAGGAATAAAAAAAGTAGGTAACAGAAGATAAAAGGAAAAAGAAAAGAAAAAGAAATGTCAAAGAACAAGAAAACAAGAAAAAGATAAGTGAAAATAGAAGGGAAAAGAAAGAAAAAATAAAAATAAAAAGGAAAAAGGAAAAGGGAAAAAGGAAAGGAAAGTAGAGGGAAAAGAAAAGAAAAGATAAAAAAAAAAGGTAAGGAAAAAAGAAAAGAAAAGGAACTGAGAATGGGAAAAGGTAAAAAGCAAAAATCAAGGAATCTAGAAATAAAAAAGGAAAGATAAAGAAAAAATGGGAAAGAAAAGACATTAAAAGAAAAGACAGAAAATAGGAAAGTCAATCAACAAGAAAAATGATCAGACAGGAATAAACTGAAACCAGGAAAAAAGGGAAGAAATACACAATTTTATCTCACTGTCATGACTTTTTCAGTCATTTTTCTTAATAAGGGAATCTGGTAACATGTTGATTTCTCATCTGATAAAAGCTTCATGAACGTGTCCATAAAGATCAGAGGAGAGTGCCACATATTCAAAAAGCTGCTTTTATTTCTTGAATCTCTTTAAGTTGAATGAATATCTGATTACCATCTAGTCAATGAAATGGGAGAACACCTGTAACTTATTGTTAACATTTCTTGTTAATGCACATTTTTGTATTTTAAACAAAGACACTCATGAACCTTGAAATGTTGGGTCAGTATATCTCATAACATACAAGCAATCTTTGCGGTGTATCTGGCCAAAGGCTGTTCATGTAAACACCATGTTTTTTTGGTTGTGTATGTTTGAGCTCAAAGAACTCTTAACGGGTTTCATACAGTTTAATATAAATAGGGATTGAGTTTTTTTTATGTCTATTTTCTCTTCTCTTGTGTGAGAAAAAACATTCTTCCCTCCCTACAGTCATTCCACATCACACCTCTCTGTGTCAAAAACACGCACGACAAATCCATATCAAAGGGGGAGAAATGGTGCAAAAGTGTGACGGTATTCAACATGATTGCATCATGTGTCTACAGTAGCTGTCTGTGTGTTCTTTATGCACAGAGATGCTGTGCAAAGAGCCTGCAGAACACTGCCCCCAGTGGACACAGTCAGTATAACCAAAGCAGCTTCAATGACAGTGCTCTGAACCATGCACGAGGAACAAAGAAAGAACAGAGCAGTGAAGATTATTCCTTGAACATTAGCTGTTTTATTGGTATGTTTTGATGAATGTGTTGCTTTAACTCAGTGAGTACTTGTGTTGTACTGGATTTCATGATCCTGCAGGGTAGTGCTGTTATTGCAGCTGCTCCTTCATAAAGTATAAGCTGCTAATAATACTGTAATCACTTTATTCGACTCTAAAGAGACTAACATTTGCGTCAGTAAAGGGGGGGAGTGTAGTTTTGAAACACTGAAGGCTTTTTTTTTTAATGGAACAAACAACAAATTAGTATAACACTTCCATATAATTTGATCACAATATGTGAAAGGAAAAGTCTGTAGAAAGCCCCCCAACAAACCTTCTAAAACATAATTTCACTGCAACTTCTTCATTTTTCCAAACTCTACAGTCTCATTATTCTGTTTCTGTTAAGAAAGAGTAGTTGGCAGGCAGAGCTAAGATAACCCTGAGGACATAAATTGGGATTTTTTATGAACAAGCTGCCAACAAGCAAAGTTTGCTTTTTGGTGGATAATATAAGAAAAATGATTGCCGATTAGGGCCACAGTAAATGAAGATTTTGAGAATAAAGTCAAAATTTTACAAGATCAAAATTTCTAAGCTTACTTAAAGTTGCTATAAGGGGACTGCCTCGCCACCTTCTGGCCTGTAAGCACGCAGACTGTCATAGATTATTCTCAGTGAGGTTCGTCTTTTTCTTTGTTCAAGACAACTTTTTACTGGATACCACACACCAAGGTAAGGTGTTTATCAGTACAGTTACGTAGCGCTACGGTTTGGAACGTGGCATCAAGCAAACGTAGTAGCCGGCTATTTGTAGTGCTATCGGTTGCCTGGTGCTCCGACTTATCTGTAGGCTAACGTGACAACAAGTAAACACTGTCAGGTCGTGTATGTAGTTTAGTAGCTGTCTGTATTTAGCTGGCAGCCCAGTGCTCTGAGACATGTCCGTGTCTGGGCGCTCTGTGGCTGGCTGATGCAACCACACTTAGGCCCCGTTTACACAACGTTTCATCCAAAAACGCTAAAATGCAGTGAAAAAAATCAGCGTTTACACGGAAACGCTGATTGACTGGAAACGCTGTAGTAAGCATGCCAGGCCTGTAGGTGGTGCTATAACTGTATTGTCCAGAAGCCGCTTTTGGGAGATCTCCACTGAAGTAGGGTTGAGCCAATCATCTGGTATATTGGGGAATACTAAGTACGAAAGTGGAGCAAAAGATGCTCATTTTGTTGAAAGACAGTCAGCAGATACAGCAGATTGAGCAGCACACGATAGTTTGCGGTGTTTGTAACAATAGTACTGTTGGACTGTTGGATGCGCGCGAGGCGGAGTGTGACGTTAGCGTTTCCACTTTCCGGCTTACTGTTTACACGGCAACGGTGTCTGCAGTGTTTAAGAAAAATCCCACTCTGGAGGCCGTTTAAAAGTTTACCTCGTGCTGAAACACAAGGCTGGAACACGAGGCTGAAACGTAACAAAACTTTTGCGTTTCACCCTAAAACCATTGTCATGTAAATGGCCCCTTACTTTCCACCCAGAAACGCCCTGGCACAACCAAAACATCAACATGCAGGCGAAAGGAGGGGGTTGAGGCAGACACAGACACTGACACTCGTGGCCAGTAGGAAACAAATGAGCAGGATTATTCCTGTAAAAGTTAATATTTTCATTATTTAGGAAAATCCTGCAGACCCTATAATCAAGAAACTTAATACAAATATTAATCAGGAAAAGGTTTGCTGCTTTTATTTTTCAAAGCTCTCTACAAATAGCTATTAGATACCACTACATTGATTTCTCTTAGACAAACTTGCAGATTGAAGCTCTTGCAGTACAAAGTGTCACTGGCAGAGATAACAGATTACAGCCAGCCTCTGCTCGAGTTTGTTCCCTCTTACGCAGGACATTCCAGGAGCCGCTCTGTGTGACGTCTCACATGCGGGATCACATTTCAAACAGCACGGCTGCAGCAGCTCACGGTCAAAACCACAGACCTATTTCCTGCTGCAGCATTAAATAACTTATTGGATAAAAGCAAGTGTTCACACCGGAACTATTCCATCCTGAGAAACCAGAAGGAAATGTTCAGATACACCCTCTCTTTTGTTCCATGCTTGCTCTCTTTTCCTCTTGCTTTATAAATTCACTCCAATATCCTCATATGCCTCACTTCTCTCCCTCCCTTTTCCTCCTCCTCCTCCTCCTGCACTGTGCCCAGCCTGTACTGGCGCCACAAGAGGGGTCATTTGGGGTTCCACGGCAGAGGGGAACACGAAGAAACAACAATCCTACATTTTTTTCACAGAAAGAAACCATGAATGAACTACACAGAGGGCACAAAATACTCAGAGCGAAGCTTTCCTTGCAATTATCCAAACGCACACAAAAGACTGCTTTAACTCCCTGTGATAATTATCTCTTAAGCAAACCCCGAATCCAGTGCCAGAGTTTGCCAGCAGTCTGTTTGGTGTATCCTAAGAGGGAGAGAAAAAGGGAAAGAAAGCAGCGTGCAGGGAGCAGAATGCCCTGATGCAGTGCTGCTGTGTGCTGACAGAGGAGGAACAAAGGTGAAGCTGTGAGTACAAACTGCACAAAGACAGGAAACCTGATATTCCTGCTCTCAACATGGACTCAGTGTGGAGGGAGGGAGAGTGTGCAGGAGATATCAGCAGCAGTGAACATAAAGTCCTGCAGGACGCACATAAACCTTGCACAGCATGTCCATGCATGCGTGCATGTGACACTTTTTGTACAGTACATCCGCAGCATGATTCATCCTCTGAGGCTAAATAAAGTTAAGTGTGACAGAGACGACTGTTTGCTCTGAGTAAATCACCTGCAAACATCACATTAATTGCATTCACTTGCAGAGATGTTCATTGAGAAAAAGCTCCAGATTAACAGTCACTTTTCTGTCTCTGCCGAACAAGAGCTGTGTTTGTGACCACGCACAGTCGCCCCTGACCTGCCATTGTTATGTGAAACTTCGGGCACCATGCTCCAGTGCTCAGCTATGCCGTCACCCCCCTCCAGGCGTGCAGCAAACACAGCTACACTCCTGAGTAGCAAAGCGAGCGGCTGCCCTCCTAAGCCTTTGCAAAGCAGCTTAGAGCTCCGGCTGCCTCCACGGTGGTCACACGTGTGAAACGTGCACTCTCGCTGACACACAAAACTCATGCGGGGCAGGGCTTTGCCACAGGCCCTCAGCGGGGACAGTGGAAGAAGGAGGGGAAGAGGGGGCGTGGCTTCCTCTGCTTCATATGGACACAGGAGGGACGAGTTAGGTCAGAGGCACTCCCACTCAGCTGTACCAAAGCACGTTCCCCCTCAGGCACACCACACACACACACACACATATACACACACCTGTGGGAGGAAAGGGACAGTGGATACACACACAATGTACTACTCATGTTCTACCCGTGGAAAGAGGGAGGGCGGAGTGTTCCAACAAATCATAGCCATGTGTTGGGTGAAGCTGACAGCATGTTCCTGATCTGTTTTCACTGCTGGAAAAGAACTCACACTCCCCCCAATGACACATAGATTCCCACTCAGATCCTTCCATCATGCTTCGAGAACAAATGAGCTGAGAAAAAGAAAACTCCGCTTTAGTTTTCCTCTAAACACAACGCAGCCCGGGCAAACTGCTACACCTAATTAGAATCAATTATAAAGCGCTCGAAAAACAGCCAAACAATCCAGTAACTCTGACAACAGAACAAAGCGTGTTTATCTTCTATTATCTCTCTGTGGACATGAGAATATTAGAAGAGCTTGTGTCGACTCTTGCAATTGGCTGATATAAGACGTGCAGCTTTTTATAGCCTGTAGTTATCCTCAATAAAAGTCAATTAAGATACTAAAATCTTAAAGTGAAATGAGCCACTTCTGAGCTTCATGATTCCCTCCAAGCTTTGGCTTTCCTCCGATTTGTGACTCAGCTGAAGGATAAATATACACACCTCTTTCTGGCTTCTTTCACTCCTCCTCGTCTTGTTTCTCTGTCCTCCTCCTCACTTTTCTCTTCAAGGGGAAGAATGCAGAAGTAGCCTGTAGCAAGCAGAAACAGGGGGATTCACAAATATGTGAGGACCTGGAATAAACACAAAAACTTGGTTGAAAACATTGAAAACTATGTTTTTAAAGCCGAGTATGAACCAACAGAGCAGCTAAACCTGAATCTTTAGCAATGAAAACAAACCGTCGAGAAAAGAAAACATGCTTTTATAGCTTTTGGAGCACATATTCCCATTCTCCTGTCACACTTCTCACCATTGTGACCTATTTTCTCCAAGATGTCGTCAACATCATAAACATAATAACTATGATTATCATCCACCGTTGTTGGCTGACAGGTGGAATAGCGCTTACTCGTTTTTTAAGCTTATGTAACAGCCTAAATATCAGCATGAAGCAAACTAGTCCTTCCATTTATGCAACTTCAGCAGTGGGGAAAAAAAGTTTTTTGAAGATAAATCTTTCAATTCATCCTCCATATTTTCCCGTTTGGCAGAACACTCAGGGAACTTCATCCGTTACTTTTGGGCTTTGGATTCATTCACTTAACATTTGTTTTAAGATCAAAAATGGCACAAGGAGACAAACGCTCAGGGAATGCATGTTTCGACGAATCTGTCAGTCCACTAATAACTGACAAAAGTTGTGTGTGTAGATACTCTGATCATTTGCAGGACTGTAGCTTGTTCAGACTGCACGATTTTGATGAAGAAACATGAAAGCATGTTGCATTAATTCAAATATAGAAGGGGCCTCATCCATAGACTTTAAGTGCTTTATTTTCTTGTGTCAATGAGTTTGTTTTAGTTATCTCTAAAGATCTAAAACCACTTAAGCAGCATTTTTAAATTCTGCATAAATGCTGGAGCCTATGCGCCTCCTCAAAAACTTAATGAGCACAACACATGAACGTCACATAACTTACATAACATACAGTATGTAAATTATATAACGTACATAACAAATGAAACTTCCGTAGCTTACGCACCACATGTAGCTCACATAACTGTAATATATTCACATATGTAACTTGAGTGATATCGCAAACTTCCACAACATATGTAACATGTGTAACCTCTGTAACTTGTGTAAGATGTTACTTCTGTAGCGTCAGAACTAGGGGTGTAACGGTACACAAAAATCACGGTTCGGTACCTACCTTGGTTTTAGGGTCACGGTTCGGTACATTTTCGGTACAGTATGGAACAACGCAAAACCATTTGCTTGTTTGGAATGGTTATTAAACCAAAAACTTGCAATTATACAGCGAGGAGGGAGGCTCTTCAAGCTCCGGTTGGTCGTTAGCAGCAGCCATGATGCACAATTCTGACACAAGCTCCTGTGATATTCATCTTCTGATTGGCTCACTGTGAGACGCCACGTCCACATGATATGCACATGATCGCAAAGCACGAATCACAGACCACATTCCTCATGAATATTAAAATGCCTTCCCTGCTCAGCCAATCATAGACGAGTACTCACGTGAATATTAAAGAGCCATGTGCAGCGGCTAACATAAACTTACTGTACTCGTTCGTATACAGCACTGTACCGAACCCAAGGGCCTTATGGAGCGGTTCGGCACGGATACATGTACCGTTACACCCCTATTCATAACATGTATCTTCTATAATTTAGGTTACATATGTAACTTCCATAACTTGCTTAACATGTGAAACTTCCATCATGCATGTAACATAGTAACTTCTGTTACTTGCGCTGTATATGTAACTTCCACAGCGCACATTATATGTAACCTGCAAAACTTGCATTGCAAATGTAACTTCTGTTATTTAAGGTACACATGCACATTTGGTAGCATACATTACATATTCAACTTGCATAACATATGTAACTTCTAAATTGTATGTAATATACTTAAACTCTGTAACATGCATTACATATGTAACTTACAAAACTTGTATTACATATATAACTTCAGTTACGTGTGTAACAAAAGTAACTTCCATACCATGTGTAACTTGTAGAACTTGCGTAACAGAAGTTACTTCAGTAATAAACATAACATATGTGAATCCCATAACTTGCTTTGGATATGTAACTTCACTAATGTACATAACATACGTAAGTTTTGTAACTCGAAACATGAGATGCAAATATTTTTTTTTTGTAGCTGGTTCAGTTATTGAAGGTATTCTATTGGAGAAAGACCAACCAGCAACCGTAAATACGAAACATGTTTAACATCCACAATTCTGGATTTGGGGGGACTCTGAGGTGTATAGGCGTTTATAGATTGTATAAAACATATATGTAGTCTCCCTGACGTCACCTGTCTGTTTCTGGATGGAAAATGAAGAGGAAATTAAGAAAATGAAGTAAATCAGCTATCGCGGCCATATTGGTAGTGTCAAGAGCTTTGCATACAGCTATAGGGCGCCTGTCGGTCACATGACCTGAGGCGTGCCTCTGATTGGGCAAGTTTGCAATCTTAATATCCTCCCAACTGTCGAGTTAAAAAAAATTCACCCCCCCTACTGTGTGTGCACATAGTAAAGTTAGCGATTCAGACAGGAGATGTTTTCTGAACCACGCTGTAAATAGGTTAATTTCAGCTTTGAAAACTGTTTTTTTGGCTTGGTTTTTATGCGACTTCTGGTACTTCCAGAGCCAGCCTCAAGCGGACACTCGAGAAACAGCAGATTTTAGAGTGTTAACCAATCAGAATCAAACCATCTGTCCCCAAAACTTTCCAGCCAGCTGCAAGAGGTATCTTAGACCAGTATTCAGATCCCACATAAAGGGCTTAAGATTTCTAATACAGCTGAGTGGTAGAAAATTAGTCTACCTTTGTGCACATAATCCTGGCTTAGTGACCTCGGGGATCTTGTGGCAACATAGAAATGTAGAAAACAGATCAAACATTTTCTGTTTGCGTGGTTTTATGACAGATTTAATCCCTTTTTTGTTTTAATTTCTACAATAATGCATAAAATATGTTAAAACAGCTAAGACAGAAAAAAACGTGATTCCCCGAATGTAGATAGTGACACTTCTTTTCTGTTTCTTCAATCCAAGATTCTCAGTGTATTACAGTCAGACTGTCAGAGAGCAAATAAATAGTTGAAGCTCCTCACATATTTAAAAGTGAAAGCAATGATAGTACATCACATTTCACTTCCTCTAGTTATCTTGTATGCTTTTGCCTCTCACAGGGTGGTCTGACTCTCAACTACAGATGGGACATCTCTAACTAATTGGCCTTCATCTTGGCATCAAAGTGAGCTGGCCGAGAGATGACTGATGAATAAATAAGAAACTCCTACATGTGCCAAAAATAATCTGAAGGATGACTTTAGCAGGCTTAAAAACGACCAAACTGGTTAGAAAAAGCGCGTAAGTGAGATTATTTGATGTTTAAAACAATTACATGTGGTTCAGATGCTCTGAATGAAAATAAACATGTTTTTCCACACAGGTGACAAGTGTTTTTCTTGAAAGGGTTTCAATGAACAACAAGATTACTTCAATTACATATTAGGCAGTATTACTAGTAGCAGCAGCATGAATCACATGCATACACACTGTAGTGCTGAGTCACACACACACACACACACACACACACACACACACACACACACACACACACACACACACACACACACACACACACACACATACACACACACTGTGCCTAACCTTTGTGCCATAATCATGCGTACTAACCATCCAAGCACAACTCATGACTGCCGGACATGTGTGGTGTGTATTTGTCACTCACACAGAGCAGGATCATCACACGAGAATCACAAGCTCCAAACCTCTGAAGATGTCAGACTGTTCCTGTCTGCTGCAGATAACGCTGCTGCATGAAAATGAGAAGTTCTGGGGGAAAAAGCAGCCGGGTTACATGAGGTAACAGAAACTGTCTCTGATACTTGAGACGGATTAGTCTTGAGTATATAGATTGATTTTAACGTCTGGGGTGGCTTTTTGCTTATGTGTGCTTACTGGAGCAACATTATTAAACAGCTCTGACCTTATCTTCCTCCACTATCTGCTCTGTCTACTCTCGGCTATACATTCTGGGTTATTTCAGCGCACTGAAGTAACCCAGTTTGGCCTTGAAAAGCCCCACTGTAGTGTTCCCATATAACCCTGCTGTGTGAGACAATGCAGGGCGCAGGGTTTCCCCAGTCTCTACCGCCCCCAGGTGGAGAGATGTATAGAAAAAGAATGCCAGAACGTAAGGCCTTCTCACGGCTGTTTTTACCCATGTATGTTTCTCACAGAAAGCACACAAGCGTCTCCGAGTTTGTCACGCATTATAATCAGCAGGTATTTAAAAGTTCCTGCAAAAAGCCGCAGATCTTTCCCCCTTTCGCTTTAAAACAGCTGGCTGGTGCAAGCAAGCATGCAAGCATGTGTGTTCAAACATAGACCAGGCCAGTAAACTTCCCCTAATAACACCACACAGTTCACAGTCAAAGGCGGCACCATTGCATATTCCCTTTGATCTCCACAGCGCCTCAGAGACAGACACAGGAGTGGGCTTTTTGAAGGGAGGGATGAGGCTTGTAGTCAGAGGAGGAGCAGAAAAGGAGGAGGGGGGGAGACAGCTAGGCTGAATCTCTCCTTTTTTTTTCCTTTTTGCCCCAGGGGTGTGTGCTTCTGCTGCTGCTGCTGTTGCTCTCTCTTTGTCTGGAGACTGATTAACAGGGAACAAGACTTAAGAGAGGGAGTATGAATTGTGTGTGCCGACAAAGGCTTCCATTGTCTCAGAGCTTTGCTGCATTTTACAAGTGTGAAAAAATAGAGGGGAAACCCAGATTAAAAACAATGTGACCACATTGAAGGAAATTATCATTTAAGTTAAGATAACTAACTACTTTCTAAAAGAAATATACAGTCATACACACTCAAGCAAAATCAAGTCATTAAAGAGGGTTTAACTTTATTCTCCCTCCATCACCCTGTATTGCTTGACATTCATTCTGTTTTTAAAAAAAATCCTAAATATCAGTGTTCATCTGACACACTTTGTCTTAGTCACTGTCTCTTTAAGGCTCCCACTACACAAACCCCCTTTCTTCTGATTGGACAACCCTCTAGAGGCCTGTCAGGAGAGGAGATATACTCTGACCTTGGTGTTTGAGGCCCACCCCTTCAACCTGTGATGACTCAGTGAGGAGATCCTTATCCTTTTGATGACCTCGTCATTTAAGCAAGTCTCATGAAGATCTGGTTAAGGTCTCATACTACTTTTAACAGCCCATTTTGAGAGGTTTACTGACAGATTGAGATTTTTACAACATATGAATATGTGGTGGTTTGAAGACTGCTTATGTTTTGTACTGACACCCGTCATTGTTACTTTATATCCATCTTTAAATTGTGTAATATATGGCACCCCTTCTTTAACTTAAAGGGGACATATCATGCTTGTTTCTCCTTTTCACTTTGCCAGACTAGGATACCCGTAAAGCATTTCTGCCCTCAGTACAAGTCATTTAGTTCCTTCATTGCCCCACAATAGCGTTCTCAATATCCTCATTTTAGGCCATTCTGAAGATCTCGTTGAAACGCTCTGTTTCGAGAATGACCTCCAGTAACCTCACAACGTCACAGCCCTTTGTGCTCTGATTGGTCAGTTCTATCAGAGTGGCAGAGGGGGTAGAGCCAGGGGAGCGGTTTTTGCAGCATGGCAGTATTTACAAAATCGCCACATTGAATGGAGCAGACCTAGCGAGTTTGCTGTTTGCCAAAACTTCACTGTAAGGCATTGATAGCACTAATAAAATGGCAGAGTGTAGGATACGTCCTTTTGTATTGGACCCCGAGTCAGACCTGGATGGTTCTGCAGCTCAGGAGGAAGAAAATCCACCTGGACACAGATCATCTCAGGACGCTTCAGTGTGGTGAGTCAAACCAGTACTGTAACATGTAGAGTTTATACGTTTATACTCGGCTCTTGGTGGGTGTATCCCTCGGTGGCGGTTGTGTGACTAACTGACATCACAGAGGAGCTGCTTTATCAGATTACTCTAATAAAAAGAAAGATACCTCGTGTCGTCAACAGTCAAAATCTCGCGGCTAACTGGCAATGACCTATTGTCAGAGGCATCAAATCTTGTTCTAG
Source organism: Halichoeres trimaculatus (assembly GCF_033239565.1). Lineage (NCBI taxonomy): Eukaryota > Metazoa > Chordata > Actinopteri > Labriformes > Labridae > Halichoeres > Halichoeres trimaculatus. The sequence continues at coordinate 12,618,488 of NW_027437196.1, forward strand.
AATATCAGAAAAAAATAAAATACCTAATTTTTTTGAAAATTCAGGGGGTGAAAGGTCTTGTTTTCAAATTTATTATATTATATGTAAGTATTAAATCAGGGATCAGCATGATATGTCCCTTTTAAAAGCGTAACACATAGTGATGTAAATATCTGTTAACCATGGTTGTTTTAATATTGGGTACACTGACTTAAACCATTTGAAATAGTGTTTTTAATCATTCTTGATTTATGTTTATCTTATCTCCTGCCTAGAATTTAAATAATATCTGTAAACTAACTTATTAATTAACTGTTACTAGTTACCACAACCAAAAAAGCGCATCTTGTATTTTTATCATTATAAGAAAGTGCTTTTAGGGGAATTACGTTAGCATGAGGTTGTGCTTGTTTTGCTGCCACCCAGTGGCAAAACCAGCTCACTGCACTCTAAAGTTCCAGTTTATGAGGATTATAATTTTTCTGATTTATAAAGAATTGATCTTTTATCATTTTTCAGTTGCTCAATATAAAAACTTCTACTTGAAATGAGGCCTGAGCATATTTTCTGGAATAGATGCAAAAATTGGTTCAGTCTTTGTCATAAAATCATTTTAATAATTGGTGTAGATCGGTGTCAAAGTGCTGCTTCTGCCTTAAAAGTCCAGGGTTTCTTACAAATAGTGCAGTAACTCAACTTCACCACAAGAGAGCATGGTTATCATAAATGAAGTAACATTACAAACAAGGAAGGAGCAGCTGTGTGTTCACATGCACTTTGACAAACTGTAGCTCATCACGCCTTGTTTCCCATCATGCCTTGTGCCAGATTAAGTGTGCTGTGTCTTAAGCTTCATCTTTGTAGTTATTGGTAGTTTTATGTTGCTTAACTTCTTCTTTAGTGGAACAATAGCTGAGAGTTTGTTTCATGAGCACAGTCATAGTTACCAGCCAAACAGCGGTGTTAAGAAGCATTTAAAAGCTGACATGGTAAATAGATAACTTTTCCAGATAAAGTCTCATGATTAGCCAGACCCAATCTGTGCAGAAAAAAAGCTTTATACTGCTGGTATGTGCCTGCCAAATCAGGCATCTCAATCTGAGGAGTGGATTATAATCATTGTAACAGACCTTTAAACTAGGTTTCATAAATCACTCTCAAGAAAGGGCAGCAGCAGAGGCGAGGCAGCAGCATGTGCCAGGGGGATTGTGGTTGAGGTCAGTGTTGGTGTCGAGGGATTAAAGCTTCCTGCTGCTCTCACTTGATCCCTGAGGGTCAGCGGGTCCTGGAATTCCTGGGTGGAGACGAACTTCCAAACACTTGTTCCTCACAAGCTGTCTGGGCCAGTGAAATCTAATTTAAGAACCAAGATCATGTTGAAGAAGCACCTGAAAGTATTTTTGATGGTCCTTCTGTTTTTAGACTATATTCAGAGGGATGCGAGTCACATCATAAAAGAGCATTTTCTGGCTCTTTGTATCACATTTTCTAAAATATTAACATTTTTGAATAAAGGTCTCAAAATTTATATCTGTAAAAATCCATTTTTTTAGGTAGAAATAATTCATTTTCATCCGGTTCAGTTTTCTCTTAACAACTTAGAATAAATGTTGATGGCTACATATCACTACATGTTCCTGTTTCTACACGCTGCACCTTAAAGGGTGGGTGTTGAGCTGATTATAGTCTTTACTCTGTCTCTTTAGTCCCCCTGTAGTAGCTTTACACGATTTACAGCTCAAAAAATCCCATTCAATCTTAAACTGGTGTTTTAGAACAGTGTTTCTGAACTGTGGCCTGCTAGCGCCCCCCAATGGTCTGCCATAACCTTGAGTCGATTGAGTTTTTTATGGAACATTAGAAAAGAATGATTTGGGAGGAATTGGTTGAAAACATTGTCATATATATGATGTGAGTTGCAACATTTATGATCTGGGTTAATATATCACTCGGCTATCTGAGCTGTTGTTTTGGGGCTTTCTAACCTGGTGGTCTGTGAGTTTTTACGTGGGGATAAGCAGTCATTGGTCTGAACAATTCAAGAAACATTGCTTTAGAAAACCCTTATTTCAAATTAGCTGCTGTCACCTTAAGGAACCAGTCTCCACAAACCCCCTTTCCCCTGATTGGCCAGCCCTCTGGAGGCCTGTTAGTGGAACCTTTGTCCTTATGTGATGATGTCATCATTTTAGCAAGTGCAATGAAAAGCTCATCCTTTTATTTTTTCATATTTTATTGCTTTTTCTTCTTTGAATGTATGTTTGTAAATTTGGACATGTTGAGTATTTACATCCATGTTAGAAATATGGGAAAATTTCAAACCTCATCTTCTTCTACTGGCAACTAATGCTTTTCAAAATTTACAAACCAGACTCGAAAAAAATGCTTCCAACACAACAGATGTTAACACTGAAGAAATGTGCATGTGTTACAATGAACAAACTATTTTTCCTCTTTGTGCGTTCAAACTGATTTCAAAACTACAAATAAATGCTTTTTAAGTGTTTCATATGAATGAATAAATGAATCTGTTTGGATGCTCTACACACTCTAATCATGTAATATGTCATAAATTCTCTCATACGCGGTTTTATTGCATTGTAAATTTGTAAATCTTTAACCTGGTGATCTTCGTTAATCAGTATGTTTTCAAACTCAAAATGGGGACACACATATTTCATAAGATTATATTTATTGGTTGATCTTAGTATCTATACTTTTCTTTACCAAACATGACCTCAGAATTAGTTGATTAATTATTATTAGCAGATTGGTCCAGTTCTCCTGAAAAGTCATGTAGCAGAGAAAACATTCAATATCTAGTGATTTTTTTTTTTTATTTACCAACATTAGCTTCCACATTTCAGGTAAACACATCTGCTTTCATGAGATTTAAAAGTTCTTTTAAGCAGATTTGCTGCCCTGGACGTTTTGATGAATCATTTCACACACTCAGTGGTAATGAGGAAGAAAAAGGACTTTGCTCTCAGACGTTTCACACCGTGTGTGAGTCTTGTGATGCTGCGGAAGTGCACAGACACCGGCTGATCTGAAAGGTAACACACCTACTCTACTAAGAAATATACATTTTGTGTTTATTTTTGTGTTTTTGCACTCTTTCTTTGCTGTTTAACTCTGTTCCACGGTTCAAGTTTGTCACATAGTGCTGTGCATTGCTGTTGGCATAGTATGATATAACATGACATTTCTGTGGGTTAGCCATAAACTTTCAGCTTAATCAGGAGGTTATATGTACAGTAGCAGTTGTTCAACGGAAGCTACAACATGACTTACTAACAGGTGTAAGGAATAAAGAGATTCAGCATCTACTGAACCTTGACAGACTCACTCTTCAATGCTTTTGGTTATGAGGCATGCATATAAGATGTCAAAAATGCTTATTTGTAAACTTTGTGCTGCTGTGAGGTGATTGGACATGGAGTGGGAAAACAACCTGAGGCGTGCCCAGTCACTGAAGAGCGTCCAGTCGTCATGTGATAAACCCATCTGGACAGAGGCAGGGCTGAAGAGCAGGACGACAAGCGTGTCTCAGCTTGTTTCCAGGTAGATTTAATCCATCTGCAGCTGTGGAAACAAAAAAAGTTGCAAATTAGTGCATGATCCACATGATTTATGTATGCAACAGGTATCAAACAACAGTGGTTGTGAGCACCTCTACTCAAGAAACTACAGTAAATAAAGCTGAAACAAAGCTGAAGCAGATAATCACAGAGGTAACCTCTAGCTTCATATTGTGATGCTCAAACAACTTATCAAAACCAAGCCACACAGCTTCAATCAAATATTTTCCCATGCCTCTCATTTCTAGACATCACCGTCTAAACTGGAGACTCTGATGCTAAGAAATGAAGAAAGGGAACGGACTCGAGCCAAGACCAATTTGATCCGAAGTAAGTCAATGGGGAGTCTTCAAAAAACCACTGCATCCATTGGGACCCTGAAGGCTCTCTTTGAGTCGAAGGCTGCCACACAAAATAATTCAAAGAGCAGCTTCAGAGCCACAAGTTTCACTCCAGCGTACAAAGCAGCAGAGAGCACGCCGGTGATGAACGGAGGGATGGAAGAGGTAAAGAAGCCTGTGGAGGAACAAAAGGCCAAAAGTCCCCCTGATGTTCAAGCTGATGATACGAAAACCGATGAAAAAGATCACGTGACCCGAAAGGTAAATGCCTCCCTGTTTTTAGATCAAGGCTTCAACAGACTTAAAGAGGGGTGTGTTCTGTTTTTCCATATCTTAAACATGAATAAAAGTAACAAAGCTGGATATGCAGGCTAAATGTGCTACATATTCATGTGTAGAAATCGCTGTATCTGTCTGTTAATTGCTCAAAATGATCCACTTTAACAAAAAAATAAATAAAAGGAAAAAAAAAAAAAAAAAAAGGAAAAGAAGCATGAAAGGTCATAACACAAGGATCTCCCACTTAATTCCTGATGTGTTAGGTGGTCGATCTCAATGTCTGTGCATAGCTCTGCCTCCTCAGGGCTGACCAATCAGAGGGCAGGGGGTTTGTGGAGTGGGAAGCCTTAAAGAGACAGCAGCTAAAACAAAGTGTTTAAAACAGAGACTGGGAAAAAAGGTTTTGAAAACACCAGTGTAAAAAAAACAACACTCTTTTTTGATCTATAAATTATTTAAAGCAATTGTCGAGACAATATTAAGCCTGACACACAAGAGCAGGATTCCGTTTTTCCGTTAATTTAGATTTTACATTTTTACCATAGCTTACTCCTTTTTTTTTTAACAGTCTTTTTATTGTGTCACTGGACAGCCATCACAGTTCCTTCTTTCTCTCTAGGTGGCCAATCATACCCGCTTGGAAAGAAGAAAAACCATCGGTGGCATCGATTTTGAAAAACTTGCTGCCTCTCAAGCTGGTGAGTTGCAGAAAACATCTATTGAAACTATCTACTGTGAGTAATTCACCACCAACCTGATGACATGGTATTCTTACCTTATAAAGCCAGGATGTACAGGTTATGTAATTCAACTTGTCATAAAAAGTCATCTGAGTGTCTCTTTATGATTGGTTATCGGCAGATAGATGAAAGCTTCTTTATTGTTTAATAAAATAATTTTGATTTTACCATAAGAGCTCTCCATTAAACACATCAAGCAAACAGCCTTGTAATAAACTACATAATAAAACAATCTGCTAATTAAATCATAATACTGAGAAAGAGTACAAAGAGCAGTTGATGGGAAGAGGAAGTACACTCTGGACTACAGTTGTGATCAAATTTGTCATGGTTGCCATTACTGGTGAAAAAGCCTTTGGGTATAAATATTTTATGCCAATGTCAATGTCAGCTTTATTTATATAGCACATTTACAACAGCCAGTGGCCTACCAAAGTGCTTTAACAGTAAAAAGGCAGAAACAATAAAAAAATAAAAATCAAAGCCATAAAACGAATAAAAACATTAAAAGAATAGAACGTATAAAAACATAAAATAACAATATAGGCATAAAAAGTAAGAATATAAGTGGACTGCACCAAAAGCCAAAATGAACAAGTGTGTCTTTAAAAGACTTTTTAAAAAGGGCAATTTGAGAGAGGCTATTTGCCCTGCTGGCTGCAGAAGCACTGGAAACCATTAAAAAGCCATTCAAAAAAGATGATCTTGAAATAAATTTTATAGCCTGGTTCAAAAAAGACTTATTTTAAGACATGACAAGAAACAGGTATTAAAAGAGTCTATGATCTATGGGATAACGGGCATTTTAAAACATTTGAACCCTTAAGAACTCAATATAAAATATCATCCAAAGACAATTTTAAGTACTCACAAGTCAGGCATTAAGTGCAAACAAAAATGGGCACCCTTATTCCTTTAGGTGATTTTCAGATGCTAGAAAGAACTATTATGGGCAAACAAAAGCATCATCGTCTTGTATTAAAACTCTCATTGGAGCGGTTGAGGTACTGTATTAACAGAAAAATGCACCTGTTTATGTCACAGTGGAAAAGAATTTTGGAACTCTTGAAAATTCAGTGCACTTCAAACTCAGATTAACTGTCAGAATGCATTTTGGATTGTATAGTTTCTATACAACAGTACTTGATCGCATTCTATTTTTGTCTTTTGTCTTGCGTGCTCTCGGATGAATGCTGTATGTAGTATCATGGACCAACCAAGCAAATACTTTGTGGACTGGACTGTTTTTTTCTGTTTGTTATCTAAAAAAATTTAATAAAAAGAATTCTTCAAAAAAAAAAAAAAAAAACCTGCATGGCCCAGTGGGCCTATTTTGTCAAGCACCCTACAAGGCTAGCCCTGAAGCATATTTACCACATTTCACTCCCCACTCCTACCCTGTTTCCAGCTCTTTCCCACTTAGAGAAAAAAACAGGATGAGGATTTTTTTTGTGCATGTTTCTTTGAAGATGGCTGGCACTGAAGCTGTTTCCTAAGGGGCTAATGTCTCACCTTAACTCTGCCTTTTTACTCCAAACCAGATCAACCAAAGTTAAGTTGAGTTAGCATTTGAAACATGGCATCAACCAGTTATCAATGACTTCAAAAACTACACTTTAGAAAACCACTGGGTATCCATGTTTTAAATTGTCTTTAGTTTGTCTACATTAGTTTTAATAGTTTAACATTATTACTATCCATCTGCTAACCATCCTTGAAAAGCCATCTTTAGGTCTTTGGCTCAAGTCAAAGCTGGTGACGGTGTGACTGAAAAGGGTGGGGTGACATGGAGATAAGTTTCAGTACACAGTGACTGTGCAAGAAGCCGAGTCTGACTATTGGCTACACCAGAACAGGACAAAAATAGCAGGACTTGCGGCAAGTCCAGAATAAGTTCAGGAGGGTTATGGGGTCAGCTGTCACTAGGACAGAATTGACTGTGAGGGAGGGAGCAACTGAGGCTCCAGTACTAGGCACAGAGGAACATGGACAATGACCAAAACACATCCACGAACTCAGAAAGAACATAAGAGGACAGGAAGATTGGTAAAAGGTGGGAACTGATCGTCATCTGTGAGTACAGAATCAGATTTGCTATAAATGGTGTAAATGTAGAATCTGGTCAGACTATGTGAGAACAAAAAGTGTTGGGACGTTACAAGGCTTCCACTTAATCATGAAGTGTGTTTACTCTTTTTAACCCATGAAGCTGGGTGATTAGCTATACTGAAGAATTCTGCAATTCATGTCTGATGTTCAACATTATTATGCCCACCAGCATCAAGAGATGTTGACTCAAATTTTGCAACAAAGTCCCCCAATTATAACAGGTTTGTTGTCAGTAGCTCTGATCCTGGATGTCACAGCAATCGCTAATTTTGTAAAAACAGCTTTTGGGTGTTTTTTCTGACATATTTACTTCTGCTCTTCTATACTTAGTCAAATGCGTAACATGACTGTTCTTTTAGCTCTCAGTATTTGTGTCAGTGGAGTCAGGTATCTGTGCCTCTCCACTACAAGTGGTTCATTTATAGCTCGACCACATGGCAGCTGTCTAAAATGAGCTTTCAGAGTGTTGTTTCCAGTGTGTCACAAAATGTTCTACCTTACAATTTTGTGACAAATTTAAATATACAAGTCCACAATTAAAATTAATTTTATTCTGTTAATCTTGCAGTAAATATGAAGACACTCTGTAAAAAATGTGCAATGTCCTGGACCTTGCATTGACATAAGCATATGAGGACATTGACAACAAAGAGAACTCTGTTGTTTTTATGTTCTTCACGATGTAATCTGTCATACAGAAAGTGATCATTAAAATTTTGATCCCTCTAATGTCTCTGCAGACGAAAAGAGGAGGTCACTTGCAGATTTCAGAGACAACAAGGAGAAACTGAGCGTCTCTGTCAAAGCAATGTCTGCACTCTATCAGTCCAAGGTGGCACCTCGGGAATCAAATCGCAGCTTACAACAACAGGTAAACATCAGTACGCACTGAGTGTGGCTCAAATGTATTGAAACACTGTACAAGGAAAATAAGTGGAAGGCTTGTAGAATACACAACAAAAACTGAAAACAGAGCAAGGTATTTTACTTTCTTTTGGTTATAAATAGTCTCATTAGGCTTAACATGAGCTAAATTCACCTGACAAGTCCAGCAAATGTATCAAATCAAGATATCAAAAGACAGATCTATTGACAAAAAAAATGTTTCTTGTATTTTTCTCATCCCTTTGGCACATTTTTTAAACTCTATCCAAACACTTCTGTTTCATTGTTTTCTTTTAACATCTTGAAATAAGACTTCTTTTGAGAACAATAAATTCCACCTAACTTGTTGATGGCCCAAAGCCAAATCTGCAAACTAAGGTCAATGTGTGTGTTAACTTGACCAAATGGAATTGTTTTGTTTTTTTTTTTTGTTTTTTTTGCATAGGCACAAGAAAAATCATCTGAACCTGGGAAAAAAGCAAAACAATCCAAGGTAGGGTAGGACTGTTGTGTTGTGTTGTGTTGTGTGCATGGTGGTGTGCGATGGATCTGTGTTGCCACAATAAGAAAGTCTTTTAAAATGTAATATGTCAGAAATGTCAGAAACTAAACGCTTCATTTCTCAAGGATGCGCATTTTTTCTCAAAAGAAAGAAATGTAAACATGTGCCACGCCATGCCATTCCACTTTCTCTCATGTTATGTTCATCATTGTGAGTTGCATTGCATGTTGGTCTGGAGTTAAGCTAACCCACTGACCCCAGCATGTGGACACAAACCATCAGCCATGTTTTGGAAGGTAACTAACCACTCCTGAAGCTGCAAGCATGCCTTCCCGGCTGAAATACACCAGATGCGTCTGCAGTTCGTATCCATTCAAGCCAATGTGTTGACCTTCACTGGAACCTTTCCATTGCAGTATGTCTGCGTGGCTGGTCCGTCATGTTACAGCTAAGACGCAACCATCTTATTTTTGCCAGATGCAGAGCTGTGACGCATGAATTCAGTGTAGGGAAGATCGGAAACTACCTAAAAACCGGAAACTACCTAAAAACACTCAGTGACTTAATGGACATAATGAGTGGAGCCAGACCAGGAGTCCACAGGTTTGAGGTTTTACAGCCCAATATGAATAAAGAGAGGCTTATCAATTGAGTCTGAAGGTACTTCTTCATCTTGCAATTACAGCTGTCTGTCAGTCATGCAGCTTGTCAAAATGAGCAAGCCGTCGGTGTGAGTTGACAAACACAGTCAACACGCAACAGAACAGAGTCAGACTGCAGACGTATCTTGTGTATTTGAGGCATTACAGTCTGAAGCATGAGTTTTGCTGGAAATATCTCGTTATTGAGAATTCACTGAGGTTACTTTGTTCATCAAAGATGGCTGAAGAACCCCATCAGAGGAAAGCTGACCTGCCACCAGCTTCCTCAGCCAGACTCCCACCAGGACCAGAGGACAGCTTTGGCACGCATTCACAAAAGTCCATGCCATCCTATCTAACAAAAGAAGAGTTGTACAAACAACAGCAGAAATGTGAGCTGAGAAGACTCCTGAAGCACACTCACCCTGAGCTGAAAAAATTGGATAAAGTTGTGGATGAGGAACTGGCTGAGGTTTTGGGTGCAGAGTTTGGGGGAACAGCTGGTGAAACTGGATACGAAGGAGAGGTCCTTTCAAGACGCTTGTTATTTGAGAACTGTGCCTTGAGTAACAGAGTATCTCCTTGCTCCCACAAAATGCACATGGCAGAGTGGACTGTGGGAAGCGGCGATGTCAACAAAACACCAGCTGTGCCGGAGGAGCATGGTGAGAACAAAAGTGTTCAAGGGATCGACCAGGATGGCGAAATGCTTGGCTCAAGCCAGGAGAATATGAAGGAGGGAGAAGAGGAGATGACAAGGATAGACGTACAAGCTACCAGAAGGAAGTTTGAGAACCCATCTGCAGTGAACACATCTATACTGAAGCCAGACAAGAAGTACCAGAGTAAAGTTTCCATTTCTGGTGATGAAACGAGACCACTCCAAAAACAAGAGCAGCAACTTGCATGTTCCAAAAGAGATGATTTGGAAGACCAGATTCATCCACAAGTCCAAACTTCTCATATCCGTGGTCAAAGCCATCAGCCGTCTGGTATGGAACAGTTTTCTTATGATGAAAACACTTTTGACGATGAGCAGACAAGCCCTCCTGATCCAGAGAAGTTTGACGAAATAATCAAGACAAGTGCAGCTCTTTTCCAGAACAACCCATTCATCCCAACCAACATAGAAAGAGAGAACTTGCATACAGATACAACCAAATTCCAAAGAGTCGCAGAAGACAGCACAGAAGCTCTGAAATACCCAATAGCTAATGTAAAGAACAGAACTCATGTGTTTGAATCACTGCCATTTCACCAAATTAGGCACCAGAACCAAGATGAAATTGAAACTATGGTAGAAAATATTAAGGAAACCCTCAGTTCCCTCTATCATGTTGATGTCATCCATTCAGGCGGCTCAATCATTGAGGTTAATGAGACAATGTTGGCTAAAAAAGCCAAATTTACTGTATCAGAGGAGGGTCCAGAGATTAAATATGATGAGGTGGGTGAAGGTGGTGCACAAAACTTCATACTCCAGTTGCTACCAAGGGCAAATCTAAAGCCTCAAATCACGTACCTCAAGGAGAATAGTAATGGAAGTATGGAGGTTACAGCAGTGAAAGTACCTTTGCACAAGGGTCACTACACTACCCACCAAGACACAGAGTTCAAAACTGCTAATGTAGTTCAAGTTGTTGAGGATATTCTCAATCAAGACAACTCCCTGAGGAAAGGAGTGATATTCCAGGAGGATGTCAAAGGAAGTGCTGAGGTCTTCGTTTACTCCCTTTACAAGTTCTTTGACAAGGATGATGTTAAAAGGTACTGTCCTCCGCAAGCCACTGATGGTGATAATCAAGAACTAGAAAGGGAGGATGTTGGGAGAGTAGACAACCAGGAACCACAAAGAAGCTTTGTCAAATCAGCTATTAAAGGCCTTCTTGGAAATTCTGATGACCTAAGCTGCGGAGGATTAACAAGGCCTGATGTTGTTGTTAAGGGGAATGTTAAACTGTTCAAGAGTTGTATAGAAAAGGGTGATCTGGAGTATTTGAAATCACTTCAAGATGAGCCAGCACAGGAAGATCAAGAAGTTCCTTCAAATCAGAATTTGGCTGGACAGACTGAGACAGAGTTTCATCATGAACAAAGAGATGATCAGGAAGAGGAGGGTACTTCTGAATGGGTCCCAGTAGATGTTAAAAAACTGAAAAACATGTTCTCCAAAGATGGAGGGCCAGTCCAACCAAAGCAAAACAGATATCTTTATGAGAATAGTACTAAGTCTGTTTGCTCTACAATCACAGGTCATCACGTGTCACATGGAAAAGACCAGTTCCCTTTAAAATGCAATACCAGGGTACCTCCTCATGATCAAGTAAAAGAGCCATATGACTTGCCGCAAGGATCATCTGTACTTCTTAAGGCACAAGGTGGTGACATGGTCCACCAGGCAGAATTGGTTGAGGTGGTAGATGACAATGATGAAATTACTGATCTCCAAGCAGCAATTCATAGCCTCCAAGTAGCCACAATTGAGGCCAAGTCCTTACATCAGTCATCGCAAGAAAAACAGAAGTTCCTTGATCAAGGATCTTCCAAGGAGGTAGTTATCTCGGCTGGCCATGCCAATCTGTCAAGAACAGAAGCAGGAAATGAGGAACAAAATGAGAAACCATGCCTGGACCCAAGGTTTGATGAAGCTCCAGTTTCTTTTAACATCTCCTCTGAAGAGAAGTCAGAACCCCCAGGACTTCAAAATTATTGCTCAGAAACGTCAGCTCCACAGCAAGATGGTGAGGAAGTTGTTTTTGAGGGCAAACTCAAAGCCGCTTTAGACTCCTTGGGAAGATCCAACATCAATGTCACTCAAGGAGATTTCAGAGCGGCTATGATATACAGACGCTCATCCAAACCTCATAAAGGGCAACCACAATCAGGGGATGGGGAGTCTGTTCAAAAGACTAACAAGAAGTTTCTTTCACCTGTGACTGATCCTGAGCCGATTCAAGAGCCAGTGAAACAAGATGTTACAAAAAGACAAGTAACAACAGAAAATCTGGAGCCTCTAAGTCAAAATGAAACACCTACTGACCCATCGCTGAGTGCTGGCTCAGAAAAAAGCAGAAAGCCAACAAGTCACAAGCCAGTAATTCCACCTAAACCTGAGCATTTGAGAAAAAAACCTAGAGATATTCAATTCGCCAACACTGAGATTCCAGAGACAGTCGAATCAAACTCTATACAACCAATAGCAACAGCTTCCCAACCACTGGTGTTTACATCAGTTTCAACAAAGCAGGATCATCAGCAAAGCCAGATCAAAACAAGTGACGATGAAAACTCAGGACTTCCATCAGAGGGTCGTCTGGGAAATGAAGTTAATTCTGTCATTCAACAACAGGAGACAAACACCACAAGTCCCCAGGATGTCTCACATAAAGACAACATGGGTGAAACAGATGAAAGTCATGTAGATTTTCATAAGGCATGTCAAAAATTTGAAAGTAAAAAAGCAATTACAGTGAAGAGTGCTCCTGTAAAGCCCAAAAGAGTTAAAATAGCCCAGTCTGGAAATAAAAACGCTCAACTAATTTCTAGAAATGATAACTCCTCAGTAAACATACACACGGTTAAGGAACCCCAAAAAAACATTATTGATCCACAACAGAGTAGCCTAAATGCCTGCGGACAAGCTGCGGACAGCAAGGACAAGTATGGGAATGACCAGGAAAACAAAGTGGAGATAAGGGAAAAAAGAGGACGGACTGAAACAGAGGACCAGCGCAGACAGCGGCTCTCAGTTCATATGGATGAGATCATGAGAGGAAACATCTCGACAGCCATGGAGATCTTTGATAACTTGAGGAAACAGGAGGAACTGAAGTGCATTCTCAGTCGTGTGGAAGAAATTGAGGAAGACACAAGCGGGGTTGATGTGGCTTCACTGAGAGGAGTTTTTGAGAATGTTCCTGACTGGGTTGTTCACTCAGACAAAAAGAAAAAGCAAAAGGAAAATGTAGAACACAAAGAGGAAAGGCTCTTGCCATCAAGAGACAACACAGATGGTAAGTCCTCAGTGGCACATGTTTTTGGAGATCTTGAGCGAGCCAGTGAGGAAATCATGAACCTGAAAGAACAGACTTTATCTAGACTTATGGACATAGAAGAGACCATAAAGAAGGCTCTGTACTCTGTCTCTACTTTGAAATCAGACTCTGATATTGCTGGTTTATCAAGCTTGTTCAAAGAGTCAATGGGGGCAGTGCAAGGGTCTCCATCCTCTGGTAATATTAGAAAAATAAGCATTGGGTCAAGTAGAAAAGAATCACAGCCAACAAAAAGCAGCCCTGCAGCACTAAGAAACACAGCTCAGCAAGATGACCAGCTTTCAGGTGTTGCATCATCTTCAAAACGAGTGAGTCCTCCAACTTCACCAGCTTACATCTCCATCCAGTCAGCTGCAAGAAAGACAGATAAAGAGGATGGGCCTCCACAAGGTGCTACTATCTGCCCTGCATGTCAGCACAGCCCTGTAACCAAAGGGAAATACCGGACTACAAAAACCCTTAAATGCAACAGCCCTGCACAAAACAGGAAAAAGGACCCCAGAAAAGGAGGCCAAAAGCAGTCCTCTCAGGACAAACGTAATCCTAAACAAGAGCTCAGTGTGGTCGATGTGCAGGCTGCCTCTGAGGGGATTCTAGGAACCAAAACAGTTACAGAGAACTATGAGAGGACTGATAGCTTAGGAAACAGGTTTTACTCCTCTAAAACTTCCACTGTAGTCACTACTCAACCAGAAACTACAACAACCTCAGGTCTCACTGTGGATACTCCGGCAACATATCAGGTCACCACGTACCCTGAAGTTCTGTTGCCTATCAATCAGAAACGTTAAAATCATTCAGTATGTGGAGTGAATCACTGCTAGCTTACAGTTAGCATTTTTGTTATTCTTTATGAGACTGTTGTTTTTTAATATAAAATATGCAGTTAATTGATGTTTGAATTTTTTATTACTATTCATAAGTTTTTGTGTGTTTGAAATTTCATTGATGTTTGAAGTTTTTTAGTCTGGTTTCTTTAAGTTCTTGATCTGAAATTGGTTATGAATTTAATTTTTTCATTTTGCGTTTATTGTCATATAATGCTTATTGATTTCAATAGAAAAAAATCACTTTGACCAAGCTCAGTCTGTGTGTGTGTTTTCAGTTTCTGCCCAGTTGTCAGGAGATGTGTTCAGCCTGTTCAAAGCCTGTTTATCCAATGGAAAAAGTTACCACAGACAAACACATTTTTCACAAAACCTGCTTCTGCTGTAAACAGTGCAAGAAAATATTAAGGTGAGATATTTAATAATTTTTTGCAAAAGAATCAACTTTGATTTATCACTCCAATGATTCATTTGTGATTTTGTGCTAGCCAAAAAATGTGACAGCCCAATACCTCTCCTTTTGGTACCGCAAAAGTTACATATGCTAGGATTAGCTGTGCAGCAAACATTAAGACGTTCTGACTGCTTAATGTCAGAAAACAGCACGGGAAGAATCATTTTTCAATTGTAAATCAATGAGCTAATTTTGAAAGCTAAACATGACCTTTTCACAGAAACAATTCAACTATTAATGGAACTTCAAGAGCGTTACATTTCATTGAGTACTGGGAGGTAAAATTTATGACAGCTTATCCTCTCTTACCTGCCACGTGTGACCAAATACACCTGTCTGCACCATAGTTTGAATGCCCGCTAAAAACTTGCTCAAGCGAAGGTCTTGTCTCGTAACTCATTAACTAGCATGTGGCTGTGGTACGCTAGACCATGGGCGGGGCTTATCGGCGTTATAACGTCAACAAACCACCCTGGAGAAATATGATTGGTCAACTTTGTCTGTCATTAGAAAAATGTGCCGAACCACCAATCACATAGCAAGAAGCGTTTTTTGCCCAGCAACAGCGGAGGTGAAATATTGTGATAGGCTGACAGACTGACTTCTTTGATTTAACCCTTCAAGAACCATTACAAATCAAAAAGGTGTTTTTTTTTCTTCCCCAAGAATAATTTTGGTAATGAATTAATCAAAAATAAATAAATAAATAACTAAATAAAATATGTGAATTGGATTTCATTGAGGGCTCTGCTAAAAGCCACCTTGGTGAATCAGTATGGCAAAAAAAAAAAAAAAAAAAAAAAGATTTAAACTAATTTGGGAGAAAATCACACATTCAGGTCATTCAATACAGCCCAATTTCTATTGGACAGATATATTCCGATTTACATGTTTGTTCAAATGATTTATGATGCATAACAGTAGCCTTTTTTTTTTTTACTTGAGCAACTGTCCAGGTTGCAATTTTGACTCTTGTAAAAGGAATCACAAATGATTAATTTAAATTTAATTTGAGTGATTACAGTACTTAATTTAAAATTTATCTGAATAACTGTTCTCACTTATAGCATGCAGAATTATGCACCACTATATGGGGAATTCTATTGCATATTTCACTACAAACAACTGTTCAGAAGAAAAGGGAATTATGATGAAGGCTTTGGACATGCTCAGCACAAGAACAGATGGCTTCTCAAGAACACTGATGATGAGTCTGAGGCATAATCATCAAATCTGACAATGTAAGTACCAGAAGACAACACAAAAATGTAACACTTTATTTATGATATCATGGTCTTTCTAACTCATCCACTTTTCTTACTTTTATTAAGTTATTTTCTGTTTTACTCCTCAGCTCATGGTGACTTTGACGACATGAAAACTCTTCTTGAAGATGTGTTTGAGTCACCATAAAAAATACTACCCCTGTTTGAATCATAAAACTAAGCATACATTGATTGGTAATTAATGAAAGCGGAAATCTGTGTACTTAAATCATCAACAGGAAATGAAGAACTGTGACGCGATTACATATGATATTGTCTCTTTCAGTCAGTGAATTTTACAAGGTTATTTAGCCTTTTTAGATGGATGTGTCTGTAAATGACATTCTAAAAAAAGTTTTTGTTTGCTTCTCAAGAAGTTTGACGAATTCCAAAGCCTCTTAGTACAGCCATCATGTCTTCCCTAAATACAACCAGGAGAGGGGGCTGTGGGCTTTTTTATATATTTTTTTACTCACTGTGTATCTAGTTAATTTCTTGAAGCCTCCTTCTTCAGATTTCTGAATCTTCTCCACAAATGCATTTAACACTTTTGCCTCTTCTTTAATTCATGATTAAATTATCTTCAGCTTTTTTGGTCACTAACTAGTATTCAACAAGAAAATGTCAACCTAAGCTTCTAAAAAACTCCTGTGAGGAAGTTCTTTGTGTAAAAAAGGGCAAGCCCACTCTCCTTCCTGTACATGTGTGATTTTTATTTTTATAATTAATAATTTCTCTCTTTCTTTCTTTTTCAAGTTTTTAACTACTTTGCCTTTGAAATGTAAAAAAACAAAGCTGATGACATGTCTCCTGGGCAGTCACATCAAACATTAAAAATATGGAAACAGTTTATCATTATGCTGATGGTCTTTTTTTTCTACCACTGAAGGGTTCATAAGGCAACAAATGTTCTTATTTTGTCTCGTATTCAATGAAAACAACAAACAGTGGACTCAAAGACAAAGCAGGTTTAATCAGTTACACGGAAAGTAGTACAGGTATGCTGTTAAAAAAAAAATCAGTCAAAAGTATATACATAAATTGTCTCTCCAAAAAAAAAAGTTGTTATAATGTCCATATAATGAAAGTGACTAAATAATGGTAACTAAATAAATTTGATGTCTGGTCAAGAACAGAGTTAAACTAAAAGGATGTTAAAAGTAACATCAAATAAAAAAAAAAACATGTTGACAACAATAAATTCAATTAAAAAAAATGATTTAACACATTAAACGTAAATATGTTAGCCCCTTAATTCAGTTTTATCATGGTTTCTGTGTCCTGCAATGGAAAATAAAGGCTGTATTATTGAGCAACAAGAGAAATTAAAAGTTTGGAATTAAAGTATTAATATCAGGAGAATAAAAACTGGATGCTCCTCTGTAGAAAACTTTCTTGCATAATCTTACAACTTACAACAATGTGGTGTTGATAAGCTAAGAGATAAAGTACTTAGCTATTCATGAAACCTAAAGTGAGTTATAACTTCCCAAGATGCCAGGTTACTACTTCTGACTGAAAGTTTAATGATAAGGGGCTAGCCACTTTGTAAATTTACACAATTATTCTTGTAATATTATTGTTTTATTTTCTTAAATCACTGACTTTGTTGTCACAAATTTACACCTTCACTTCACTTCAAATATAAAATTGTTAACCGACAAAAATTAACCGAACTTTCTGAATATGACTTCAGGGCTAATCAAAATTTGTGCTCTTCATTTTGTCCAGATTCATTCACTGCATCTCTGAAAATAAGCACAAAAAAGATCATCTCATTTTATTTCCATTATGCAGTTTGTTAATTTGCTAAATTTAGCATTCATACTCACGTGTCCTCAGCATGGTCCTGCAGATGGACATTTAGAGTTTCAGGTAAGAGCCAACAGAAACCCCCAGCAGCAATCGGGATGAGGCCGTATATGAGCATGGGGATGATTTGATGGAAGGTATCCAGGAGTCTGACAAGCGGTGCAAGGATGCCCCCCATTCGAGCACACATGGAGTTTAGACCGACACCGTTATGCCTGTAAGAACACACAGTAAACTGATACGTTTCCTACTGAGGGTATCTTCATCTGCCTAGATCATCAACAATGACGGTTTCAGCAAGCCAGTCATTAGGTTGGATACAGAAGAGTTCAATTCCTGGACCAAATTTGAAAAACGGGCCCTTAAAACATTAGCTGAAGAGGTCACACTCAATTACTTCCTGAGTATTGCCGAGGTACCCTTGGGTGACTTGCTCCTTAATAAAAATGACCAAACGTTCAATAAAACCTTAAATAAGCAGAGTTAGTCTTTGTGATGTCACCTCATTGTTCCTGAAGCAGAATTATGAAGCCTGTCTTAAGTAGTTTCTGGTAATCCCGGACCAAGCATTACCTTACCTTACAACTGTTGGGTATAACTCAGCGGTGTAAACGTAGGCTGTGCTGAACGAAGTAGTTGCAGCCATTTTCCCCAGAACGGCTATGACTGTTACCACCACGGGAAGATCTAAAGGATGTAACAAATACTATGTCAGACAAAAACGATACTACTGAAAACAAAGTTACAGTTTGTACAAATACCTTCATCCTTTTTGGCTACCTTTTGGAATAGCGAGGGTCAAAAGACAAGCCGTACCCCCAAAAAGCAAGAAGCAGGATTGACACACTCTCCTTCCAAAGTGCTGAATTAACACCAAAGAGCCCAGATTGGCAGGAATTTCCACAATACCAAAGATGAACTGCGTTAAGTAGATATTCAAGCCAAAACCTCCAACATTTAGACTCAGTCCGTAGTAAAGAAGACTTGTTGCAAACCTTGTATCAGAGAAAAAGAGATTGGTTCAGTTTGATTTACACTACAAAAAATAAACAGTAATGAAGTTATTTTCTATTGGATCAGGTTTTTATGATCTTATTATCATGAAATCAGACAAATTTGCTTTAAACAAATGTTTTTCTGTTATTGCTCAATGCAAAATAACCGAGTCAACATACCAGTTAAAGCCCATTATGATGGTATGTTTTCTCAAGTATGGTATCCGAAAGATGTAAAACATGTTTCCTTTTTTGGCTGAAACTTTCATATCCACCTTAACAAGTAAAAAAAAAAATGTAAGTGTCCTAAAATTCAAGTTACATTTGGTTGACTCTAAAGTTTGTTTGATGTAGATCACCTGATTTATCAGCTTGTCTGGCACTGGCGTCTTGTTCACCCTGGCGGCTCTCTCTAGCACTTTTCGTGCTTCCTCCTTCCGGCCATGGGCCAAAAACCAGCGTGCTGACTCTGGAAGAAACCTTCGAACAGACAGGCAAAAGAAAACTAGAAAACTGACCTGTTTACGTTTTTTTGGACAATACAGTTGAAATAAAAAAGAAACCCTGCTCACCAGTATAAGAAAACCAGAACAGGGAGAACAGGGCTGGAGAGGACCAGCTGCAGGATCCTCCAGTTTGGGATCAAATACGCAAGGCCAGACAATAACATCAGTCCAACACCATAGATTATTATGAGCAGCACTGTGCAAACAGCAGCCTTTGAGGGGCCTGTCCATTCCAACGCTAAAAGACAAAAAAAGGATTGCACATTTCTTTTCTTAATCATTCTGTGATAAGAATGCTCCTCTAGTTTTCGTTTTGCTTCTGAGGGGCTTTACTTTTTTTATAGAATAACGCACTTTATCTGTTTGTAGCTAGCTACATGAGGAGTAAGCTACTTCACTGAAGAGTGTAAAATCGTGCTAAGGGGTTTTGATGGTTAGCTTACTTATCCAAGCAGCGTTCTGACTGAAAGACATCTATCACAAAATGTTGTACCTACCCAGTACAGATGTGTTCATCACCATGACACCTCCTGAAGTCCCACAGAAAAATTTTAAGACCAAGAGAACATAAATGTTTGGTGAAAAAGCCAGTCCCACACCAAACGTCAGAACAACAGAGAGTGAGAGCAGGACTGCAAAGCGCCGTCCAAACCTAAAAAATATGAGAAAAGCTTGTTTTAAATGGGTAAAGGGGGACATATCTACTTTTCCTTTTAAATTATTCATCGTCATCAAAAAAAATAGTATAGCTGAGTAGTTTTCCCTTCATTGGTTTGCAATATGAAGTGACTGATTTTGTTTTCTGTTAGCAAGAAGCTAACGAAAAAATTTGCCATGACATGTTTTTTAGACTCAAAATTTTTAGAAAGATACTCTTTTCTGGACCTAAGTCATATTTTCAGGAGCTTAAAAATGCACAGACTTGGTCTTTTCTGCAGAAAAATGTAGGCTAGCTTGCATGCTACTTCTATCGGCAGTTTTACCATCTCACAAAAATGGCAACATGGACACTGACTAGCATTTGCCCTGCTTGTTATGTAGAAATGCAAAAATCATAAATAACTATTTATCTATTATTCTACCTGGCACCAACAATGCTCTTGCCAATGTTGGATAATTTAGCTCCTCTAACTACAATTAGTTCCCTGGGCTCCTCTATTTAACGTTGTCATGTCAGAACTAGTGAATTGAAAGCAGTCTGAAAAAAATTGGACTTCTGATGTCAACATAATAAGAGGTCACTTCTTATAAAGAGAAAATCAAGACCTCATCTGAGGGCAACATCACAACCCCACTTCAAAGAAACAGTAATATCTCTTTAATTCCCTAATCTAAAAATCACACTTGTAGTGGACAGCAGTAGTGACTGTTACATACCTGTCAGAAATGGCACCATATGTCAAAGCTCCAATCATATAACCTGCCATGTAAATAGACTGTGATGCTTCAATCAGGCCACTCCGCTCGCAAACCAGATCAAACTGAAAATAAGGAGGTTCATTGACTCAGGATCAGAAGAATTATAGACTGTCCAAAGGTTTTGCAGAGGGCCTCTTTGATTGTCAGTGCTCACCTCTGTCATAATACTGGAAGAACCTGGGGGTGCCTGGTAGTCCCATCCATGTATGCATGAAGTTGTGCTGTTAATCCCATATGCTTCAATGGTTTCCAAATCCCAATCCACAGGTGTGAACATTTTGCAGCTCTCAAACTTCCCATCCTTGTTCACAGGCAGGGTGAGATTTCTCTGTCTCTCTTCTGTCAGGTTAAACCCTCGCTCCAAGATCCAGTCAGTGTTACAGTTATGTTCAAAACTCATGCCTGTGAATACCTGACCAATCACGTCAAAAGCAACAAATATGCTTGGCATGCATAGAGCAGCGAGTAAGCGTTTCTGAAACAAACCAAACTCCCCAACCTCCTCCAGGATCTGTCCAAAGTTGCTCATATTGGTATGTTAGGTCTGCAGAAGCTCCTCTTCAGAGTGCTGTGTTTGTGGTATGAATGAGCCCAGCTTTCAGATAATCCAATAGCTCAGATGGCAAATTAAACATTAATCCAGTTGTATACTAAGATGTGATATGATAATGGAAGCTTATATGACCTTATCTGTTACACAGCCATTACAACAGTCATTTTTGATCTTGTATGGGTTGTAAAAGTTTCAAAACATCAATAAAATTTGTATTTACGTAATAGCAAATATAAATAAATACAAGGTAAACTTGCTTCAGTTTGAGTGTTTCTGTCTTGCACCTTTCAGAAACAGAAAATCTTTCAACATTAAGCCAGTAGAGACCTGACCATAAAATAAAACACTCATCAGATTTGCCCTTTTGGACTTCCGTAGTGTCATCCTACCCAGAATGATTGTGGCTCCAATTAGAGAACCAGCAGTTCATTAATTATTTAGAGGTGTTTTGCCAGCAGGTCATGTGTTGGGCTACGTTTGAACTTCTTTAATGGAGATACCAGCATATTCAGGATCAAGAGCAGTTTCTTTATTAAACAGATATGTTTGTGTCCATGTATCAGACCCTATCTCATTTCAAATTACAGTTTGTGCTCCTCAATAACTTGTTCAGTTCCGTATCCTCTTCCTTTGTGCTCATCCTCAGCATCTCTAAAAATTAAACAAAACAAAAAGTTATTCAGCAAAATTATTAAAACTAATTAAAGTAACTTTATTTGAACTTAACATGCTTTTTAAAGTCAACACTGATACTCACGTGTCCTCGGCATGATCCTGAAGTTGAACATTGAGTGTTTCAGGCAGTAGGAAACAGAAACCCCCAGCAAAAATAGGTAGAATACCATAGATCAAAAAGGGGATGGTGTGATGAAAGACGTCCAGGAGTCTGACGAGGGGTGCAAGGAAGCCTGCCACTCGAGCACACATGGAGTTTAGACCAACACCATTCTGCCTGAAAGAAAACACAGTGGACCGAGCAGATTCTTTAAGATATGAAAACTTTTAAGGCAATGAACCTCAACTGAGGGCTCGGGGGCCAAATTCGACCTACCAGGGCTTTCAATCCAGTAGAGCATTGTTAAACGTTGGCACTATAAATACATACTTATACTTGGGATTTTCTGCACTTTTGGTATGAACATCCAGCATCATTACTTCATAACCACATTTAAAATATGGGAAAGCATAACAACCTCTTCTTTAAACGTGTTACTTCCATCTGCATCATTTTTACCTGTTGTCATATCAAAGCTGACCTAATGCCACCTAATCAAATGCCCACAATTCAAGTTTCTGGAGGGTTTTACAAAGTTTACACATAACTCAATGCTAGGTTTCTACCACTTGCCAAAAAACCGGAGTATTTAATGCCATGTCTCAGTTATGCAGTGGCGATTGCTCTAAGACTGCAAGGGAAGCTCAGCTTCCCCTAAAATGTCCCCCCAAAAAAGTGGTGATATGTGCTGCTGTGCGTACATTTTATTGACAAGACTAGAATTCCTTTATCTTTTGTTCAGAATCAGCTACCTATCACAGGTAACTGGCTCAACCTCCTTCTCATTCATCCCTGCAGCGTCTCAGCGCTTTGACACAGTCAGACGCTGAGTTTATTTTACGTTTAAATAAATAAACAAATTTATGATATAGGCTGTAAAAAAATGAGCTTCCCCTCCTTGACTGACCAGCAGCCGCCACTGCAGTTATGTTAAGTTAGAACCTCCAACATCAGTCTCATCTTTTATGTTTCTTATGTTTGGTTTTATTATGCAGTAAAATCTCTCCTCTCATTTTTGGTCACTTGACCTCCTTCCCTGGGGTTTTCCCGTCTTTATGATTGCCATGCACATTCTTCATTGTCTCCACCTGTATCATTACCTCCTGCATAAAAGTCTGAATCAGATCATCTTGTCAAATCTGTTTGTTTGTATCTCAACTTTTCCTTGTATCCCAAGTCCTTGCCTCGTGTGTTTTCTAATTTTTAGTTATCAGCTCTAGCTGTGAGTTTAAGTTACATTTACCCAGTGTTTCGCCAGCTCAGCTAAGATTTTTTTTTTTTTTTGTACCGTGTTTGATTTGGTTCCAGCACATCAATGTAGAATTTGTTTGGATACTTTTTGCTTTTTTTTACTCTCATAAATAAAAAGCTCTTGTTATAGAGGCCTGCATTTTGGGTCTTCCATGTCAGTCTCTGTCATTTTAGATCAGTATTTTTACAACTGTAGTAAGATCAGCCAGAAAAAGCATTAAATTCAGTAAAATGAAATCCTCAAAGGGTTTTAGTGTCAAACAGATAGTATAAATACATAAATCATTGATAGCAGGAGCATTGTATTACCTTAAAACTGTTGGGTATAACTCTGGAGTGTAAACATAAACTGTGCCGAATGCAGTCGTGGCAGCCATTTTCCCTATCACAGCTGTAACTGTCACCACCACAGGAAGATCTGATGGGTGAAACATTCATTATTAAAACATATGTCTAAGTAAATGTTAAGCAATCAAAACTTAATGTTTTCAAAAAATTCCCAAACATCCATTTTTTATATATATACATACTGTCTGGGATAGTAAGGATCACAAGGCAAGCAACACCCCCAAAAATCGAGAAGCAGGATTGACATATCCTCCGTCCAAAGCGCTGAATCAGCACCAAAGAGCCCAGGTTTGCAGGAATTTCCACCAAACCAAAGATGAACTGTGTAAGATAGATATTCAGGCCAAAACTCCCAACATTCAGGCTCAGTCCATAATAAAGAAGAGATGCTGCGAACCTGATGTCAACAATGGAGAGATTAGTTAGGTTGAAAACACAAGTAAAAGTCTTTTCTCATGTTTAAGTGTCCTTTAGAATAACATCCGCTAAAGACAACATACCAGTTAAAACCCATTATGATGGTTCGCTTTCTTAAGTATGGTATTCGAAAGATGTCCAAGGTGCTCCTACTTTTGGTATTTGCCTTCAGGTCTACCTAAACAAGTAAAGTGACAGTTTCAGTCTCTTTTATTTCTTGATTTGTGAATCCAGTGTGTTTGATGCTCACCTTGTTTAGCATATCATATGGTACCTTACTCTTGTTCATCCTGGCTACACCCTCAAGCACTTTTTGCGCTTCTTCCTTTCTGCCATGGGTCAAAAGCCAACGGGCTGACTCTGGAAGAAACCTTTTCAAAGACAGGTTAAAAAACACAGAGCATGAAGTCGGATTTTGGTCTTTTCTTTAAATATGATCAGAGAGAAACAAAGATCAAACTCTTTTAACTCAAAAGTCACTGACCAGTATAAGAATACAAGGAAGAGGATGATAGGGCAGCAGAACACCAGCTGTAAGGTCCTCCAGTCTGGGATCAAATAGGCAATCCCAGACATGACCATCAGTCCAACGGAAAAGACTATGATAATGATCTCTGTGAAGATGGCATTCTTTGAGGGACCAGTCCATTCAACAGCTATCAGACCAAAAAAAAAAAGATGTTAGATTTTGATGTTTTTGTAACATTTTCAGTATGAACAGAATCAAGCCTGCAGCTTCACACTTACATGTTTTCAATATAGTTTAACAAATTCATCTCTCAAAACATTTTTTTGGTAAAATTCAAATTTATATATATATATATATATATATATATATATATATATATATATATATATATATATATATATATATATATATATATATATATATATATATACAATTTTTTATGTTATACCCTTAAAATGTTTACATTTATGAGCAGGGATGAAGCCATGGAAGATAAATACTTTCAAACATAAAAAAGATTAACCCTACTGACGAGGAACATTTTTAGAATAGAATAGAATAGAATGGAAAATACTTTATGTATCCCCGAGGGGAAATTCAGGAGTCACCGCAGCATTTAAGGAAACAAAAGTAAGAAAGAGTATAGAAAGTGCAAAAATGTCCATAAGAAATTAGATGACGACATCCCGTCCACCACTCATCCACCACTCTCCAGCCCAGCCAGTCTCCACCTCCACAGGGTCCAGGACTGAGCCTTCCCAGCAGTCTGTTCAGTCTCTGTCTCCTGGATCCTGTCTGCTAACAGCAGGCGAAGCTCCTCCGATGTGTCGTGGCGTCCGATGTCTGCTCCGTCAGCCACGTCCGTGAACAGCACGATGCCGCTGGATTAGCACAGCTAGCTCATCCATCCCCCGGAGCGAGATCCCACGTTCCCAACAACAATGGATGGAAGGACAGGTCCACGTCGTCACCTCCCAGCTCACATCCGAGAACCAGCACGTCATCCTCACCGCCTCCTCCTCAGCTCGAGGGAAATCATCAAGCCCTACACTAGTTAGCATTGACATGCTACAGGCTGCTAACAGCTAATTTCGCATGTAAACAATGCAGCCATGGTTACATGTAGGATCTCCAGACAAACACAGGAGAAAAGTAGTAAAAAAACCGCAGAAGCCACAAAAAGTTTGGTGTCCGTGACCGACAATGAACCATACAAAGTGATGATCCACTCCAAATACAAAGATGACGAAAAAGAGACGAAAAAATTACAAGAAACGGACAAAGACGAGAGAGCTGCTGCAACAGGCAGCTACTTGGGTAGCGCATAGCCAAAACACACAATTTAGTGCACACAATTATCTTTCAGTACAGTGGAAAGGTTATTTAATCGTCCTGCTATAAAATAAATGCTAAATACTAATCAATAGCCTTTTAAAACTTTTTAGAAAGTGGATGAACTAATCTTTTTCCTTTTTTAATTCTCCACAGTCTTTGTGGTTGACAGCACCTCAGAATGTACTGAAATCTCTAATATGACAAAATGTTCAAAATCCTGCTAACTGCTAAGTTAGCTTACTAAACCAAGTGGCTAGCCTTTAGCTTTAAGGCTGTAGCCTGAAAGATGTTTGTCACAGGCAGTGAACTTACCCAGCACCGTTGTGTTCATTATGATGACACCTCCCGAAGTCCCACAGAAAAACTTTAAGGCCAAGAGAACATAAATGTTTGGAGAAAAAGCCACAGCTGTCCCAAACGTCATCACAACAGACAGTGAGAGCAGGACTGCGAAGCGTCGCCCAAACCTACAAACAAAGAGGAATTAGCTGTCTATTTTGACATGATGTAAATTTATCTCCCTGGATATGTCACTGCTTCTTCACAACAGAATACGTTTTTAAACTATCACTGAGTTTGCCTATCACTTCAGGCTGAAGAGAACATCTGCTGCCCGCTCAAACACCATAGTGCAACAGACAAACTTTCAGATGGCAAAGTAAAATGCTAAAAACAACTTAAGAGGCGTTCGCACTTCAGAATTTCATAAAATTAGCTTAAATATGCATCAGATTTGGCCTTCTCTACAGACATATATAGGCTAGCTTGCATGCTACTTCAACCAGCAGCTGTACTTTTGTAAGCTAATGGCAGTATGGGCACTGAAATCTCAAATGTTTCTTTTTCCTTCCGTTTTATGTAGAAATCCTAAAGTTATTAATTGTTATTACTGCTAATTAGGTTACATTGTACCAGCTACACTGCTTTAAATGCTAGCTAATTTAGCTCTTCTAACTACAGAAACTGACGGTTACATTATAATGTAATGTATTCATGTAAAGCTTGTTTCCATTGGTTGCCCTGAGAACATCATCAAATTTGTCAGGACCAAGCGGCAACCTCTGGTCTAGAAATATGAGACAGTGTGGTTGTGCTAGAATCTGCTGTTTCTCAAGTGTTTTGAGGCTTGCTTGCAAAGAAATCAAGCCAAAAATGCTGTTTTCACAGCAGAAATAAACTTATTTAAAGCCCAATACAAAAAACTACTGTCTGAATCGCTTATTTCACTATCTGCACACACTGTATGGGGGGTTAATATTTTTCTAACTTGGCAGTTAAGAGGATATTATGATAGTGAGGTTGCCCAAAGGAGGCACAGCTCAGCTCACATGACTGACGGCACCCTATAGCTGTTAGCGTAGAGACTCAAAGCCTGCCCCATTTCTAATATGGCTGCTCCAAAATTTGTCTATTTTAGAGGGGGCAAATACAATAAGAGTTTTTCTTCTTTCTGCTCCTTTTCATTCAGTTTTAGGGATCTTTTGTTTTTTCTTTTTATCGATTTTTATTTATAAAAGAATGAAATAAAATTCAATAAATTAAAAAAAATAAATAAAACAAAATAAAACACAATAAAATGAATAAAATGAATAAAATAAAATAAAATAAAATAAAATAAAATAAAATAAAATAAAATATCTTAACATAATCTCTGGTAAGAACTAAGGAACTGGAAGCTGTCAGTAAAATTATGAAGTTGAAAGTATGATAAAATGCATTTCCTAAGAAACAAAAACATGACCTCATTTGAAGGCACCTATACAACCCCACTCCATGCAATCTGAAATATCCCTTTAATTCTTTAATCAAAAAAATAAGTGGACAGGGGTAGCAACTGTAACTTACCTGTCAGAAATGGCACCATATGTAAAAGCTCCGATAATATAACCTGCCATGTAAATAGACTGCGATGCCTCAAGCAGGCCACTCCTCTCGCAAACCAGATCAAACTAAAGATCAAAGACTGCATTAATTCAGAAATCAAATACTGTACAGAAAAATAAAGAATGGTCAAGGCAACATTTTTAAAGGGCCTCTCTGATTGTCAGTGCTCACCTCTGTCACAAAACTGGAAGAACCTGGGGGTGCCTGGTAGTCCCACCCATGTATGCATGAAGTTGTGCTGTTAATCCCATATGCTTCAATGGTTTCCAAATCCCAATCCACAGGTGTGAACATTTTGCAGCTCTCAAACTTCCCATCCTTGTTCACAGGCAGGGTGAGATTTCTCTGTCTCTCTTCTGTCAGGTTGGGCCCTCGCTCCAAGATCCAGTCAGTGTTACAGTTATGTTCAAAACCCATGCCTATGAATACCTGACCAATCACGTCAAAAGCAACAAAAAAGCTTGCAACGCATAGCATAGCAAGTAAGCGTTTCTGAAACAAACCAAACTCCCCAACCTCCTCCAGGATTTTCCCAAAAGTGCTCATATTGGTATGTTAGGTCTGCAGAAGCTCCTCTTCAGAGTGCTGTGTGAGTTATGGACAGCAGCTTCAAGTGTGTTTATCTCTGCAGGCCAATTAATATGTAACCCTTCTCTAGGGATAAACCCTCTATCAGCACATTCAGGAGCTACGTTTCATGTCAAGACAACCTAGACATTCACACCTATCTCAAGAAACGTGACCATCCTGGATGGCATTGTGTGTACCTTTCAACCCACACACACAGAAGAGACTTTAGGAGGGTACTAAAAACCTGTTGTAACAACCTCTGCCTTATCAAGTCGACAGATATCTTAGAGGGGTCACTTCTCAGCAAAAAACACTGGGTATCTTTGAAAGTTTAATGGCTTAGAAGAAAAGAAAAAAACAAGAACACGTCACTTCGCTGTCATAAGCGCTGTTTTATTTGTGAAGTATCTTGATGATATACTTGATACTGATCCTTAAGGAAAATAAAAAAAAGCATGACACAAGTGTGATAGAGTAGTAAGGAGCAAGGTCAACATAGTTTTGCATTTTTCTTTAGTGTTTAATGTTTAAAATTTTTGTTTTCAATTTCAATTGAGTTCTAACTATTTTTTGAAGTGGGTTTTCCAGTTAAGTTTAAGTCACATAATTATGATGTGATATTATCATATAATAATTAGGAAGACAGATAACAATCATCCTCATGATACAAAAAAAGTTCTGCATCAGTGTTGTCTGCAGTACGTTTGCCTCGTGCTCTAGCTTGCTGTCTGGTCAGGGATTAACTCCTCTTTAAAGAGAAAGGGCCTGGTGTTTTTTCTTACCTTGACATAAGCTCAGTTAGCGCATGGTCAAAAAGTTAGTTAAGAAGTGTGGAGTTCTGGCAACTTCTTACAGTCTGGGATGTGCAGAGGGTGGGGGTTTGGTGCTGGAGAACCTGCTCCTTTGCCCCCTGATGCCAAAAGTGCCCTTTTGTCCTGTAGCTGTTGGAGACGACAGTAACTGCTGGTCTAGAAAAAGAGGCCCCGGGGAGTACTTCACCAACTGATGGCACAGTGAAAACATTTTTCTGCATTTATTTTTGCATGGTGTATTCTTCCAAGATGACTGACAAAGTCTAAAATTTTTATTGTGAAACTTGTGTTTATATTTTGTACTTGCTTTATTTCTAATGCTTTTTGAATGAGAGTAGCTGTAGAAAAAAAGAGGCATTTCCCCAGGGAATCAGTAAAGTGTTTTTGATTCTGATTCTGATTGAAAGTCAGTGAGCAGCTTCTGATGTAAAAGTTTTAAACCACTGACCAAGCCAGAAATCTGAGTGAGATCATGGACTCAGACTTGAATTTTAACAAACACATACAGGCAGTTACAAAGTCAGCCTACTGTCACTGAAAGAATGGATCCAGGATTAAAGGACAAATGTGGCAACAGGACCTGGTAAAACTGCTCCATTATTAGAATATTTTAACAAATCATTTGAATCTATGCTTTATTGAATATATTGAATATATTCTATTCTTTGGTGCTTATATCTTAAAATATGTTTTAACCTTCTCTTTTGTCATTTTATCTTATTTGTTGCTTTTTTATTTATTTTTTTTCAATATGTTTAGCTGACTTTTCAGTGTATATTTTTGTATGTCTGTAAAGCACTTTGACTGGCCTTGCTGCCAAAACAAGCTATAAAAATAAACTTGCCTTCTGAAGTGAAGTGAGCATCCTGTGTGTGCCTGTCTGGCTCTGCACGCACCTCCAAAAGTTACAGCCTTTAGTTGACTGCACAGCGTGCTGAGGGGGAAAAAGTGTTTCAGGCTTCATTTTGTTCCTGTATCTTTTGCCATGATCAAAGTGCATTTGAGACATACATCATTTTACTGTCAAGTGAGTTGCAGTGTTTTTCCAATGTTTTTACAGGCAATGAGGTAAAGGCTACATTATTTCACAAAAACTATGAATATTAACATATAATATGACAACAATAACAATTAAAACTAGAAGAACTTGAAATGTGATTTTCTCAACCTATTCAGAACTTGTTTTACGACGTTTATATAGATACACAGAATATGTAGAAGTGTAAAACATATAACTCTAATAACCTTGCTGTCTTGCAAAGTAGATTATCACACTGAATAAAAGCACAAAAACAAAAGACATTTTATCTTCAATTTAAGTTTATTTCAGTCAGTTTTTAAACTCACAATAATTTAGTTACCATTTTGGGGGGTAAAGCTTGTTTTTATTTGATTTCAGTTTTTCAAAAGAAAAAACATTTTCTTTTACTTTTCATTTTCATTACTTGGTTAGTTTTTGTAACTATAATAAACAGTAAGGAGATTAAACATTATATTGTCACAACACTTGAAGGTTGAGAACTTTGAAGGTTTGGTGAAGAGGGCATAAAGTATTAGGGATTAATTCCAAGACATAAGCTCAGGTGACTATTCTGAATGGACTAAACTGAAAATAAAGGCTCTACATGACTCTCAAATGTCAAAATTAGCATGAGTCAAACAGTCTTTTATTTGAATCACTTTTTTGCAAGATGTCCCAATGAGTGTCCAAATCATCTGAACATTTTTCACTGTAGCTTCACAAGTGTAAAACCCACCTTTGAAAAAAGCGGAGTGGAGCTAAAAGGAAATGGGTTTTGATTTGTTTCAAAAGTATCATAATACTACACAACAAAAAGAAGGAAAAAGTTCTGTTGTTATTGAAGAAAATAACTGTAAGAAACGTTTCTATTTCCTGATGTTCCAATTGCTGAAAAAAATCTTCTCTCTTTGGTCACACTCTTCTTTCTCAGCTGAGCTTCTTTATGTGTGTTGTTCTGCTGCTGCTACGGTTATTGTTGTTGTAAAAAATATTTGTTCACTTTTCAGATTTTTCTCCACCAGTGGAAGGGATCCTGTTTCAGGTTCTCTGTTAAAAAAGAAAGCACATTCACATTGCTTCAGTTTTCTTTAGACTAGTTGGAAAATACAGATGCCTCTCAAGAATATAATGAAATTTATTTACTTTGGTAGTTCAATTCAAAAAGTGAAACTCAGATATTATAAAAGTGCAGTACAGACTGAATCGAATATTCAATAATCAATTCTTTTAATATTGATGATTATGGCTTAAGGCTAATGAACACCCAAAATTGAGAACTGTGTAGAGTTGAAATATTACACAAGACCAATAAAAAGTGTCTTGAACACAGCAATGTTGGCTTTCTGAAAAGTATGTTCAAGTATGTTTATTTATATGCACTCAATACTTGGTTAAGACTCTGAATAAATTACAGCATCAATGCACTGTGACATGGTGGCAATCAGCCTGTGGCTCTCCTGAGGTGTTATGGAAGCACAGGTTGCTGGTTGGTTGTGGCTGCCTGCTGCAGCAGCTCTCACTTCCTTGTCTGTTTCTTGAAACTTTTTTTTAATCCCTTTTTTGTCATTTTTTGCATTTGGAGTGGATCATTACTTTGTATGATTCATTTGTTGGTCATGGACACCAAAGTGGTTTGACTTCAGTGATATTTTTTAAATATTTTTGCTCCTGTGTTTTTCTGGAGATCCTACATGTAACCATGGCCACATTGTTTACATGTGAAATCAGCTGTTAGCAGCCTGTAGCATGTCAATGCTAAGAGGTGCAAGGCCTAATGTTCCCCCACAAGGTGAGGACAACGTGCTGGTTCTCAGGTGTGAGCTAAGAAGTGACGACATGGACCTGTCCTTCCGTCCATCGTTATTGGGAATGTAAGATCTATCTCCAATAAGATGGACAAGCTAGACATGCTAACCCAGCAACAGAGGGAATACCAGAGGGGAGAGTAGCATCATGCTATTCACAGACATGGCTAATGGAGCTAACACTGGACATGAACGCCACATTGGAAGAACGTCACCTGCTGTGAGCAGATAGAATACAGGAGACAGAGACTGAACAGACTGCTGAAGAAGCTCAGTCCTGGACCCTGTGGAGGTGGAGGCTGGCTGACTGGTCAATGATGGATGAGCTGTCTTCATCTATTTTCTTATGGACATTTTTGCACTTTCCATACACTTTTTTACTTTTGAATTCTTGATTGCTGCTGTGACTCCTCCTGAATTTCCCCTCTGGGATAAATAAAGTATTTTCTATCCAAATCTTTTCTATTTGACCCAGATGTGAGTCTTTTGGCGCTGTGGGCAGGTGCCATTTTTTTTTAATCTGAAAAGAGAACCTTGGACCATTGAGCAAATGTCCAATTCTTTTTCACAACTGTGTCATAGACCAAACCAGACTAAGAGATCATCCAGCAAGAAACCTTTGCCCTTCAGATGTTACATACCAACCAACACACACATGCAGAAGGGACTGTGGGAGGGTATGTTTAAGGTTAACTAGCTGAAAAGAGTGTGACATTATTGGTTCATAGAATCTAACTTTGTCACAAAATACCACTTTTTTTAGGATACTGAATTTGAATTTTAGTAACTCTAAGCCATAAAAATGCTTGAAATTTTACCCCCTGTGTGCTGAACAAATACACTTTATTAGTTTCATTTTTTATTAATATTTTCAAATTATGTTCATTCGTCAAGATATATGTGTATGTTTTAGAAGACTCTGTCAACTTACATGACTTCAGGGTGATCTTGGAGTTCAGCGTTGAGTGTTTCAGGTAGCAGAAGACAGACGCATCCTGCAGCAATGGTGATGATACCATAAATCAGCATGGGGAGGGTGTCATGGTATAAAGCTGTGAGTCTGATCAGTGGCGCGAGCATCCCCCCAACACGAGCAAACATGGAGTTCAAACCAACGCCGTTTTGCCTAAGAGCACAAGAAACCACTCAGCATGTAACAACAAGAATCATGGCCAATTCAACCATTTAGAAGTAAACAACAAATTCATTGAATTTGCCTAATTGCCAGAAAGAACGATACCTCAGAGTGGTGGGGTACAGTTCTGCAGTATAAACAAAGATGATAGTGAAACTGGCAGTGGAGGCAAATTTTCCCAGTACAGCTATGACTGTTACTGCAACAGGATAATCTGAGCAGAGAATGAGTTCGAGGATCATAAAACATGTCTTGGGTTAGCTTTGGTTTTTAACAAGATTTAGGCATTTATAGAATTTATACAGTCTTGTCTGGTTTGCTTTTGTACATTACAAAGAGGCATTATCTTTTATAAACAGGGGATTCATAACAAGTTACCTCTTGGGATAGCTAGTACCACAAGACAAGCAGCACCGCCAAAAAGCAGAAGTGCAGCTAGACATGTTTTCCTCCCAAAACGCTGGATAAGAGGCAAACAGCCAAGCCGCCCTGGAAACTCCACCAAACCAAAAACGAGCTGTGTGAGGTAGATATCAAGACCAAAATTGCCAACGTTGAGGCTCAGCCCATCGTAGATCAGATTGGTTCCAAACCTGTTGACAGATTCAAGCATGTTAAAACTGTGCAGTAATCAATCTGATATGTGGTGACATAAAACATGAGCACTTACCAAACAAAGCTCATGAAGAGCGTACGCTTTCTTAAATATGGTATTCTAAAGATGTCCAACATGCCTCCTCTTTTGAATGTATCCTCAACCTCCAGCTAAACACAATAGGATGGTTATTATTCTGTATTTCTTAACATCTTGACTTGTCCTACTTGGCATATTCGTTAAAGTTCACCTTATCCAGCAGATCCTCTGGGACCTTCTTCCCGTTTACCTTTGCAGCCCTCAGGACCTCCTTTATGGCCTCCTCCTTCCTTCCCTGGGTGATGAGCCAGCGAGCTGACTCTGGAAGAATCCTGATTGACAAAAGATCTATTACAAAGCAAGCTGTATTTTTATTTCATCCACACCACTTGATGATACCGTTGCTAGGCGCTGCCCAAGTAGCTGCCTGTTGCAGCAGCTCTCTCGTCTTTGTTCGTTTCTTGTATTTTTTTCGTCTCTTTTTCGTCATCTTTGTTTTTGGAGTGGATCATCACTTTGTATGGTTCATTGTTGGTCACGGACACCAAACTTTTTGTGGCTTCGGCGATATTTTTTTACTACTTTTCTCCTGTGTTTTTCTGGAGATCCTACATGTAACCATGGCTGCATTGTTTACATGCAAAATTAGCTGAAAGCAGCCTGTAGCATGTCAATGCTAACTAGTGTAGGGCTTGATGACTTCCCTCGAGCTGAGGAGGAGGAGGAGGAGAGGACGATGTGCTGGTTCTCAGTGTGAGCTGGGAGGTGACGACGTGGACCTGTCCTTCCATCCATCGTTGTTGGGAACGTGGGATCTAGCCCCGGGGGATGGACGAGCTAGCTGTGCTAACCCAGCGGCATCGTGCTGTCAACGGACATGGCTGACGGAGCTGACATCGGATGCCTGCCCCATATTGGAGGAGCTTTGCCTGCGGTGAGCAGACAGGATCCAGGAGACAGAGACTGAACAGACTGCTGGGGAGGCTCAGTCCTGGACCCTGTGGAGGTGGAGACTGGCTGGGCTGGAGGGTGGTGGACGAGTGGTGGACGGGATGTCGTCATCTATTTTCTTATGGACCTTTTTGCATTTTCTATACTCTTTCTTACTTTTGTTTTCTTAAATGCTGCGGTGACTCCTGAATTTCCCCTCGGGGATAAATAAAGTATTTTCTATTCTATTCTATTCTATTTCTACCTATTATAAGGAGTACTACTATCAAAACTGAGATGTGTTGTGTGGCTACTGACCAGTAATAGAGTCCCAGAACAATAACAAGAGGGCTGAAGAGCACAAACTGCAGGATCCTCCAGTCACGGATGAAATAAGCAACACCAGCCAACACCATCAGCCCAATGGGGAAGAAAGACTTGCATAGAACGGAACATAAAGCAAACTTGGAGGATCCACTCCACTCCCCACCTTAAGAACAGAGTAAGAAAGATGAACGGCATAGTTTCTACAATATTGAACATTCTTTTACCAGATTTTCTTTAAAGGTAGGGTCTGCAAGAATTTTTCTCCTTGGATCAGTGCCAGCGGCAGCACACACCCACTGCCTCTGATCAAAGCTATGTAATCTGTTTGGCATTTTGTTTCACTTTGGTTGTGATTTTCTTTCTCCATGCTATGTCCACTATCGTAGCCACTCAGAGTAGCTTTTTCTACTCGATATTGTCAACACACAGTCACGTGCGCACGGTGATTGGTGGTAGTAGCCATGTCTACTCTCTGCCCAAAAACATCTCAAAACAACCATAAGATTAGCATATAGACAGGAGATTGGTTGAGCCAGATACAGACACTGACACACATATATAGAGGCCAGTAGGAGATGGAAAATCTTGCAGACCTTACCTTTAATTTTCAATATAGGCAGATAAATTTGATTGATAAACCTACCTATGACAAATGCATTACCAACAATGCCTGAAATAGCGATGCCACCAACAAATTTAAGCACCATGTAAATGTAGACATTGGGAGAGAATCCGGCTCCAACACCAAACAAGAGCAGAATAAAGACCGAAAGCAGGACCACAAAGCGTCGACCAAACCTACCAAGAAAAAAATACAGTTGATTTGGTTTTACCCTGATTAAAGGTTAAAACATCCATAACATGAATGTACCTGTCGGCCATCTGTCCAGTCAGAGGTGCTCCAACCAGAAGACCTCCCATGTAGATGGACTGAGATGCCTCGATGAAGCCGTTCCTCTCACAGACCAGGTCAAACTGAGAACAGGTGAGGTGGTGAAAAGAGGTTGAGTAAGTCAAATCTGCATGTCTCAGCAGTAATTTTAGATTATCACCACCTTAGCATTTATCGTAATAATAAAATTGTGCTAATTCTTAATCTTTCTCAAACCTTTATTAAAGAATCCATAGTATGGTGCAAAGGTTAGGCAAGTTGTAGCTATTTGTAGGGATCTACTTGTTTTGTTGACTAAATGATTAAAAATCACATGCTAGTTGGCACCATCAACTGTATAACATATTGATGTAGTGTTTGTGAAATCACCTGTTTGTTTCTGATACAGTTTTGAAGCCCATTGTTGGTGCCTGTCATATTGAAAAAGCTTGATTCAGCCTAACCTAAGGTCAAGAGGCGGGCCTTAAACCTCTTTGCAGACTGCTTCAGGGTACCCACCTCTCAGCAGTCTGCTGTTTCTACAAGTGTCTTATTTTTAAGACCAAAGGTTTCTCTTGGTTGGCACTACAACAACTAGTTGGTTAATCAAACCCTGGATATGTTTATTATTACAGGACCAAAATGCTGGCTGCTTGTTGTGTTGAAGCTGCAGCTCAGATTGTGTGCATCTGCTACTAGCTAGAGGTTGTAACTCCTGCTAATTGCTACTGCCATAATACTATCAGGCTATACTTCCTGGGTGTAAACAAGAATGCACGACTGATGTTGATTGATGATCTCGTAGTGCAATTTGGCGATGTGGAACCATAGACTGTAAAAGAAAAAAAAGTGTCATCTTGCTCTGCTCAAAGTGTGGTTGCCATAAAAACTGCCCCCCCCTGGTGACTGGCTGCAGTATAGGTCAAAAAATCCAGCTCCCTAGCCATTTTAGATAAGATGTGGTCAAACTTAAAAAAAAAAAAAAATACAGCTCGTAGAAATGTTAGTCACATCTGTATGCTGTGGTCATGTGAGAAATATTATTGGGCTGGGTTGTGATCAAGTCCTCTTTTTTCTAAAAAGTTTTATTTTACATTAAATATTAGACATTAAAAAAAGTCACATACACACCCAGACAAAAAAACAACAACAGACTTTGAGGGCTTTAAAAAGCACATTTTCCGCCTGTTTCAAAACAAAGCTTGGGTCTGACACGCTGCTTTATCTATCAACACACACACTGTACGGTGGGTGATTTTTTTTCCCCTAACTCAGCAGTTTAGAAGTTATCAGGATCGTTTGATTGTCCAATCACAGACACAGCTCAGTTAATGTGACTAGCAGGCAGCCAGTAGCTGTTTAAAAGAAAACTCAAAGCCGGCACCTGTGTGTTTTCTTACCTTAAAGCTAATTTGTTTATAGGAATCTGAACTTTTTTGCTTCAGCCTACCCTCTGAGCTTTTCTCTGAGAGAAAACTCAACGACGATTTCACCAGAGCTACATTTGTATATTTTTATCTTAGCAGAGCAGATAAGTGCTACAATCTTGCATTTTATGATAAAAGCGTGAAAATTGGTATGAACACTCTTCATGGCTCACTTGACAAGAAAATCCACAGGGCCAATTGAAATTTAAAGATGGCAGCCATTTTTCAAGATGGCTGACACCTTAGTGCAGTAGTTCAGCAAAATAATGGTTTATTTGGTGATATGAGCTTAAGAATTGGCATGAGCAGTCTCAGTGGGTCACTTGACAATAAGCCACCTACAGTTACTGGAAATTTCAAGATGGCAGCCATTTTTCAAGACAGCCGACACCCTAGTGCAGCAGTTAAGGTCCATTTTCTCATAGAAATGTGATGAAATTTTCTAGTAACTGTAAGTGACTCAGTGTCAAGTGACCCACTGAGACTGTTTATGCCAATTCTTATGCTTATATGACCAAATAAACCATTATTTTACTAAACTGCTACACTAAGGTGTCGGACATCTTGAAAAATGGCCGCCATCTTTAAATTTCAATTGGCTCTGTGGATTTTCTTCTCAAGTGAGCCATATAGAGAGTTTATGCCAATTTTCACGCTTTTATCATAAAATGCAAGATTCTGGCCAAAATAAGCAGTTAGCCGCTCCACTATTACAGGCAGCTGCTTGCTAGGCGCTGCCCAAGTAGCTGCCTGTTGCAGCAGCTCTCTCTTCTTTGTCCGTTTCTTGTAGGGTTTTTTTCATCTCTTTTTCGTCATCTTTGTATTTGGAGGGAATCATTACTTTGTATGCTTCATTGTTGTTCACTTTTTGTGGCTTCAGCGATATTTTCACTACTTTTTCTCCTGTGTTTGTCTGGAGATCCTACATGTATCCATGGCTGCATTGTTTACATGTGAAATTAGCTGTTAGCAGCCTGTAGCACGTCAATGCTAACTAGTAAGGCTTGATGATTTCCCTCAAGGTGTGGAGGAGGAGGTGAGGACGACGTGTTGGTTCAACGACATGGACCTGTCCTTCCATCCATTGTTGTTGGGAACGTGGGATCTATCTCCGGTGGGATGGACAAGCTAGCCGTGCAAGCCCAGCGGCAGAGGGGCTGCCGAAGGGCAAAGTGGCAACGGGCTGTTCACGGACGTGGCTAACGGAGCTGACATCGGACGCCACATTGTAGGAGCTTGGCTTGCTGTGAGCAGACAGGATCCAGGAGACAGAGACTGAATAGACTGCTGGGGAGGCTCAGTCCTGGACCCTGTGGAGGTTGAGACTGGCTGGGCTGGAGGGTGGTGAACAGGCTGTCGTCATCTATTTTCTTGTGGACCTTTTTGCACTTTTTACACTTTCTTACTTTTGTTTTCTTAAATGCTGCTGTGACTCCTGAATTTCCCCATGGGGATAAATAAAGTATTTTCTATTCTATTCTATTCTATTCTTCCAGCCTCAAGTGGATCCTGCAACTTTTAGCACTTTGCATAGGCTTCATTTATCTGAACCAGATTGGCTGTCCCTCAAACAGAGGACTGGGGGAGGGGAAAATTGATAAGGTAAAACAAAGGGAAGAATTGGGATTGTCTCTGAATGTCTGCTCTGAGGCAGCCTCTTTGTTTACATTCAAATATCAGAGTGACTGTGATGTCACAGAGACACTGGGGAAGGGATGTTTCAGAATTCTGAGCTCACGATAAGCATCAGACCTGAGTGATAAGCCACAAACACTCATATATCATTAATCACCCTCAGAGAGACACGTTGAGATTCAAAAAAGCTCAAACACAAAGAAGAGATGGCAAACACTGGAGACCAGCAGCTGGCTCTGAGCCCCAAACACGAGGTCGAGGAGCTCAAAAAGGAGAAGGAGCAGCTCCTGCTGAGAGCAGAAAGCCTCCAAAGAGAGCTGGATGAGCTTCGACAGAAAAATTCAGAGGAATCTGAGAAAAACGAGACTCTGAAAGTTGAGAACAAGAACCTGCTGTCGGAGCTGGGGGTCCTGAGGAAAGAGGTCCTGAGAAAAGACCCCAGACACAGAGGGAAGCTGAGGAGAATAAAGCTCCAAGCTGAGGAAAAGAACAAGAACTGTCTCAGCATAGAAGCTCAATTGAAGACCAAGAAGGAGGACGTCCTCCTTCTGTGGCAGAAGATACAGGAGGTCCACTGTGCTAGGCAGCAGCACAAGCTGAGGGCCGACCACTTTCAGGCAGGCCTGCAGAAGGTGATGAAAGAGAAAGAGCAGAAAGTGCTGTGGGCCGAGCACCTCCAGAAAGAGCTGCAGAAACTGCTCAAAGAGAAGGAGCAGCAAAGGCTGAGCTCCGACCACTTCCAGCAAGAACTGCAAAAGCTGAAAGAGGAGAAAAAACAGCACAAGCTGAAGGCAGAGAGCCTCCAGGAGGAGCTGGATGACCTGAAGGAGGAGAAAGAGCAGCACAGGCTGAAGGCAGAGAGCCTGCAGGGAGAGCTGGAGGAGCTCAGGAAGGTCAAAAAAGTGGAGTCAGAGCTGGAACAGACTCTGAAGGCTGAAATTGGGAATCTGCAGAAGCAGGTGGTGTTCCTGACTGCCGAGTACAAAGTACGGGGGAAAAAGCTGAGGCGAATGGAGCGCGAGGCCGAGGAAAACAATAAGTTTGTTCTCGAGCTGGAAGAAAAAATCAACGGTCTGAAGAGAGACACCCTCTGGCTGGAGCACCAGAAGGAGAAGCAAAGGGTCAGGGGGAACTACTTTGAGCTAGAGGTGAAGGATCTGAAAGAGGAGCAGCAACAGGAGAGGCTGAAGGCCGAGCAGCTCCAGAAAAAGCTCAGGGAGGAGAAAGACCTGCTCAGGCTGAAGGCAGACAACCTCCAGGAACAGCTAGAGCAGCTCAAACAGCAGAAAGACCAGCCCAGCCTTAAGGGAGACCACCTCCAAGAAGAGCCGGAGGAGCTCAGAGAGTTGGAAGACCAGTCCCCCTTGAAGGCAGACAACCTCCAGGAACAGCTAGAGCAGCTCAAACAGCAGGAAGACCAGCCCAGCCTGATAGCAGACCACCTCCAAGAAGAGCCGGAGGAGCTCAGGCAACAGAAAGACCTGCAAAGGTTGAAGGCAGAACTCCTCCAGGAATTGCTGGAGAAGTTCAGACAAAAACTAAAAGAACCTAATTCCAGTGAAAACCTGCCGAAGACTCCCACAGTCCAAGAGGAGTCCCAGCAGGAGGAAGAGGAGGCCCAGCAGGAGGAAGAGCAGGTCATAACAGTAGAGGAGGTCCTGCATGAGGAAGAGGCCTTGCAGGAGAAAGAGGAGGAGCCCCCTCTTTCAGCTCAAGAGGTCGATGGCTCAGACCCAGTCCCTGAAAGACCAGTTAGGCGGACTCTGTGGAAGAGGTTCAAGAGGTTCATGACTCCCCGATGCTGCCGCCTGATGGAGGAGGACGCAGAGACCTCCTGAAGCCTGAATCCAACACACACACGCACACAAAGACACGTGTGAAGTCCGGACAGACACAGCCCAGCTGGTTTCTGTCTGTCAGGAATTTCTCTGTGGGTGGTTTTCTCCCGCGAAAAAAAAATAAAAAATAAAAAAAACAACAAAAATAAATACCATCATCAATTTGAGGTCTTGGTGAAATATTAATGTAACAAATATAAGAGGTGTGACCTTTTTTTTTTTTGGTAGTGTTTAAGGTAATAAGGTGAGAAAAAAGGAAAGAAGGAGTTTAAGGAAAAAAGGATGATAAAAGGAAAGAGAAAAATAAACTTAGAAAGAAAAAAGAGAAAAAGTAGGTGAGTTGGTAAGGAAGGAGGAAAGGAAAGAAGGAGACAAAGATTGGATCAGAGTGGAAGAATATGAGCGAGTGGATTTTGTACACAGGGGAGAGCAAAGCATCATGGGAAATATGATCTGATTCTCTTTTTCCTCACAGCACAGTGACTGTAGCAGACACCTGCTACCTCCTCAGACACTTGAGTCATTATGCTGAAAAACAACATTGTGAAATAAAAAGGCTATTGTGGAAAGGGACATTATGAAAAATAAACTGACTTTGTAAAAAATGTTTTTCTTTTTTTTTATAAAAGCTTGAAAATAATAAAGAAAAATTTAAAGTAAGTATAAAATTGTTTATATAATTATTATGGAATATTTAATATAATATTTAAATATCAAAGAAAAAACATATTCCGTAATGTTTTATTAATTTATTTAATTAATTATGAATCTTTTGGGGCTCCATGGTTTTTATGGCTGGCTGTATATGTGACTTTACAGCAGAGCAGATAAGTGCTACAATCTTGCATTTTTTATGATAAAAGCGTGAAAATTGGCATTAGCACTCTTCATGGCTCACTTGACAAGAAAATCCACAGAGCCAATTGAAATTTCAAGATGGCAGCCATTTTTTAAGATGGCTGACACCTTAGTGCAGCAGTTTAGTAAAATTATGGTTTATTTGGTGATATAAGCTAAAGAATTGGCATGAGCAGTCTCAGTGGGTCACTTGACAATAAGCCACCTACAGTTACCGGAAATTTCAAGATGGCGGCAATTTTTCAAGATGGCCGACACCCTAGTGCAGCAGTTTAGTAAAATAATGGTTTATTTGGTGATATGAGCTTAAGAATTGGCATGAGCAGTCTCAGTGGGTCACTTGACAATAAGCCACCCACAGTCACTGGAAATTTCAAGATGGCAGCCATTTTTCAAGATGGCCAACACCTATTTTATGTCATCACCTTCATCTAGTCCGGTTGGACTAAATAAGACATAGAGCATTGATCTCATGAAATAATGGGACATTTCTTGCAAAGGTATCATAACTAGTAAGATTCGCTCTCTGCCTGGCTGAATTAGTTTTTCCTTGGTGACCTGCAGACAAATGAAACATCTGTCCCAGTTTTTTTTGTCCACTGTTACGATGGCATCTGCCATGTCTTAGGCCAAGGGATTACCCTTTTACCACCTATTTTATCAAGCACTTTGATGTATGGGATACAACCAAGTTCATGCCTTAACCCTACACTTAGTCCGATCGTTCATCCAATGCCATTTAAAACCCGTCTGATCTGTACACCATCCGGTTAACGAAAACCCCATTAACCTTGGCTCGGCTCTCCTGCGCTGGCACAACCTGTCTATTCAGGTGCGGCTATCTAACTGTTTTGGGGTAAATTAGACAGTATTTGGGATACTAACTTTCAGTTAGCTGACATTGAACCCCATTCTGAGTTTAACAGCAGTGATATATCACCAGTGTGCCCTGGTAGTGCAGATATACACTCTTTTCTAATCTATGATCAACACAATTGTATTTTGATGCGTTAAAAGATGTTCTTTAGCATAGTCCAAAATAAAATGACATCAAAACATCCTCAATAAAAAACACTTACATTTTTATGAGAAAATGGCCCTCAACTGCTCCACTAAGGTGTCGTCCATCTTGAAAAATGGCTGCCATCTTGAAATTTCCAGTAACTGTAGGTGGCTTATTGCCAAGTGACCCACTGAGACTGTTTATGCCAATTCTTATGCTTATATGACCATAGAAACCATTACTTTACTAAACTGCTGCACTAAGGTGTTTGACATCTTGAAAAATGGCCGCCATCTTTAAATTTCTCTCTCTCTCTCTGTGGATTTTCTTGTCAAGTGAGCCATTAAGAGTGCTCATGCCAATTTTCACGCTTTTATCATAAAATGCAAGATTCTGGCCAAAATTAGCAGTTAGCTGCTCCACTATCTTCTGTAGAGGTGATACTTCTCTCCTTACT
The DNA here is from genome assembly GCF_033239565.1 of Halichoeres trimaculatus. Classification (NCBI taxonomy): domain Eukaryota; kingdom Metazoa; phylum Chordata; class Actinopteri; order Labriformes; family Labridae; genus Halichoeres; species Halichoeres trimaculatus. Next base: position 12,661,233 of record NW_027437196.1, read on the forward strand.
GACAGTTCTCTTTCTGAGTGAATATCTTACCTGTGTAAAAATGCTGGTAGTACCTATAGGTGCATCATAAACCCACCCAGCCGTGCATGAAGTCGTAGCATTAATCCCATACGCTTCAATGGTTTCCAGATCCCAATCCACAGGTGTGAACATCCTGCAGCTTTCATACTTCCCGTCCTTGTTCACAGGCAGGGTGAGATTCCTCCATCTCTCCTTTGTCAGGTTCGGCCCTTGCTTCAGGATCCAGTCGGTGTTGCAGTGATGTGTGAAGTTCAGGCCTGTGAACACCTGACATATCACGTCAAAGCTCACAAAAACAGTGGAGATACATAACGCAGCCACCAGACGTTTCTGGAACAATCCAAACTCTCCAATCTCTTTCAGGATCTGCCTGAAGTCGCTCATATTCGTCTTGGAATGTGCTCAGAACGTGCTCACAGACGGGGAAAGTCTGATATTGAGCAATGTTCAGCCATGAATGACATACATGTACAGTGTGCAGGTGTTAACAGCAGGTTAATGGTTGTTGGATCATGACGGTGCTTATGGGAACTGCAGACCAAACTCTTAAAGTGTGACTTGTTGTGATCCCTCTGGTTGAAGTTCACCTGGGTCTATGGCATCATGCCATTGTCCTCCTTTGTAACTTAACCTTTATGCAAATTGTATCACTTATTACAAACATTAATTACAAAGTTATAACTGAGAGGTTGCTCTATTTTATTGAATCAGGTCAAGACAGTGCAACAAGATCTTTTCAAGGGACTGGGACCCTTCACCTGTAATCTGCTGCTGCATCTTATGCGTATCATTCAACATGTTAAGACTCGGTCATTTTCTCACTCCATTTTGTTTTCAAGTTACTCACTGTTTTATTTTTTTCATCAATGTACAGTTGTTCTTATTAACAGCTAAAAAACAACTCATGTGACTTGATGTAGATTGCTTACAGAGGGACTATCATGATTTCTATGGCTTTTACTGTCCGTCTGGTGCCGCTATAGCAGCTAAAAAAAAAACTTTTTCCGCCTTACACTGTTGTTTTAAAAAACACATTTCAGCCATTGTATGAAACGCTTGCCTCAATTGCTGTCTCTTTAAGGCTCCCTACTCAATAGGGATGCACCGATCCAAACCTGGTATCGGGTATCCGTGCAGATCCAGCCCCTCAAAGCTGGATTGGGTATCGGTGGGAAAGGATCGGTCCAAACTTGACAAAACTAAATTATGATTTAGTCTACAAGGTATAAAATTTTACAATCAAACAGTCATTCCTGTGAATTCTGAAGCATTTTTTTTAACCAAACTGCTTTTAAACATTGAAACACTTGTAGTTCAAATAAATATTAACTTCAGTAATTCCAAACTCATTTTTGTTATTAGTCATCCCACAGTAGAGCATGCAGTCTATTATTTAACACTGGTATCAATCGATACCCAAAGCCCAGGTATTGGCATTGGTATTGGGACCAGAAAAGCTAGATCAGTTCATCCCCACTGCTTAACAAACCCCCATCCCTCTGATTGGCCAGCTATGGGCAGACCTTGATGTTTGAGGCCCGCTCCTCCAGTTCCTAATGCAATAACGATATAATAACGATATAATTTCAGTAAGTCTTGTGAAGATCTCGTGCTGCTTTTTGCTAAAATGTAAGCTTCAAAAACTCAAGTTCACAGTATATTTACGAAGACACAATTTAATCAAATCGTACAAATTTCAGTTAGAGTCAAACTGACTGCATTGAAAAAAAACAACATAAACATGATTTCACATTAGATGTGTACCACTGATAACTAATAACAATATCAATAACTTAAGAGCAGATAAACAACTGTTTCTGAAAACCACACACACACACACACACACACACACACACACACACACACACACACACACACACACACACACACACACACACACACAATTCAGAATCTAGTCCCCTCCCCTATTATTTCTTCATCTGAAGAGGATTCCATCTTAACATCCGTCTCTGAATTCCTGTAAATAAAAAAATCAGAAAATGATCAAATAGAAAAGCTCTAATATTCGTGTAGTGGAGTAAACGGTTCACAAACTTACGTGAGTTCAGGATGGTCTTTGAGTTCAACATTGAGGGTTTCTGGTAGTAAAACACAACACCCTGCAGCAATAATGGGTATGATGCCGTAAATCAGCATAGGGATGGTGTAATGGTACACAGTAAGAAGTTTGATCAGTGGAGCCAGGATGCCTGCTACACGGGCAAACATGGAGTTCAGACCCACACCGTTCTGCCTGCCAGCACAGACAGGAGAACCAGAAATCACGCTGAGTGTAAGAGTAGAAAAGATGAGCTGACAGTTGGTTTTTATCTTCACACTTGACTTACCTAAGAGTGGTAGGATACAACTCAGCTGTATAAACATAGACGATAGAGAAACTAGATGTTGCAGCAAATTTTCCAAGTACTGCTATGACTGTGACCGCTTCAGGCTGACCTGATAATGAAACAGAAGACAGGAAAAGACACAGTGGTGTTTTACATAAGATCAATATTTGTGTCTGTTTTGGGTGAGAGGATGTTTCTGGGTGTTAAAAGTAAGAGAATACTGGTAAGAAATCAAAACACAACATCATAGAGGGAAAAAAAAAAAGAATAATTTTTTAGAAACTTTTTTGGCTAAGTTTTCAAAGACCTTTGTTTGGAAATTCTTTAAGATTTTTATAAAACCCACTGTAAACTTTATTTGAAAAACATACGAACCAAAATTTCTCAAAGCAATTATGTCTCCATTTCTGTGACTTTTTAGATTTTGGGATCATTATTTATTGATTTATTTTTTTCATAAAGTCTAGAAATTTTAAGTCATACCAAGAATAAACCACAAACTTTGGAGAAACTTTGATCATAATTCTAGAAAATATTTTTTTAGCTTTAGTAAAAAAATACAATAAAATAAAATAAATGAATAAATAAATTAATTCAATAAATAAATAAAATAAAATAAAATAAATAAATAAATAAATAAATAAGGCCTCTCCAGATGAGTGTAGATCATTGGTCACTTGCATTTGGAATATTTTGGAAAGTTCAGGGTATTTCTTGAATCTTTTGGTATATTCTGAAATCTTTCATTGACTTTTGTTTGGGAATTTTCCAGAACATATATCTCATTAACGAATGCATGCTTTACAGTGGTATACAAGAGCTGGGTTTTGTCCAATCAGAAACAAAGCATAAAGTCCTTCCTTTCTTTGATTTGTGAAGCTATATTCTTATATTTCATCAATGATGTGATTTCTGAAATGTTTTATGTATTTCTTCTAATGAGTTTTTTTATAATTATTGTGCTCTCTGAAATGTTGTGTATTGACCTTGTAACATTACTCATATCACACAACAAATTACCTTTTGGAATTGCAAGAATCACAAGACAAGCAGCACCTCCAAAAAACAAGACCCCTGCTTGACCCTTTTTCCTTCCCAAGCGCTGGATAAGAGGCAAACTGCCCAAACGAGCAGGAATTTCTACTAAACCAAAGATGAACTGTGTCAGGTAGATATCCAGACCAAAATTTCCAACATTCAGGCTCAGTCCATAGTACATTAGACTTGTCCCAAACCTGTTAACAGAGATGAAGAGACATCTTCAGTTCAGCAACAAAGATATAAATGTAGATCGTTAACTGATGCTGATGAAATAAATACTCGCCAGACAAAGCTCATAACAAAAGCACGTCTTCTTAGATACGATAATCTGAAGATATCCAGTATGGTTCCTTTTTTGCATGTATCCTCAAAGTCCATCTGAATAAAGGAATAGGAATAGGAATAGAGTTATTATTGTACATGTATGTCAGACTTTTACAGTTTTTGTTTGTTTGGAGCAAAAATATGTTTGATGCACTTTACCTTATCCAGCAGTTCTTCCGAAATCTTCCTTCCATTTATCTTTGCTGCCCTTCGTACCTCTTTTATGGCTTCCTTCTTCTTTCCCTGGGTGATGAGCCAGCGGGCTGACTCTGGAAGAACCCTTAATGGAATATAAAAGGTATTTCCATCCAAACCTTTAGAACAATGTGGTCTATAGCTAAAACTACAGATACACACCTAGAACCTTATGATTCCCTGAAAGGTTACTAACCAGTACAAGATTCCCACAACAACAACAAGAGGGCTGAAGAGAACAAACTGAAGGATCCTCCAGTTGCGGACAAAGTAAGCAATCCCAGCCAACACCATTAGTCCGATAGGGAAAAAGGAATGACAAATAATGGTGCAGAAGGCAAACTTGGAAGAATCACTCCATTCTCCACCTTTGAATCAACAATACAGACAGGAATGGCATAAAACTAACCATAAAAAGTAAAAATAAAATGTAATTCCATGATCCTTTACAATACGAAAATCAAAAATTTCTACATTTTGCCTACCTATCACAAAAGCATTAGCAACAATGCCTGAAATCGCAATGCCGCCACAAAACTTGAGCACCATATAGACGTAGATGTTGGGTGAGAAGCCAGCCCCGACTCCAAACACCAGAAGGAGAAAGTGTGAGAGGAGAACTACAAAGCGTCGACCAAACCTATACAGAGGAGAGTAGAAGTAAGTTAGTTACTGCGCTGTAATCATAATTTTTAAAAAAGTTTCAATCTAAACCGCAACAGAACATAACCATCTCTAAATAGGAGTTGCTACACATTATCACTCCTCCAGAAATGCGCACACCAACAAGTCATCAGGTATTTTGGAGTGGATTAACTTTCAATGTTCTGTCCATGCGCCTTGTGAATGTGCATGAAACTAATTATAGTGCTTTTAATACTGATATAATAGTTGCCATATGGGAAGGCAAAAAGAAAAAATCTGTTCTGCTTGTTTTTCCCCAAATGGAAACCTCCTAGGGATGTAATGATGCATCGCAAGACCGTTAATAATTGATACAAATGTGTGAGGATTCAAATCAGCTGAGATAAAAAAATAAATTGCGATGCCCTGTTTAAACAGCAGAGGGCTGTTTTTCCTTAAAAATAAAATGATGTTAATTCTAAACTAGGAACATACGCAAACTGAGATAATTTGAAAGGACTTTATTTATTTGTATTATCTTTAGTTATTCCGATGTAAGATTTTTTTTTTAATCAAAATTACTTTCTGTTAGTCGAGATAAAAAATAATTTCACTTGCCCTTTAAGAAAAGGACACACTTTGTACTGCAGTTCCAGTGTCGGAAATTATATTGAATTGTGAGTTGGGTTTTTTGCTACATTCCTTCAACCTCCCGCACTTTCTATACTCTTTCTTACTTTTGTTTTCTTAAATGCTGCGGTGACAGTAACATTTTTTTGTCATACAAGATATTTATGACTTCAAAGAAAAGAAACAAGACTCTGCTCTCTGATTTTTCAAATCTTTTAATCTGACAAATTTGACTTACAGACTGTTAACTATTTACCTACTTTTGGTTTAAATGGAGTGTTCCATTACAAAGATTTAACAGTCAATGTCAATGCTTTATAAGCAGAAAATTTTCAGTTTCTTAGTTGTTTGCCTTGAACAGACCTGCCACTATCAAGGTGGCAGACATACTGTATGTTTACTTGTGATCGTTACATGACCTGTTGTTTGTGTAAGACAAGACTAATCTATTTCATTTCCTTTCTCTTATTGCAGGCATTCCAGTTTTTTTTTTTTCCACAAGGTGTGGTGTAATTCTTTATTCATAAACATAATTAATAAAGCATAGTTAGTAACAGTACATGGAAAGAATACTGACTGTTATACATTTGTTGTTTTTGTGTAAACAGTTTGTGCAGTGATGTGTTGATAATGCCTTGGAGATTTTACGCTCTGCTTTCTCACTAAATTCTGGCAGTGATTGCTAAAGCTACTTGCTTCTGTGTTATTTTCATACTTTTTTTCCTTATTAGTAGTGAGTACAAAACACACCATATTTAAAGAGGAAAGTTAGTAATACTATTTAGTCAAGTACTGTAACAGCATTAGGCCTTTTCTACTTGTATCATAGAAAAACATTGAATCCAGACCCTGAACCATTCTGTCATTGCCAACAATCTAACATTGGAGGACTGGTCATGTGAGGTTGTTTTTTTCTCTTTCCTGGGCACATTTGTCATTAAAAATATGAAATAAATTGGTTTAGAGTTAACAATATATGATATTATATCTTAATACAGATGACTGTAGCTGCATAGTGGGGGTGGACGATAGCGGGAATTTTGGAACCAAGTAAACGGGGGGCTAGTATCGCCCAAACTGATACCGATACTTTTTATATGAAATGTAATGATCATTGAATAATTTTGTGATTATGATTATGGTAAAACACAGCATAAAGATTTTAAGCAATATAAATGTGTTTTTTAACTGACCACAACAATAGAACAACATTTTAACGGTTAAAAAGTAATAATTATTATATTATTATTATATAATAATTATTCTACCAACACAATTGTTTAGGAAAAAAAAATTGCAAGTGCCAAATAACAAAAAGTTCCCTCCCATTTGCACAGACAAGCGGCAGATGGTGAAAAGTAAAGTAAATTACTGGACAACATAAGAGAAACTGCAGTACCGATCTCATCAGGCTAGTATCGATCCGATACCAATACTCATCTTGGTATCGATATTTAGATCGATACACCCACCCCTACTGCATAGTGGTTTCCCCTGTTTAAGGGTACAACAAGTTTAAATCAGGTTAGTGTTAGTGGTCTACTACTTTATTAACTTCGCTAAGGTAGAAAATAAAATGTTCTTCACCCATAAACAACTTTCTAAATGTATAAAGTCCATGCATAAACTGTTATATTCTATATAATGCCAATCTGTGTATGGCAGTTGACTGATGGAGTGTTTGGAGTGGGAGGATAGTCACAACATAAATCAATGTTTACTACTTTAGATATATTTCTTACAGTAGAAAAAGCTCTGAATTGAAGTCTTACATACAAAATTTTAGAGGCCAGAACAGGTCAACAGTTTACTAAAACTCTGCTATGATTCTGATACAACACATTAAATGAAGATATTAAGTACAAGGAGAACAATTATTTGTGTTTACCTGTCAGCCATCTGCCCCAACACCAGCGCTCCAACCAGAAGACCTGCCATGTAGATGGACTGTGATGCTTCAATCAAACTGCTTCTGTCACACACCAGGTTAAACTGACAACATAAAAGGATGGTAAAAATATACCTACAGAAGGTAACAAAATAAGTTCTTACATTACTAAATGTCTGTAAAAGTTAAAACCAAGTGGGCTGAAAAACAAAGCTGGATGTCTCAAACTGTTTCCCATTTTTTTAGGTCCTCAAATCCAACAAGCTGATGCATCTACTGGTGGTTGTGTGCCACCTAGTGGATCCAAATAACAATTGAAGCTTTTCATCATCCTATCATTGTAATGTTTGGTAGTTCTAGTATTGTGCGATTTTTTGTGAGTGTCACTTTCCTTTTTAAATTTTGGAGTTATATAGTCTTCTTTTTTGATTCCATCACTGGTGAGAGGTATTTGTGACTTGTTTTAATCAAAAAGGATAAAAATTATGGTTTAGCATTAAACAGGTGCATATGCTGTAGCCATGATAGGCTTTGGGGAAAACAGTTGCTGAGGAGGCACCAAACCAAAATCAGAAGCTTATACATTGCACAGAAAAGATGCTAAACTATGAGACAGAACACAATATCCTCCATACGCTTCACATCCATTTTGAAAAACTGAGCAACATTTATTTTTTTTGTTATGTAAGATCAATTTGGTCACTGTAATAAATGGATAAAAAAGTCTCTCTTACCTCTGTGACAAGGCTGGAGGCATTTGCCGGTGCATCATAGTCCCATCCGTCAGTGCATTTGGTCGTTGTGTTGAGGCCATATGCTTCAATTGTTTCCAGATCCCAATCCACAGGTGTGAACATTATACAACTTTCATACTTCCCATTCGTGTTCACAGGCAGAGTGAGATTCATCTGCCTCTCCTCTGTCAGGTTCGGCCCTTGCTTCAGGATCCAGTCGGTGTTGCAGTGATGTGGGAAGTTCAGGCCTGTGAACACCTGACAGATCACATCGAAAGCCACAAAAAACATGGGGATGCATAGCACAGCCACCAGACTTTTCTGGAACAGCCCAAACTCTCCGATCTCCTTCAGGATCTGCCTGAAGTCGGTCATTTTGGTACCTGGATGAACTTCAAGTGCAGCTTAGAAACCAAAAGGTCTGGCTTTAAAACGATTCCCAACCACCACAACAACCAGTCAACGTGACTGCTGAGCGGCTAGTTAATAAGTAAACTGACAATCACGGTGCTTTTACAACCCGCTAACAAACAGACTACCGGAGCATTAAAATTTGATGTAAGAATCTCCCAGGCTAAAGTCCAGCTGTTAGTCAGCTGTCAGGTTATATGGTCCATCCTTTTGTCCTCACACAAACCTAAATAAGATTGAGACCTTCATTAACTTTATCTTTGTGTTTGGAAAGGAGTGAGAGCAGGAGGGTAGAGGGGTACAAAGAGCCCTGAGAAAAAGAGGGCAGCTTTTGAGAAATCCTGTTTAGTGTTTTTTTTATACTGTATGCTCCTGTTGAAACAGAATAAAAATAACTACAATGAAGAATCAGCAGTTTTGGGGATGTTTTTATTTTTACATTCCACCTGTCATCCTCCTGAGATAACAAACACACTGTCTGACCTTATTTATGATCTCTAATGGAGGAATCCATCAGAATTTTAAAAAATGACAGACCGGTGGCCTTTACCTTCCCCTGTTTGTGCAATGTAGGTTACCATTAGTCTTTTTCTGTTTCAGGCCAATGGCACTGAGGATGACGCCACGCACAAGTTACATATGATCAGATAACCGTGTTTGTTTGTGCTGCACACAGTTCAGCTCATTTGGCTTTGACATAAAGAAGCCTATTTTGGACGACAGTGTGATGAATTTGTTGAATTAATGTTTGATGTCATCTTTTCCTAATTAAATAAGCCAGGACGACTATCACGAAGACTCTGCTCAGTTATTACATTCTTATCTTATTTATGACACATCTTTTTAATTGTTTTGAACTTCATGGATACTAATTTAGCCGTTTTCTAATTTCATTTTATTTTTTTCTTTTCTTTATGTCAAGTGTAGGAGCAGATTATGGATCGGTTGTTTTCATTTTTATTTGTTCAATTCTGGGTGGGATTCCTTAAAAGGGTCAAACCTTGTTGGTGTGGCAGTTGTGTTCTCCCGGAAAGGTTTAACAGTTTTCTGACCACTGTACTCGGAGGCAGCATGGTGCTGCAGAAGGATGAAGAAACCTTCTGTAATTGTATTAGACAGGCTGAATGTTTGCTTCATTTATCAAGAAGGAGCAGCAAATAGCAGTGTGTCAATTATTGCCAGGTGTGGCACCTCAGTGGCTGAAAGCCGGGGTTCTTAGACTTTTTTTTAGACCAAGGACCTCTTTCAGGTGAGACATTTTTTCCAAGGACCCCCTCATTATCATAATATAGATTAGCATGTTTTGGTACTATCAAATAATAAGGATCATTGTTTTGTGTGGCTCGTTTGTTGGTCATGGACACCAAACTTTTTGTGGCTTCAGTGATATTTTTACTACTTTTTCTCCTGTGTTTGTCTGGAGATCCTGCATGTAACCAAGGCTGCATTGTTTACATGTGAACTCAGCTGTTAGCAGCCTGTAACATGTCAATGCTAAGTGGTGCAAGGCCTGATGTCTTCCCACAAGGTGAGGAGAAGGATGTGAGGACGATGTGCTGGTTCTCAGGTATGAGCTAAGAAGTGACGACATGGACCTGTCCTTCCATGCACTGTTATTGGGGACGTAAGATCGATCTCCAATAAGATAGAAGAGCTAGCTGTGCTAACCCGGCAAAAGAAGGACTACCAGAGGGCAGAGTAGCATCATGCTATTCACAGATATGGCTAACGAAGCTGACATTGGACACCGGCGGGGGAGCTTCGCCTGCTGTGGGCGGACGGGATGCAGGAGACAGAGATGGAGCATGACTGAAGAAGCTCAGTCCTGGACCCTGTGGAGGTGGAGGCTGGCTGAACTGGACAATGATGGACAAGCTGTCATCATCTATTTTCTCATGGACCTTTTTGCACTTTTTATACACTTTCTTAATTTTGTTTTCTTGATTGCTGCTGTGACTTCAATTTCGTTGTACTTGTTACAATGACAATAAAGTTCTATTCTGTTCTATTCTATTCTATTCTATCCTATTCTAATGTACTGTTTTGTACTTTGAAATGATAGAATTAGGCTACATTTACCCATGACAAGTAATTTATTTTGTAAATATGAGTAAATGTTGGTTCCAAAGTGTTTTGTTTAGTTTTTCCATTGTTGCAAACTATGAAGTGATAGACATATTACAATCATATCAGAATTGATCTATTGACACAAAACTAAATTGGGCAGAGTAGAGTAAATAGCTGATTTTATTGGTGCAAGAGATCCCTGTTTGTTTTTATGCTTTTTCAGTGATGTAGCACACCTTTACAATCATTTTTTAATTATTCCACTGACCCCCCAAGCTATGGTTCACGGACCCCTGGGGGTCCTGGGACCCCATTATGAGAATCACTGGCTTAAAGCATTGGCTTGACCTCCACATCAAGCAAACATGGAAATAACATGAATGAAATACTTGTAGTTATTGAAAACTATCGTATGATAAAATATTCTATTTTTGATGTAACGCCTAACTGGTTGAAAGCTTTTTCGAAGCTCACTGAGAAACTACAAACCACTTGTGAATTTTCTCTTCCATAGGTTTATCTTGATAAATGTTTCATCTTTAAGCCTAAGTAAATAGTGAGGACACACACTGATCTGGTGCATTTTTGGGGATCAACAGATCAAGAGTTTTGAACCTGAGCCTATAGTGACTCCAAGTCAAAGAGTCACAAAGAGTTTCAAAGAGGAGTTGCTAGATGATGATGTTGTTGTAATATGATAATACTATGTGTACAAAGATTCCCAAACTGTTATAACTACAGATAATGCTATGTTGCCCAATAAACCAATCCCAGGGCTTGAGGTTCACATCATAACAGTGTGTACTTACATTCTGGTGGAGATGCACGTTGGAACAGGGCTACATGGACCAACAGCGAAGGCTACAGCAATGACCTGGAAATGTGCAGAAATGTGAGTTTTCTTTTGAGGATACATGTAGCTATAGTGTATGAACAAGCCATTATATCGCACATGAGGCCAGCCCTCGAGTTGTTGGTCTGTGAGAAAAGAAGATGCTAAAGTTGAGTTTCTGAAAAGCGCTGTATAAATAATATTTATTAAGTGCATCAATTCAGCATCTTTAAAGCCTGGTACAAAAAATCGACTTCAGTTTCTTTCTATAACTCATTTCTTTACCAGCATACAATGTACAAGGGCAGAATTTTTTTAAAGCTCAACAGTTTAGATGATGTTAAGAGAGGCACAGCTCACCTGACTGACAGACTGTAGCTGTTAGGCTAAACGCTCGCCTCTTTATCTCAAAGTACTAAGACAGGAGCTTACAACATGGCCACATGTAACACCAAGTTTCTAAACCCTATATCAGAAACAAATAAGTGACGTCACTGAGTCTACATCCATATATTTTACAGTCTATGTCAGGGGTCTTAAACTCATATTACCTGAGTTGTTCAAGTTTTGGAACAACTGTGTCAAAACATAACCTATTTCACTGTCATATTTGTTTTTTCTTGACGAATGATTGCTGCCAGATACATGAGAGGCTTCTTCTCAGACAGCTGGGCCACGTTTGCTCCAAGGGAGGTGACATGGCCTGAAGATGGACATCACAAAATCTGAATCTGTTCTTTGATTTGCCTCCTTTCTGGAATACATTTCGATACTGTACAAAACACATTGACATCTCTGTGTTTGGCTGTGCAGCTCGTTGTGCCCGCTCATCTCCCTGATACTTAGCAAACTGCTCCACACGTTAGCTGAATAATGCAGCATAACAGTGGTATTTCCCCTTAAATTTGATATAAAAACTCGTAATCCCACTTCTCCCAAAAAAACCTCCGTGCCTGACACCAACCTTTCTTTTAAGTCACTGACAGAAACGACTTTGTTTGACGGCGTTAGCAACGGGCCCAATGTTAGGGGTGATTTTTTTCCCGCTTCAGTTCAAGTGGTTATTATGTTGCGTTTAGGGTCAATTTGAAAATCGGATATTTCTACTTGGACAGATACGTGAGAATATTATAGTCATGGCCCACTCTCACTCTATTTCCTGCCCATTCTACAGCCTTGTCCTCTCTGAATAAAGACATGAAAAGCCCCAAACTACCAAAAAAAAAAAAAAAAAAAAAAGGTAAAAATAAATAAATAAATAAAAAATGAAGTACAGATACATGTCACTTTGATTAACTAGTTTTAATCATTGATGAACTAGTTTTAATCATTGACAGGACTGTCTATTTTCAGTCTCTGGCTTAATTTATAAATTACAGGAGATACCCCGGATGTTTATAAAGCAGAACACAGACATCAGGACTTTCTCTTATTTCATGGCTATAAACGTACAACTGCCGTCTTACCTGAAGGTAACACCGATTCTAAAGAAGCCGATGAAGATATAAAGAAGCATAGCCATCAATGTGCAACAGTGAAGTAATTGTAATAAACTGAAAAAAATAAGTTTATAGAAGGACAGAATAATGAGAAACTAGCATCAGCTTAATTCTGGACTATAGGATCAACTTATTCAGAAAATCAGGTCAGGTGTGTCAGTTTTGAGTAGCTGTTCAATCATGTGGCTCTTTGCCACATGTTGACAACTCCATCCACAACTCTGTCAAGACAGGAAATTATAGAAATATCATAATATACACAAAAACTCAGAAGTAGGACTTGTCTGATATGCTCATCCTTTATTGATTAAAAATAATCAAGAGAAACATGCTTTGAACTCCAGAACGATCAAAAATAGAGCAAATGAAAGACTAAAACTTAAAGAACTGAGAACAGGAGGAGGATTCAAATATTTTACAGCCTTGATGAGTTATTGCCTGGACAAAAGTGTTTTTGCCGGTCATCTGTTCAGTTGCTACAGCTTTGTTAGACTACATGTAAGCCGGACAGAGAGAGCAAGAGAGAGACTGCTGAAGAGAGGATGAGAATAAAGCCGTTAGATATTAACTCTTTAAGAAGCCGGGCTCAATCTATGCAACACACACAAACACACACACATTCACACACGCATTCTTTCAGGGCTCATACAAATGTATCCTGTCCTCGTCTGCAGTCAGTTGCAGACCGAACCAGGAAAATGGCACCAATAACTGAAGCTAACGTTGGGTTGCTGACTTTGCTGCTCCTGTTTGAGGAAACACCTGAAGTGTTCAGCTCAGGTGTTGCAACGTTTCACAAGAAGCACATTTTAAAGACAGGATATCTGAAAATTTGAGGTTATGTCAAAAAAAGAAAAAAAATACACAGTTGGTCAATTTCAATTAAGGCTAGTGTAAAGTTTCATAAACAACGATTTCCTTTTGACATTTCTCTGCAAAAAAATCAGTTTGGCATCTGGCAGAGTCTTATACCATCACATGACTAGATTCAACAGTAAAACCTCGCTAAAATGTTAGATGAGCATCCTGCTGCCATTGTTGTTGACATTCTTTAATAACGTGTCTTAATGCACACAAATATTCAGAGGCGTTATATTTGAATCCGAGGCAAGACATTTTTTTATCTTTCAAAACATCTACAATCAGAGACAAGCTCTTCGAAACAGGAGAACGTATAATATAAACTTTTGCTGTTTGAAAATAACTATTAACGCGTGATAAAGCAGCTGTATGACTTCAGTATGATGTGGGGTACATAACTTCTGTAAACAGCCTCTACTTGGAAGAGATAGAGACAAGTTTTCAGTTTCTTGGCTCAAAATTTGGTGAAAATTGAGGTGGACAGACTTTAACAATGCAGCAGTACAGCTGCTTTAAACTAGAATCAACCTTTTTGAAGGCAAAAAGTGAAAAGCTTCACGTGTAAAGGTAAATAAGCGCCATGCACAAACACTGAAGAAGTGTCAGCATGGCCATTGAAATAAGGGAATTCAAAGCTAAATTTGCAGTGTCGTCATTTTTCCTTCACACAATGCTACAACCCACAATTGTGTCATAGGACAGAAAAAAGGCCAAGAGTGAAACACAGAGTATAAAAACAAATCAAAGCCAGATGTTATTATTTACATATCAGAAATTAAATCAAGTACTTATGTTTCATCCACATAAACAAAAATGCACTTAAGTTTCTTTTTTTTTAAGAACTAGACTCTTAACAGACACAAACTGATACCAACAGACATTTCTGCTAACATGACACGCGGTTTCAGCCGCTACCAAACTTTTATGTAACTTTGCGGCTTTTGCTGACTTTCCAATCTGCCAACAGACTCCCTTCAAACTAAGCCTTAAGGTTTAGCCAGAAGAATGTTTGGTTTTCACCAGAACTCCTGTGGAGAACTGTGTCAATTTTGGCGCCTCCTGTGGTCAATTTTGGCACCCCCTTTGTCCTGTACAACATGTTTCTGAAAAATATCTCATCCTGCTTTTTTAAACTTGGAAATCTACCATTCAGTGTGAATGTTTCCAATAAAAGTTATAGAGAACACAGTGTCTTGTTTGCTTTTGTGGGTCATATTGAAACTTAATTTAAACCTGTTTCATAAAAACTTAAGCATCTTCCAAGGAGCTTTAAGATGCTCATGGGAATTGTAGTTTTCTTGGGTTGTAACCCACGAATACCTTCAATCTTTTAGTGATACCGATGTTTACAATGAGCAATAAATCTAGGACCGTGTTAACAAATAGGCAAAGGGATAAGTGTCCAATATATTTCAGGAGAGTAAGAAAGTGAAACATGCTAGCATTTGGTTTTCACGCTCATGGCCTATTCTTTTATAGACAATGAAATGATTTCAATAAAGTGTCTTATTTTGAATTCTTACTTCCTCAGTAACTGCACCTTTACCTCTCTCGAAGTACACAAAAAGTTTGACATAAGCGCCTGACACCACGTGTGCATATCAGATAACATAATGCTCCATATGGTAATTGGGGACGTCCCAAAAAACGTGCATTCAGTAGTTCCGATGAATATAAGGCATTGTTACATTTATCAGGATTCAAGGGCGTTAGTTTGGATTGTGCAAATGCATCACATATTAGAGAGAAACAATAACAGAACGAGGGAGACCAGGATGGAAACTGTCTGAACATACTTGCATCCTTCTACATAAACGCTGTAAACTTGTTTTGATGGATTCTGATACTGTTCACTCTGATACTTCAGCCAACCAACCGTTCAAAGAGGCGACGCTCGAATGATCCTATGGATGACAAAACGGTACTGTTTTCTTTGGCAGTAGTGGTTTCTTTACAGCCATAGAAAGAAAATATGCAATAAACTATTTTTTTTTTTAATTTTCACATTTTTTAGGCAAGTCACGGTCCCAGGTAGAACAACAGTTTAACTAATGGTGAGCTGAGCAAAGCCCATCAGTTTGACGTCATCTGGAATTTCAGATCCCTCTATTCCAGAAGCCTGTGGAGAAATAAGAAGAGTTTTTAAAGAAATGTAAGAGACATACATGAAGATTCATAACAATATGAAGTGAAACAATCATACCCATTTTTTAAGCAATGTAATAACTGATATTACCACGGTTTGATGCAAGGATGCAAAACAAGTGGCTAAAGATTGGCACGGCCCTGAGGATGCTCAGTACAACAGCATAACTGTGGGAGTGATATTTCTTTTGAGCAACAGTTCAAGTATCTTCTTGTATTTTATTGTGAAAATAGGGAAGCAGAGCACATTCATTTTGGTTGATTTACTGTAAGAAATAATCTTTTGGCTCCAAAACACTTTTGGGATGTGACTGCTGTCTGGACATTTGCAAGTCAAATTCTGAAGCAACTTATTTTCCTTTCAGATTGAGCAGTGAGTGAAAGGGTAAGAAAACACTCAGATGAAAGTCTAAAGAAAGGATGGCCAAGACACCGGTGTGGCCTGACGATTAGAATCCAACCTGTGGTCCCCTTTTCTAAACGTCATTCCCATCCCCACCCTGTTTCCTGCTCTATGCACTGTCCTGCCTTCGCTACACAAAGCCATAAAAAGCCAGAAAATATCTTTAGAAGAAGAAAAAATATTTACATAATGAGATCTAAACTAGGGATTGTACAGTTCGTGGGTAGAAGTATAGCTTAAGTTAGCAGAGTTAGCACCACCAGCCTTTGATCCTCTTTTTGGTCAACATCCACATGCTTGTGTTGGTTAAACATTGTTCCAATCAGGTATGGGGATTCAACCAGACATAATGTCCATTTCTTCTATAAAAATATAACTGTTTCGGACACCTTATCCAATATCCTTGGAAGAATGGTCCCTCACTCACAACGTCTGTTGTTGCTCAATGACACTTTGTCATTAGCACAAACCATTACTGAGAAACGACTTTTGTTGGTTGGGATTACAGCTGCAAAAAAAATGGTAGCTTTTTGTTGGAAGCAGCCACACACACTGTCTGTGAGGGAATGGCTCCACTCTTACAGAGATATTGCCCAGCTGGAACTCTCTACAGCTAGATTGCACTTTACTAAGATAGAAAATATTATTTGTCAGACACAACTGCTGCAAAACATTCATGCCTTGTTGTCAAAAAGTATCACGATTTATGTTGTGTTTATATGGCTAAAGCTATTAGAAAAAATAACTAATAAATAATCGATCACAAAAAAAATAAAATCTAATCATTGTGTCTTATTTTTAGTTAAAATTGTCTTATTTGAATAGCAATGAGCCCCTGCCACATCTACAAAAAAAATCTTATGTTAAGATGCCAAAACACAAAAATGACCCCCCGAACCGCTTGATACCAGTAAAAATCACAGCCGTAAGAAAAACAAGAAATGGGGTAAGGAAAATGTACTTGTCAGGTTTCATGTAATAAGTTATTATTCTTCCTCTGATTTCTTCTCTAAGCTGATCTGCCTATTTAGATTCAGAGATGCATATCAAAGATTTTTTTAATGTCTGAAGGTGAACTCACCAGTTTGAAAGTGACATTTTTATTGGCATGAGGTCCATCAACTATTTTCTGCAAATTTGCAGCAACTGAAAAGACAGATGATTCAAAATGTTAACGTGTATTCAGAAACAGAGAACCAAGAGACAATGTGATTTTTTTAGCAGTAACTTTTCAAAGGATGAGGAGGAGGAAGTGATATTTTCTGTGGAAGCAGACAAACATTTGATCACTGACCAATTACTAAGTCTCTCCCGTCCACTAGACCTGCTGACACCAGCTCCTGTGACACGCCGTCTGCTGTGTCTGCAAAACAACAGCAGAGAGGATTGTCGAATCTTCACTTTCCTTTACTGCCCTTTACTTATTACCCCAAATGTTTTATCTGCAGCCAAAACTTAAACTCAGGACATTTTTTTGGCTACTCAGAGAAAAGAAGTTTGAAAGAGTGAAATATTACTCACCTCTTCCCGGCATGAATTCAAAGCGGATGTCATTAAGCTCCTTCTTTGAATTTCTGAGGAGATAATGAAAAGGAGAAAACCAGAGGGGGTTATGTTGTCATTCTTTAGTGAAAAGGACTGAAATTAGCAATGTACAGATGGATCCAAGAGGTTTTTGAACAACTTCTACTGCCACTTTATTCCACAGTTTCTGTAGTTTCCACTTAACTCTGTTTTTCTAATCAATAATCAAACTACGAAAACAAACATTTAATGAGCCACATACGTCAAAGAACCCTAAGATTTTTGGATCATGCTAGATATAAATGGAGAAAATCATACCTTAACCTTAATACCAAGCTAATAGGAGCCTTCATGTCCCCTGGAGCCTGAAAGAAGAAGAATAACAGTTGAGTTTTAAAGGATAATTCTCAGTATAACAAGGACACAACAACTGAGAGGCTTTCTCAAAACATTGTATGACCTGTGTGGGGGCAGCAGCAGCAGCAGGTGCACCCGGTGTGGGAGACACAGCCTGGGCAGAGGACTGAGTGTTGGCTGGTGTTGGCTGCAGTGGAACCTGGAGAGCAGCCTGAGGTAGTTCTGCCGGAGCTGTGGCAGCTGGTGGGTGTTGACTACTTAAAGGCTCAGGAGTCTGGAAAACCTGAAAGAAGATCATTTGTTCACATAGGTGCTGCTTTTATGACACAAACATAACTCAGTATAACTCCTCACTCTGGGTTTGTGACGGTACCTGGAGAGTCTCACAACTTCTTTAGGTTTTCAAAGTTAAAAGCCCTAACTTTTCTTCTAAACTAGATTTTAAGGACTGTGTAGGAACCCTGTGACTTTATCAAGTAAGTTATGTTTGAAGAATAGTTTGAAACTCACCTCTGAGTTCTGGGATCCTTCCTTCACTCTTGGAGACTAAAAACAGACCATAAAAAATGTCAGTTACCAGAAAGAGGTTTGTATCTGATGGATGGCGTTAGCGAAGCAAAAACAGCGGTGTGGGTGCAAAGACCACACAGAAAGCAGGACAGCTCATTCTTTCACTTTACTCATATATCTGTCCTTTTAGTTTATATTGTGAAACAAATGGTGAGAAAAGAGATACCATGGTGGTCTATGACAGCACTAAAAAAGCTGATTCAATCACATATTACATGAAAACCACACCCTCTGTGGTACCCCTGTATAATTACATAATAACAGAATTATACCTGCGTAATAACTATGTAATAGCCAAGTAGTAGCTGTGTTACAGCTGTGTAATAAAGTTGTGAACGAGTAGAAACACCTGTTGCTTAACTGACCTTTTTGTATTAGATTTAAAAGCAGAAAGATGCAAAAAGAGTGATTACAAAATCGAGAGGAAAGTCAAACTGTTACATGGTCACAGCAATCTTTCAATCTGCAGAACAAATAAAAGCGTAAAACGTTCAAGCAAACACTCATAGGCTGAGATGAAGACAAACTGAAGCAATGTAGTGTCCAGTCACCAGATAAAACTACAGATATCCTCTTTTAAGGACACTGTGGTAACTGATGACTGAGTCCTGGCTTTAATGGTTTCACATTGGTCAACGGTGATTCAAGTACTCGGCCATGCCATTGAAGACAAACATGGAGATTAAAGCTGAAATTTGGGGAATAGAGATGTAATATTATGAGAATGAAGTGCTCTTAAACTTAGTCCATGGTTAGCCTGCATTTAACTTTTCAAGAACGAGAGAATAATGTCCCAAGATCCTCCATGTTCTACATTTTAGTTTTCTGTAGTATACCTCTTTTCATAATAGAACCATGGCATGTAACTACAACTAAAACTAAGTCTTTATTACTTGTAAATTGACACTTTTTTTCTTCTGCAGACTTTACACATTACACATTTATACTCAAACACTAAATTTTGTTATCTTTGACGTGACGCTAGAGCATACCATGTGAAAGGAGCAACTACTTCCTGAAGTTCAGTTTGTCTCAAGTAGCCCGTAAAGCAGCGACAAAGAAGCAGAGTTTTTTCACAGTTTGAATTCTTAGACTCAAAGATTTAATGAGTAACTTCATTTAATTGATGAGGTGTGATTTGGTCAGTAGAAATAATAAGCGATTTAAGAGAAAGAGAAAAGAAATACAGATGGCTTCCAGGAATGGACCTCTCATGTTTTTGACTAAAGGATGCTTCCTTTAAGGAGATCACTGCTGTCCCAACTTTAATCCTCTCTGTACCTTAACGCTTTGAAATGTGTCATGTCCATATGAAACCTAAATGAAGTTCTTGGCTCCAGTAAATAACATGTAAAGTCTCTGTAAAGTTTCTGCTCGAATGAAGTAAATTAAACACGCAAATGGAGCATTCAATGCTCTACTAGCAAGAGTTGAAAAACCTGGAGCAAGTTCTTCATGCCACAATAGCCAATCAGCAGCAAGAGACTGAGACGATGTATGACTGCTTGGAAAATATTAAAGAAAATTGATAGAAAATGTGTTCAGCTACCCCAATCTTTGACTCTACTAAATTTGTGCATTATTAAGCAGGTAAACACAAAACATTCCCACGTTTGTGTATGAACACAATTGTGTTATTAATTGAATTGAATTGTGTTAGCTTCTAGTGGACATGGCGTTGTGGTTACTAACAATAGGATTGCACATTTCTGAGACCCATTCATTGAGAAAACTTTGGGTCAAATTCTACTCGCCTGTGATCTCAAGGATGAACAGATTTGTGTTATGAGTGCACATTTCCAATTACACAACACAGTGCGGTGACTAGATTGTTGTTTTAAGTTACACAACATTCAATAAAAATTTATCTAGGAGATAAGGGATTGTCTGTGTGTAGATTCTACTCTGATAAAACAGAGTTTATCACTCTGACAACAGACCCTTAAAGTCTTATTGAAGCTAAAGTTAAGATGACTTCTGATCTGTGATTGTAAAGATAAACTTAAGGAAGAGAAAACTGTCGCTTGTCTACAGCTTTCACTTGTTAAAAAAAAGCTTCTCCTCCCTCCTTTTCTTTTCATGTGATCACATAATCCCTCGCTAACAGAGAGTCCTTCCTTGTTAGGAGAATGCCATCTGTATCGTGTTGTCAAGTGAACAACCCTGGACGCAGGCAGCTCGAGTGGGAGGGAGAAGCGCACTTGTCGCCTGGTGGCGCTAACAGGCTTCACCTGCTGCTCCTTGGCCATCAGACAGAACACACACACAGACACGGGAGACTCAGTGGAGAGACAATGGAGAAGGAATAAAAACATGCTGATGCACAGACATGACAGTGACAATGAAAATGTGTTCAGGGTAAAAAGACAGGACGGGAAGTTTAACTACAGGATGCATTCAGAGGAAAACAACCTGCGTGTTTTTCTCACCCTTAAGGCAGCAACAGCTAGTTTGCCCTCTTCACTTTCTTCATCTAGCTCGTCGTCACTCCACTCCCATTCGCCGTCTTCTGTTTTATGCAGACGACCGCTGGAACCCGGCACTCGACGTACCTGAAAACACAGACACATTTAGACTCTTATAAGAAATAAAGCTCAGTTTAAATTTTAGGCTTTGGCCTCTTACCCTTTTCGACCTCTCTCCTATTGTGGGTGCCCTCTGGAGTAACTTCTCATGTAAATACTCGTGGGTCTGTCACAAGAGGAGAGAAAAATCAGAGCCAAGCAGAAAACTTCCAACAAACACACAAAACTGTTAACAGTTGTTTAAAGCTGCTGCAAGGAGGATCTGTTTTGATTGCACTCCTTCACCACCTTGTGGCCCGTAGTCTCTGCACACTGTCGTAAATGACTTTTAGTGAGGCGCGTGTTTGTTTTGGAATTAAATGAAGACCGTATCAAAACAATTCTTTTTTGTTTGAGACAACTTTTTACTGGATACGACGCCCAGGGGTAAGGTATTTATCAGTAACGTTACGTAGCACTACGGTTGGAAACGTGACATCAAGCAGACTTTGAAGAATGTTAGCCTGGTGCTCCGACGTATCTGTCGGCTAATGTGAATACAAGTAAACACGGTTAGCTTGTAAGTAGTTTAGCAGCCATTTATATTAATCGCAGCTGTCAGTCTGGTGCCCTAAGACATTGGTTTATTGACAGACTCTCAATTTTGAACAGACAACTGCAGAATCACTGCTGCATGTGGGTTGCAATGGACATAATCACAAACATTTTAGCTCCTGTATTACTCTCCCATTTAGCTTTCTTCTCCTCTTCTGTCCTTTTTCTGTCTGACAGTTAGGCTCCTGTGTCCACCATCACTACTAAATTAATCATGGAAATCGTTTTTAGCGGAGAAATACAAAGATCTCTGTGTTTTATCTCTGTCAGCCGGGGTGGTGTTGTCATAGAGACCTAGACGTGCCGTAGATTAATCCGGTCCTGGTGGACCCAAACTGTAAGCTAAGAAGTAGAAATTTAAAATAACCTGTAACCATCAATATCTCATTTTTAAGTGTGGATTACATTCAAGCATATATCTAGAAGGGAGCATTTTTCAAGATCACTTTCAAACTCCTCAGGGCCCTTTAACTTTGAATTATCTTAAGTCAGCCATACGATACACGCTGCAAAAGCTCAGATTTATTTTCTTTTTCCTTTAAAATTTTCGTTCCCCATTGGCAGATTTGCACTTTTTACAAGCAATTTAGGTGCAAGCTCTCTTTTAATATCAGGTGACTGTGGCTCATATTAAATCTAATGATACAATTTTACTAAAAATAGGACAACACTTAGTTAGATTTCAGTGCATGTTATCTGATTGTCTCTCTTGGGTCACCAAAACAAGTGCTCCTGGCTGACTTCAAGAGCAACAGCCAAGGTAACTGAGGTCAAGCTGACATGGCTATCAAATATCTCTAAATATTTTTTTCAATTTCATTCATCTTAGTTTTGCTTGATTAGACGTTAGATCTAGCTTCAAATACTTTAAAACAACCCCCCAAAAAACAGAACCTTTAGGGACTTTTTTTTTTTTTTTAACTAGCCTCTTGTGGTGAACACAAAAGTGCTAAATGTTATAAATAAAATAACAAATAGAAAATCCAATTCTCACTTGGAAGCTAACAGGTTAAAACCTATCTAATACAGGAGAATCCATCTACTAAAACAAAGACAAATCCCCCCCTCTGCTGATCAGAATGAGTACTACAGTTCTTCCACTTGTACAGGATCATGCCCAAAAAGCACCCAGGTTGTTTTTGGGGTGTGACCTGCTGAGCCAGCTCTTTAGTTGTCCCTGTTTCTCAGGCAGCATGCAGCCAGAGGCTGGAGTTACACTGCTCACCCCTGCTTTTGTTAGAAACAGCCCCACATGGTCAATAACAATAGGAATGCAGCATCGGCCTCTGCCGGGGTCACACATGGACAAGTTAAGTGTGAGGTAGACTGACTCACACAAAAAGACATTTTAGTTCATTTGAAGTCTGCTGTCTTTGATTTCATTCTTACTCTGAACCCACCTTTGCAGAGAAAACTTACAGAAAACAGTCATCAGCTAAATCTTAAACAGAGGCTAAACTGAGGCCAATGAGATCCAACCACTTCTGCTGGCTCAGACCTTTACACATCAACCAGCCTAACTAGTGAAACAGGGAGGATGCTGACTCATAGCTTACACACCCACCTTTGCTTTCTGAAAGAATTTATGCTTTAACAGCTCCGAGGATGTTGGCCTGAAAAACAGCAGAGTGAATATGAAAGACACTGTTCATACGTTTTTTTTCAAGCAGATGATTTAGGAATGCAGTGAAACATGTAAACATGTGCTAAGCTGTGTAAATGATTTCCAGTGACAGTAAATTGGGTCTCTGTGACTGAAAATATCACATATGGTGGGGAAAAATAATAAAACCTTCAATGTAGCATTTCTACCGGGAGCCACTGCAAAGTTTTCGTGTTCAGAGACATTCAAATGTGCCATATAATTTCAGTGACTGCACTGCAATCATACCTTTTCTCTGGGTCCTTCTGTAGACACATGGAGACCATCTTCCTGAAGGATTTGCCGTATTTCTTTACCATCTCCTTGTCTGTGATGCCGGTCTCAAGTGACGGTGGGTCATTCTGCAGGGTCAGCATCAAGACCTAAAGAAAAGAAATAACCAGAAATTTACAAAGTTTCCAAGACTTTGGGAAACTTTTAAATCAAACTTAACGAAACTTGCTGGAAAAAAAACATTTCAGAGTTCCCAAAACTTACATTTTGAACTGTTTTTGAAGTTTTAAAATAAAAAAAATACTGAAATCTGTAACTACAAAGATTAACTTTTATTTGAAAAAATCCTTAAAGAAAGTATCCTAAAATGTCCAGACTCCTTGGTTAACCATTTTTTAAATCACACTCAATTTCCAAAAATATTCAGGGAGCTTTCTGAGAAAAGTATAAATAAATTATTTTTGTCAATAAATAATTCGCTGGAAGAAAGAGTTTCACATTTCTTAACAATCAAGTTTTCAATAGTTTTTGAAAACTGTTGACAAAAAAACACAGTTAAAAAACAATCAAAAATAAACAAAAGTAACAGAAAATTATAAAATTTTCTGATGAGTAAATCAGAATGCTGATAAGTTCAACACACAAATGTCCCTATGAATTGCTGTAAAAAGATTTTCCAAAATTTCTCAATAGAATCCAATGCAAACAAAGAAACAAAAAACAAACTCAAAAACGAACAAAGCAATAAGTATTTTAGTATATTTTAAAAAAACAAAATTAAGTGCAGTGTTTTCCCTAGGTACAGCCAGTGTTACATCTTCACAGAAAAAGGCATTGGGAGATTTTTCCCGGCTTTCTGCCGGCCAAACAGAGTTCTTATCTGTATGTGTGCGCGCGTATGTTTGTGTTTCCGTGAACACACTGGGGCAGAACTTCGCTGCACGCAATACAGAGTGCAGGAAGAGAAATATGAAGGCAATGATGTACAGACAAATGACATCCAATTATGTAAATTAGATTAATAAAATTAGGATATTTAGTCTGTTAAGTGAAAGAACAAGGTATAGACCTGACCTATGTGAGATGTAACTCTAAATTACTTCTGCTGTGATCTGGCGCTATATGAAAAATTTTGACTTGACTTCCAGGAGGGGCGAGTGTTACAAAGTGGGGGCAGCAACACTGAAGTGGAATCAAAATATTGCCTTGAGAGTACCTTCATTGGTGGGTATTTGTGATAAGGTGCTGCTCCTGTTGCGAGCTCAATGGCTGTGATCCCAAAGCTCCAAATGTCTGCTTTGAAATCGTAACCCCTGACCTGTAACAAAAACAATCACAAACTGTGTCATTATCTTTGAGAAACAAGTTCATCTTCTTAAGACTCCAAAACAGAAATTTTGGGTATAACATTTTTTTATTTTAATTTAAAAATTGATCCTCCTCAGGTCATGATGGTTTAACTTTCACAGTTCTGCAAGTTCAGGCATCAGAGTGTTACATGTGGTATCTCTGTACTGAGTCCAGGGTATATGCTAAAATCCTGAGTTTGATTTCAATACCTTTTTAAGACTTTTTCAAAAACCTTTAAAAAAGTTTTAAGACTTTATCGCAACTTTCAGTTGTTGTTGGCATCGACTTTTTAACAGTTGTAGTTTACATTTTTACAGAAATGCTGTAAGCTAAGGAGGAATAAAGCTTGAAAGAACAAATGAAACTAAAGGCAGGTTTATCAACACTCCTACAACAAGAAACAGCAGTTATTCAAGGCCAACTTGCTGTAGAAAATGAGAAATTATTTAATCGTTTTTAAAATTTAGGACATGTGCCGGAGATTGTGTGATTTGCTTTAATGTTGTGTTTAACTTCTCTTTATGAAACTAGAAATGACGTTAATTTATAGCTTGTGTTTATACCGCTCACAATCATTATTGTTGTATTTTTTGTAACTAGAGTCTTTATGTTTTTTTTGTTGTTTTATTCTTTTTTATTTTTGTATTTTTCTACTGACTCCATCTATTTCCGCTGTTTACGCAACAATTTTTCAGTTTGGGACTAATAGAGTAACTCTATTCTATTATTTTCTATTCTATTCTATTTTAGAACTTTATTGGCTGATGGTTTCACGTCCCAATCAGGGGACAGTTGCAAGGAGGAAAATAAATATTCATGGATATTTTTTGGGTCAAAGCTTGAATATCTATGAAACTTAATACCTCATAAAACCACAATCAAGACTTTTTAATACTTTTTGAGGCCCTTAATTTTCCCAAAATTGATTTATCAACTTTTAGTACTTTTTAAGACCCCGCGGACACCCTGGAGTCATAAAAGAGGTGATAAGTTTCAGATCACCTGAGTTTTTGTTGTAGTTTTGTTTTAGGCTAAAGATGACCAACCTGCTCCATGACCTCCGGGGCCATCCAACACGGCGTTCCCACAAACGTCTTGCGTACTTTATTTCGAGTGATGTCACCACCTGTGGATAGAAAGGCACTGACGCCGAAGTCTGAAGGATCAAAGAGAGGAGAGGAAGAGTTAGTGAAACATACAAAGAACTATGCATCAATGAACTTTTTGTTATAGGATTCTACTTCAGTGCAGCGCTGAGATTTACTGAACCGAAGTCTAGGAGAGGGGAATCGGGTTGCATCACACAAATACTTCTTTACACTTCATCTGGAGCAGAAGTGACAGGTGTAGAAAAATGATGTTGCCTTAAAGCAAAATACCTGCAATTTGCACTGAGCCGTCCTCCCCGAGGAGAATGTTTCCAGCCTTAAGATCCCTGGGAAAGATGAGACATTAAAATGGTTTTAAGACATTTACTTTTTACAGAACACGGTTTGAGAGGAGGTGACTGATGGGGTAAGAGAAACACGTACAGCCAGAGAAAAAATAGAAGTGTTAATTGGCAAAAACTGTGGTTCAATATCTTATTCTTCACTTGTTAATAGCTTGTCAGGTCTCACTCGTCTGGGTGTGGGAGGAGGGCTTTAAAGATTTTATGTTGTTACCACTTTGCTGTTTCAGTTTTTCTTTTGACTTTATTGACACACACACACACACACTCACACACACACAGAGCATAAAGGCTGCGGTTAATTTGTTCATCCCTGCTCAGCCTCCCCTGGTGGTGATAAGAGGATTCAGCAGAGAGAGATGTCTGACTGCCTGTCTGAGCCCATGCTCACTTACTCTCAGCTCCCAAAAAAAGAAAAAAAAAAAAGAAGCCCAGACTGACTCACTGAATGAATACTGCCAACTCACCATCCAGACAGGGTTGTCATAGCAACAGACTGTAAGAGATAAAGTCAAGGGTTTGGGTGACACAGAAAGCGAGGAGTGTCAGTGGGGATGCAAAGGGTTTCCATGAAGCGGATGTAGATTTTCAGAGCATCGCGGCATTTAATTTATCTTTGTTACCAAATGTATTCTTCACAAACTGCCTGAAATCAAATTTAGGAACTGTGCTGACAGACAGAGAAATGCTTCAGGGGGGAGATGCGGTCTCATTTGTGGTGCAGTTCGCTTCATTCCCAGAGGGGGGCAGAGGAGTGAAATGCTTGTAGCTGCATCACTCCACTAGAGATGATGTTCTCAATGAGAGTAAAAATAGAGCTGTCTTTGGAGTACTGGACACACCTTCCAAGAAAGACTTAACCAAGGGTATAAATGAGTGAATTTTGACTTTAAATGAACGTGAAAAAGCTGCAGAGACAGCTGGTTGAATCCACCGATGCATACTAACTCCCTAGATCACGAAAAAGTCCACAACCAGGCTTCCTCAACTCTTCCTGAGGCCCCATTTTTTATGGACTCCACAGTTGGGCCTGAGCAACCTCTTTTCTGTAGCTTCAAGTTGTTGTTGTGCCGTTTACAGACTTTACAGGTAACCGTTAAGATCTTTATTGCTTCATTTAGAGCCCTCTTTTACTAAGACAGCGGCAGAGAATTTAACACAGACTGTAGTGACAAGAGCAGGGAGTGGCAGATAGTGAGCCACAGAGGGAAGGAATGCAGCATGTGTGACATATTAAAACCAATTGGCCGTCTGACAGTAAAGATGGGGAATCCCCACTCCAGGGCCTGGGATGATAAACTATCCAGATCCTGTGTAAGATGGTTGTATTGTGTCTTCGAAACAGTGTTATTTTAAGTTAGCAGCTAAGAAAAGGTAGCCTGCATACTTCATGTAGCAAAACTCTGATGTGCATTTATGTCTAGACGAGTTTAATTATGCAACCGTCACACTGGGGATGATGCAGATGAAGGGAAAGTGTTGATGTAAAAGCAACATGACAGCCGTAGCTCGTGGCTTTTTAGAAATGCAGGCCGTGGAACAGACGGCTGTCCTCTGCGGCTCTCTGGCTCCATCCCGTCATCGCTCCGCTGCCCTGACATAGCACCGAGGTGATATCAGGTCACGGTTTCATCCAGTTTCTAACACTCGCTGCTTCTTCTTAATCAAAAACACGCTTTAACCTCCGCCTACGTACAACCATGGATGATTTACTGTGGGGTAATTTAAGATGTTGCTTTTTAAGGATTCAAGGGGAGGTGCCAAGTTCACCACCTGAAGCTGAAAGGCAAGTCTGGTAGTATCCCAAAATACAACCCCTCTGCCTCTGAGTCAGACTGTGTCTTCTGTTGCTTTTATATTATCATTGTGCCATTTCTCACTGAAGGACGGAAGGCTCAGGATAGGCCAGCCACCATTCAAGGCAAAATAAAAAAGAAAGGAAGCAGAGGTGTCAGGCTAAATCCTGCCTCTATGACTTTAACATAAACTAAAATATCTACATATAAAACAATTATAACTTCAATTGTTGTTTTACAAAAAAGAGCTGTACGCATTATCAATAAAACAGATTATTACGCTCACACTGACCCTTCATTTCTGAATTCACATTTTATGAAATTTTCTTATTTGTTTTATAACAAAATAATGCTCATAATGTTTACTCCCAAAACTTAATCCACTTCCAGGTGCTGTGCAAAAGTTCTTTACAATTTGAGAGATCCAGTATGATTTAAGAGGTATTTTCAAGTCAAAAAGCTAAGAAAGGTATAAAAAGGAGATGTGTTTCTGTTGTTGGGGTTAAATTGCGGAGTAATGCAAATATAAACGTATAAACTTGTATTTCATGTTATAGTTTTATAAAAATGGTTTGTAAAGTTATTTTTTTTTAATTATAAGAGTTGATAATGTGACGATGTTGATAATGTTGATTTTCTCTAATGTTTTTTTTTTTTTTGGAAGCTTAATTTTGTTAATTTTGTTAAACACATAGACTAAGCCTAGATAAGCATTCTGCTTCTGCCTATGCCTCTGCAGGCAATACTTGTTACAAGAACTTTGGGGTTTTTTCCAAAAATGTTGGTTTGTTTAAATGTCTTTCTGTTTAAACATTATGTATTATGTATAATACACATAAACACATGGTTGTGGTGTTCATGATGTCATCCATTTGTTTTTGATAGCATTTGTAGTCTTTAGCATCTTCGCAGACACATATATTGGGCCTTGGTCTCATATGGGCAAAATTTGTACGTGTAGTAACTTACAAAAAATAATGAGTTCAAAAAAAATTGTGCTATTGATATTAAAAACTTTATTCAGACCAAAAACATTTTCTTGAACCAGGCTGTAGATAGGTTTAGTTTGGCTTTATTTATTTTTTTTAGCTCAGTGAGTAGTCATTTGTGTTGTTTCTGCAGCTTGCAAAAACTTCAGCTTTTAACACTTTCGTATGGGGCTGCAACGACGAATCAAGAAAATCTTTAAAAATAGATTAGAAGAAGCGTCAACAACGTTTTACCATTATCGATGCACTGTGCTGCGTCATTACTGTGTTAGTTTAGCTGGGCTGTGGGGCTGTATGCGCCAGATGTAAACCAATCAGCGTGGCGGGGAAGAAGCCAAGCCAGCAGGTGAGGGAAACAAGTAAACACGGGAATAATGGCAGAGCCATAGATAAAAAATGACCTCATAAACATGTTGGGCTCATCAATGACGAGCCGGGAAGCTCAACTGCGAGGCAATATCTACAAAATCTCACATACACTCCTTTCATAAGTTGTGAAATGCATAAAATGTCTTTTAAGACTCGTTTAGTCTTCTTATTCAACCGTCACCCTGTTTGAAAACCACGAGGGGTTGGAGTCATTAAATAATGTTAGCATTAGCGTTAGCGTTAGCTGCTACAGATAGAGGTAGGGCAGAGGGGGTGTACTGTTTGACCTGCAGGTGAAAAGAGTGAAGGCACATTTTTATTTATTTGCCTTTTTGGCCCAATAAGTTCTTAATTTCATGACATAACAATATATTTTTGTTATTTTGCCCATACTGTTGATTCTTTAAGTGTCAAAACATGCATGTTATTTGTTATATTCTTCAGATTTAGCATCTGGTCAGCTTAAACTATTTTCAGATATGTTGTTTCTTTGTATATATCATTAAGGACACAATAGTCATCAACTCAAAAAAACAACGCATGCTTGGTTTTGGGAATTTAACTATTATGCATTCTCATCTTTTTTTTTCTGATTCATCGATTAATCATAATTACAGTCATCAGAGTAATCGATTACTACAATAATCGTCAGTTGCAGCCCTACTTTTGTATAGGCCTCATATTTTTGGACCAGAGGCTGCTGCTTGGTCTTTGCCGATGTTGGACGAAGAAGTTATTTGACTTAAAAGCTAAATTAAACAGCTTGGCAAATTCAAAACACTAAGGGCTCATTGATAATTCTTTTGTAAATCAAGGTCTTAAAACAAAAAGTGCTGTTGCTACTTAAGAAATGAAACACTATAAGTGTGTTTCTTCCAGTGACATCATCAATGTCTTCAAATGAATAAAATCATGTCAGAACAACATGACCATGACATTTTAGGGCAAGTGTTTGATTCAATAAGCCCTGATATGATAAAAGACGACCTCATGACGCTGCATTACTCACACAGAGCGATCAAGGAGATGTAATTGCATCCCTCCACCACTCATTCAACAACCACAGAGGCTATGGTTCACTGCAGCAGATTGTAATGCTCTGAGAAAAGGCTGCAGAGTGCAGACAGTCATTAACATTCACAGGAGAGGAAGAGGAGGAGGGAGGAGGAGGTGGCGACACAATGCACCATGCAAGTTCAAAGAAATACTGTTGCGAAGAGGAAAACCTGCAGTTTAGGTCCCAACTCCTACAAGTCGTACAGCTGTATGCTACAATATTATGTGGGCTTGAGTTAAGACTTACTTGTTAGTGATGAAGGAAATAGTTTGCATCCAAGAGATAATGAAAATGAAAAAGATTTGTTTGATCTCGTCTTATTTATGACCTACTGAAATGATAGCCAGGTGGGAACAGCTGAGGTATGAAACTGTCAAGAAGATTTATCTCTTTCATCTGGCAGCCCTGCACCTTGCAGCTCTATCAGGTCGTGTCCTGTTACGTCACATCCTGGTGCCAGGCTCATAGTGCCTCTAACAGGGCTGTAAAAGATAGTTTATGGGACACCCTCTTTGTCTCCAATGAAGATGACTTACCTCCCTTCTTTTAACGGTGCCCTTTTTAACCACAAAATCGTCCTCCCTTGGCTTGGCTTTTTAATTCTCATCTCTTTTTTCCAAATGTCTGTTTGGTAAATTTGGTTTTCATTCCCGGCATGAGACTCTCTGGTCCTGGAGGCAGCATAACCACAGCCATAACCTGGTTATTACTAAAACAGCAGACTGAGTTATTTGCAAGCAGAACCCTCCCATGAGCTCTCAAAGGCATGAGAGCTTTTAGAGAGGAGCGGGGGAAAGAGCTGCCCACAACAGTTAGATCATGGCTGTCTTGGGAGCTATGTGATGTTTACCTTAAAAACTACTCTCTGTTTCCATGTAGAAATGCAGAATCTGTACTTTAGGGGCTTGGTTTTTCAGTGTTCTGATGTCCATTGAGTAGTAGCAAGCGTGACACAGTCCATGGTGATAAGCATCCTGACGTCCATCGGTGTTAAAGAACAACTCCACTCTCTCGTGAAACTCCGTCAGCATCAGATGTGATCACTCTTCAACCTCTAACTTAAACAACATTTTAAAAATCTGGCTGAGCTTACATTTAGATGTTATTTAGAAAAAGTTAACACCCATCAATTGCAAGGGAGTACTTTCTTTTTGGGGGGTCATACCGCTGAAGTAACCTGGAGTATAGCCTCTGAATAAAGATGAATTTCATCCAGAAGTACAAGGAACTTTTAGGGCTAGGAACTTCTCTTCAAGGAACTGAGTTGTTCCTGTAGCCCATTGTTATCGGCGTTTTCACCAAAGAAGAAGAATATGCTTAACAGGCCAGTGACATGTGGAGGTATCCGATTGTCCTTTATTGCGCTGCATATGGATTCATTTAATTAGCACATCGAAGAAGACAACCATCAACAAAGCGGACTCTAAATGCCTGAAATACATAATATAAAGAAAGAATATAGATTTAAGTGCCATGGAAAAGATCAAAGGGGTGTTATGGTTTAAATGGTGACCCTATTAACTGGTGACTTTCAAATGGGTCCAATCTTCTCAAATGACTGAAGATCATCTTTTAATAATTCTCTGCCATTGTATTAAAAATCTAAACTGGGATGTATTCTTGAGGATTCCTCTTGTGTCTCAAAGCTCTTGCAAACTTGATTTCCACTGAAACATTCAGCTGAAAGTTGCTAGTTTACAGGGTTACTCTCCAAACAAAGGATGCTTTGACAACAACCAATCCCCATACTGATTTGTTCCGATACCAGTATTTATTTTACAAACTCTTGTTTATTAATATGAGGACGAGCTTAAGATAAATGATTTGGCAAATTTTGGCTTTAACTATAGCCCCAAGGATCAGGCCACTGCACATATCCAAATCTAGCTCTTTGGGTCAGTAGACCAACATACAGTACGAGGGTTGGATTGTTGCATCCCAGCCCCTTGAGCAGGGGCTCTTCAGGGGGAAGATGAACTACCCTTGGACCAAATTTAGACCATGACTTATGCTGTTGAAAGGCAGCATAATTGATAATTTACAGAAAACTGAGACTAAATACACAAAGATATTCTTCATCTTGGAATGTAATGAACCAAGATATGATAGGGTTTTCTTTGCATGTTCATATCTGAAGAGACAAAGCTTTTGATCTAAACCCATGGCTACTACTCAAGTCATTTGAGGACTCTGAAAAATGCAGCATGGCAAAAGAAGTCTTAGCTGGAAGTAATTCATCGCTTACTGGCTGAACTGGAATTACCATGACGTTGGTCATCCTTCCGGAGAGGAATATACCAAGTCAGAGGCTTTAAGACAGATTTTTTTGAGATTCTACCAGAATGAATTTCTTCTTTCTTTGTGTGCGTCATGTCTACCTGCTGCTGGAGTTAGAGAATAAGTGACACCCTTGAACCAGACTCTTCAAGCTGCTGAGTGTTAAGGTGGAGGTGGAGCACTTCACTGTCTTATGGTAAATGCCTCTGGTCGAGGCTACGCGGCCCCGACCGCAACACTCTAATTGCTTTTTCTGCCGTTTTGAGCTGGATGGAACATATCATGTGACGCTTTCTCTCTTTCTCCTTCTTGTCAAGCCTCACCCCTTGACTCTCTCAGTCACCCTTGCCCCGAGGCTCCAACTCATATGATCCAGCTTACACAGGACCAACACGCTAGGCCATATGCGAGCATTTACATCAGCAGACACTGATCAAATGACCGTGGCCTCTCTGCTCTCAGCATGTCGGTGATTTCCAGCCATGGGGTTATACCTCAGATTTTCTTTTCCAGCCGTAAAAGCTCAGAGCTCGGGGTGAACAGAACAGATGAATGAATGATCTGTTAATGAATCCCTAATGTCTACTTAGACCTAGCACAGAGTACTCAGGAAAAACATTTCCCCCTCTGTGGCTCTGACCGATAACCGTGTCAGACTGCTGGAATAGGACACTCAAATGCTGCAGTTTGGGTAGGTATACTGCGGTGAATTTTCCTTTTAATTAAAACCTTAATTTAAAAAGTGTCTACACTAATTCTTTACAAGTCTTCTTTAATTTTCCTGAGTTGAAAGCAGCTTTCCATCCCGCAGTCTGGTGAGCCGAAGCTTCATCTTCACAACTGGAAAACGTAATCTATCAACCCAACAAATGGTCAAAGCTTGCGATCGACCCCTGCT
The DNA here is from genome assembly GCF_033239565.1 of Halichoeres trimaculatus. Lineage (NCBI taxonomy): Eukaryota > Metazoa > Chordata > Actinopteri > Labriformes > Labridae > Halichoeres > Halichoeres trimaculatus. The sequence continues at coordinate 12,694,888 of NW_027437196.1, forward strand.
CTAAGTTTCTCCTCACAGTTCTTCTCTGAAAGCTGCTGAGCACTTAACCACGCTGAAAATTGATTCATTATTTACATACATTGCCTGTCATGGCCTGTGTGTGTGCCAGTAGGAGAGTTGAGACGAAACAGAAGGTGAAGACTTATTAAGTGAATGTGTCGAGCCGGTACACTGTAACAGCTGAAGTGTAGGGACTTAGCCAGCTCTTGAACTGGCTTAGAAGAGAGCCTTTAAGATCAGATTTCCTGTGGTATGCAAATCTGTCATTGACACATTCCACTAATGCATAAAAGTGACTGAAAGATTATCAGGACGGAAGAGGTTATCGACTTATGGATTTCCAAGGAAGTTTAAACTCTGCTACTTTGAGGTAAATTTATCTGACACACACTTTTACACCTTAAAAACAGGCTAATAGATCACCCAATTAAAATGGGATTAAGTGCCACAGCATTTTCACATCAAACACCGTGTTTGCTCCTACACAAATTAGTAGGGGGCAGTGAGCTGAGCTGTCAAAAGGGTTTTGGGTAAAGATACTGCAGGGGTTGTGTGTTGAGCCGCTGCACAGGCTGTTCACTAAGCTGTGGGCTGAGCTGATGTAAGTTTTTACTGGCTGACCCAATGTTGGTGCTGCTACAGAGACTGTGAGCTGAGCTGCTGTAGAGAGCTGTGGGCCAAGTAGCTGCAGAGACTCAGCTAACATCAGCTCTACGGGTTGAGCTGCAGTAAAGACATTGACCATGCTGCTCTAAAGGGTAATGGCTACAGTCAACTGATCTACAGTTGGGTCTGTTAACTGAGCTGCCACAGAGGCTGTGAGCAAAGCCATGATACTGCAGAGGCTATTTGCAAGGGGCCTGTTTATTTAGCTAATGTTGGGCATGTTAACTTTGCTGCTGTGGAGGCTTTGAGCTGAGCTGTTGGATGGAGCTGCAGAGGCTGAGCTACTTCCATAGCTATGACCTGAGCTGCAGAGGCTGAGCCAGCGTCAGGGCTGTGGGCTGAGCTGCAGCAAAGGCTATGGACCACACTGCTATAAAGGGAAATGGACTGAGCTTCAGTCGGGTCTGTTAACTGAGCTTCAGGAGGGGCTGTGAGTAAAATTGCTGCAGAGGCTATTGGCTTAGCTAGTGGAGGGGCTGTGTGCTGAGCTGCTGTTGGGCATTTTAAGCAAGCTGCTGTGGAGGCTGTGAGCTAAACAGTTGTAAGCTGTAGACCAAGCTGCTACAGGGGGTGAGCTAATGTTGGGGCTGTGAACTGAGCTGCCGTCAAGACTATGGACCAAGCTGCTGTAAAGGCTGTGGGCAAAGCCTTTGCCTTTGTAATATGATCTAAGTGTGACCATCTAATTCAAGAAAATTCAGAGTTTGTTGTAAGTGCTACTATTGGGCCCATTAACTTATTAGCTGCTAGCTGTTTTAGAGTATTTTGACCCATCTTTCAAGACCCACAGAATATTTTGTAATATTACTATCTTAACACAAAAAACTGCTAACAGAAAAAGCATAATCTCTTCATAATGAAAAGGTTGTTTCTACCCTTTTCTGTTCTTTAGTAATCAACAGTATAACATAGGCTGGTTTCATCAAAAACACCTGTAACTGACCAAAAAAGCAAAAACAAAGCAAAACACGAAAATGAGACCACTTTTGCTGCTTCAGCGGAGGAAGTATTCTGCCTTACAGATAACAATAACACTCCTGACAGTCATCTGTTCAGTCTGATAAAAAATAATCAATCACCTCCATGCATTAAATCACAGAAGCCATGAAAGACCATTCGCTTCTCTGATTAAGAAGAAACTGATGCAGGAAGCAAAATGCAGAGTGTTGATATTGCTGTCCTCACATAAAAATGTCTGCTCATAAACAGTAGAAATTACTACACAACAAAAACACAATGTCCCACAAAGTTATGGTGAACATAAAATATTTGTATGATGACTTGAGGAAAGTAACAGCGAGACAAAAGTTAGGGGCAGCGATTCGTATTTCAGCCCCATAAACCCTCAAGGTGAAGTCTAATAAAGCTGTTTAGGTGTAATGGAAAGTCTTGTGTCAGCTTTATTACAGCTCCAGAGGTGAAGGGCTGTGAGGCTTGTTACCTGTGGATCTGTCCGTTCTTGTGTAGGTACTCCAGGCCCTCCAGGACGTCTTTCAACACCGTAGCTATGCTGGCCTCGTCCAGGACGCCTGTCTTGTGTTCGCCTCGCGAGATGATGTGCTTGATCACGTCCAGCACAGAGCCTGGAAGAGAACGACAACGACTGTCAAAGCCTGAGAAAAATGAAAACTATCCAGTGTTGGACATCTTCATGAAACAAATCATCTGTGTCTGGTCCTAAATGATGATCTGTATCTCTGAGAAAGCCTCCTCAGGCTGCCTCAAATGACTGGCTTAGCCTCCTCTAAACCAAACCTTATTTATGAAAACACATACTTCCGCTGGATTGGCAGGCTATCAGTCGTGATCATTTGTTTATAATCCAATAGTGTTTGGTTAAATTAGATTGTGGGTACACACAAGACAGTTTTTTCTACTTCCAGTGAGACGAATTTTATGGAAGGAGTAAACAAATGATTGGCTGCGTTAGGACAAAATCCCCTTGGCGTAAACATTATTATGACCTTTAAATTAAGCCAAGGCAAAAATACATCCAGTGGTTGAGCAAAACAAAACAAAACATTAATTACAAGTGCCTCGAAGAATTAATTTTTACTCTGTGTTTAAAGAAAAAAATTATCTGTCGTGGTGGATAAACAGCTGCAAGCGTTGAATTTTTGATGATTTTTTGGACTTCAAATTAATTGTCACTCGGATGTTTTGAGCTTGAGGAATTTCATTTGGTTTTTGAGTTCACATTTGGCATTTAAAGCGCAGGGTTAAAATCACAAAGGCATCTGTCACAGTCAGAACATTTTTCCTGTTCAGAAGAGGTGTTTTTTTTTTTTTTTTACTTCACCGACATCATCATTATATCTGTCTCTCTGTAGTTTCAAAACCAAGTTTTACAAGTGTGAATTGTGCTACGGGGCGTCTAAATGGCACAAAATCTGCGTGAAAGATTCGTGTGCATGTTGACATTTGGGGTTATAAGTCAAACTGCTGTTTTGTCTTCAGCTGCCCGGGCTGAATGGGGAACTAATGTTCCTTTGCTCACTGACCCGGCAGGTCACCCCGTCTCCCTCGTCCCCGGCTCCTGTGGAATAAAAGGAGCGCTCCGGATGAAAAGTCAGACTGCTGTCAGTGTATGATTTCTTTTGTGGTAGCAGTTCCAATAGAATAAAGGACATCTCTTTGGAAAGGGGTTTCAGTATTTGCATTCGGTGTGACAGAAAATTGGGCGACGCTGGTCAATGGAGACGTGGCGGGGAAGCAAAAAGAGTGACACTGTCCTGACAAGCTGCATTGTGCTGCAGTGATTCACAAACACGAGCTGCTGTACTGTCCATCTCACACACACATACACACACAATAAGCTGGTCTTCCAAGATACCAGAACACTATCTGTGACATTTTATCAAATTAACTGTGTTTCAACGAGAAATCTATTTCCTAAATCACTTCAGTGCTCCGTCAAGCACCGCATTTACCCAGAGGAACTGGTGCTGACTGGCCACCTGAGAGTAGACTGTTACTGCGCAGAGTTTCAGACACACAGAGACAGAGCGGTGAGGCAGCGTAAAGAAGAGAGAGAGGGGGGGAAAGACGGTGGGTTCAACGGGTTCGTCGTGCAGTGACTGTGCACGACAGAAATTGTGATTCAGCTACGAGGAAAAGAGATGGATGTGTTCAAAGAGAGGACGGATGAAAATAGGCAGTAACAGCAGATAGATGTGTATCTGGGTGTGTGAGATAGCACGCGTGTGTATATGTGAGTGTATTGCAAAAAAGAGAGCAGCTTCACGTCTGTGATGTGACAGTTCTTTGAAGCTCATTGAGAAAAGGCAGCCTGCCTGACTCTTTTCCTCCTCTGTTCTCTCTGCATGGTTCCCTGCCTCTGTACTCAGTATGATGTTCAGCTGCCCGTCGAAAATGGCTTTAAGGAGGAAGAGAAGTGACAAGAAGTGACAGGTGATGAGGAAGGTGTCACCAGAGGGAGTGTGAGTGAGTGAGTACAGTCACTTCTAAGTGAGGGGAGATGTAGCCTAATACAAGCCTTAATGAAGCAGCAAATTAAAGCGTAATCACTCGAGAAAGTGAAGAAGTCACTAATGAGAGGGACCTTAGACCTGCAAACTCTGCGGAAGATGAAAAGTTACACCATTTATACATCATTAAAGAACAGTTACCATATCTTTACAATCTTTTCGGCTACGAGTTCATTAAAGAGTCTGAAAAATGTAACTCAGCTTAAGTTATGACTGAAAACACCTTGACTTAATCTGTCCAAAACCCCAAAATCTTCCTTTCTAGTAGAATTTCCACAAGTGTCAGGCTCTATGTCACCTGTCATCAGGGATATATGCTGTAAATATCACTAGGTGAGTACTGCAGTGTCCTTTTTATGTCATGTCCTTCATACAAAGATGGACTCCATCCGCCTTTGACAGGTTCAATTCACACAGGGAGGTTTCCTCCATATGACGGCGTTGGATAAGAGTAATATCACACAAACAGTAGGTTACAGTGGCTTTCAAGAGGTTGAATTATTCTGTTATTTCTGTGCTCTTACCATTAGTGAGCATGCTGCATAGCTATACAGTTTTAAGTGGGTTTAAATGTGTTTGATATCAAAAGATCTATTCTGTGTTTTTTTTTAACAATCCAATAAACAGTTGGGAGTTGATATATGGTGTTTTATTGTGAAACTGACTGGATGATATAACTTCTTGTCCAGGTTGATGTGTCCTGAATTTTTCTGGATATTTTTTATGAATGCATATGAGAAATGTGTTTTATTGGCACCTAAACCATAACTCATGTAAATGACAAAAAAAAATGGGTTCCATCTTTTCTGGACTTTGTGGTGAACTTTTTCATGGCTCGGCTAAGGTGAAAAGGTTCAGTTTTTGACACAGGAGGAGTTTATTTTAAGCTTTTGTAAAAAGTGTAGTGCTAAATATAGCCTGGTACAACCTGAGTTTACAAAGTTCAAACAATAATGAGATGTAACTGATTATAAATAAATAATCTCTTTGCTTTGTTTCTGAAAAAAGAAAGTGAATTAAAAATAAGATCTGCTCTCCATTCTTTTGCTTCAAAACAAACGCACATCTGGTAAGACTCACGTCCTCATAACTTGGGGCAGCAAGTGCTCATGGGAAACAGAGTCTTTATCCCAGAAAAACAATAGCTTTACTGGAAACCAAAGTGGAGCAGAAGGGGAAATATGTTTAAATTATGATAGGTCCAGGTGAGCTATGATGGGTAGTCAGCTAAGCTAAGCCATTTATGAGTCTAGAGACTTAAATTTGTAGAAATTAGATTGGGATCAATTCTGAGTAGTTAATTTCCCATGACATCAAGCTCTTTCTTTTAGGAAATAAAAGGAGATTTTTAAGGATAGAATTGCTTTTATAGGGGTGCCACTATGGACTAGTGGTTTGGTCGCACCCTCAGTAAAGCTAGTCCTTCAGTGAGGTAGTGGCCCAGTCCTTTTCCTGCATGTGACTACCAACTCACACTCTGTTTCCTTCTCTATCAACTACCCAGTTCTCTCTGAATACAGATAATAAATGAATCAAACGATTAATGCTCTGATACCATTACCAGTAGTGCTGTTGACGGGTGCCAGAGGTGTCACCAATATAGGTTATATAGATGCTAACTCAGGGGTGGGCAAACTTTTTGATTCATGGGCCACAATGGGTTCTAACATTTGACAAAGGGGCCGGACCAGGAGCAGATGGATGGAGTGCTTTGGTAACTATCAGGGTATCATTCGCTCATTCCATATCCGTTTTAGAATCCAAAATCGGAAAACGGATAACGACTTGTTATTCAATTTTTCGTTTTCAAATAGAAAAATCAGAAAACAAATAATGGTCTATTTTTCGCTGTTTTGAAATTAAAATTAGAATATGAGAAAATGGAATTATAATGAGATTTTTAATCTGTGTATGGTTTGTTCTTTCGTTATTCTGTTTCAAAACAAAATTTAAAAAAAGAAAACGAAAAAATTGACTTGTTTTTTTGTTTTTCTGTTTTAAAACCAAAACTGAAGAACGGAATTACAGGAAATCAGAAAAACACAGTTTTTCTGTCCTGGTTTTAAAAATGAAAAAACAAAAAAATAATAAAAGATTGTGTCAAAATTGTTTGTGTGATATTTTGATATTGAATGTGAATGTCTCTATATAAAAATTAGACAAATAACTCACATTGAAAGTAAATACAGACATGTTCCTGAGCTTTTTTTTAAATATAAGTAAATGCTGACGATCCACTCCATCTTGTCTGCGCGCATATGTGCACTTCCATGTGTTTCAATGACTTTTGTTTTGTCCACTTTACTTAGGTCTTAGGTCCGTTCATCTTTACAGAAGAGCTGATGGGTCAGAGGGTAAAGTGCAAACGTGGAGTAATAGGCCTACGCTTCACCTTAACAAAGCCAATGTCTCTACAGTGTGCCATCTAGTGGGAAAACATCAGAATTGCAGGGAAAATAAAACATTAACAAGGTTTATTCATTTCATTTTTTCAAGTTCGGTGGGCCGGATTAAAACGTTTAACGAGCCGCATGTGGCCCCCGGGCCGTAGTTTTCCCATGCCTGTTCTAACTCATTTGGGTTTTGGGGTGTATCAGCCATTGCACTGACTGGATGCTACAACTTGGCATCTGCCGAAGTATTGACCTTTTCCAGGTGAAACAATACAAACCAACATCTCTACTATACAAGCAGAAAGCATAATTAAAGGCTAAAGTTAACAGGACGTTAGCATCAACTTCACCAAAAAGTGGTATATTTAAGTCCAAGGGGCATCCCCAATTGTCTTACACTTAAGCCAAGTGACAGAATTGGCACGGCAGGGAAAACAAAAGCACTATCCGAATTTTGAAGCAAACACACACACACACACACACACACACACACACACACACACACACACACACACACACACACACACACACACACACTCACACAGAATGTAATGTAAGCTTTGGTAGATCACTAAATGCCAGCCTTGTCAGCCTCTTTGAAATGCATTTGATTGAACTCTTCATGCTTCATTAGGCGGTTTCACTCGTCTGACTCATTCTGACAGCCTAACAATCAGAAGATCATTTTGCATGGGAAAACACTATGACTTCAAAGACAAATTCCACCTGTTGGCCCGGTTTGAAAAGTGCCTGTCCAAACCCCCCAGAGAAAGACAAATCACAGGGAATCAATTAGATCTTGACACTGATGTAGGCTGTAGAGTGCACACAAACTCAGGGAAATGGCAAATCATCATTTCATACTGGATTAACTGAATCCCACAGTCTTTCTGGGGATTGTAAACAAAAAACTGTAAAGGTGTAACACAACTCTTCTGGGCTTCACTCCATCCAACAACATCGGTTTTACAGATTTTCCTTTTTGCTGGTCAGAGCAAGGGACTCAGGGAGACGATGAGAAGAGAGTTAAAAGCAAGGATGAGGCGGGGGGAGCACTGGACGAAAGATGTATGAGCTGGTGCCAAGTGTGCAAAAGGCCGATGGGGAATGCCAAGCGAAGTTGGAAGGGTAGAGGGAGGGCGAGGCACAAGGGAGACATAGGTGGATCAGACGAAAGGTAAAAAAAAAAAAAATTGCTGGCTCAGGCTCAAAGAAACCTCAAGAAAAACTTCTCATTGCTGCGTAATTTTCTGCAGGACAAGAACAATAATATACAAAGAGAACAGGGGTGATTTGGTACGTTGAGATACTATTGTCTTTGTTCTGTGAACCTGGAGCCACAATCAAAGCTCCCCGTCAGCGTTCTGGCAATAACTGAAGGCCACATCATGATGTGACAAATCCACTGGCTGCAAACTTGACAAAGTCTTTTCATATGCTAAATCCAAACCGTCAATAACAATCTGCCTTAAGCTGGAATTCACTCTGAGTGGCATTTCGATTGAGCTCCACAGCCGTGATTGTGGGTCGGAGAAAGACTGCGCTCTAATCTCCTGGGAACACATTCCTCTGCTTGCTTTGGCATGACTCATATTCTGTCCCAGTGGGTTCAGTGGACGTCTCTCTGATGTAAATTCAGCCGGCGACGGGTTATGTGACGTTCTTAATGAAACAGTTGTTCACATGTCACAGTCAGAACAGGAAATTCCTGAAAAGCTTTGAGTACCTACCTGAGCACTGAGCTCTGAAGGTTTGGCAGGATACAGAAACAACACATGCTTGGGAGTCTGCAATGAACAACTGTACCAGGACGTAGGATGTAAAGCTAAATACTTAAAACATTCTACCGCTGACTTGCTAATAACTAATCCTGAAAGTTCACAGGTGCCAAAGTTCAACAGGATCAAAGATGACTGTAAGACTCTTACCTAAGGTAGTCTCTGAACTTCTAATCCAGTGATGTTAAGGGTTTAGGGGTTACATGTAAATCTAATATAGTAGCCTTCTTGGGTGAATTAGCTACATTACATAAACTGACATCAGGGTCTTAAAGTGAGTGATGAGATGTTTCAGCGGCATAAGCCTATCCTTTGAGGTGCAGTGTGGAGAACAGTGGGAGATGAAGGTATGCTGATTTTATGGGCAGGTTGTCATATCAATTAGAACCCAGTCATAAGGTTAGGGTTAGTTATTGCATGCGCGACAAGGGCAGGTAAATAAAATATAGAAGTAAAGCAGTGACAGTTGTAAATTTTCTTAAGTCCTGGAGTGTTTTACTCATAGTGCTGCCAAGAAAAGATCTGCCAGCAAGATCAGTACACCGGAACTTGCTTATCATGGGAGAACATCAGTAATTGCAAGTGTGCGGTGAATGTCACCATGCCCTCTCTTCAAACAGCCAAAGTTAGAGTCACACTGTGTGAATAACATTTTCAGTCCCTCACCTTCTCTTCTCTATTTCTTACTTTAAATTGATGTTTTTAACACCAGAGTTCATTTACTGGATGGTGAGTGCAGCAAATGTTGACAGTGAAGTCGACATCAGTTATTTATCTTAAGACTGAATTAATAAGATAGTGAAGTGCACGGCTACTTAAACTCTGTTGTTTAGCCTTACAAAGCCCAAAAGATCCTTCACGCCTTAAACAGTTTTAATCACAGCACTCAAACTTGTTGTAGCTGTAACGAGTATGTCGTCATGGAAGTAAGACCTCACACAAATTGAACATTTAGTCCTTACCCAAATTAATTTTTCTTTGATGTAGCAGCAGTAATATTGAGAAGATTGAAATGTATCTTTTTATAAATTTGCACTCTTCAATAAAGAAATTAAATTAAAACATTATATTTGTGTTTAATATATAGGGAAACATCAAACCGTCCATTTAAGGGAGCTCTAGTCTGACTGAAATACAAACATGAGCTTCAAAATTCTTTATCAAACCCATTGTTTGTCTTTGCTTTAAACAATACAAGAGACCATGTAGAATAGTTTTGTTGTGTTTCAGCGTGTAGAATGATAACCACGGTAATATGGTTAAAGTTGCTCCTATGTGAAGTGGTAGGAAGCAGTAAAAGATGTGAGGAAAAGAAAAGATAAAGGTTTTAAGGTGAGACACTGAGTAACTGAGGACCGTGAGTTGACTACCACAACTTACGTTTAAAAGAGAGACGTCCAACATGCTATCTCTTTGAAAATGCTCATTCACTCGCCACGTGCCACGATGAGTAAGAACTGCTACAAAAAGAACTGCCTCAGATTAGGCAGGAATTATGCATCTTTGCAGCATGAAAGCTTGAACGACTTAACTTGAATTAATCAGCAATTTTCTGTCACTGATTTGAATCAACAATGCTGACTTACTGTTGCATTCCTTCGAGAGGACATTGTCAACTTGTGGTGTCAGGTGAAAGACGTTTCAACCATTAAGCCATTAGTGATCTAATTTGCGTTTTCTTCTTTTAAGCTCTTTAAGCACTTTATGTGGCGTAAAGTGTGTATGGTGCTAAGTGGGATGCATGAGCCGTCAGCCTCTGGATGTTTTTTTTTTGTGATCTAGAACAATGTAGTCTAACAGCATTTTTCTTTGTGAGGACAGACCCTTTAGGAATGTACTTTGTTACTTCACCATTTAGGCCCCTGCAGACAAAGACTGTGGTATGAAAACATGTCAGGCTTTTGTGACATGAGTTGAAATCAGTATTTGAAGAGCTGAAGACGGAGCGGGCTGGACTTGGAGGGTGGAGGCTCTGACTTTGCTTCATGAAGCCAGAGGAGCAGGCAGGAGTCTTCTCTTCTCAGAGTGGGTGTGCTCTGCCCTGTGGCGCGATGGTCTATAAACCTGACCTCATTTAAAGCCTGTCTCCATGGCAGACGACGCCACGGCCATCATTTAATTACACCGCACAATAAAACTCAACATCAAGGGCCTCTGTTTAACGGGGATAAGGGGAACGAGGGAGGCCATCTTGAGTGGTGTCTGCTCCTGCTGTGCGGCTGGCTGCCGGCTCGAGCGTCGCTTGGCGGGCACCGTGCCCCCCGGCCCAGCTGCAAAGCGGCTGCCAAGTAGCTCATGTCTCAAGTGTATCCGAGGGAGCCTGGCATGCCACCTGGGCACTATCCGTTACAGTGGTACGCTGTTTACACAGAAGGGCTGAGAGGAACGGGGGAGTGTGGAAAGAGAGTGTAAATGTTTGGTGTGTGGATGGATCTGTGTACACTAGCGCTCGTATAATTCAGCATGTGAGACTGACAGCGGGATGAAGATGAGTGAGAGGCAATTTTTGCATTTTGCAAAGAAAAAAACATTACTTCCATCATTGAGTGAAAGGAGCCCATTGCTTCTTCTTATCAAAATGTCAACAAGCTGTTTGTGTTCAGGACTCCCCACGTCTGCAGGAAAAACTCTTCTCCCTTGCAGCCTGATCCACCAGAACAAAGACTCTTACATACTCCAGCTTACTGTTTCTCAAACGAACAAAACAATCAGAAGCAGATGAAATCCTTGGATTTTGAGGTCTTTCTCTCCGCGGTGGCCTCCTTCCTCTTCATGCTCCTCTCACTAGTTAATTGCAGCGCTGCCACATGGGTGCCATGAAGCCGGCCTGCGGGGCTGTTATTACCTCTGCCCTGTCATTAGCTCCTGCGCTGCACTCACTTAAAGCCCGGAAAGAGCTGCAGCTCGCATGGGACACAATGAGGATCAGTGCTGTCACATTCCCTACAATCACAGTTAACATCAGGAGCAAGTAGCCAGGATCTTCCTGCTGCCGATCTTTCATCCCCTTGGGGGGAAAAATCTGGACCACCTGATACAACTTCTGTTCTTGAAAACTGGACCCTCAAAGCTGCACTGTCTTTAAACCAGGCATGAAAGGGGTGATGTCTTTGCCCATCCTTGTTCAAAGTGATGGGCAGGGTGAAATCTAGGACAAAACAAGTGCACTTACCACCACTGAGCAGCTTCATGACCAACCACAGCTCATCTTTCACTACAAACGAGGTGTAGTAAGATACGATGTTGGGGTGATGGCACTGGCTCATGGCTTGAATCTCTTTCTGTTAGAGGAAAATAGAAACGCAGGAGTCAAAACATCAGATAACTTCAATACAAGCGGTTTATTAGCCTTTATACATGAAATTCAATTTTTTTCAAATTTGTTTTGGTAACTTTTATTAGCTCCACTCCACTCCAGTTTTATGGTGTGTAATAACTGTGGTAGCAATGTGAAGGCGTAATCTGCCTTCATCGAGTTTTCATCCAAGCTGCTGACTCGTCTCTTCTGCTTCCCACAGAGAGGTATGAGAAAACCCTGGAGGAAATAAACTGAGCACTGTCACAATAAACGCAGTTTCATTCATTTGATGCAGCAGCTTGTCCTGATGTTTGGTGTGATGCTTAAGATCTTAATGACGTCAGAGAAGAAACAGACTGGTTCAATGTAATGCATATCTGTGCAGGAGCGAAAAAACAGCCGGTGCTCAGCTCTTTATGCAGCTGTAAAGCTCCCTCTGTGTGTGTTTGTGTGTGTGTGTGTGTGTGTATTTGAGAAGCAGGGGAGCTGAGGTAATGCTGGCACAGGAGTCCAACTCATCACATCAGCACCGGTCCTAAAAGTCATCTGAGGATAGACGAGCTTCCGAGGGAAGAGAGAGTGTAGCTGACTTCTGAGTCGGGAGGTTTTGCTCCTGAATGCTGGACATATGACTGAACCCATAACAAGCTCCTTTTGACCCTTTCTAACACTGTGCTTGATGCTGTAATTGTGCATATTTCCAGTATAACACTGGAAATGTGTGCCTTAAGTCAATTAAACTCAAAATAACTGTGCCAGGGACCCAAATCTCATTTGTCTTTGGGTGGATAAATATTCCTGTAAGAAAAAGGAACTTGGATGGCGTTATCTTTAGGTGGCAGTTTTATGTTTTACTATGTTTTAAACATGGATACAGTAACAATGCTGGGTGTTCATACCAAACATGGAGAAACAACTTTATATTCAAATGTTGTACAAATCCCTGAATCTGACTTTTAACTGCTCAAAACAGACCATTACAAAAAAAGAACATGATCTTCATGAGATTTAACCTGCAAAAATGATGAGGTCATCACATATGGATCTCTGAACTGGTTTTTGACATGTTGGAGGAGCAGACCTCACACACCATACACTGCGTTCTATTTGTACTCGAAAGCCTGAATTTCCAAGTTCCGAGTGGGAGCACCGAGCGGGAGCACCCAGCTGGAACGCCCCCCGAGGTTGGAATTTCCGACTTGTAAGTCGGAGCACCCACACCAACCCAGAGTTCCTAGTAGGAAATTCCGAGTTCGGGGGTAAACAGTAATTAAGCTCCTGTTATATTCTTTTTATTTCAGAATTTCTGACTAGTGAATGTCGCAATAAATCAGCCTTATATATAGTATTATTCAATCTTTATAGAAATACTGCTGTTTTTCCGTCTTGGCAACGGGAAACGCTGAACTCAGAGATGACATCACTCTCACTTCCCGACTTTCCAGTTCAGAGTACAAATGGAGCGCAGCATAAGTTCTGTCCCCAACAGGCTTCCAAAGGGCAGACCAATCAGAGGGAAGGGGGCTCGAGGAGCAAGGAGCCTTAAAGAGACAGTTGCTAAAACAAAGCGGCTCAGATAAAAGCTGGAATAAGGGATTTGTAAAATACCACTGTGAGGAAAATTGGGGTCTTTCTAAATCCCTTATTTGAAATTATGTACAGCTACTACAAGAGTACCAGAGATGGTAAAAAGCCCCCAAAATAAAGACAAAAATAATAAATACCTCTCTTTAAATTCAACAAAAACAATGTGTTTTTTTATTTTCTTTATTGGTTAAAGTGTTGAAACGTAAATTATCCAATTTTTTCTCTTTTGGAATCATCTCATGACTAACCCACATCAGTGCACCAAACATTTTAGTGTTAAATTCTTTATAAACTAAGACTCTTTGAAGGCTGTGATAGTTTTTTAAATTGATGTAACAAAATGAAACTGTTTCAGCCTCTAGACTGATTTTAGGGATATTATTCAAACATTTCTTTGTAAATGAAAAAGAATATTTTAACATAACAGGAATTATTGGCCGATTAATGGAAAATAATTTCAAGTTGTCCATTTTATGGTACCAAACTTGTTTTGTAACAGTTTCTCTTTGCACAGTTGGATAAAATATTTGATGTATCATTATTTTGAAATCAAGCTGAGTTCTTATGAGTCATCCATGACAACACCATTTAAATGCTAAAAGATGGGTAGACACATTGAGACATACTTTTGATTGAGCCAGGCAAACGTTTTCTGTCCTCTCTGTCTTTTTATTGAACAAGAGCTGTTCCCTGTCTGTGTTGGTAACACAGAGGTAGAACCAATATTGACCTTCACATCTTATTATAGGTTCCCTTACTAATGATCATAACTCCAAAATTTAACAGCGCTGTTTGCAATAGCTACTGAGTGCAACATCACGACAGGTGTACCACAAGCCCGTCAACTGAGAAACCTCAACACTCGAGCTGCAAACATTTGTTCAAAGCATCAATCAATAGATGCTTACGGGGTCAAGAAGTAAGCAATCAGAGCCTGATGTTCTGTCAGCATAAATGCCTGCTGTACACCGCGTGCATTAGCAGCAGTATGCCTTTGCTGCGGAGTCATCACTATTGAGCTTCAGTGAGTGCTTCAGGCCAGGGGGAGCTAAAGCAGGCAGGTGACACCTTAATGCCTTTAGAGAGCACTAGACAAAAGGTTGTTAAGAACTAAACTGAGTCATAATAGGGGTGGGTACAGCAGGAGAATTAGACTGTGACATGTACAGGCATGTTTAAAAGCTGAAAGATCTGTGGAGGACAACAATAAGAGGAGGTGTCAGTCAAAAGTTAAAAAAAGAGCCTGAGCAAGCTACAATTTCAACAGGTGAGCCCACACACAGTCCTCCCTCTAAATTAGCGCCTTTTTTGATTATTAAGCACTCTCATAACTTCCAGTCTGTTGAGCCAGACGGCGAGCTCCATGGGATGTCCCCCTGCCATCATTCTTTCTATGGCTGAGACAGAACAATAATGGTATCGCCCGCTGGCTGCTAACCCCCTCCTCTGCTCTGCTCTCTGCACAGTGGAAGAGGCAGGTCACCGCCGCTCTGTAGGCCAGGGTAACCCCAGAAAAGAAAAACAATAGGATATCAGGGAGGATATCGTGCCCTGGCAGTTGGCAGGTTTCCCCATCTTTTCCAGCAGACAATGTGAGAATCAGAGAGTCTCTTTGTTGTGGGAGATTAGGTCACTGTAAAGCTCTGCTGCTGCAAAGACAAGGGAAATGTTCTCATCATGAAAACATATCCACATGACCTCTTCCTCTCTTACCTTCAAATTCAAACCGGTGTAAAACAACTTTTGGAAGTATTTCTGCATGACGTCAAAGGCAAATACTGAATGGTTCTGGACCCTTCCTACACCCTTAATTCAGAATTTATGACATCTTTAACAAAACCGCTATTACACTCTCTCCATACCTTTAATAGCGTTTTTAACCTCTTGATTTTAGCCTCAACTCTTTAGCACACCATCTATATATCCTTCATTACAAGCTTAAATAGTCACTATCAAAACTTTATTACAGCCTTGTCAAAACCTAAATAAAATGTTTTCCAGACATTTTATTGCTATATTTACGTATCCCGAGTTACACTACTTCATTACACCCATAACTAGCAGTTTGGTTCACTCTCACCCAACCCTTTATTACACTCATTGCTGTTACATCTGTAGCAAAGCATTAGCTAACACTTTATTACACTCTTAACTTTACTTTAATTACATGCATTCCCAACTCTTTGTTACACCCTGTATAATACGACTTTATTACATCCATAACTAAACTTTTATTACACCCTTAACTAACCCTGTATTACGCCCATAACTGACCCTTTACAACACCTTTAAATAAAACTTAAACATGCTTTACTAACCCCTTATTACACAACAAAATTATTCTACTCCTCTGTACGCTTTACTCACCTTTAGCTAAACCTTTAATATATCTGTAACCCTAAGTTATACCCTTGACCCACCCCAATTTCGACTAAATTCAGGGTTCTTTACACCTTAACTTACCATTATTTTTAACTTAAGTTACCTTTTATATTAACTCACAAACTTTTGGTGACACTCGTATCAAACTTATTTACATGATAAACTTTTTACTTATCATTAACAAACAAAATCTTTTTTTTTAACTCTTAAGTAAACCTTTATTAAACCTTTCACAAACCCCTCAAAGATGCTATGAGGAGGATCTGTTTTGATTGCACTTCCTCGGCACCTCGTGGCCCAGAGTCTCTGCACAATGTCGTAAATTACATTTAGCGAGGCGTGTGTTTTTAAATTAAATGGAGATCCGATCGAAACAAATCTGCAAATCTACATTTTATTGATAGACTCTAAAGTTTGAACACTCAGCTCAGCCCCTGTGGTACAGAGTGATACCGACTCAAAGACTCAAACAAGTGATGCCATAAATCAATCTGGTCCTGGTCGACTCGAACTGGAAGTCAAGAAGTAGCAATTTAAAATAACCAGTAACCAGCAATATTGACGCCGATAATCTCAATTTAAAGTGTGGCTTACGATCAGGCATATATCTAGAAGGGATGCCTTTTCAAGACCACTTTTAAACTCCTCACAGCCCCTTTAAAAAACTGTTGTATGAACCCATTCCTCTAAAAGTTAAATTTGAACTTATCTGCAAACAATCTATAGTATCATAGTCTTTAAGTTCCAGTTCAGCTAATGTTTTAATAAGACTTCTAATGCTGAAACTGAAAATGTATTTTAACCATGTATTGTACAGAGGTCTTTATCAAAGAAGAGCCATCTCACAAGTCTAAAAATACAATACACATTTCAACCATGGACACAGTAGTCTTTGTATTTCTGTGGTAAAGGCTTTGTAATTCAAGGAGCTCTAGTTACTTGTGGTGCAAATTTGACAAATACCTCAGAACAATTCCGTACAGTCCAGCAAGGATCTTTAAGACCTGTGTTTAATTTGGTCTTTGTGTTCGTATGTGGGTGTTAGGGTGACATCATTCTAAAAACTCAGACTTTGAGAGCAGTCTTTATTTAAACAGTCTGACCTGAAACCACAGGTGAGACACCTCCCTGCCAGCACACACACTCACGTCAGCCTGGTACAGTAAGCTATGATTAAATTTGAGGTTCATTAAACGAGGTGCTGATGACATCAGATGTAGCACTAAAGGTGAACTGTGTAGGACATTGTTGACTTTCCATTTTTCATAATGACCATATGTCTTACACTCATAAACTGCATATCATTAGCATTAAAAAAGCTGTTTTTATTCTTTCAAATGCAGCTTTCAGATTTTTTGGGGGCTTCGAACCAAACATGAGACCTACCTTTCTCTTTTTAATGGGTATCACATTGCTTTAAAAAGCGTCCTCTAAATGTCAACCCATTTCCTGTTTGTCCAAAAGACGTCAGTAAGATAGAGAATTCTTTGTAAGATGAGTGATATAACTTGTTCATTTAATAATCAAAAATTGAGCCAATGTCTTTCATCATGTGATAGGTCTGTACATTCGCATTACCGTCCAGGGGAAGTCAAAGCTCCACACTAGACCCCCCTGAGCTGGTTTAGCCTGGGAAAGCCTCTCCAGGAAATAGACAAGTCCACGCCAGTGTGTGTTTGTCCAAGGCCTGATTGAAGGCAGTATTTGGTGCGTCTGAGGACCTTGAAACTGAGCAAAAATAAATAAATGAGCTATTGTTGCACACTGAATACAGTGCTGGGTCACAAACTGGTGCCACAGAATCACAGTGGCAGCAGACACACAGAGAGGCCACTATAGGAGCAATGTTACGTCACTGTGAGTTACTCAGAGGCTCAAACACACACTCAGTATGACCCAATCTGACTGCAGCATACACACACACACACACACACACACACACACACACACACTAAAGAGGCTCTTACTGAAATATGATCCACTAACCTCAATGTGTCTTTAACCTCTCAAGGCTTTCTAAAACCAAAAAATATTCATACAGTGTAGTGAACCCTCCACAAACAGCCCTGTAAATCAAAATTTCCCATTTATTTCAACATATAATTAAAGCCTACTGTTGTAGAAGTTATGTAATTATACTAGAGGATATTTAAACTCCACTGCTCCACACTCAGATTGTAAACAATCCTCCTCCTCATCTGATCAACCTCGAGTTATTCAAAAGCGCCTGTCCATCAAGCTGCTGCTCCAGGAATAACTACAACATACCTCCGCCGGGGGGGACACAGAGACGTGACAGATTCTCGCTTTTCTGACATTGTAGAATTTCACAGGTAGGACTAAAAAAAAACAGACTTTTTTAAGACATCCTGGCGTCGCCCTACACAGCCACTTTTTCAGAAAAGCAATCTGGGTTCAATTTAATGCTTCCTAGCCGTTTAACTGGGTACCCAGCAGGCTGTGGAAATGGAGGTGGGGGGGTGACTGAGGCAGGAAATCCGACCTCGCTGTATTCCATGTGACCGCCTGCTCTGAGAATCCGGGAGCAACATTCCCCTGATTCATCCTCCAGAAATCAGGAGGAGGGGGCAGTTGAAAGGTGGGGAAGGGCTACTCTTGGGTTTAGTGTTCCTGGTGAGTAGTGAGAAACCTGCCAGTAATCTCTAGCCTTGATCTCTCATGCACACCTTCAGGCTTACATAATATTTATTTCCCACCGGCAACTCTAACAGAGCTTTAAGATGAGATCTGGAAAAATCCATCAATCACGCTTCTGGTCTGAAGATGACAACAGCTTATTTCCCCATGTCAAACCAGAACCTGACATCTGCGGCATGCAGGGGGGGTGAATGTGGGGAAGAAAATGACAGATATCATGCAATGTTTCCCTAAATTCTACAAAAACCATATGGGTTACAGCTTTACTTATTTAAAAAAATCTGGGTTGAATTGGCCACATCCCTTTAAATGCTACTCTAAAGTAATCCTGAAAACAACAGTCACATTACAAACACAGTGGTCCTTTCACTTCTACCACAAATGTATACATGTTCACCACAGAGTGAAGAAAACAGATGTGGTCTTTGTTTCTGAAAATGTTTTTCAGCTTAACTTTTTGCATCAGGCTGGTACTCTGCTGTCAAAATAAACATTTAGCAAAGCAGCAACTTCCAGTGTTGATCTAATGAAAAGCAAACCAAAGTGAACAAAAACAAAAGCTGCAGTCCCTCAAGTGTCCACTTGGGGCTGACTCCAAAAGCAAAGAAATCCCCATTAAAGTGATACTCCGGGGTGGAACAAGTTGGGTCCTATCACAAGGTTTAGGGCAGAAATTACCCCTAGTGCAGTGTTTTTTGTGCCGCAGAAGCCCAGAGCGCTCACACCAAAAATCCCCTCCCTGCTCCTCTGCCAGTTTCCTCTGCACTCAGATGGGGCCATATTTTACTTGACCAAAAACACAAATAAACGGACTCCCACCGAAAAAATCTGATATCGGTCTGCATTCTAGATGTACAGCACTGGCCCCTATTTGATTGATTGATGTTTGATTTTGTATGCAATAAACTATGGGACATGTTGGGCCAGGAAGGATGCTCCAGCTATGTCCTCTGCAAACAAGACAAGGGGAAAAAAGACGCAGCTCATGTTTTTCAAGTCTGTGATTTTAACATTGGCTGTAATTGGATTTCCATCTTCCAGTGGACATTCAAGGAACTGCAGCTGTTTTTTTGCATGGCAGAATTTTGTAGCTCCAGATGTTGCTCAGGTCAGGCCACTCAGTTTGTCCTCAAAATTGGTGTCTTATGCACAATATTATCCATCCTTTCAGAGTTTATGTGGCTATTCATTCTTTAATTTGATGCATATTGTTGAAAAACTGAAATGTTCTGGACATGTTGTTCATTAGTTGATAAGCATAGTATACTGCAGACCATCGACAATGAGTTCTCTCTAATTGCTTTTTTAATTATTCTTATTTATGGGTGAACTTTTCCACTCTGTTTAAACGAAGAAGAAAAGACAGAAAAGCTCACATGTTGTGCAATTTATCAGGACAAACACAAGCTGTGTATAAGAACCTGTTTATCACTATGTGCAGGGGGGCTTAGCACATGTCACACACGGTAAATGATGTGTTGAGGGTATAAAGACACAACATGATCCTCAGGAAGGTGTCCCATGGGGGTCTTATAGTTTCCTGGCAGTAAGAGGAGCCCTCCTTCAGAGAAGCAGCACAGTGTTTGAAGTGACAGGAACGACTGGAGGAGGTCTTGGAAGGAGAGGAGTAATGAAAAGCAGAGGTAGAACTAACTCCATCCCCACACACACACAGGAACCTCAGGAACAAAGTGTTAAGAGTGATCTTGTACTGCACAGTAGTGGCTTTGTTTGATCACACATAAAATGTAATAGGGTCACAAAGGAGTCCAATTAAAATCCCATTCAGTGATTCATCCCTGTATGAAGTCATTATAAAGTGAATGTGTTCGTTAATAGGTAAAAAAAGGATCATGGGGGAGATAAGAAAAGTTTTGTCTCAGCTGGTGGAAAGGGGCGTGTCTACGTTTGATTGGCAGTTTCTGGCAGGCCGCCAGCGTGCCACCGTTCAAGGAAAAGACAAAATAAACAAACTCACGCCGTCACCAAATGTCACAAACAGACTATGTGTTGTTAGTGCTGCTGAAGCATAGAGGACCTGACCAGCATCCAACTGGACCAAGGTGACATTTGCAGGTATGTTTACATGCTGTTAAATGTGCTGCAGCTGAGCTGCTGAGTTAATTAGCTATTTCAGTGGCAAACTGACGTCAGAGGTGCACTTTTCCCTGCGAGTGTTTGTTTGTGGGCTTGTTCAACAAGGTGCAGACTAAGATGAGTGGTTGTGATTACGAGGTGGATTAGAAAGAGACTTTTGAAGAAAGACTAACATGGTTGTCATTCAATGTGTGATGAAGCAGACATCTGTCTGGCCCTCTGAATAAGTCTCTTCTGACTATTTCAGAAAATTCTGAAGTCACAGCTGGGATGTGTGCTGCAGCAGACGCATAGCTTCAGTTTTAAGTCCTCATAATTCAGTATTATATGACTCAAGCACTTGAGGTTTCGATCAGCTCTGAACAGCCTCTTTTTCACAGGTTGTGCTAGGGCTGGGCGATTATGGTAAAAATAAGAATCCTGATTATTTTAAGTGATATTGAAATCACGATTAATATACACAATTATTCATTTTTTCAAAAACTTCAGTACTGATTTAAACACAACTTTAAAGAACCAGCAAGTGGCACATACAGTATTATTGATCCACATAAGTCACACACACTGGCTGTGGCTGCACATGTAACACAAAAGAGCTAAGAAGCACAGGAACTTGGATACATCTACACTGTGTGGCATATTAATTGTTTTTCTTCGATTATATTGTTTTTATGATTGCCAGATGGCAAATTTGAAATCACGATTAAAATCTGATTAATTGTCCAGCCCTAGGTTGTGCCCATTTGAATAAAGCGTTTTGCTAAAGGAGCAACATCAAAACAAGGATGCAGGGAACATTTTTTGTTAGATATAGATGAGGACACTGTGGAAGAAGAGCATCAATTCCTAAATGTATCTCTAAACTGCTTAAAAGGGTTGGTTCAAAAAGCAGCACAAGAGCAAGACCTCCAGAAGATCTTAACAAGATCTTTGTAGAAGGAGTACAGAAGTTGACAGAGTTGGAGATAAAACGGTAGACTGTAAAATTTCTAATTGATTTCTTTTCTCAGACTTAAATCATAAAAATCCACTAAATACTTCCGTTTTAGCATTGGCAGAGAAGAATCAGCTCCAAGGGCAAAACTAAGAGGCAACATCCGGTTGAGAAAAATGAAACCTAGGTGTAAGTGATAAAAGTTGCTGTTCACCAACAATTAGCTTCAGGCTGGCTGCAGAAAGACCAGGAGTCACGTACACACCCAGCCTAATAAAAAAAAAAGTCTTTATGGTATTAAATAGCATATCAACAGTCTGGTTCAAAAACCAGCCTGCGTCTGAAAGGCTGATTTCTCTATCAGCCCACACTGTACCGTGGGTGAATTTTTTTCTCACTCAGCGGTTTGTAAGTGATTAGGATCGTTTGATTGTCCAATCAGAGACACAGCACAGCTCATGTGACTGACGGGCGCCCTGTAGCTGCTCGAAAGGAGGCTCAAAACTGGCATCATAACCAATGTTGCTGCATCTGCAGATTAGCTTCATTTCACAGTATCAGGAACAAACGGGTGATGTCGCGGGGACTACGTCCATGTTTTTTACAGTCTATGGGCGCAACCCACAAACTCATCCTAAAAATACACGTTCTTTAGGAATGTGTAAAGAACAACAACAAAATATCTACCAAACACAAATTGCCTTACATTTTGGGCTACAACAGGAGTTCTGAAGGTAAGAGTTGAGATACCAGGAGAGGAGGCAGGTCTAACACTTCACTTGTGATGTCACAAGTGGGGATGAGCATTTCATGGTAAAATCACTTTGAGCCCTGGCATCTATATAGAGAAGGGTCAACTACTGAGACTTTTTGAAGGGGACACATCATGCTGATCCCTGATTTAATACTTACATATAATATAATAAATTTGAAAAACAAGACCTTTCACCCCTGAATTTTCAAAAAATTAGATATTGTATTTTTTCTGATATCCTAGAACGAGATTTGATGCCTCTGAAAATAGGTCATTGACATTTGGCTGCGAGATTTCAACCTTCATGACGACACGAGGATCCTCTCTTTTTATTGGAGTAATCTGATAAAGCAGCTCCTCCTCTGTGATGTCAGTTAGTCGGTTTGACTCACCACACTGAAGCGTCCTGAGATGATCTGTGTCGAGGTGGACTTTCTTCCTCCTGAGCTGCAGAACCGCCCGGGTCTGACTCAGGGTCCAATACAAAAGGACGTATCCTTCACTCTGCCATTTTATTAGTGCTATCAATGCCTTACGGTGAAGTTTTGGCAAACAGCAAACTCGCTTGGTCTGCTCCATTCAATGTGGCGATTTTGTAAATACTGCCATGCTGCAAAGACCGCCCCCTGGCTCTACCCCCTCCACCCCTCTGATAGAACTAACCAATCGGAGCGCAAAGGGCTGTGACGTTGCGAGGTTACTGGAGGTAATTCTCGAAACAGAGCGTTTCAACAAGATCTTCAGAATGGCCTAAAATAAGGATATTGAGAACGCTATTGTGGGGCAATGAAGGAACTAAATGACTTGTACTGAGGGCAGAAATGCTTTGCAGGCATCCTAGTCTGACATAGTAAAAAGGAGAAACAAGCATGATATGTCCCCTTTAACTTCATCCTTTGTGTTTTGATGTGGTTGCCATTCTTCTCCTCCTGTGGGCTAATGCAGCTAGCAAACAACTTTAAGACACACTACACCTGCCAGACCACAGTCTGATAAGAATACCGTACTACAATCACGCAATAGTAGAAAAAAAGGAAAGTGTGTCTTTTTTTATAGTAAGATAATATTCACAATAGTGCTTTATTATAATAAAGTAATGAATATTAAATGTTTCAATAATCATAGCCCAAGTAAGTGAGCACCGCCTGACACCAAAGTGAGCAAAAATACAGAAGAGTTCGTTTTTTTTTTCAGGGTTTTTTTCCCCCCTTGAGGTGTGTTCCCTCTGCAGTGAT
This sequence comes from Halichoeres trimaculatus, assembly GCF_033239565.1. Lineage (NCBI taxonomy): Eukaryota > Metazoa > Chordata > Actinopteri > Labriformes > Labridae > Halichoeres > Halichoeres trimaculatus. Next base: position 12,718,158 of record NW_027437196.1, read on the forward strand.
GTGTGTCTTACCAGGAGTTCATCCATGCTGGTCTGGCACTTCTCTAGGTTGATGCGTTTGATGGCCACCTTCTCCTTGCGTGGTAGACAGTACGCTGCTTGAACCACCGCGGTGGCCCCACTCCCTGAAGCAGACAGCAAAACAAGAAATGATCACTCCACATATGATTCAGCCAGGCAGTAAAAGTCTGTCCACAAATTCCATTTTTATTCACATCCTTTGGCTTCCCAGTGCCTCGTCAAGCCTCTGTCTCCATTAGAAAGTGTCTGCTATGGGATAATAAACTTTTATCATTACTTAAAACCCTCTGGGGTTTAAGGGAGGTTAAGTACAGCTCTGCTCAGACAGTTTTTCCGTTTTTGCTTTCGGAAAAGCTTAACTGTCTGTGCAACAGTTATGAATCAGCTTTTCCAAATCCCACCTGATGAAACAGGCCTGATTGGGGCAGTGACTCTGAGCATCAGGTGGTTTTGAATGGAGGACTATGCCAAGGGGAGTTTTAATGCAGTCTATACTTTACCCTTCCAGAAATTAAAAATGATGGCCATCTAAAAACCATTTGGAAAACACAATTTAAAGAAGTTTTGAGCCTTGACACTTGAACTCTTTCATGCTCTTAAGAGTCCGTGTAACACTGAAGGAAACAGTGAAACCTCAAAGGCTAAAATCCAACAAACAAGGCCTATCTTTATTTGAACAAATGTCAGGAAAATCTTTTCCAGAAGAGCAATGCCTTTTGTTTCTGCTCCGTGTGCACTCACTTCACTGCCCCCTCAGTGCTCTTATTCATCGCCATGAAGGTACAAACACACACACATGCACACTGCTGTTTCCACAAGATCTCTGGTGTATAGGTGACGCTGAGCAAAGCTGGGAGTGCACGCTCCTCTGGCAACAGGCTTCAGCTAGTGAGAGAGTGAGAGGTGAGTCGGTCGACGTTCCAGTAAGCTTTTCCTAACCTCCCTCATCTTAGCTATGCCCAAATATTAACAAAGTACTCATTGTTTGGAGTTTTCATTGAGCCAGTGGTGTGTGGAGGTTGAAAAAGGAGCGATATTAAAAAGGGAAAAAAGTAGCTCCCTGATATTAATTAAAAAGTAAAGCTGTCCCTGAAGACGTAACCGTTTTTATTTCACTTTTTCAGCCAAGATAATTAGGACTCGGCTGGATGGAAGAAGACTATAAAACAGGAGAAAACTTAATACAGAAACACGGCACGCTAACTTCTCTGAGATAAAACCCATAAGTTGTTAATTTCTTGTAATTTCCCAGAAGTTGGGTTGTCACTGTCACTCAAGATGGTTGAAAACTGTTCCACATAGGAACTTTTTGAATAGGTTTGATAAAAAATATATTACAAAACCCTTCTTTATCCTTTTTCAAACACCTCTGGGCCATCTGCCTGTGACCTCTCTTGTTTTATGTCATTACTCATTCCTTACTTCTCCATCGTTATTGGGAACCTAAGATCTATCTCCAATAAGATGGACAAGCTAGCTGTGCTAACCCAGCAGCAGAAAGAATACCAAAAGGCAGAGTAGGATCATGCTATTCACAGACATGGCTAACAGAGCTAACACCAGACACAGACGCCACATTGGAAGAACTTGGATATGGGAGGGAAAGACTGAACAGTCTGCTGAAGAAGTGACTGGCTGAACCGGAGAATGATGGACAGGCTGACATCATCTATCTTGTTACGGACATTTTTGCACTTTCTATACACTTTCTTACTTTTGTTTTCTTGATTGCTGCAGTGACTCCTCCTGAATGTCCCCACAGGGATAAATAAAGTATTTTCTATTCTATGCTACTTCTCTGTAGTTCACGACAGTGAACAAACATGTCAGCAGCAGAAAGAGGTTTTGTAGAAGAGGATGCACTTCATCAATCTCTCTTTCAAAGATGACACCACTCGCTCTACCCCTCAGGCATTCCTGTAACTGTAACACTGGACTTTTACCCGACCCGTGTCCAGCTCTGTTTTCACAGTGCAGCACAGAGCAGAACCTCCAGACAGCGTAGGTCACAACACCGAGGGTTTTCTGCAGTATTTACAGCACAAACAGTTGTCTACCGCTATAATGAGCTTCAACTCATCCATGCTGTCGCCAATAGCCTCTGAAAACTTCAAGCCTGTTGAATCTATGTCTGACAGCTCATGTATGATTTACAAAACTTAACTGAACCGATCCAGGCAACCAACTCTTTTTGTGTGAAATTAACCAACTCTTTTTTGCTGCTTCACAAGTCTACAGGGTATAAAAGTAAAAATTGAATATAAACTTCTGTACATGCTGAAGCTTTGTTTTGCTTGTAAACTTTTAAACATTTTAGATTTTAAATAAATACTGGCTTCAGTAATTTCATCTATTCACTTTTTGCCTTTTACCCAAAAGATTATTAGTCTTACCCCACAGCAGAACACACAGGTTATTATTTAACACTGGTATCGGATCGGTTTCGGAACCAGAAAAGTTGGATCGGTGCATCCCTACTATAAACTCCTGAATATTTTACAATGCCCCTTGGAAGACACGACCATGGACTGTAATAAAAAATGGACTTCATCTTGCTCGGCTCGTAGTGAGGTCTCCACAAAAACTGCTCCCCCTGGTGGCTGGCTGCAGTATAGGTTAAAAAAATGCTCTCCAGTCATTCCAGATGAGCTATGGTCAAACTTAAAAAAAAAAAAAATACTCCTTGTAGAAATGTTTCTCACATCCAATTAGTGTGGTGATTTGTATTCAGGTCCTCTTTGTTCTGAAAAGTTTTGTTTTCATTAGTTATAAGACGTTATAAACAAGGTTTTACACCGCATTCAACGATGATTGACAGCTGCCGTTCTTGTGTATTTTTTTCGGGGATTGTAGAATATGTCGAGAGGTAGAGTCAAGAAGTGATTAGACTCTCGAGAGAAAAAAAATGATTATTATTTTCGTCACCCTGCTCCACTCAGATTCTCCCAGAATCCCTCACAGTCTCTTCTGCACAGACTCTGGCTGCAATTGCTACCAATGGCGCCTGTGATGGGGGAAGTTTGGCTTCAAAAGGGTACAATGGTAAATGGCGGAGCCACGCTGTCCGTTCTATATACAGTCTATGGACATGACCAAACCCAACCCTTGCTCACAAGAAAACTTTTCAAGATCACAAGAAAGTTTTCTGCACGCAAGCGACGGCCTACCATCTGACCAACCAGTGCCTGACTGTCTTCTTCCTTTGATCAAAAATGGTAGAAGAGGAGTCACTTGAGCTTTATTCCAAACTCTATTAAGAGACTGTTTTTGCAATATTCAGAAATGGAACGTCACCAATTTTTAGGACCTCCGGTTTGTTGTGGTGCAGGAGCTACACCAATATCGATCATGTGATTGCTTTAATTTATGAACAATACAAAACATAAGTCCAGTTCCTCAGGAGCAGGTAAAACTGGCCCGATTTGAGGAAAATACAAGGAAAGTTGGTTGTATGTCAGTAAGGAAGAAGTAGTTTTAGCATTTAGGTGGCATGGCAGGTGACACTCTTGCCCATGAGAGCGCAAAAGTTTGCAATAAGCGCGTAATATTTATTTTAGTTGTCTTTTTATTAGGAGAAGCACAGTTTATTTCACCTTACACATAGCTTTCAGTATCCATCAGACTTTCTATTAGGGCTGCACGATTTGGGGAAAAGGTGCGATTTGCGATTAGGTGGACAATATTGCGATTGCGATTGTGCTTGCGATTTAATAAAAAAAGGTGTGTCATGATGAGTCTACTGACTTGCTTGGTTATCATGGAGAAAAATCTGAATTGCATGTACTGACATTGCGATTGCGATTGCGATAACCTCTTTTGCGATTACATAATTGCATGTGCTGACATTGCGATTGCGATTGCGATAATCGTGCAGCCCTACTTTCTATCAAAGGTATTTGTCCATTTTATTTATTTTTTCCCCTCTTATCCATTGAGATTCAGAAGAGACTTGTGCAGAAAGTATAAGTGACTTTGTCCATAATGCTTCCCCAGATTTTTTTCCCCTTAAAGGTCGTTTCACTACACACTATAACATGAACCACGGAACTGGGGAGCTCACCACTTCTAGATTAAACAAAAAAATTAGAAATAAAAAACAATGATAAGCACGTAATATGTCTTTTTATTCTTCGCATTTTTCCTTAAGCACTTTTTGTGTGTTTTTTAACTGAAGATGTATCTGTTCACAAAAAAAAGTAAGAAAAAATTGCATCAGAAAATAAGCATGACCAAAAAAAGCATTGTACTTAACAGTTTTATCAGTGTCTCTACAGCTTGAGCTAACTCTGTGTAAGGTAACAAACTGAGGGGAAAAAATAGTAAAGTGACCACAACTCAAAAATCATGTTGTATCTTGAGCTGAGTGTATAGTAACATCCCTACCCTGAGGAGAGGAAACAGTAAAGGTTACTTTTAGCATCAAACGTCAAAGCAAACATTTTAAGTGCCATCAAATGAAAACTTCTGAGGATGTTTGCCTCATCTCTGACCAATGCACTGAACTTAAAGGACCTCCACAGGATAAAAATATATATCCTCTTGCTCCGTCAAACCACCAGCACCAGCACCAGCGGCAGATATACCAAACAAACTTCTGGAGGCAGGCCAGTGGTGGCAGAGCTCAGCCCTGGCCGGACCACAGGGAGCCAGTTGCCCTGTCCACTGCGGAGTGTAAATTCCTCCACACAAACAAACAGCCAGTCGTCAGGGGTGGCTGCCTGGGCAAGCAAGCAGCAGAGTGTGTGTATGTGTGTGTGTGTGTGTGTGTGTGAGGGGAGGATGTTGTTTGATTTGCATGAGGCAAGGTCAAAGGTCATCAGGGTTTAACAAGCTATTTAGACCAAAAAAGCACAACTTCCAAGATTAGCGCAAGGTTTTTCTGCCAACACTGGTCATGCCTCTGCAATTTTGCATTAAACTCAAAGCTTCACGAAGCCTTTGAGGCTCTCACCAAACCTGTAAACTGAGTAATGACACTGCAATGCACACAGGGGGGGATATGAACGATCCATGTCATCATATTCCCAAACAGACTCCAGTTGTGGAGCGTTAGATATAAACACTCATCACAGAAGCATCTGATTTGATGAATTAACCAACACATAGTCATATCAGCGTCCACTATCCTCTGCATCTCAACAAAGCTCTCCCATCCCTCTTAAAAACCAGCACAGCAGAAGTGCCAGGGCCAACATCTCATCTGCTTAACAGTCTGGCACAAATATAATGGCTGCATATCAAACAGGGGTGTTTTTTTCCTCTCTTTTGTAAATTAATTCAGCCATAAACTGATCAAAAGCACAAAGTGAGTCAGCTCTTTCCGAGTATAAACCTTCGAGAAAACTTCAAAGTTTATGGGAGCATCGGCGGCTAAATTCAATCTGATGATTAAGTTACTACATTAGACAAAATCAAATGAAGATGATCTTGGTGACAGCTGGAGATGTAGCATACTGATGTGGCTGAAGGATTCTGGGTTTTCAGTATTTAGGTCTTTTGATTTCCCTTTGTTTCAATGTTTTATTCCTTTATTTTTTTTCACCATTTAATTTCTGCTTCAGGTGATTTTGCTCTTGCTTATATGAGCTCTGACTTTTGCCTTTAAGTTAAAAACTGATCACTGATACTGATCCGATTCGAATGTAGTGTTAATTCAATTCTCTTTTTTTCAATATGCAGATAATACTGAGAATTATGTTTTGGCAACATCAGACATTTCTAACTTTGCGAAGCAAAATGACAACTGAATGTATAATTATTGTATGGGATTATAAATGTGTGACATTTACTTATTAGACATCAGTGCCAATTTTCTTAATTCTGGGGGATCAGTGATTGGCCCATCCTTACATATGAAAATGATCTTATATACCTCACAGTCTGACAGCCGGCCTTTGTTGCTTTTTGCTCTAATTCCTAAAACTCATGACACTTGATTGGTTAAGTAAACATATAGATTGTATTGTTTCACGGGTATTTTTCAATGACTTCCAATAAAATAGGATCAGAACATTGAAGATAGATGCTGTCAGTTAAAAAAAAAACAAACAAACAAAAAAATTGCTATTGGCCCAAATCAGTATCCGCAGGTCAGGTTTTTTAATATCGGTGTTTGGCCAGAAAATTGTGATTGGTGCACCCCTAGTACTGATCTTACCTTGGAAACCAATATTCCGTCTTATTGCATTGCCAACATTGCTCAACAGCCGTCACACTGACGAGACTGCCTGCAGTCTGCTAACATTTTTATCGACCATATGAGGGCAAGACAATATCAAAATGCCAAAAATTCACCAGTTCAAACATCATGTCCCGAGTTGCTGAATAAATACATTGGATTCTCTGATCTGAAAGGTTTCTGAAAGTCAATATGTAAACTCACACTGGATTTGCTTTGTCACGGTCCCACTATGTCCCTGCTTGTGTCCCTGCTCCAGCAGGACCAAAGCTTCCTAAATTTGCTGTTTGATGGAGCTGTGACATATCGATTAAAAAAAGAGCTAACTATGCCGAACAGGAAGTTGTGCACGGTAACCAACTAAAACACCCAGTGACTTTCAAAATAAAACCAAGAGTGTCAAAATCAAATCGTATTTAGCTTGACTATAATGACAAACCGTCATAATGAGCGGAGCCAGGACAGGAGTCAACAGGTTTGTGGTTTTAGAGCCCAACATGAATGAGAAGGGAAGGGCGGGTACTCCTCAGTATCCCTACTCTAGTTGCCACATGGAGCTGGTCTTCAACAGAGAGGAGCTGGACCAAAGATGCTTCTGGTGAATTCATGGCATAAGAAGCTACTGGGCCCCAATCATCTCTGAGGGGGAAAAGTAGAGCTGTCCTGCAATCCAGGCAACAGCAGCTGACTTGGTGAGAGCATCGCTAAGCTACCGATTGCCATGAGCAAACTCCATCAGCGGCAGTTTTAATAATTGCGTTACCATTGCCTCACTGATGTTTAAGGGTTTAAAGCTAAGAGAAAGAGAGCTGAATGAAGACGTAGATGTCAACATTTCCCAGAGAAGTCCCTTTCACCTTGCATTATTATCATCAATAAAAGGTCAGTTTGAATGATATAGATAAGAAATGAGCAGGCTAAAGTTTCAACTTGACCATGAGGTAAATTTTTCGGTTAAATGCGAATTTATCCTGCTAGTAGAGGGACAATTTCTTTAAGCAGTCTAAATTTTTCATTTGTAAATCAATAAATCATTTCTACAACATTCTTACTCAGCTGGTACCTGGGTAACAAGCTATAAAGTGTATCATAAACAGGTGTTTATTCAAATTAGAAAACCCCCTGGCTAAGACATCTTTCTCTCCATGTCAGGATCCCAATTTCCATAAACACCTGCTCACTATACAATTTCTATTTAACATCAGCTGCAGATTCTTGGCAGTTATCTGTGTTAAGGCATCTCTTGACTTATTCCCTTCCCATGCGTTAATTCTGAATGTACACACTCTTACAGCTCTACCTGTTGTGCTCTACTCCAGATAGTAAAGTGGGGGAAACATTGCCAAAACAATCATGATATTTGTATCTGCAGTCAGTGTTTTCTGTAAGCATGTTTTCTCATAACAGGTTCAAGCTTGGCATGAGGAGTCTCATAAGCGTGATACTATGAAGTGGTGAGTGAATGAGACATGCAAGACTGCAGCTTTCCCCCCATCGTGAACCTAACTGTTTAAGCCTAAATACACAACTAGGGGTTGGCATCAACACATTTGTTTGTTCTTCTAGTATTTGACCTTTGAGTGTGATTTGTTTGCATTCCTTCTATTCAGGAGCTTCTTTAAGAAGCCTATTAAATGCGCATTATGGGGAAACACAAAGGAATAGCACCAGAGAAATAATTGGCTTACAAAGGATACAGATAAAGCTACAGCATTACACTTAATTAAAATTATTAAAGTGGCTCAAAGACCATTAAAATACCAGGAGGCTATTTAAATCTTATGGTTTCATTAAAGAGCTGTTAATCCCATCATCTAGGCTCCAAACAAAACAGTACGTTGCATAATCTGTCAATATTTACCTAACGAAAAAAATGGAGCCAAGAAAACTGAAAGGCCTGGTAAAGGTGGAAACAGGACAGTCACAACAAAAGACTACACAGAGCCCACAGGTTTGATGTTTTATCAGATTAGCCTGATTCAGCTTCCTCTTGAAGTAGCTCAGCAACTGCTCTCAGTTCATCTTTCCTGCCCTCTCCAGGCCAGTTTGGTGCCTGACGTCACTCATCTTTTATTAAATTTCCTCTGCATACCTGGCTGACATTTCACCTTTTTCAAAAGTTACAGTGGTAAAATGTCACACATATGACAAAGAGTCCTGGTAGCTTTTTGAGGGAAGTTCCCCGGATATTCTCCAGTCTTTACCAAAAACTTGACATGAAATCAAATTAAAGAACAGCTAGCCTCAGGGTGTTTTCAGATCTAATCGCAGCCCTGAATGTAAAAAACGATCCGTGGGAGAGGATATGTAACAGGGAGGAGACACGGTTGCTGCTGGATACAAACACTGGGAGCAGAAAGTTTCCAGTCCAGATTTGCCAACACAAAAGATCCACGGGTCTGATCCAGAATGAGAGAGTAAGCCATGGGCTCTGTCCAGTATGATCTGATGCTCAGCGGTGGTGAATAGAGTGGGTGTGATCCATATAATAACACGTCCTCTTTCCCTGGGGAAGTTGCAAAAACAATGAGCTTTGCTGGGCATGCTGGGTATTCAGGGCCATCCTTATAATACCAAGCTTTCCAGCTGAGCAGAAGAGCCGCAGAAAACATCCCTTTGGGGTGTTTGAAAGGATTATACAGTATCTCCCCAACAGTTTCAGCCAGAGCGAGGGGTCAGAGGCAGGTTAAGGCGCAAGAGCTGCTGAAGACTGAAATAAAGCTGATCGAATTTCAACTTTATAGAAACACTTAAACTGAAGTGGCTGAATGATATTTACTGGCCAATATTATCGAGCCAATATTGACCAATGAGTATATGGATTAATCAAAAAAAAAACAAAACATAAGCTATTGAAAACAATGCTTTGTAGATACTCCTAGTTAGCGCTTTAACTTCATAGTTTACATGGGTGGTTGACTGATTCAATAGTCTTTAGGAACTGTTCTACGATTAATCAACTAGTCACTATTGGTGCGTTCCATTTGTACTCAGAAGTCGGAATTTCAGAGTTCCGAATGGGAACGCCCCCCCAAGGTTGGAATCTGACTGGAGAGTCCGAGCATCTTCACCACCCCCAAATTCCCAGTAAGGAATTCCAACTTGAGGGTTAAACAGTAGTTAAGCTCCTGTAATACTCAGTTTATTTTAGAATTTCTGACTAGTGTTTTTTGCAATAAATTAGCCATACGTATTATTCGGTGTTTATATACAGAAATACTGCTGTTCTGACAAGTTTTTTGACTTGGCAACTGGAACGCTTAAACTCGAATATTACATAATTCCCACTCATGACTTCCCAGTTCCGAGTACAAATGGAATGCACTCAGTGCTTCTTTTTCTGTAGATTTATCTCATGCTAGTATGGCCTGGCAATGCATTTGACCTCAGTGTTGTTAACTATCTCAAAGACTTTACAGAACTTGAGAGAAGGCTGTAGTTAAATGTTATTACTCTGGTTCTGAATCTCACAGAATTAAAACTAGTTTTACTGGTACCTGGTACCACTTTCTTGTTGTTGTTGTTGTGTTTTGCTGCTAGCAAAAGAGCTGTCAGAGGGGCTCCAGTCACTTTGTGTCAGTTATACAGCACTAAAGCCAGACCTTGGTAAATAAAAAAAGAAAAAAATTAAATTATAAAATAAATTCATGTAGGAAATGTGGGAAAATGTCACATGAAGTAGGGCTAAACGATATGGCCTAAAACCAATATCTCCATATCTTTATGCTATATCGCAATACACGATATACATCTCGAGGCTTTATTATTTCATAACACAGTCTAAAAAGCTTTAAATTTTCAGATTGTTGGGAAATTAACCCAAAACCAACAGATCTGCATATGCCATCAAGTTTTACACTTTTAATTTAAAGCAAATATAAACATCAACTGAAAATGGACACATTTCTGCCCAAGGCTTTCATCTGCATTTTCAATTGTCCATAAACATCGCCACATTGGCCGTCATGTCCAATTAACAAGGTAGATATGACACTTTTAATGTGCCTTTATTATGTACAAAAATGTGAAAGCTTGAAAATTTCAAGCTTTTGTAATGGTCCCTATTTCTTTAGGTAGAGAAGCAGCAGAGTATTTGGTTGTGAGCACTTTCTTTAGCTTTGGCTTCATACATACATGGAAGTAGTTCATAGCTTATGTCAGGGGTGGCCAACCAGTCAGAGAACCAAGAGCCACAAAAATGACCATGGTACTACAGAGAGCCACGTCACACATGTGGTCTTACAAACACACTTCCTCTCACACATAAACAAAATGACATAAAATGAAATCAATAGATTTCCAATTTTTAAAGCAAGGTTTATTGTGTTTGTGTGTTTAAATTTGTACTAGAGAAGAGAAACTGAAACTTAAGTATCAATCCCAACTAATCCCAACTTTGGCATCCATATATAGATTTATATAGTTTAGATTGATTGGCACACCACGACTCATATATTTTTATATGAATGGATCGAAGAGCCACACACCAAAAGGCAGAGAGCCACATGCGGCTCGCGAGCAACAGGTTGGCCACCCCTGGTTAATGTCAATTTGTGCCCTGGATTTAACCAGAGAAAAAGAACTTCTTTCATCCATTTAAGTTTTTTCATAAGTCAGTGTAGCATCTGAGAATAAACAGACTGTGAGGAAATAAAATAAAAACAGACTTTGTAATCAGTGAGGAGCTTTACGTAGTTAGACCAGCGCAAGGAAGGATTGAAAGGCATTCAATGTGTTACCTACCACAGCAGTCAGATAAAGATCTAAATTAAAAATGTACACTTATATTTACCTTCTTACACGAACAGTGGAATGTTATAAGTTGATAATTTGCAGAAACTGAAACTGCATCCGTGTTTACCCACCCACCTCCCTGAATACACACTCCAAAACAGCAGCACAGCCCACCCCCTGGCTGAATGATTGTGCAATTTTTCAGAATACTCCCTCCAAACACGACCCACACTGCTGACTCTACGGCTCAGACGTTTCCCCGGTGGTCTGGTGATGCCAAGAGAGGATTTTATCTCCTTAGTTTGTCCAGAGTGAGATTCATTCTTCACTGTGATTCAGAAATGAGCAACATGTCAAGGGAACTCCTGACTGCAAATGTCAGGATGGTGACCGGAGAACAACTGTGACAGGAAGTGACTCAAATTCAGTGTGATCCCGAGTCAACACGAAGACAACAGGAAGACTATTCATTACAACTGTTAAATTGTGTTTTAGATCCACTAATTTCTCTTAATCCTTTATCACAACTCAATCAGTTACTAGAATTTTTTTTTTTAATTCCAGTTTACAGAAAATTCATTACTGAAACTATTTTCATGATCTCTTACAGTTAACTTTAGGCTGTAGTTCCACCTTGAAATACTTTCACCAGCCCCAAACCTCTGCTGACAATCTGTGTCACAACTACATACAAGAAAATGCCACAGAACTGGTTTGCCGTACAAGAGGGTCTTTATCTGTGTGCACATGCTAAATTGCCTGGAAGTATCTTGTGGGGTGCCCCAGATCAAATTTTCCAAGAAACTGAGTGATGCAGAAACTGACAGAAGTTCAGTCTGCTAAGAAAAAGCTCAACAAGGTTAATTTAGGGCGTGAAGAATGGACCTTCTATAAACACACTGAATCCCTGTAGAGGAAGCTCACACAACTTAGGTTAAGAAAACTGACTGATTCAGGAGGACAATACTTTGCTTTTATGATACATGCATGCTTTTTCATCTTTTTTTTCTGATACAGTCAGTCAAAGGTGGGACGAGGTCGGCTTTTTGTGGGGTGACACATTTCAGAACTTCACTTGTGAAAGCTGTCACTCCTCAGGCAAACAAACCTGTAAGAAATGCTCCAGGAATCAGAGAAGGTGTGACATAACTCCTGTCAAGTTGGAGGGTTTGATAGAGAAACGTACCTAAAAGGCAACATTTGTCATCTGTATGTTTTTAAAAAACACTTTTAGAGCAGACTTAAACTCACTCTGATTAGTATGCTTCACCCAGATTTATGTAAACACAACATTAATGATAAAGTTATTCATGTATTTTTAAAAAATTACTTTTACTATTTTCTGTGAGGGGTGTATAGAAGCCCATAACACTGAATAATCCTTTCCACAAAGCGCTCACATAACTGGATTAATTCAGGCAGTAAATTGCCCAAAACAATACCCTAACAGGACAGACCATGAAGAATAATCTCCAGACTCTGCAGTGGTAACATGAGTATTTTGGAAAAAGTTCAATGTATCAAGTGAATTTTAATTGGAAACGGGTGTGAATACACAGTCACACACTAACACACTCGGTATGACTTCAAGTAGTGTGGGTTTTAACCTTGGGGGCCTCATATTATGCATTAGCCATGATAATGCTATGTTTTCCTTATATCCTAATCATACCCACTTTGACCACTGACATTCAAGTATCATATGTATTTAGTACATTAAGGTATACAACATTTAAAAACTGCCACAGCACAGTCACGCTATTCAAATCTTTGACACATTATTCATATCTTTTATTGCTTGTATTGATTTTTCTGCCTTCATTTATCTATAATGATCTTAACTGCCCAGCATTCATAATGGATGGCAAAGGGAGTATCTTGTTGTACAGGGACATGTTTCCCTACTGTTAACATAACCCCCCTCAAAAAAAATTTGAATTATGGGGCTTACTAGAAGAAGAAGATGCCGTCTGTCCATGATTCTGTTTTTTTTTTTTTTTTGTGAAATGCATAAAAATTTTAGTTGCACTGGAATGCTAAGAAAGCTACTACCAGCCTGTTGCAGCACAGCTCAAATAAAGTTTTACACAAGTACCGCCCCCGACAAGGCAGATAGCCAATCATAACTAAGGATTTTGGGGTGGCATGTGGGGTGGCCAATCAGTCTATGCTGCCCCACTGGATCCGCCCCTGCATATATAAACGTAAATTCTGTTGAGTCTGATTTTTTCTGGCTGCTACGAATATAAAGCTGTTAATATTTCATTCAACACATCGCCCTCACTTGTGAGTTCATTTCAAACGTTACTGAGCCAGCTGTAAACATGAGCTACCAACTCCTGAATGAAAAAAGGTTTTACCCAGAAAATATTCGGAGCCTGGGTAGACAGCAACGTTTTAACGCTCGTTTATGACTTCAGCACAGCCCCAGCAGACGGGGAAACCGCTCTTATACCGACTTTAAGTCACAACACCGCCCGACTGGGATTGTCAACTTGCCAAACGCGATGAACTTAACCTAGCTAAGAAGAAAGATACCTCCTGCTTGCTACGCTACACAACTAATCTTAACTATGGTGATACTCCTTGATGGTGAGCTAACGGCAGAAAGTCGTACACTGTCGGTGAAAACATAGGTTAAGCTAACAAGCTAAGGATCACATACCAATCACCTCGTGCAGCTCATAATCATCTTTGTTGATGGACCAGGGTTGGGAGCTTGGGTCCTCCGACATGGCTGAGGAGTCTTCTGCGGCCGTGCTATCACTAGAAAGGTGGTAAATCCAATGGCTGTACGTAGAAAGAAGTCAAAGTAATCCAAACAGGACCAACAAGGGCGACACTTCCCCTTCTTTACGAATCCTGCAGCACTCCTGTCATTCCCAAAGTTTGACACTAGCCTAGCAGCCCCGCCTACCGCATTCCTACTGAGCAAATGTGGACCCTCCTGGCAGACATATTGAATGTGGTACGCAAGACCGCGCTGTGCACCGGAATCCGTTTGAAGTCAGGGGAGGGGAAATTAGTGTTAGCACTTGTGGCTAATTAGACTGAGCTAAGAGACGTAGCCTATGAGGCAGCGACAGAAGCTCGACTGGTAAGAAAATATTAGTTTCGTAAGCGTTTGGTAATATCAGGAAAACTTTAATTGTGTTTCAGAATTTTACTAATTGAGCCGTTGAGTAGAGATATAAACGTTTGGCTAAAAACCTGCTCCAAAGCATCTAGTTCCGCCACACCAGTAATGGCGGACCTTTATTTGGCTCCTCCCCCCCCGGGTTAGTCCTAGAAAGGCTCCTGTACCTCTCATACAGCACATAAGGTTTTTGTTTCATTTTTCTCGTATTATCACATTACACACCCATCACTGTCTCTCCTGAATTAAATATTTTTTATTAAACACGTTTACACATATGATAAGCTGATGGGGGTACCTGACAGGATGAACTCGGGGTAAACAATACTACTCTTTCTGTTTGAAAAGAGGCGTGTTGCTTCAGGAACATCCTCCCCTCTGATTGGACAGGGTCACATTCGCTGCTTTCTGATTGGATGACAATGTGTTGATTGTAAAATCAAGAGAGATGCATTGCACAATGGCGACACATGCTGGAGAAATGTATCACACAAGATTATTTATAGTACTACAGATAAAGAACATAAAAGATCAACATTTACAGCGTGGAAATCATATTTACATCATTAATACAAGATACAAAAAAATTTATTTAAAAAAAACACATGAAAAGTTATGGTATTAAGCATCATGGTGATTATGAAACAAGTGAGACAGGTGGCAGCAGACAGTAAAATCATACATGCGAAAGTATCATGATGAAAATATCACTTCCTCTTCCTCTTAAGCTTCATCTTCCTGTTGAAGTTGACTCAGAAAAAGGAAGTAGCCTGCTCGGAAAAGAATACAGCATTTATAGATAAGTAGCCTCCAATAAAGAGTTTTTGTTTTTTTATACAAGGAATCACATTTAAAAAGGACATACAAATTGGAATGTTAAGTGAGAACTTTGCTGATATTTGGTTTCCTTGTACATCTTGAGTTCCTCGTTCAGGACGACATAGGCGACACAGCAAGGATTATTTTATGTATCCATCAAAAAAGATTGATACACCAGCAGGGTGGGGTCCATAAACAACACTGCATATGTGCACTTTTAAATTTGGCAATTTTCAAAAATTTCCTTTACAGACATAAAAGGCACCTGTCAGATACAGTCCAGGGTTCAGTGCCCAATTATGGAAGTGAAAGTGCTCTAGCCAGCCGCTTCCAGAACCAGGTCTGTGTGCATGGCCTGGTGTAGTCGCATATGGTGAGGAAGCGTAAAATGCTTGGGAACTGCTTTTTCATCGGCTTGTACACCACTGGGATAAGCCGCTTATTTCTAGCCCCTGAAACAGCAAAAGAACAAAAGTGTAAGTTAGGCTTATAGAGGTGCGAGTGCACATCTGCTATTATAGAGCAGGTAGATCTTTGACAAACGCTCGTCATTACCAGGACAGAGGCTGAGAGCAAACTTGGTCTGGAAGTCACAGGCATCACTGTCAAGGTACTCGTCAGAAATCACCACCACCATCCTCTTACACCTAGACAGAGTAGAGAATATACTTGTGAGAAGTGCTGCAAACAGCTAGATCAAAAAAACAGGGAGATTTTCAGAAAAGGGGCTGATGGGCTGCTGTGTTTTCCCATCCTTATTCTCAGATGTCTTTCTCGAGTTTAAACAAACATGCCATAAGAAACTTTTGGGGATTTGTTTTCTGTTTTCATCCACATCGTCAAGTCTCAGACTGCAGACTAAAAAATTATCTTGGAGAGTGAGGACATTTAAGCTGACTTTGTGGTTCACGCCCCTGAAAAGTTTGCCAAATCTTCTCTGCCAATGCCAAATAGTTTGTTTTTTTGTTGCAAATGACTCTTATCTTGAAGACATCTCATCTTATTATAGGAGCAGTTCAGTTATGAGGAAAATTAACTTTGGAACATGGTTAACCTTTGTACATAATTTACCTCTTCTCGATGAGCTCACTAGTGATGGTCCAGACACAGGAGCCTGGAAGAACATCCCTATCAAACACACACAACTTTAGCTTGTACTCCGTCTGTTCCAACTCCTGGATCATCGTGTGGACAAATTCGAAGTCGCTCTTGCAGTAGCATATGAAGGCGTCGAAAAACTCTGGAGCACCTGTATTTAACACAGTGTACACAGCCTCATGAAGCTATATAGTGGGGTAGAAGTAAGGCATAGTTAAACAGAAATATAACAGCAAAACTGTGAGCGGGAGTGCACGCATGTGTGAGGCAAGAGCTTCTGATGAACTGATTGATTGATTTGGAGCCCTTCCTGTCCTTTTGCCTCTCTGCACAGAATAACACTACCACTGCAACCATGGGTTTGCTTTAAGCAAATATACTTGCTGTTATTGTGACCATACCAAAAAGTCACATAATCAGAATGGTTTAGATCAGAGTAAACATAAAAAGAGGTAATGGCCTCAAACTTTTTCTAAATTGCATATTTTACTACAATTATTTCAGATCAGAATTTAAGAATCTTGAATTAGGAGGAAAGCAACTCCATTTTACCACCCTTCTTAAACACCTTTCTCTGATTGGTTACATTGACTCACTCACACAGGATATGCCTTTCTCGTCAGGTATCGTTGAGCAATACATGTTATTTATGAAAAAGCTTAGAAATTTAATTATTCTTACCTTCTTCATCCTCCAGAGTAAGCCCATCTGGTGACGGCCGAGGGTCAGAGCTGTCGACTTCACGAACCTGAACCGGGGGCTCGGGCGTCCTCCTCAGACTCTCCAAATATTTTCTCACATCTTCATCTGGAACAAAGCAAAATGTTTCAAATTACAACAATCACACAGGGAAAAGTTAATTTACATACAATGGGATGGATGATAAATTGTGGATTGAGTGATAAGGGTAGGAGCTGCAGAGTATCAAACTGTGCAGTGTGATATGAAACTTTGCATACATGATAATATCACAATCCAGCAGACCTAATGAAGATGATAAGTTGTATTACAGTTATATACTGTCATTATATCTGATTTTATGCAGAATAAAATATGCCTCTAAGAGGTGAAGTGCCGTTTCCTCATTTAACAGTCATGAGTTGTCGATGCAATCAGTCAAATAGGAAGTGAAATATGGAGCGCGTTTTTATTATTATCTTTACCCCTACTGACAACACTATTTTGTAGCCAGAATTCTGTCAATTCAATTAGTCCCCCAAGGCTTTATGTGGATTAATATAGTTAGCATTAAAAGGAAGTAAAATAGAAACAGAGTACAACTTACCAATCAAAGAACGGAGATCCTCAACAATGTCAAGTCTCTCAACCTCCGTCAGTATAGACAACAGCTTCCCAACGGTCGCATCTGATTTAGATTTCGTCTGCCAGTCGTCCAGAATAGTTTTTGTAGGACTTCTCGTCCTTTCGAAGTTCTGGATCTCCAGATAGCTGTATCCCATGGCCTCCGCAACAGCCATCCAGTCCGCCGCTACTGTATTTTTGGGGTTTAAGAAAAGTCCCAGCTTATTCCTCACACTCACGTTCAGGGCGATGAGAGGGACCGACTGCAGGTCTGTTTTCACGATGCACTCCATGTTTGAAAGTCAGGAACATAGAAGAGAAATGATAGAAAGTGTGGTTTGAAGAAGTTAGTTTACCTGACAAGAAACATGGAAGTGACGCCATCAGGTCTCCACGCGAACTGCGTCACACGGGGGAGGAGACTGCCTGCTCACAGATACCACTGACTCGAATGAGCCATTACCACAGACTGTCAGAGCCTTTTAAGCATTGAGGACAAAAAAAAAAAAGTTTTTTTCACTATTTATTCGATGATTGTGTTTGAAGAAAATGTTAGGGTTACACAGCTGGCTTCTTTGGCGTTTCTCCAGGAAGCTTCTTTCTAAATCTCGCTTCCTTCAAAAACTTAAAATGAACCCAGTAAGATTTTCCAGTGTTGTGTAAAGTAGGCTATGGAGGCCTTGTTATGCCAGGACAAAAAAGAATTGGAAATTGCCCAATAAAATAAAAAATAATAGCAAAAATAACACTTGCCCACAATGATAATATAAAAACTAAAAAGTTACCAAGTCATGAGATACTTAGTGGAAATTATGAGACACTAAGTTATATTACACACAAACCCATAAACGGGGATTTGTATTAAAAAATGGAGCTAAAAAATGGCACTTGCCTCTTTTATTCATTTATTTATTATTGGTGAAAGTTATTTTCTATTTTTTTTTAAATGGAGGAAATGGGCTTCCATAGATATGCAATCTCATTTTTAAAAGTACACAAAAAAGTTTAGAAATGAACCTTTATTACAAAATACACAACATACATAAATAGAAACGTCCCAAAAATAATACTTAAGTAATGAGAAGAATATTCTTTTAAACATAAGAAGAAAATGCATGAAAAATGTCCCAAAAATCATACGCAGAGGTGTCATTGTAACTTGTCCTAAAATCTTAAAACCACATTGTGGTTTCAGTGTTGCTGCAGCATAACAGGAAACAGAAATGAAACCATACAAGGTGTTTCATTAGGCGGATCTTTCCAATGAACTGATGAAATAAAAAGAGAGGTTTACTTCAAGTTTTTAAGCATTAGAACAAACATGTATCCCCTCTGTCAATATGTCAGTGTGCCTCTCAGATTGTACAGGAACAGTCCAAGGTTATATCACTGGGGATTCCAACTTTGAGGCACGAGTTAGTGTCAGTGTTTGTTTACTTTGAGAGAGATCACAGGTTTTTTCCTCGTGAGAAGTAGAAATCTATGCCTCTGTCTTTATGTTGTTTTGGAGTGTGGGAAGGACCTTTCTTTCCTCTAGGTGAGGGTCCTGCTCCGCTCTGAAAAAGAAAAACAGAATAGATCTTTAGTTTGAATATTTTCAGAAAAACAGCACTAGCTTTGACAGTGAAAAAGTCTCAATTAATCATCAGGTATGAGAAAAAGTATTTAGAAAAATCCATGCACCATGCGGTATCATGTGGGACAAGCAGCTAAGGGACTCCTTCAAGTGGTCACAAAGTAAGACCTGAGTTGTTGTGGTATAAATATTCATTCACTAACATTCATTAAATTTGAAATGATTCAGAAGCAAGCATTTTTCATGAAGCATGAAAAGTCAAAAAACTCCATTGCACAATCTCACTAACCACTTCCCCTTTTCCAGAACACCCACCGGCTTCTTGTTCACATGTCTGCTCCACTCGGGCGCAATTACGATGGGGGTGGGGTACGTCTCACCAAGGGACACTTGTGCGTGTGACAGTGCAGCGGAGCTGAGGGTCCAGGGCGTGTGCACGTCTGCTCCTCTGATGCCCTGCAGCTCAGGGACCCAGCGCCGGACGTAGTCGCCCTGAAGCAGAGTTGACTCAATCAGTGACGAAGGTTTTGTTAAATTGTGCACAAGTTTCATCACCAGCATGAGACAGCATCACAAACTTAAGGGAGACAGTTGTGCAATGTCAGAAAAGACAGGAAGGAGACAGCTTATATTCAAACATACATTGTTGTCATAATCAAGGCCTTGCTTGATCATGTTGAACTTTCTGTTCTCTCTTGGGTCGTTTCCTATACCAGCGCTGTAAAGCCAGTTGCCATAGTTGCTGCAGACATCATGGTCGATCTTTGGAGGAAAATGCAAAATAATTAGATCAGAGTATGAGGTGAAAACAAACACAAGACATTCCTTTCAAACTGTGTCTTATCTCAAACTATACACACCAAGAGATACTCAAACCACTCGGCTCCCATCCTCCAGTCCAGGCCCAGGTCTTTGGTGAGGAAACTTGCAACATTTTGCCGCCCCCTGTTGGACATGAAGCCCGTCATGGCCAGCTCTCTCATATTTGCGTCCACAAAGGGAACTCCAGTTCTTCCCTCTGTGATCACAAACGATACACCACACTCTAAAGACACCAGTCGGATTTTAAAAGAGAGTAACTTGTGAACATTGAGAAACAAATGATGCAAACCTTTCCACGCATTGAAAAGCTTCATGTCTGTTTTCCATGGCACTGATTTGTCTTGAAGCCCTTGGGTTAAAAAATCCACAGTGAGCTTGTTTTCATTCATTAAGTGCTGTGAGTGTTAAAGTCTCTGACACTTTCTTACCTTTCACTTGAAAGAGCCTGTTTCCATATTTGACAGCCACAAACTTAAAGTAGTCCCTCCACAGAAGCTCAAAAATGACCCTGAAGACACCAGGAAGTGGATTATTAAGGACCACCAAATATATTATTCAGGAACATATTCTGAACAAAGAATGTTTTGACTGTGCATTTACATTTTGAGACACTTCTATTGTTTTTGTTAGTTTTTTTTGTCATACACAATCACCACAAGGGGCACTTTAGGTAAACCAGTACGTGGATACTACAAAAAGGGCACAGGTAAAGCAGTGATTTGGGCACCGGGAAGAACACACAGTTTTTACTGCTAGTCATCACAGTTCACACATATAACAAGTAAATTGTGTTCACTTGTGTGTTTCTAACAAATTTATAAATTGTAAAAATTATGCAGCAGTAACTTTGGATTGGACACTGGATTTTTCAAGAAAGATTTATCTGACTCCAGACTCACCAGTATGTGCTTTGATTGGCTGTTCTCTCCCTCTCATACTGCTGGATCTGATGATAAATATACCTGGGTGAAATGCAACCCCCTGCCAGCCTGCAGGTTTGCAAGTGGAGCAACATTTGCATGAATTACTAACATGAAGCATTGAACTCAAGCAGGCGTTCAGCAGCAGGGTAAATAATACAATAACACTCACCAGGGTGCAAATTTAGTGGAATAATCCACACCAATCAAGCCGTTACGAGTCTCCTTGTAGGTTGCTAATTTATTCTAGGGAAAAAAACACATAAACAGGATTTATTGCAACCACAGAATGACCTTGATGCCATTTTGCAAACAGCACCCACTTCACTTAAGTGCTGGATTTTTTTAAACTTACAGTGTCCCAGAAATAGTGCTTGAGTCTAGCCAGAGCCTGACTCTCTCCGCCGCTGCAGGGGAATGCTGAGCGGGGATCATTCGCAGGCTCTATGAGAAAATAACAAGAGCAGCATCAGTCTCATTTCATACACATTAACTGCTCCCTAATGCACATTTAGACACATAGAGTCATAAAAGCTTAATCATATAGGTGGAAATCAGCGTGCTTGCATGCTCTGTGGCGCTTAATGAGGAAATGTGTGCTCAGCAGTTTGCCTTTTGACTTCTGAAATGCAAGCACTGTAGTTTGGCTCAATAAAGGCTCTGCATAAAATTAGTGTTTTATGCCTCTCATTTTCTAACAGCATGTTAAGACATTTTACAAATGAGGCAATTAAATAAGAACATAAAGTAAACACGAAAAACAAGGCATGGAAAAGTTATGCACAAATGAAACACCCAAATAAAAGTTATAGATAAACTTCCTGCAGGGTGAAAGTAGCTGATTTTTTTTTACCCAAACAACTGTAATGGTGCATTTTTTATCATACCTGTACTATTTAGAGTAGCTTATAAAATATGTACTTTTACATGTACTTAAATATTTTGGGTGGAAAGTATAAAATTGAATCTTAAAGTAGATGGATAAAGTTCAGGCATAATTTTCCAACCCCTCATCTACAATTCGACTCCTAAAACACGGTTATTTTTACAGCTTTAATAGTTGTGAAAATATAAAGATATAAGAAATAACTAACTTCTTCAGCTATTGGCATCCTGCATTTTCTTTTTACTGATAAATCTACTCTTTTCAGAAATTTGTGTCTTGTGTAAGGTTCATACTCAAACAGTTTAACCAGTGTGCTCAACCGATTGTGACATTCTTTCTATTATTTTATTTAAAGAGAGGGTAGGGTGTTTTTTTTCAGGGTTTATTCTGTCCTTCTGGTACCTCTGTAATAGCTAACTGCAACTTACAGCTAAAAAAATCCCCTTTTCGCCACACTGGTGATTATTTCAGCATCTGTGTAATCATTGTCAATTTTAGTTGCTGTCTTTTTAAGGTCCCCACTTTCCAGACCCCCTTCCCTCTGATAGGCCAGCGTTCTGGAGGCCTGAGGTCAGAGCTGATTGTTTTGAGCAGTTTACAGACAGACTCCGGGAGTTCTACAGCATTGCTATTTTGATGTTTAAAATGTTTAAAATATGGAAAAGCTTGATACTCCCTCTTTCATGTGAGTAGAAAGCAATTGCTTTCCTGCATAACTTGTGCAGTGTTAAATCTACTGCATTCATAGGCTTTACTCCAGGTGATTTTAGAAACAGCATTGCTGAGTTTACAGCCCTCCACACATTAACCTATCCTTATTGGGTGTCTGTAGGATAGTCCGATCTCCATGCATTAACTAGGATACGGAAACACCTACAAATATACAAAAGAAGTAACACTTTATCAACCCAGAATGAATGATTTTCTGTATGACTAAAGTTTTTCTTGACTGCTTCCATTAGATTCCTCATGTAAGGGATCCAAAAGATTCTTTGGATTACTCACCTGTCTGCTCTAAGTCCTCAGCTGTAGGAATAACTCCCTCCTCCAGCCCTTGAGGGAGAGGCTTCAGCTGCTCAGGTGTTGGGAACAAAGGCCTCACACGGCTCTGGGTTTCCACAGCCTTCCTGAACTGTGTGTAAACATCAGGAAGCCTGACAAACAAAGAGGAAATGTTATGAGTTTTCCAAGATGCTTTGATGCTTTGTTGAGGGTTGGACATATCCCTTCTTACCTGGATGTGTGGGGAAAAGGCAGGTCATCTCGGTGGTACAGTGTAGAGCCCCAGCAGGTGTGAACTTTGACCTTCATTTCTGTGCACACATCTTTCACTTTTTTCTCTACGTTCAGTTCCTCTGAGGTTACCTAAAGCGTGAATGCATGACAGCAAAATGTGCGTTCAAGTCACATGTCAACATTTTAATGCAGTGGTGTCTAAAATATGACAAGAATGTATAAAATTACCTCCTCTTGGAAGGCCACAGTACTGACGGAGCCTAGCTGCTTGATGAGGTCAGCAACCACGTCCTCTGGCTTACCTTGTCTCACCACCAGGTTGCTGTTACACAAAATACATAACAAGTTCCCGTTTACACCTTAAGTATCCATATACTCCTTGAATAGAGAGCTGAAGGGCTGAACATGGTGTAGGCACAGCAGACACATACAGTTAAGCCATATCCTGCAGGACCAGTTGGTGTACAAAGTTATCATTACCTGCCCTTATTAAGCAAAGTGTTCCTGAGGTCTCTGACACTCTCCAGTAAGAAGCGAAGGCGGAAAGGTCCAGTCTTTGGCAGGTTATAGTTGTATGTTCCCACATAATGCCGTGGATCAAAGCAGTACAGTGGTACTATGTACTCAGCATTTCTTTGAGCCCAATGGAAAAGCTGCAAAATGCACAAAGCAGGGTTCATAAATGATCATTTCAACTCCTAAAATATAACTACAACAGACATAAAACAGCACACACAGAAGAGTTCATTTGGTCGTGAAACATTCAAAACAATGAAAATGGCAAGGAGAAAAAAACAAACCAGTTTACTTTTTTTTTTTTTTAATAGACACGAATTGTCAACAAAATATTTTTTTTTAAGACTTGGGAATATTAACCTCGAATTTAATGGGTGGTTTTTTTTATAAACACAGCAAGTAATCAGAATTTTTCTTCTGACAAAGTTGAAGTTGCAACACTCCGGCTTTTATTTTGTACACTGCAACCGGAAGTCAAATGTCTTCATTATGCAATGTAGTCAACGAGCTGACCTTTGTGGTGACATTCTTAGAAGTCTTTAAGTAAAATAACTAATCGAAGATTACGGGAGGGTCTTGTATATATTTGACCCTAATTTGTGCTGTTATTTTTGTCATTAATTCGCTTGTGCTTTAATTGTGAAGGTCTTGTACAGGAAGTTTGATTTTTGATGCTCTTAGCACACAAAATTAGCGTGATATAAGAGGCAAATGCTCTTGTTTGATGTTAATAAACCTGAAGCGTAATTCGAGGACCAAAACAACTGCTGTACGCAAGTACACGACCTTAAACGGTTGTTTTGTTTCAGCGTTTTAAAGATAATCTGAGTTTCTTGACGTTGATTTCATGATGGCTACATGTAGACCCATGCATTGACAGCCCTACCTCGTTGTCGTGAAGCCGCAGGTCGTTCCCCAGTAAACATATAACTGTGCGAGAGGCAGACATCGTTGTCTTCTGTATAGCACAGGCACTGGTCGTTTAACAAAGACGAGTTGCTCCTCCGTTGGTGTAAGGCAGCGTCTTCCAGTCAGACTCTGTCCTCAAGTGCCTCTAGCGCCGACTTGGTGTCACGTTTTCAAACATTACAAAACGTCAGGTTTTGTAACGCTGCTTTTAGCAGGTGGTTCAATCCATAATTATATACAGACTGTCAGCGGAATGCCTCTCGAACTGGTGCTGAAACATTAAACCATTTATCTCAAATGCATTAATATTGACTGAGGCAACAAGAATGTTCACATTACCTTCTTTTTGTGTAATTCAGAGCAATGATATTGTGCATGTATCATCAAAGTGGTCAGTGGTACACGCTTTGAATACTTTTTTGCCAGTCTGTAAGAAAAACGTTGCAAGGGAACAATATACAATACATATATATATATATATATATATATATATATATATATATATATATATATATATATATATATATATATATATATATATATATATATACTTGTACTTTTACATATGACTTTTACAGGAAAAAGCAATATACAGGACTACGGAAGCCTCGAAAGATCAAGATTAAAAACGTTTATTTAATGTTGGGGGGGGGGGGGTAGTTTTTTGTTTCTTTTTTTGTTTTTTTATTAAAAAATGTTAATTTGAAAAAGTTGTTTTCTATGGATTTGGACTAGGTTTTTTTTATCTAATAAAATAAATAAATGGGGAAAAAAAACAAAACCAATGATAATGTTGTTTTCTCAAGATAATGGGATAATTATTACATTTCTAGGGATCCAAAAATCAAATCAACAGGTTGATTATTATCATTAGCCAGAAGAGGGCGTGTCAAGCTGTTTTTCTGATGCTGCCCACAGGTTTGAGTTATGTGAAGCCTATTTCTGTGCTTCTTTGTGCTTTTGCTATTTCATGAAAAGCACAAAGAAGCACAGAAATGGGCTCAACCTACTGATTCGTAGATCTTCTAAAAAAAATCATCTTATCACTTAAAAAATGGCTTCATGTCCTGGAGATAGTGGGATAAATGATCCCATAGGATGCATTTGATCATCAACTTTTAAGGCTTCCGTAGATATTAACCCTGTATGGATGGTAAACACCGGCCAATTAAATCACAATACAACACAAGGAGATCACACAATAGTCTTAGACCTTGGATTTATTTAAGTTAAATGTACAAAAGATCGATGACTTGATACATTTCATGTTTCAAGGCTTTGTCATTAAGACAAAATCTCTGTCCCAATCGAAAGCCTCCCAGCCTTTCATACTGCCTGCCAGCTTTCAAAGAGACATTCATACATAATCCTGTCAAAATCACAGTACATTCTACTGTATAACGTAGCTACTTCTTTTCATCAAATAGATTTGTTTATATGTAAAGAAATTTCATACAAAAGTGCAGAACAATATGTATTTACAGTATAATCTTTTTTTATATAAAAGAACTTCAGCTAATCCTGTGTGTGCTCTCTCTCTACTGAACAGCTGCTCACTTTTTTTAAGAAGCTTTCTGCTTTGGCAGTGAACATTTGTGGAAAAGCAGATTCAGATAAGGCACTGTTACTGGTCCAAAACATTTGATCACTCCTCTAAGTGCCACTGCATTACAGCCAGCCACTGCTAACATCAATCTCCTCATATTAAGACTTCATTTTACAGCATTTAGCTCCATCTTTCCAGCTCAACACGCTGTCACGTAGAAGTCAAGTGAGCCATTCTTATCATGTAGGAAGCAAAGTAAAGGCATGGGGTGACTGGAATCACAATAACAATGAGACATTTACTTCAATCTAATAACATCAATGCATCTGGTTTGGTCTGTGCACTGTGAAGCTGCCATAACATAGAGAAGGCTATTGGGCTCTGAGGTGACGAAAACAATCGCACATGACTAATACTGCACATCGACTTTAGCCTTAAGTTTTTAAAAGTTTCTGCAACTTTTCTTTGGCTACTTTTGTTTTTTTTATTACATGTTTTTTTTTATTCTGTGGACCCGAGGCTCACTGCATGACAAAGCTGGAATGGTTGTCACAGACTCCAACTATAATGTTGGTATTGCTTCATAGACATTGCACACTGATGCAAAAGTTTGGTCTTTTTTTCACAACTCTTATGAAATTATATCTAAAAAAATGCTTCGAATAGAAAAATATCTCCTCAGTTGATTATCCTGCACTTTGGAAATGTTTCAATGCATGGTATCAAAAGTGCAATGTTGACATTCCTTCTAAATGAGCTTGTGAGCGCTATAAAGACAGGGCAATGCAACCCTCCAAGATGTTTAAAAAAAGACATTCTTACTTACAAACTCTTATTGTAAGGCGTTGACAAAAATACATTTACATTTTCTAGGCATGGATAGAAAACTTTAAGATGACAATGAGTGTGTTGTTCTCTTTCATATAAAAATATTTTACCATCTTACTTTCACTCTCAGCTAACACTAGCTGATGAGTAACGTACAGTACTGTCAGATGTGATCAATGTCACCACTCGGTCAGGATTACATCGTGTCTGGCCAAACCAAAACACTGATCTGCGGCAGTGAATGAATGAGTAGACCCAGTCTGCTTTCTAACTCTGGTCCCTTTTAAGGACAGCAGTCTGCAGCTTGTGGGACTGCTAAGTGCTTTCTCGTCAGTCTCCTCCCCGCAGCGCCCCTGAGGACTCTGCGGGTCTGACAGCAGTCGACCTGGCCTCTCCGTGGAGCCAAGCTGAGCTAGATGGTGAGAGAAAGAGGGGTCCATACAAGGCAGACGCTGGTGATAGACGACAGGGCGGGAAGCTGGATTGAGCCCTGGTGGCTTTGGGGTAGGGGCCCTGAGGACGGGGCGGGCTGGAGAAGAGGGATGGCGCCGGGGACTCACAGGTCTACGCAGGCGAAGGAGGGGGGAAAGGGATGGGGGTTCCACGGGCCTCAGAAGATGCCCTGGACAAACGGGTGGCTGAGCAAAATGTCTGCAGTGGGTCGCCACTTTTCCTCTACGAACACCTGCCGCAGGAAGTCCCTGCACGAGTCAGACACGCCTTCTGGAAGCACAGGCTTTGTGGGCTGGGTGGCAATCTTGAAAATGGCCGCCATGGCCTCAAACTCAGCCCACGGGGGTTTCTGGGTCAGCATCTCCACGACAGTGCAGGCAACACTCCTAGAAAGGAACAAGATCCAAAAACAAATTTCAATGTGGTGTCCAGATCATGTTTGTATCCAAAAGAGACGGACAAAGTCTTGAAAAAAAACAGAGAATATGATGGATATTCTTCAGTTTTTGCTGAGCTATGGAAACTCTTTAAATAGGAAACTTATCAATTGAAATGACAGTGCATTTAGAAAAACTACAGCCAAGACCTGGTCCTCTTGATTAGTGTGCTCGTGAGGTGATTTTATCTCTCATTACAATCCAGTCACATGCTATTCTCACCAAACATCAGCTTTGCGACCATATCCCTCCCCGTTTATAACTTCAGGGCTCATCCAGTAGGGGGTGCCAGTGACAGACTTGATTCCAGTACCAGACATACAGATGGTCTGGATACGTTTGCTGGCTCCAAAGTCTCCCAGCTTCACGTTCCCTGATGAGTCTCTCAGGATGTTAGCACCTGGTGGAGTGAAAAAAAAGAGCTCAAAGTTATGAGTGTCTCCTGAGGCCTGAAGGCATCCTTCAGTTAATGTTCTGCGACAGTGTGGTTTTGAAAAGTGCTCGTGCCAGCGTGTCTACATCAGGGAAAGGTAGATTTTTCCTCTTGTTTGACTCATCTGTGATGATGGAAAAAGCAGAAGATTTATGTCTAAAAATGGGGGAATGCCTCATTGGATTATACAAATCAGAAAATAAAACGTTGCATCAGCTTTCTTCTTGTCATGGATTGAACCTCAACACCCTCTCTTTTCCTTCTTTAGTCATTTTCCGACTTGTAGCTGTGTCTATCCCATTTCCTCCTAGTGCTCCACTTGTTTGATCAGTGACTAATGTGCACTGCTTGCCGCTCAATCCCCACACCCACTGAAAACGGAGGGCTGCAGAGAGGAGATTGAGAGACTTAAGTGTGACCTTTACTCTTAACTTCTTCGTGTTTCCACTGCCTGTACTTTTTGTGAGGATGTGAGAGTTCAATAAATCATTTTAGCTCCATTTAATGTCCAACTCACAGAAACTTTATAGCCTCGTGTCATGGCTGTTATGCCAAGTTGCATCTAAACCCAGCATGTGCTGACAGCTCTTTTTACTCCACACAGAAGAGCTCTTGTGTGGTGACATGAACACACACCATATTTTATACATGAAGAGCATTTTTAAGTGGAAAATCCCACCCACGTGTTCCCTCACTGCCAGTGTCCGGTGAGACCGACTATCTTTTTTCCCCACCAGACGGTACATTTCCCTCTCTTGGCCCGTGGCTGAGCGAAGCAGTGACTCCCAAAGCAGCGGGCAGCCAAACTAAAGCCTTTCCATCCGGTGTCGGACATTTTTAGCCCGGCTGATTTCACCAGCATGAAGCCTAATATATCTCAAAGGGGAGTTCAAAATAGCACATTTTTTCCAGGCTCCTTCTGAACACGGCAGACGAGGACATGTCAACCAGAATAAAATGAATGGATCTGTGGCGTTTTCAGCAACAGTTACGGCAAAATGAACCGTGAAAAACTGTTTTTAACACATCCTGCCACATCCATGTCTCAAAGTGTGGGTTACAAATCCAATTAAACTCCTTCCCTGACCTTTGCTTGCTGCATGTTTCGCTTACCTTTGATGTCTCTGTGTACAATCATGTTGCTATGCAGGTAGGAGACTCCTTGGAGGATCTGTCTGGAGTATCTCCGTGTCACCTTCTCTGTCAGGGCCCCGTAGGCTTTTAGCTGGTCCTTTATAGAGCCCTGAGCAGGAAGAAAAACTGGTTTAAATATTTACCAACACAACACGACCAAAATCAATATGGCACAGAACAGTACAATTAGATAAAATGAGATGCAGTGTGACATGTTAGGTTATGGCATGATGTGATACGATACAATAACACACAACATAATTCTACTCAATACATTTGTAAGAATTTGTAAGTTACAATATGGTGTAACATGATAAAAGCGATGTGATAAGCCATGATTAGATAAAGTATGACTGGTTAGAATAGAATAGGAGGAAATATAATACCATGAAATATAATGAGATTACAATGCAATATAACGTGATATGATACAGAAAGGTCCATGATAGGATATGATAAAAAAATTAGATGATACAATTAGACACTAAATGATACGATATAAGATGCAACAGTAGAGGATATGATATGATATGATGCAATATGATATGATATGATATGATATGATATGATATGATATGATGCTATAACAAAACTTAAAAAAACAAATGATATGATATGATATGATATGATATGATATGATATGATATGATATGATATGATATGATATGATATGATATGAGGTGGTAAAATATAAGAGGATAAGATAAAAAATGAAATAGGATATGATGCAATATGAGGGTATGATACAAAATGAGATAATACAATTTGATATGATATGATATGATATGATATGATATGATATGATATGATATGATATGATATGATATATGATATGATATGATATGATATGGTATGGTATGGTATGATATGATATGATATGGTATGGTATGGTATGGTATGGTATGGTTTGGTATGGTATGGTATGGTATGATATGATATGATATGATATGATATGATATGATATGATATGATATGATATGATATGATATGATATGATATGATATGATATGATATGATTTGATATGATTTGATTTGATTTGATTTGATTTGATTTGATTTGATATGATATGATATGATATGATATGATATGATATGATATGATATGATAGGACCAACATTATGGAATGGTATATTGCCATTCCATTCCATACCGTACATACCATAACCATAGGAGGATACAATATCATGCGTGGCAATATGATACATGGTATAACAAGAGGGGGTAAAATAAACCAACTGAACAAGTTAAACAATGAAAAATTACCATTTTCAAAAGTTAACTGCGCTTACTACCATCCAAAAAACATTCAAAACATTCACAAAAGCCCAACAAGTAAGTTAAACGACTTCTCCCTGGAACACATGACTACAAGTGCCCACATTGCTTCACTCACTGCACTTCACAGTAGAAGGATCCCTTCAGTGAAATCAGAACATGGTAAGGAGCACACATTTTTTTTTTAATTTTTTTTTTTTTTAAATATTCAAAATGGGACACAATGTGATAAATTTCACCTGATGGAAGCTGTAGAAAAGTTTGTTTTGGCACTTGGTGTTAACTAAATGTCAAACCAGCTTTTGAATGAAATGCTCGGTCAATATTAAAAAGTTTGGTGTCCGATACAACAATGGTTTGAAAGGAGAGCTGCTGCAGGCTTGCAATAATATTTCCAGCTGAAGAGGATTTATTGGTTTTTGTTGTAAAAGCAGCCTCCGAGCCAATTTTTAAGCACCAAAACCAAGTAGGAAAACAGGCTTTGTGCTGAGAGAAATGTGCTCCGTTAGGAGTGCAAACGCCTTCAACGTCCAGCATTTCCTTTCATTTCCTGTTTTCAGTTCCTCAAGAGCAAAAGGCCCAATCCAGCAACACCTGTGACGCACTTTTGGACCAAAAGAGTGAAAACGAAACCTTTCTGTGTTCACTTTGAGCTGTCAACAAGACACCTCTGCAGCTCTCTGGCTCTCAGAGGGACACTTGCCCTTTAAACCACACCATCCGAGGGCGACTGCAGTGTTATCAGCCACAGCAGTGAGGTCGTGCAGAGCAGTCACACACCAGCTCAGCTTTTGTCACCTCCTCTCCCCGCTCCCTGGCAGTGTAACATAAACATTTCCAAGTTCAGGACAATGTGGGACTGAGCTGTTCAACGCCACTCAGAATAAAAAAAGACAAAGTGAAGGAAATATGGAGAACAGGCACAGTGACGGGTCCACAGGCGACAGCAGCTCATTAAAGCTCTAATTTGGAGAGAAAATGATCTCATAAAGTGAGCTGTTCTGCTGACATCAACCACATAAGACATGTTTGATGACAGCTGGTGACGTTTCAGGACTGTTTTTTCAGCAGATGTAGCTGCTTAGGGTTTGATTCAATGTTCATGGTGAAGTGTTTGCACAGCCAAAACAACAGCATGACATTATCAGACATTATGTGTTAAGATGTGCTACATGTGGCTTTACCACTGCAAGATACACACCCCAGGCATGAACTCCACAAAAATGGTGAGCTTCTTCTGCTCCAGGTCCCGAAGACAACCGTAGTACTGAACTATCCTCTCATGGCGAAGATTCTTCAGGAGCTGGATCTCACACTCCAGAGCGTTCACCTCCTGCAGAACAAAAGAGTTTGAATCAAGAAGAGTTCAGTTGAATCAAATATAAATCTGAATGATGGCTCTAAAATAATACAGTAAGGGAGTTAGTAAACCCCCTCTCACCTTGCTTGTGTCTTGACAATCAGGGTCAAAGGGCACCTGCTTGGCAGCCAGCTCACGGCCTGTGTCAGCGTCATAACAGAGGTAGACCTCCCCAAATGCCCCGCGCCCCAGGAGCTTTCCTTGTCGCCAGTTGACTGGCGCCCGCGGCGCTGCAGAAACAAGACACCACACGATGAAAAGCCAGCAGTAATTCATTTTGTAGCCGGCCCCCAGAGACATTCAGATCCACTGTGATATAGTGATTCAAGCAAACACTGAACACTGAAGCGTGCGTCAAAATCCACCGCAAAATCCCACTGTAACTCGTGAAGGGACTTTAACGATTCCAGACGTCAAATCCACCACAGGGTCGTTAAATAATTCCCACCGCAGACCCTCTCGAGGGGGAGGGGGAAAGCCCTGATATCTGAGTCAAACCACACTCAGCAGGCAGAGATTCGACGAAACCTAAAAAGAGCATCCAAACAGCTCCACAAGTCAGACTCAGAGACGTTTCTGCGGTCAGGTTAGACAGCGTGGTTATGTGTGGGTGAGTTTGGTGGTGTGTGGGTGAGAAGAACACCGGAGACAGACGTGGTGAACAGACTGCTGAGAGGAGGTTTTGTTCAATGACAAAGTTTGTTTCTGGAAAATGCAAAGTGTGGACGGATAGATGATGGATGATAAAATGATGAGAGGAGAAATCTACCAGATGCTAACAGTAGCTTAAGCAAAGCTATCTCTGATTGTAGTGAGAATACAGAAAATAAAACTAGATTATTCTTGTTTTTTGTTGACGTATGGAGGAATAACAAATTCAAACTCTTGCATTCCCACCATGTTTGATCAAATCTTGCTTAAAAAATAAAGTTGCACTCGTGTGCATCTTTAATTTAAGATGTTGATCAATTTTTCTTGCTTTTTAGGAACATTTTAATTTTTAATAGTGCCATGAGGATGCATTTTCAAAAGAGTTTAACTTTATTTCGTACTTTAGAAGATCAAGGCCATTTTAAGAGGGAAAAAAATACAATTTGGAGAATTAACTTATGACAAAAAAGAGATGTAAGTGTTCTTATTTTAACATGACTGTTCTCATTTTGCAATTTCAATCTCAGCATTTATTATCCATTGTTTATTATCATGTTGTTTTATTCTTGTGCTTATATTTGTTCCAGTGTACACAGTGTGATTTTTTCCTAAATGCTAATTTTTTTATTTTCAGTTATTACTATTATTCTATTTTATTA
The DNA here is from genome assembly GCF_033239565.1 of Halichoeres trimaculatus. Lineage (NCBI taxonomy): Eukaryota > Metazoa > Chordata > Actinopteri > Labriformes > Labridae > Halichoeres > Halichoeres trimaculatus. Next base: position 12,751,087 of record NW_027437196.1, read on the forward strand.
TTGCATTTTGCTTGTTTGTTGTGCTGCTGTATTCTATTTATGTATCTCTTTAACAATTTCACACTGTAAAAACTGAAATCTGACCAATTGGCAGTTTTTTAAGGGGTAAAAACCCTTCAGTTGGAGTAAGAGAAATGTACAAAGCCTGTGTTTGCAATAGAGTATTAGCTAAATTCAAGAAACTTAACAAGCACTCTTACTCTTTCCAAAAAACTCAGGCATTAATTTTTGCTTTAAATATCTTGAAATACGATACCTTTCTGGACTTGTCAGGTAAATGTGGCTCTTATTAGGTCTAATTGACAACATTTACTAAAAATTAGACCTAAACAGTTGCTTAGATATCAGTTTTTGCAGTAAGTGCTCATGACTGCACCACCTTGCAGTTTTAAAAAAAAGTACTGATCCCTAAATCAAGGGTTTATTTTCAGCAAAGTGAACACTTTTGATTGAAGGAAGGAGAAAACTGCATTAAAAAGCATCTCTACAGAGACACTCAATTGATATATTTACTTTATTATGGATATCATTGAGAGTTCTCACAACATTTAGCAGATATGATAGACATCGATTTCGACATCTTTGGACTTCTGAAGAGCTCTACTTACACTTTGCCGTTCCGCGCTGGCAGCTCTTGTCAGCCGTGCGGCCCAGCGATCGCAGGTCACTGTACTGCAGCGTACTGTCGCCATTATAACTGCGTGTGCGGCTGGAAGGAACCAGCTGAAACAGGTTCTCCTGCGGCATGAAGCTGCGCGGAAGTGTCCTACGACCTGAAAACACACATATTAAGAGGAATGGACATATTAATGGCTTTGCACGCACAGGCTTTCTTTTGTTTATCCTGTGAGTGAGTTTCACACTGTTTTTTACTCTTACAGGTGTTGTGCTTAGAGTGAGCTCTGGCCACTCTGTCCCACTTCCCTTCAGACAGGAAGCGGGGCGCTGTGTTTTCATACAAGTTCGGGTTCACCACAGGGAAACGTAAATCATTGCTAGCCAAGGTAAGCCTCTGAGTAAGCAATTACTAGCAGCTGCCTTGGACAGAAAGACAGAACTTCATGTACCAAATCTGCCCTAAAATGATGCCCAAGATGTGAATGAAGCTCAAAAGTATGCACAGATTCAAACAAAGGCAATCAGGAGGAGTGTCTGTGAGTATTTGTATGTTTTTCTGCACTCACAGTAAAATGAAGGGTTTTATGAGGGCTATAAAAGTGTAAGTGCTGTTATCTTACGGTCTCCGTAATCTTTGCTGCGATTTGGCAACTGGAACTGGCGAGGGAAAGTCCCCCCTTTTCCATGGCGGCCTGGAGAGAAAGCAACAAGGCAGAGCTGTCAGTTAAGAAAGCTCATTTTAAAATGGATGATGTTTGAGAGGATAAGTTACATTTAAAGTTTAGTAATGTGGGTTTAATTGCTCTGAGAAACAGAAAAATAAGGAGAGAAAGAGTTTTAACTGATCATATCTAAGAAGTGCTACACTCTCATGCTCCTTTCTGCATGTCAAATCAAACGCAGCGGGATGGAAGACAGCTTTTCACACACTGAACAGAGTTGTTGCATCGCCTTGCTGCAGCCAAGACAGAAAAACTCAGAACAGCTCATGTGTGCTAGCTTAGCCTTTTAGCTCTGAACCCAGTGGAGCAGTAACTAAAGGCAGGTGGGGAGCTCTGCTGACGCAGGCAAGCGCCGACTCTCACACACTCACACATACACACACACTGAACGGAGAGCAGCGGAGCCACTTGCAATTGAAAGCAGCTGTTCTGTCAGATGACTGCCTCCCCTCACGCTGTTTTTTTGTGGCTGTATCCCATGGAGACGGGAGTTATTTTTTGTGTTTGGCAGCGCGGGATAGAGAGGAAAAATCTACTCACAGGGAATGGTAAACAAATACTGTAGCCCTCAGCAGGAAGGGCCACACAGCTTTACCTCTGGGAGGGGAGAGCGTGTGCTTATGCGTGTGTGCACGTGCAAACATACGTGCAGCTGCAGATATACGAAGCCCCCACATTTTCAGTATGTATACACATTTTACAGCAGTGGGTGCAGGAGGAAAACATAGTCAGATTGCTGATTTCATGAGAATCAGTGAGACTCTGTCATCCTGCTCCATCTGATCTGCGTTCTGAGGGGAAGAAGAACAGACAAGGAGCCGAGGGACGGAGAGGAGTAAGGGGGGGATGGCATCAAGAGCAAGGAAATGATCATAAAAGACAGGAAAAGAGTGATGTCTTTTAGGAACTGGGGTCTGAAAAAATCCAGACAGAAAGGGGAGACAGAGAGGGAGAAAAGATGGACAAAGGCTGCACAGTGCAGAGTGTGGGAGATAAAAGAAGAGGTGTGATGATGCTATCACCCCCCCTCTTTGCCTCCTGAGATATAAAAACACAAACTTGATTCTAATAAACAAACTCCTCTATCTCTCTGTACAGCGGTTAACTCAACAGAGCTTTTAGACATGCTGCAGAGGCCTCCTCTCTTACCTTTGTATTCATAGTTGAGGTTCAGGTAATTATTGTCCCGGTTGTTCTGTGAGAAAGGAGGACTGGAATGACGAGTGGAGAGGGAGAAAAAAAAGAGATAAGAAAAGGTTTGCCATGTCATCTGGTAACTTTCTCCTTATCTACACAAAGGAGTCTGGCTACATCTGCTGATCTAAAACTTCAGAAATACTGCAGACAACTCTAAGTTTACAGTCATTAATCATTTTTAACAGTGTTAAGTAAAAAGACAAACATCATATAACAGGATATACTATGATATGACAGCATACTATATACGACATGACATGATATGACATGATATATGATACGATATATGATATGATACAATACATGATATGATATATGATATATGATATGATATGATATGATATGATATGATATGATATGATATATGATACCATATATGATATGATATGATATGATATGATATGATATGATATGATATGATATGATATGATATGATATGATATAATACGATATGAGATATGATATGATATATAAAATTTGTAGGTGTAGAGCTTTTTTTGTCTTGATATGACATTTTTTGTGATTTGCCACCATATGAGAAAGATTGTTTGAGTAATTGATATCCTGTATATGAGAAATGATATAATATAGAGTATGACTTATGATGATATGATGCACAATTTTAAGTGATGATAAAATCAATGGTATAGGGTATGGCATAATATCACAAGACATGACAACATGATACAATATATGATATATAATTTGATACAAGTTGTTACACAGAGTGATATGATAGGATGGCATGATATGAGACAGTATAACATGATAATATTGTTTTTATATGATAGTGACATGAAATTTTACTGAAATGAAATGATATGTTATGATATGATATGATATAATATGATATGATATGATATGATATGATATGATATGATATGATATGATATGATATGATATGATATGATATGATATGATATGTAATGTTATGATATGATATGAAATGATACAATACATGATGGGATATGATATGATATGATATGTTATTTTATGATATGATATGATATGACATAGATCATTTCATATGATAAGACAGACATTAAGATGATAAAGTATGAGATTTTTAATCACTCGACTGAATATTATTGTTGACATAAACTTGGTTATCCATCCATTTATTATTACCAACAATTAAAATAGAATCTACACACAAACAGTTGCAGAACTCAGCCTTCTATCACTAAATGTGTTGATGTAAATCATGCCTCCCCTCCTCAGCTGTCTGTAGGCCAGCACTGCCCCGCCAACTCAACAGAGTGACGTCTCTGTTGACCGCAGGGCGGCGTGGGGCCACGAGACCCTGGATAAGGGGCACACATGCCCGCATGGAGGGAAAAGTTCCATGCACTTGTTTCCTGCCATTGTTCTCCAGCCTGGAGCCCAGATAAGCCTCATGCAGGTAGAGCTGTTTCCGTTCTGCTCCCTCGCTCTCTCCAACTCTTTGCTCTCTTTTCTTTTCCCCTTGAATCAGATTCAGTCTTCTCCCTCTCCTCTCCCTTTTACCTCCCCCCTCCCACTTCACTTCCACTCTACTCTCATTCTTTCACCACTTTTCATTTTCTGGCTCAATTTTTCCTCTCATGCAGCATGTTCTTGCCCACACTTTTTATACGTCTCCCACTCAGTCTCTGTTAGTCTCTCTCGTGATAACGGAGGAATCCAGGCGTCCAGATAAGAGTTTCTGTCGCCATGGCAACAGCAAAGTGACCTGATTCCTTTTTTCCAAATAGGCGACAGAGCGGGAAGGGTCAGGGAGAGCTGCCAACCATAAACACTGCTCAAGAAACTTTATCAAGAGCTTTTGCTGGATCCTTTGTGCTAGTTAGTAAAACACGAGACCACATCCAAGGGTATTATAATGATACAACTATATTTAACACAGGTTGCAGGTTTAAACAATGGTCATAAATCACAAGCTGCACAATGACTCACCTGTCCAGTGCTTGATCTATTGATTGACAGCTACTCGACAGTGAGTTGTCTGCGCTCCCGAAAGGATCCAACATCTGACAGATGTAAAAGCACAGAGGGAGCGAGGGTTACTGAGTACGCAACCATGCAGGACAGAATACAGAGCAGTGCAGATAGAGTAGTGTTTGAAACTGTCAAGTCATTCTTTTCACGTCAAAAATTTAAATTTAGGGAAGGCTTCATGTCTTATTTTTAGCAAAAATTGTGCTTTTAGACTTAACATGAGTGACATTCATCTGACAAGTGCAGTAAAATGTCTTATTTCAAGATATTGAAAGACAAAACTGATGCCTGAATTTCTTGGAAACAGTCAAAAATCTGCCAGTGGGATCAGAAAATGTTCTTGTTTAATTTCTTGTATCCCATTCCTGCCAGAGACAAACAGGTTTACTCTTACATTATGGGTCTCCGGGATGAACTCCCCTTCACTGTGGATGCTGGTGTAGGAGCCCTGACGAGCAATCTGTTGCTGCTCCTCAGGGACGCTGCCAGGAGGCGGGGACGTTCGACCTGTGTGCAGGGAACCTGTGAAAGTTCAAAAAAAGACAAAGGAAAGGGACAGTCGAGAGGTGGAGAAAGGTAAGTGAAAAAGAGTGGAGGAAAAAATGGGGAAGAAAAAGGTGCAACAGTGTTATTCATTGGTACAAGTTCAACTGTGCCAGGACTACAAGAAATGATTTACTTAACCACATTGCTGCCACCTCTAACCTCAATTACTGTGACAAACTGTCCCCGAGCTACAGCAGAGTCTGAGCGCTCGCCCTTGACACAGTAGGAACTGAAAGTCTGACTGAATACTGGAGAAATGTACAGTGGTCAGTCAGTTACAAGATGTATAGAAATGGTTCCATGGCAAAGTAAACATTTATGTTTCTAATTGAAATTCCCTTTTCCTGACTTCACTTTCTTTCTGCCCTCTCCATCCTTCTCTGCTGTCATGCGACATTGAGATGCCCAGGCTCACATCACATCTTCACTCAACCATCCACTGTGACTGCTCTCCTGTCACCTCTCATCTGCCACCACTCCCTCCACTTCTCTCTCTCAGCCTCACTGACTGGCATCTGGCGGGGGTATCCAGAGAGACAGAGAGGGGCGGGTGACTGTACAATTTATAAGACTTGCCGTCATGACAGCACTGATGTTATTGGGGCTACGTGATAGAGATTGCCGCTGACAGCTATCATAAAGCACTTCAGCTGCTGTGGTGGAACGCAAATAGGACAGAGAGGTGGTGAGTGCTGGTCGTTTCAGCATGTGTCTGAGGTTGAGAGATGGCTGAAACATTGACCTTTCTGGACAGACCTGATATAAGTGGTGTGAAAAGACTCCGATATGGGAGGCAAGGGAGGGCTCAGTGTTTCAGAGAGCAAAATAAACCTTCACGCTGTGTTACAAAACAAGTGGGGGGACAACAGAGCTGAACTGTTCTGTGTTATCAAGCCAAAGAGCATGACATGACAAGAAAAAGGGCTTCTGAGGAAGAGTTTGACACTGTCTGACATGTTTGCTTTCCTGCCTTAAGAGATTTCTATCACTCTGTTAAAAAACTTTAACAACATTTAAGCTTTCTGGCACGATTTGTAACTGCTAGACAATGAACTGCTTAGCTGACTCTAACAGTTACAAATTTTGCTAACAAGCGTCTTGCTTTGGCTTTGTAGCTTTTAAAAAGCATATAGATAGCAAGCCTGACCCAGTCTCCTAATTTTTAAGCTAGCTCTTTTTACCAATTGTAGAGTTTTTTTAAAGAGTCATTAGTTCTATATTTGTTCAAAGTTACAAAGCTAAATCATGTGGCTAGCTAGCTACTACTGTTACTAATACTGTTCAAGTCATGCTAGCCAATAAATAAAATGTCTGGCTCTGTTGCTTTACTGTCTAGCTAGTAGCTAGTTTGGCCATAGTTGGAATATTTAATGTCTTGTCTTGAGAAAAGATATATAATTTTTACTTTAATCATACTGAGCTACTGTTAGACAGTGTCCTGCTATACTCTTATCCTATTCAATTTAGTTAAAAGGACTTTTTTTAAATCTGTCATCTAAAGCAAAAAAATTATTCTAATTTAACTTTTAAAGAGTGAAAATGAATCCTGTGAAATCAGCAAATTTGCTAAATTAGCCTTCCAGATGCTGAAACAATAGGGGGGTGCTATCAGCTGTAGCTTCCTTGTAACCATCTTTTTCTCTTGCCCTTTTCAGCAATGGTTAAAAAAGTTAACATTTTGCTTTGCCACATCAAAGCAATTCATGATGCTAACAGGATTCCTGAAAAACACTTGCCTAGCGTGGCCAAGATAGCCATTTCACAACAGAAAAAAAAACAATTTGCCAGGTCTTATTATTAAGTTTTTTTATTGGAGTAAAGATGGCAAAACTGTAGAAATACCCTTTAATATTCTTGTTGCCATTTTTGTATCTGTTAGACATGGTCAAGCTAACTGATTTTTTCTCTACCTCCTCTAAGCTAGCTAAGCTAGCTCTGCTGTTTGCTGTGGAATCTTAACACATAACAAAAAAAAAACTCTTATCTTCCTGTCAATGAACAGCAGTGCCCTCAGTATCAAAGAGTCGTCCCTTTTAGTGGAGCATCTCCAGAATTTAAGTGCTAACTGCTACTTTATCAAGGTGAAGATGCAGACAGGGAGCTGCTTGGTATGGGAGTAGAAACTTGTCCTTGCTTTGACATCTCACTGGTTGTTAAAGTTGTCACTTCCACCTTCAATTTGCATTCTTCCGTTCTGACAAAGCATGCCCCTCATCTTGCTATTCACGTCCCTCTGACAGCAGCATCTATCTGTGTTGTATATTCACGTTGACAGCCCACCCTTGAGGCTCTGGCAGGTAGAAAAAAGAATCCTGCATCAGGAGAATTTTGTTTTAACCGGGCTTTTGCTTTTTCTGGCTTTTCTTAGTTGTTGGACAAAATAACTTCTTTTTAGCTCTTAGTCCTGTTTTAAAAACCTTCAATTGCAATTAGCATTTCTGTGCCAGCTCACCTGTTGAGTGTTTACGCACTCTCTCTGAGCCCTTCAGCAGGGAGCCCTTGAGATCTCCAAGTGACCGTGATGACTTCATCTCGCTCTGTTTGTCTCTACTGTTCACCTGTAGGTACTATAAAGAAACAAAGTACAAAAGAAGTACAAAGTTGAGAAAGAGTTTGGTGCAGGAAGTGCATATAGGATTACATCATTGTTTAGTTACATCATCTTTTGGACAGGCATACTTCCTCTAAGTTAGAAGGTTCAGGCCACAGTAGGTCTGACTTCTTCATTTAAAGATCACATAGATTTAAAATAAGACTGACTTCATGGAGCTGAATTCAGTGTCAGCAAGTAATTAACCTGCAAATGTTGGCTTTTATCGACGCACAGACTCATTGCATTTCAAGTGAATTAATGTCTCTACACTGTAAAGAAAAAAATCTGCTTTGTAAGTTCTGCACTTTCCATTAGAAAATTAAAGAATGGAGGTAAAAAAAGATTTTGTATCATTTTTTACGTCTTTCAGAAATGCTGAGAAAAACATACATGGTTGTTCTTGGGTGTCTTTAGCAGGATCCTAAGCAGCCCATTGGTCCCCGTGCTGCAGCCTAACGTCATCACCGCCTGATCGAGGTCTTCCTGGGTCTTCATGGGTAGTAGCAGCTGAAAAGGACAAGAAAACATACAACACATGACCTTTAAATTCCCTATTGTTCCATGATGGCGTCATGTTAAGCATGTATGTAGTCATGACATAGCGTGAAACCTTTTGAACTTATAGGATGAAATAAGATGCCAGAAAGCTGACAAACTCCAAATAAGTCGATATGAATTCCACGTTGCAAAAACGTAATATCTGGACTAGAGTGAGGAGGTGTGACACTTTTTTAATACACTTCTTGTTATCATACCTCCTTTTCCATGAAATACATGTCCATCTGCTGTCCAAAGGCCTCAGTCACCTTCTGAAGTAGCTCCTTGATTTTCAGCGGCCTCTGGAATGGGATGATTCTGGGACAAAAAGAGGTCAAAGGTCACAGTAAGAAAATAGTTTTAGGTTTAGCTCAAGACTTGGACACAAACCCTGATTTTTTTAGCTGATTTCTAACACGAGTGTAGTTTGGAAGACTGTAAAAGAAGACATATTTATGATTGTTTCTATAACAGCAAGGGAGAAATGAGAAGGTCAGGTGGGTCAAGGAGAGGAGCACGCTTTTGCTAAAGGAGCATTAATCAATGCAACGATAACACACACTGGCAGTTCATCCCCCATGATTGATATGAACGTCTCATTTACTGAACGCCTACGTGTACGACCGAGTGTGCACACTTTGAGCTTATCAGCAAGTGTTTGCAGCGAGTGTATATACGAGTATGTGCGTGTTTGTAAAACTCTACATGCATGAGTGTGCTTCCCAATCAGTGTGTGCATCGGCCACTGTTTCAACACCACTGGGCCTCTCCACTAAGCCAGCACAAAGGCAGATGGGAAACTTCCTGAGAGGAAAGAGGGGGGGTAGAAAAATCTGGAGCGGCAGCAAAAGCAGCAGGATGTGTGTCTTTCCCTCCTCTTTTAAAGAGTGACAGAGTGAAAGATACAGAGACGTGGAGATATTTACAGACTTGTGAGAGAGAAAATACAGGAGACAGCCTGACAAAATAAAGGAGGGAGAGAAAGAGAGAGCGATTCTCTCCGGCGTTTTCTTCTGCTCTTTCTTTCTATCTTTCTGCTTTTGAAGAATCCACAGCCCACTATCTCTTTATAGTATCCTGATAAAAGACTTGTTTTCATCCCATCATTTCCTCATCAGAGGCCAAAGCTCTGCCTATCTTAATGACTGCTCATTGGTTCCCTCATTTGAGGAGAGGATTCTGGGAATAGGGAGGCTTGCAGATCAGAGGCGAGCAGCAGCAGAGCTAAACGCTCCACATCTCTGTTTATACTCGCCGATGATGTGTCTGATAAAGAGCTTGAGGGATGTGGAGAGGGGGCAAAAGGGGGGGTATGAGGATGCTGCTTAGAGAGATATGGCCTTCCTTCCTCTGTGCGAGCATGTGAACATAGATTTGCAGAGTAGAAAGAATGCTTTCACACATCCCAACACACTCTCTCTTTCTTTCTCCCTTTTCTTTCATGGACACAATTACAATCAAATACACAGGAAAAAAAAAATCTCTGGCTCTGTTCCTTTACTATCTGGCAGGAGACCCTGAAGCAGAGCCGAGGGGGAGTAAAGAGAGACACAGAGCTCCGATTTCCTGCCCCAAACCTTCAGCGCTTGCCAATGAAAAGAAGGACGGCCCAATTAGATTCCATTGTGGACAGACAACACGGTTATCCTGACTCAGGGACTCCTCATACCTCCAGTACTGTGGCTGCCATTCAGACGGGCTATCATGTGTAATCTATCGGACTCCATTGTGTAACACTGTTACTTGAAATATGATCAAGGTTTTTGATAAAAGCAGCAGAATTTAACCAGTTTTATAAAGAAAAACAGGCAGCATTGAATTAATAATTAAATACGTGACTCTAAACTTACAGTCACAATTGCCTCTGTAAGCAGGGTTAGCTCGACTCAGGAATAAGCTTTTCATTTCAGTTTAATAAGGTTGTTTTCATCTAAATAATAACCTTTAAATGTTTATAATGCACTGTTGATTCACAGCAAAATGTATTTTGACAGATGTAAAGATTATTGTGTAGTTATCTGTATGTTGTGCTTGTTTTTAACAGATGCATTGTTTGTCTCCTGTCCGCAGGAACTACAGATCTAAACAAGCTAATAGCTAGCTAACTAAAGTGAAAATAAAAGGTTGTACAGATGCAAAGATTATTGTGTAGCTAGCTGTATGATATTGTGTTTGTTTTTAACAGAGGCATTGTTTGTCTCCTGTCCGCAGGAACTACAGATCTAAGCTAATAGCTAGCTAACTTAAGTGAAGCTAATAGTTTGTACTTTTTCCCTGTAGAATGAACTAATGAAATAAGAAAAAAGGTGTCTTTTGTGATTCCTGTTTGTGTTTTTGTGACTTAGTTTTGGTTATTTGCATTAAGACTTAACTAGAAGCAGTAAAACTCACTAGCTTGGATGCTATGTAAATTTTCAACAACAAAAAGATATTGTTAAAAGAGCTAGCTGTCTAGCTTAAATGCTCATTTAAAGCAAAACACTTGCACACAATAAAAAAAAAGAACAAACAGAAGTAGTGATAGTTTTGGCCTCTTTCGTATATGATAAGATATGACATTAGCAAATAAAGGTATCATAATAATTCTGCTGTAGGGCAACATAAGCTTAAATTGGTGTCTAACTTCTGCCAACCTGCTGAGTTTAATGCCAGAAATCCCTCACAATTTCTTGTTTCTCTGTCTGTCAGTTACCAGGAAAATTGCTAGCTTTTAGTAGCTTAATGCTACTCTGTGTTCAGCAACTTACAGTTTTTGAAATCACAAGAATTAAAAAATTTTACAGCTTTTTTGTTTAAAGATAGCATCCTGCCTTGGGAACAGTGAGAGCTTAAAAAACGTGTAAATTTGGAGACCAGAAAGCTGAAACAATCAGATGAAAGAAAACAAAACACTCCCTGGAACTAATATGACTCAGCGTTAGCATGATATTAGCTGAAACAAGTAAATAAATCAATGTGTTAGTCATGCTAACTCTACAATGTGATATTATTTCACCCCTTGGGGTTACAAACTGAGGATATCCTACTGATTTCCAACACAGGATCTAAATCAAAATGAAAGCATCAGAGCTTGAACAGAATAACACACTAACAACACGACTACAACAAAAGGAGAGAAGAAAGTGAGAGTGCGAATTCAGGATGAATTAAAAAAAAGCGATAAAAGGTAGCAGTCAGTTCTGGGAAAGGAGTGTGGTGTGAGGGGGGCTTGTGAGAAAGCAAAGAAGACAACAAGACAGAGAAATACAGGGAGGCAGAAACTCAAAGAGACAGGAACATGAAAAACTTGTCTCTTCCTCTGTGGTAGCCAATTAGGGCTGTGAAAACGTGGAGAGGGCCAATGTGAGACCATATTCACCCGGAGGAAGGTGCGGTTTCCCTTCTCTTTCTCACTCTTTCTAATCAAAGCTTCACTAAAACCAACATCTGGACCATGTTCTGATGAATCAAGGCAATTATTCTAGTATGTTCTGGTCAGTCTGTCTCTGATGTTTTTTTTCCATTGGCACAGCACACTCCTGTGTTTGTCACTCCCCTTTAAGAAGCTGTTGGGTTGTTTCATCGGGACATAGTCTGTCTGTGAACTTGGACCTCTCTCAGGATGCAATGCCAAAGGACGAGGACTTGAAGGACTCATGCAGCATCCATACAAGGAAAGACGGAACCGCATTAGACCAAACGACAATCCGCACCAAATAAAGCCTCACTCGCTAAAGAGGGCTGTCTTTTATAATGTGGTTTTCATAGCGCTCCAATCTGGTAAACAAACTGTGAGGCACCTTGGTGGAAACATTACTTGTGAGACTGTCTGCAGACAGAGTGAGTGTAACCATGCCTCGCCTCTTGAGTGAGTCTGAGGCTGGAGGGTGAAGGATTCGGAGGACGAAGGAAAAAGGACAAGAAAACACTGAGGATGTGTTAATGTGGGGTGTGTCTGGAAGATGGGACACTGAGTTGAAATGTGGCACTCTCTGTTCCTCTTTCTTTTTTTTATTTGTTCCCTTCTCAAACGTCCCGTCCCAGCCTGAAACACAAGGCCGCCGCTAAATGTCAAAGCTGGAATTTTTCCCTCTCTTTATGCTGCTCTGGCTGCTTAACAGCGATTTCCCCTTGACACAAAATCCCAGGCATGGCAAAGCATAACAAAAAAGATCCGAACTGAAGACTTAAGGCTTGGACAGGGGTGTAGAAACAACAATACAAATGGTTCCAACGTACCGTTTTTCTCTCTCATGCTCCAGCTTGACTCTTAAATCCTGTTGAGAGGAAAAATAACAACAGAGGGGAGTTATGGAGGTGGAAAGTTAAAATGATTCATGGCTGTTTGTGGGGTTAAGGCTTCTGAATACATGACAGTTATAACTGGACAATGAATTTAAGCGACTGAAGGCATTGAGGCGATACATGTTTCTATTGATGAATTCGATCCTGTGAAACAAAGACAGATTTATACTTTGATGTGACTCGGGACAGCATGACACTGTGCAGGTTTTCTATTTATAATGGCATTACCCCAGAGAGCAGGAATCTGGAGGAGCCTGTAAGTCTGCATGAGGTCATGCTGATAAAGTGACACAAACACTGAAGCACTGACATCACATCAGTGAACGCCACTTGTTAAAAATCAGGGGACTGTCCCGACTGATAGAACCGGAAAACTCTCTGTGCTTTTCACTGTTTGTTTATGTCTCATCATAAACATCGAGAGGATCCACCAATTATCATTCCAGAGAGGAAACAACGGCATGAGGAAACAACTCAGAAAGACAGACAAGGTGAATGAGAAGAATGAAACCCTGTAAAAAAATCAAGTGATGAGCTGTCGGAAATAGATTCCCTTACAAACTCTGGATTTCTAACCAGCAGTTTATTAAAACTGTAATTTTCTGATTTTTCCAGCTGTAAAATTAATAGTCTTTGAATTTCCCTGCCACAGTCTTATGACATAGAGCACACTGTTGTTCATGAAGGCGGTAGAGTGAGACTCTTAATAAGCTCCTTTCAGACAGCCTTCACCTGACTTTGGCAGTCAGCAGCTTTCAGTCCAACTAAATGAATTACACAAAAAAACCCTAAAAGTGAATCAACGCTGAGGTTTTTGTGTAAACCCAGAGTGACAGTCATCACTAAACACACCGCTGTGCCTCTGCTGTGTGTGATTATTAAACTGCAAGTGAGTCGAGTGTATGACAGCTTTAGTGTGATGCTCCAGCGAAAAACTACTCTCGCCCCCTGTGGATCTGAAAGGCGGCTGTAAAAACTTTATGGTGTAGTCTGTCAGGAGGAACAGCGACTGCGGTCACAAAAGTTTAGAAATGTAGGGAAGTTTTACGGCATAATCCACATCTCCTCTGTCTTTTTGTAAGATCAGCATGTACTTATCCATCTGCAGATTATTGCAGGGACTAAGGTGAGTAACTGTAGGTTTAGAATATAATAGTCCATGGTATGTTATAGGAATCGTTAAAGCAAGTTTATCATAATTTTAAAAAAGGTTAGCTGACTGCATTAGCATTTATCAATTAAATAAAACAGAGATGGGATGGAAATGAATATTTTTTGCATTGTCTGCTAAATTTTTTATGCTCTGGCTTTCTGTTTGTCTACAGTCCTTTTGTTTATTCTTTTCTTTTACATGTACATATAAACATTTTCCATTTAAAAATTGAAAAAAATAAAAAAAAGTAAACTTACAGCCACTTTTTCAGCTTTCTTTGGGTAGTGCATACCTGTTTGTAAAGTAAGGTTCTGTTCTTCGGCTTGTGGCTGTTGTGCTGGGTGTAGCAGCGACCCAGCGCTGCCAGGTCCTTCATGATTGAGTTCAGCGCCTCCTCGTCGTCTGGAAAAAAACACATCATACATGAAATCCCTTTGACTCTTTTGCGGGTTTAAAAACAGAAATTGATCCGCGGATGTCTAAATAGTAAGATGTCTTACATCTGGGATAAATCACTTTACATTAGAATACACTACAAAATTTCAAACTTTGTTAACGCTAAAAAGTCATGAAGGAGTAGTGGTTGCTAAAAGCTTGGTTTATACAATTCTGTGCCAAATCTGCTGTAGCTAAGACCCCACCTGCTCCGTTGCTTTTTCCTATTCTTCCTTGTAACAATTGCTAGAGGATAAACTGCAACAACTATCAGTTTTCATAAAATATAGTTCACTTAAAATTGCAGTGAAAAAACACAGACAGAACTGACTATCAAACTGAACACACTGCCCTCATGTGTTTTGGAGGGGTATTGCAGAGCAGCATGGAACATCAGAATGAGCCATGCTTCAGAAGCTTGAGTCTAGGATTAGAACTTTGAATGGTGTTTCTACATTTCATAGTTATAACACTACCTTTAAGATTAAAAAGATACATTAAAGATTAGATTAAACACACTACCAATTTTCTGTCTCCTTTTTTAGAACTAAGGTGAAAAATTCTAACCCTGTAACCGTGGTTATTCAGATCTCAAACTCTGTACTCCGCATACAAAGCTGGGAAAGAGCAAAGGTGTTTAATTATGCAGCATGTGCGTCTACGAAAGGCTGTCTCAGAGGCTAATGCAGTCGTGTGTGTGTGTGTGTGAGTGTGTGTGTGTAGCCTTCAGCTCCAGTATTAAACACTTGATTTTAAATCCATGGAGAGATTTCAGGAACATTAATTCTTTGCTTGTAATTTTGTCTCATGTAATCAGACAGATTGATCTTCTTCTCTTCTGTTGGAGATTGACTGAATCAAAGTAGCTGCAGGCTTCAACATGAGCTGAGCTAATTGACTCTGATGGAAAAGTCAAGTGTGTCTCAAATTCATTATTCACTCCTTGCAGGGACAAGCCTATCATTCTTTAAACACTTTAAAATTCATTCAGAAAACCTGCACAGGTGAGAAAAAAAAAACCTCTCCAGATGATTCTCCACTGCTCACTTGCTTTGCACTTACTGCTGCACACGCTCACAAACACACTCTGGTGTGTAAAGGAGGCAATCATGCAGATGAGGATGTCAGGCATTACCATATCAAGAGACTTTAATAACACCAATTATCTGAGCGCAGTGATTACAATATAAAGAAGAGGTCGTTGACCTCGGCTCCTGCCGGCCTCTCAGATGAGCCTCGGGTGCATTCATTAAAACACACACACACACACACACACACACACACACACACACACACACACCTCGTTCATAAGGAAACCAGGCCAGGTGTGTGCTATGCAACGCAAACAGCACCTGCAGGAAGGACTGCATTTTCAAAATAAAAAGGAGCTGTGTGTTTGAGACGCCTGTGGGAATGTCATTCACAGAGCAAGTGTGATGGCAGCCCAGCAGCAGATGGGGACTGAGGTGCTATTTGATCTTGATCCCACTGTACAGCGCTCACAGCCAGCTGTTCAGCACGGTACAAGGGGCCAGTCCGTTAGGGTTCACTCAGGGGACGCATACACAGCAACTCCCCAACTGACTTCTTCCCCATCATCCCTCCACTGACCACCAGAAAGAAGGTTATCTACTGATGCAGATTTCATTCAGTTTCGGTGGTCTTGATGCTGAAATGTATGTACATATTAAACGCATTAAGCATGCTGCTGGTATTCCAACTGAAGAAACTGAAGTGATCGCTCTTTAAAGGTCAATAAACACCACTCAAATGGTATTTTGGTAATGTTTTTCCAAGTTGCCATATTTTCTTTCATAATAACTTTAAGACTCATGTGAAGAACTTTCTGTTTGTGGTAATTTTGATGCCCCCTAGTGGGCAAAGTGCTGCCTCTTTTTTCATGGTTCCCATCCTGTACATGTGTAAGTCACGTTTTGTGACGATAAATCTTAGGTTGTTTTCTTTAAACAGTTAAATAATCCCACAATGACTTTGAAATTACCTCTTCTGACACCTACCCCCTCACAGCAGCTACTCGCTTTAAATATCAAACATAAGATTACTGTTTTCTGATGGTCTCATTCGCTTTTAAGGTCATATAAGGCTTTCATAGTTCATTTCAGCCTGTTTAGGAGCTTAAACAGGCTCCTACAAACTTCTTCATTCAGTTTCTTTTTGCTTTCTGGTTTATTCTTCTGTGTCAACTTAGTGGCGCAGATGACACCATGGGCTGCGTCACCCTATTTCAACACTGAAACCAACGCTCGTAGCTTTATGCTCCTCTTGTCTTGCTAGCTGTATGATTGGTCTTCGAAATGGGATGATGTTTACATCGTTTCTATCCAATAAACTGCAACATGTATTAGCTTCGATGTTAAAACACAAGCAGAAATCGTAGCGGGCCAGGAAAAAGGCAGTCTGACGCTCATACAGACTACACTGCCCCCATGTGTTTTGGAGAGGTACTGCAGAGGAACGCGGACACATTAACGCAGTAATTTCATGCTCATGACTGCTTTGGCCACTAGAGCACAGGTATAACACCAGGTTTTAAACCAAAACTATCAAAATAAAGTTAAGAAAGCAGCAATGTCTGGTTAAAAAAGAAAAATGTTCATGTTATATTTGAAAGTTTATAAATATGTGTTCTAGAAGAAATGATGTAAGTTTTTAAATAGCATTCAGCCATGACGCAAAAACTGTCCATAGGTAAACGAACAACATCATCATCAAACCAGCAACATCATTCAGTAAACTAAACCTAGAAAGGGTCTGTTTAATCGCTTGTGTACTCAGTCCAGCTCTACCCGTAAGTTACTCCATCCTTGAACTATTTTTCAAAGGAAAGCCAGACCCCACCAACTCTTTAGCATCGCCTGACACCGCCAGCCAGCAAACATACACTGAGCTTCAATCACATCTGCAGCCAGGCGCAGAGGTGGAGGTCCTGTTTGACATTCCTAATATAGCAGCCAGAGTGGAATGAGTGATGATGAACTCTCCTCTCTGCTGACTGACACACCCCCTTTCCACTTATGGAGCAGGGAAATAATGCAGAGCGATAACACAAGTTTCACCCACAAATCTCCACCCACAGAGCAAACAGTCAAAACACAGAGAGCATAAGTGGGTGGATTCATATTCCTGGAATATATGGTCACCTATTGGACATTTTATTATGCTAAAACACTAAAGCCCATCATAAATACTGATACTTAAGCTTAATTACGGATAAAAAGTAATCGTTTTTCCTATCTGATGCAGTGGCATGCTATGGTTGTGCAACTTCAGCACATTCTTCTCTGCAGCGACAAGTTTACAACTTCATGCGTGGGATGTTCGATTGCGATAAGACCAGGTAACTGTGAGACGGCTGAGTCACTTCTGGTGTCTTCCTCCCTCAGTTTATTTAAGACACAGGGAACAATGTAGAGGAAAAATGACATAACACCTACACATTTTAACAACCTTGCATGCCGTCTCACACAAGCCAGACAATGTTCTGTCAGAGCACAGCTTTAACAAACCATGAGATTCACTGCGAGGTCTCACAGATTAAAATATAGGCTGTCAGGAGCGGTGGATGACTAACTGCAACAGCAGGCCTCTCCTCTCCAACAGGAAGGAACTGAGTCACCGTCTCTGGTCTTCAATACACTAAACTGGTTTAACCACATTATTCCACAGCAGGACAATTATGGATAGACGTTTAAATCAAACATGGACACAAGGGTTAGAAAATTTGTCCACAGCAGTTCTGTGACCACATTTAAACATGCTGCTTTGTACTATTTATACAAAAAAGGGAAAGTTTTTTTTTCTTTTTTCAATGTGAAATACTTTGACGGATAAAAACCTCAGTTTTATGTCTTTTAAATTGATTCAGGATTTTACATGTACCGCTTTTTTATCTCACGTGAGTTGCTATGTATTTTTATTTTTCTCCTGTATAGCACTTCAGTCAGCTGTGGGTTGTTTTAAAGTGCTTAACAAATAAAGTTAGATTAGATTGGATTATCACATGGTATCTTTAAATCTCTTAATGTGATGTATTGTATTGTATCATATCTTGCAGTTGTCACATCCCATCATGCCGTATTGTGTCATTATGAATCGATTCATACTGTACCATATCTCTCTGTTTTGTATTGAATTGTAATATAATTATAAATTGTAAAACTTCCCTTCAACCTCTCCTTATTCTGCAAAAAAGAGCAATCAGACTTATTCATAATGTTGATTTTTAGGCACTCACAAATGACTTCTTTTTTAAATCCAAAGCTCTAAAATGTTGTGACTTAGTGGAGCACAAAACAGCTCAACTACTCTACAAAGCTAGAGGAAATTTGCTGCCAAAAACATTCAGAAAATGTTTCCTGATAGAGAGGGTGGTTATAATTTAAAGGAAGATGCAAACCTAAATTTTAGAAATATGTGTACACAACATTAAAAGTTTCTGTAACACTGATTATGGCGTTAAACTTTGGAACAGACTGAGTGCAGAACCTAAACAAATTTCAAATATAGGTTCGTTCAAAAAAAGGCATAAAGAGATGATTCTCCAGAAGTACGCCAGTGGATAAATATCACAAGGTGTTAGGTGGTTTTCGAAACAAAATTTTACAGGGAATGGTAACTACATTTGTAAAGAAGACATCTCTATGAGTGTATTTTTCTGTATAAATGATAAGTTGTATATCCATTGTACATGCTTAAAAAATGTTTGTAAAAAAAGACAGTACTATAATTTAATATAACACATTTTAAAGGAGTAGGATTAGATAAGTTGATACTTCTTCCTACTCCTTTTTGCTCATGTAAACCAAGAAACTAAATCAGTGATTGTCTTGTTCTTTTTTCTTTTTTTTCTGATAACCATATATTTGTATTACTCACTGTTTGACTTTACATCTACATCAGGGGTGGCCAACTTGCGGCTCATGAGCCACATGTGGGCCTTTACCTTTTGGTGTGCTGCTCTTTGATCCATTCATTAAAAAAATATATGTATAAATATATATTTTTTTACGTATATATATTGTTATGAGCAGTGGTGTGCCAATCAATCTAAGATGTCAATATATAGATACCAATGTTGGTATCAGTATTAACAAGTCCTTGGGGTGACGAGATTGATACTTAAGTTTCAGTTTCTCTTCTCTACATGTACTATTTTCATCGCTTATGTGCTCACAGCTATTTAGATAGATAGATAGATGGATAGATAGATAGATGGATAGATGATAGATAGATAGATAGATAGATAGATAGATAGATAGATAGATAGATAGATAGATAGATAGATAGATAGATAGATAGATAGATAGATAGATAGATAGATAGATAGATAGATGGAACTTTGTCTCTTCTGCAGTAAAAACAGAAATTTGTCTTTGACACGGCTCCAAGTACAAATTCAAACACATTAAATCTTGCTTTGTAAATTGAAAAAGTATTGATTTTCATTTCATGTCATTTTGTTAATGTGTGTGTTTTTGTGGCTCTTGGTCTCTGACTGGTTGGCTACTCCTGATCTACATGAACGAAATGAAGTCATTCATTCATTCAGAATGCATCATGACACATGATTAAATAACAATGAAAATGCAATGTAACATGTTGTATCAAACTACATTGTATTGTTTGATAAAGCATTGTTTCATATATTATCATACTATACTGTATCGTGTCATTGAATCATAATCGTATCATAATCATAGCCTGTTGTAAGGTATCTTATCCTGTAACACCCTATCATTGTATTCTAAAGTGAATCACATCATTCTAACACAGTGACACTTTAAAGGTGCACTAATGACATTAATCCTGTCTACCTTCAAGAACATTTTGTATTCTTCAGTTTATCAATGTGAATTTGCTGTATGGATAATATCATTATCATGGGAAATACATGTATATATATCTAGTATGGTATCAGGGATTCCCACCCCTTACCATTTTACATTAGATTTTATTGTTCTGTATGGTATTTCGTAATGGGTTGTGTCATTTTACATTAAATTGTCAAAATAGTCCATAAAAAGATGTACTTTTTGTTACTTTCAATCTAGTGAATAGGCTAAAAACGCCAAATGAGAACCTAACAATAACTTTATTTGAGGCAACTTGACATCTTTGAACGTTTTGAGAAATTAATTGACCATTCCACTCGTTTTCATTCTTTTATAATCACTGCCTCTGTCTCTGTCAAACAGTTTTTTTTATCACTACCTCCACAGCCACAGAGATCTAGACTACCCTGAGCGCCAGCAGCAACGGATACAAAACAAACAACACAGTCCTGCATGTGTGCGTCTGTGTGTGGGTCTCTATTTGTGTATATAAAGCCTGTGCTGTGACCTATGGGTAATAGCGGAGAAGGGAGAGTGGGAGGGCCGGCCGGCTGGCGAAGGCGGGGGCAATGAGTGTGAGAACTGCGTGGTGATGGCCACCTATAAATGAAGTTATTACATCACTGAGGCCTGGTCCGAGGCTGCTGCCAGGCTAAGGGCAGCCAAGGCTAACCACCGGCACAGGGGAGAGCAACCAGCTCACACATCAGTGCCAGGAGCAGCCACACAAACCAATAACAGAAACTTGAGGAACCTTATGTCAACGTGACCAAAAATAGTAAATGATTTTATACTCTTTGCGTCTACATTGGGGTGCATTAAGTTCATTTTTCTTCTTGTGACTTTGGTAAAATGTGACTTGAATAAGAAAAGGGGGAATTCCAGGAAGCAGAGCAGAGCGAGCAACATTACACAATGAGGCAGATTGCTGGGGATTGCATCATCGCTCTGCATCTTTCTTTTTTTCTCAGGCTAAAGCTGAGGATTGGGAAAGTGGCAGTGGGTGAAATGAAGTTGAAGCTTGAGTCCAAGATGGTTTTACACAAAAAGAAGCTAATCATGTGTAGCTGTAACTACTTCTCAAATCCTCAGCTAGGACAGTTTGAAGCTGAAGATGCCAAAGAAAAACGAAGCAAAGTCTTTAAGAGGCCAGGACTGCAACTTGCAAACTAACACAGCGTGTGCAAGGCCCAGCCAGTCAGTGCCTGTGTGTGTGAGATCTGAATGAAGACATTGTGGGGATTTCCTGGTGCAGAGAGACACATCATGGCAAAGGCATCCAGAAGGATTAGCAGCTGGAGCCAAACGTGTCCTCACTCTGCAGCAGCGCAGGCCTTGCTCTGACGCACAACACACACGCACCCTTAGATACACACACCAGCAATGCAAAAGAAGGCCCAGTCTTTACTCCCTGTGTATGGTGAAACCGTGATACAGCTAATTTAACCGCTAATGGGTGCGACATCTGAACTCCCGCTGTTAATCTTCCTCTAAGAATAATGATTCTGATGTAATGCAGGGTATTGTGGGTGTGTGACAATAGTGGCGCAATTAATGTTTGTACAAGGGTCACGCTGGAAGCCCTTTTACTGGAGAATGTCTGCAAACATTTCCATTGAGTATCTAGAGGCTGTTACATTCCCTCCTCTTTGCCTGTGTTTGCTTATGTTTCCACTATACAGTAATGGAAATATAATAAGCTGCTAAAGAGGGGCTTTGTGTACACTGCGTTTATGTTGAAGAGGTCATTTGACTCTTGGGGAACTAAGCCCATTTGATTTATAACCAAGAAGTACTTGCATTACACTTTTAAAGAAGTACTTTTATTATCTTAATTTCCATGCGTGAAATATAGAGCTAGCTTACGTATACATTTAGCTTGATTAGTAAAAAGCCTAAAGGTAAGAGGAATGAGCTACTAGCTAGCTTACCATAAAAACAAACAAAAAAAGAAGAGTTCCCTGACTCATTCTCACAAAAAAAGTAATGCTAGTTTTGAGACCAGCTCACCACTGTAGTCATGAAATAATAGCTAGCAGAGACATGCTAATACTAGTAAAAAATGAATAAATTCCTCCAACTTTTGGAAGGCTAAAGTTAAAGAAATATGTTTATTCCCTTGTTAACATACAGATATTTCAAAGTTCATACTGCATATTGGGCATGACGCTAGTGATAATTAAGCTATACACAAAAATACCTCTAGAGCTTTATTGCTTTCCTGAAAACACCAGAAAAAGCATAAAATCATCAGCCTGTTGTTACAAACCAAACAGAAAGAGGCTGGCTAGGTGGTGGACCTGCTAATGTTCATTTTTGAGATAAAATCTAACACTCCTCAAAAAAATAGAAGCTAAAACACAACTTTTTGCTGTGTAAGTAAAATAATCTTATTTTAAAACCTTATGTACAACTGCAACATGTACAAAGCTAGCTAGTTGTTGGCTAAGAGCGTTTAAACAAGGTAGTTTAGCTAATTTAGCAAGTGGTAATAGTGAAAGAGGTTAGCTACATTGCTAATTGTCACTTACAGAATTTCTGGACCATACAGAGCCAGCTACTATTTGCCTGTGCATCTTTGCTAAGCTTAGTTTAGCTAGCTTATTGTACTGCAAACATTTCCATTGAGTATCTAGAGGCTGTTACATTCCCTCCTCTTTGCCTGTGTTTGCTTATGTTTCCACTATACAGTAATGGAAATATAATAAGCTGCTAAAGAGGGGCTTTGTGTACACTGCGTTTATGTTGAAGAGGTCATTTGACTCTTGGGGAACTAAGCCCATTTGATTTATAGCCAAGAAGTACTTGCATTACACTTTTAAAGAAGTACTTTTATTATCTTAATTTCCATGCGTGAAATATAGAGCTAGCTTACCTATACATTTAGCTTGATTAGTAAAAAGCCTAAAGGTAAGAGGAATGAGCTACTAGCTAAACTACCATAAAAACAAACAAAAAAAGAAGAGTTCCCTGACTCATTCTCACAAAAAAAGTAATGCTAGTTTTGAGACCAGCTCACCACTGTAGTCATGAAATAATAGCTAGCAGAGACATGCTAATACTAGTAAAAAATGAATAAATTCCTCCAATTTTTGGAAGGCTAAAGTTAAAGAAATATGTTTATTCCCTTGTTAACATACAGATATTTCAAAGTTCATACTGCATATTGGGCATGACGCTAGTGATAATTAAGCTATACACAAAAATACCTCTAGAGCTTTATTGCTTTCCTGAAAACACCAGAAAAAGCATAAAATCATCAGCCTGTTGTTACAAACCAAACAGAAAGAGGCTGGCTAGGTGGTGGACCTGCTAATGTTCATTTTTGAGATAAAATCTAACACTCCTCAAAAAAATAGAAGCTAAAACACAACTTTTTGCTGTGTAAGTAAAATAATCTTATTTTAAAACCTTATGTACAACTGCAACATGTACAAAGCTAGCTAGTTGTTGGCTAAGAGCGTTTAAACAAGGTAGTTTAGCTAATTTAGCAAGTGGTAATAGTGAAAGAGGTTAGCTACATTGCTAATTGTCACTTACAGAATTTCTGGACCATACAGAGCCAGCTACTATTTGCCTGTGCATCTTTGCTAAGCTTAGTTTAGCTAGCTTATTGTACTCTTATGTATCTTTAACAACAGATGTTTACCTTGTGAGTTCCTGTGCTGTCCGGGTCCATTTTGGAGACCGTCATCTGTGAAAAAGAAAACATTAATTGGCAAAAGTTCAAATTAAAAAGCTAGAATGCTTTAATGTGAAGCATTGCACTATGGGTTTAAATTGTGCTATTAGACTATAACAAATAATTAGATATTAAAATCTTTATTTACAGTGGTCACGCTGGCCAGTGCTTCTTGGGACCTACAGCTAAAGGTCACCTGTGTATGGCCATATGACCAAACACTATTGTTTGAGGTGAAATGCACAGGGGAAAGTAGTACATGCATGTAGCTGATTGTTTTTGCACAGAAATAGCAGTGTGGTAACAATCACAGTAGGCGTAAATTTAAATAAAAGCAACACTGGAGTCTTGTGTAATCTAAGTTTTTGAATGAGTTACTTGTCTACCCTCTGCGCAATTTCCCATAGCTGAACAAAGAATTAAAACCAGTTTAACAACATTTTTTTTAACAATGTACAAAAACAAGCCATCTGGAGCTGTTAACAGCCTCCTCACACTTCCCTGCTCTTGTACATGTGTTATTTTTCTCTGCACTGTTCCTGCCAGAGGATGTGTGAGAGGTGTGTATGTTTGCGCTTTGTCCCCAATTGAGCTAGTTTCTGTATGTCTGTACAGGGCCCTGCTTTCGAGTACTACTCACCCATGTTTACTGTCATCATCAGGAAGTGGTCCTGTTGAACTCGAGCGCAGAGCTCAACTTCTTTTTGCAGGCAAAGATTTCATCCTGTGAGCCGAAAAAAAACAAAAACAACACAGTTTCATCATCCAAGAGCTGTGCCATTTTCCTTCAGCTCGGTGCACATAATATTTTCTGTGATTGCACAAAAACAATGACAAAACAGGACGCAGGTGGTAGAACCAACACAAAGGTTTTTTTCCAAAGTCACTGTCTCTGCTACTGTTATTTATCAAATCTTTATTTAACCAGGTTGCTCTCTTGAGGTTGACATATCCGTTTTTGACAGCTCCTGGCAGACAAATAACAACATGACAGCCAAGTGCTGCATTTGATGCCGCCAGCTCAATTCATCTGAATCCTGTCAATGCCCCGTTGTCTCTTTAGTGGCACTTTGAGGAGAAAAAAACAAGCCAGCAGCAGTGAAGGAACTCCTCACTGTTTGATGATGGATGAGACTGGTGCGCATGAGATCCCACAGCGCGGCAGCAGTCCACGCGTGGGTGTTTGCCTAAATGCCTGCCTCAGGTGAAGACCATGTACTTCAAAGACAAAGCTGGGGAATATTTCACGCGTTGAGTTTTGGTTGTCACATCCCATAATGAGGCAGCACACTACAGTCTTTAACTCTGACAGTTTTGCTTTAGCTTTTCTGAGTTACCTCACAAATGAATCTCATATTGAGCACCATTATTTATACCATCATTTCACACTACAAGCTAGCAGAATGCTGACTTCTAAAACAGCGACTTGTCACAGCCCTCATACAGAATGTTATGGAAATTTGAAACACATTTGCCATTGTCTCTTTTCTAAAGTTGGCTTTACAAAAGAGGAACAGGAACTAGAAATATAGCTACAGTGCAGTGCATTGATACACTGAAAATGTGTTTTTGTGTTGTGCTTATGAGCTGACCAAAAGAAAGCTGGAGGTTTCAGAAAAGATATAAACAATGTCTTTCTAGTAATTTCTAGAAATTTTAGCATAAAAGGTTGTGTGCCATAACTAAAATAATACATTTCTGTCCACAACCTGGGCATCAAACCCTGATCTTTGTCTAAATAACATGAAAAAGTTCACATGAATCTTTAAACTTGAACCTTTTACAGTGGCCTGCTAGCTTCCCAACAGAAAGCAATGACCACAAACCAAACAAGCCACATGTGTTCTGAATTACCCTTTTGGGATTAATAAAATATATCCTAATCTTTTCTATTCTATTTCTGTATCCTACTATATCTATCATACTTAAAAAATAAAATAAATAAAAAAACCTAAATCAATCTGAAAACTAATCAAAACTTTCCATTTTAAAAATAGCATGAGATCTGCACCTGAACTTCACAATATTTGCTGAAATTATGAGGTCATAGCACAACCTAACTGGTTCATAACACATAAGAAGTTGCAGGCCTCAAACACCAAGGCCTACCCATAGCTCTTTGCCTTACAGGCCTCAAGAGGTTTAGCCAGTCAGAGGGAAGGGTGTTTGTGGAGCAAGAAGTCTTCAAAAGACATCAGCTAAAATGAAATGTGTCACACAGTGGCTGAAAGGCGGGGCACAGGCAGGACAGTAGAAGCCTTAAGAAAAAAAACACAATACCCTCCTCTTTATGTATCTACCTGGCAGGGCAACCTAAAAAGACCATGACATGTTGGGTGTGTTCTTTCACATGTTAGACTCAAGTCTTTGTCACTGGCTAAAGTCTATATATTGCACCTTCCAGTGTTGAGTAATGAAGCAAACGCAAAAGAACATTAAAACACTGCAGTTCCTCAAATGTCCACTTTGGACTGACTGAAAAAGCTAAACAATCCCAAAAAATTTGTTCATTCACATTCACTGACAAGGGCTGATTTTTTTAGGGATGCTCCTTTTAAGATAGTCAAGAGACATAAATCAGCAGAATCAGCTGAGTCGACAGACAGTTGTGACTGTTATTGCTGTTTTCCAGGAGGCTAAAAGCCTGCCCTTGCTTTACCTCTTTGCCTGTGTTTAGGTTAGTTGAATTCACACCTCTATTGGGCTGCATCTGCCCCACCAATCAGATGGAGCCTCTGCCAACCACCAGCTTCCCCCCAGATGAGTTGCGCATAGCTGGTATGCATGCTTTGACATTTGTTCATCTTTAGTAAGTGACATCATCATCAGGAAACTGAAAAAAGTCTTCACATATTGTTGAAAATAAAAATCTCTTCTGAAAGATGACCCAACACCAGGAGTCACAACATTTTTTAAATAGTTTTTGTACTACGTTCTAAAAAAGAGATGACACACCGCACAGGGAAATATATCATGACAGGAGTAGAAAAGGTCCCTTTCGTCACACTGAGAAGATTCTAGAAACATGTGACTTATCAAACTGGGTTTACAGGTTGACATAGCCGAGAGTTGTGAGAGCAAAGTGAGAGTGACGCTTGTTGCTACACACACAAAACACTGATTCACAGACTGTGTTGCCAGTGGCTACAGATTCAGTTTCACAGTTGTAATGATAGAGAAATGTTTGAGATACATGTGAAAAAAAAACACTCCTATCCTGCTGACAGGACATTGTACTGGATGAATCTCTGTAGAAAAGTAAATAATGAGATAGGTTCCTCAAAATAGTGGATGCTGTGATACCGTTAATACCATGGCTTTAAAATATACAAATTTTGTTATTTCTGGGCTTTATAAAATCTCAAGATAGCCCAAAACACTGGCCCAAAACTACTGCAAGCAAGATTACATAGTAGTGAAAAATATCTGGTAAAGTTTCAGGTAAGTTTCCTGAAAATATCCATGAGAATTTTAGCTCAGGAATATTGGAAATTTTCAGGATTTTGTTGTCATTAATTTTTGGCTTGAAATTTTGGAATCTTTCTTCTTTTTTTTTTCTTATCGACTTCAATGAGGGTTTCAAAAATTATCTTGGTAGAAACACAACTGAACGCAAACTCAACTGTGTGCCATGAATGATATGTGAAAACAATTTCAAACACATTTGATCTGTCATCAATTCACTTCTTCACTAGCCTGCAGAATTTCCATTGAGACCACATTTCTGGAGCTGGAGTCTAGAAGTCCCATCAAGGGCTCAAGGTATTTATCCAAGGTAAGGTACAATAAATATTTATGCTGAAATTCAAAACAGTGTGTTAAATGTTAATTTGTTTGATGAATAAATCTCAATTTGACATATGGTTCTCTCGATTTGTATACTGACAATGCTGTGTTCATGTCCAGTATGGAAAATTACCCACTACTCCACTCCCTTACAGACACAAGGATGCGTTTAGGCACCTAATCATGGTACTGTTTGATTTGACATGAATCAGTACTTTGTTCTACAGATGGAACAGAGTCTGTACCCATAAAAGTACCTAATTTGATACCCATCCCTACCAGTGTCATTTAAAAAGTTTTTAGTAGCCACCATACACTGTATATAGAGTGGACAGTGTGGCTCCGCCATTTATCATTGTATGGTTCTGAAGCCAAAATTCCTCCATCACAGGTGCAGCCATTGAGCAGTTTAGAGCCAGAGTCTGCGCAGTAAAGACGAGGAGGGATTCTGGGGGGAATCTGAGTGGAGCTGGGTGACAAAAATAAGAATCTTTTTTTTTCTTTCGAGAGTCTAATCTCTTCTTAACTCTACCTCATGACATATTTTACAATCCCTGAAAAAAATACATGAGAACGGCAGCTGTCAATCATTATTAAACCTTACGTAAAGTCTCATTTTTAACCTTGTATAACTAATGAAAACGAAACTTTTCAGAAAAAAGAGGACTTAAACACAAGACAGCCAAATAATATCTTCAAATCACCACAACAATCGGATGTGAGAAACTTTCTACGAGGAGTATTGATTTTTTAAAGTTTGACCACAGCCCATCTGGAATGAGTGGAAAGCCAGATTTTTTAACCTATAATGCAGCCGGCCACCAGGGGGAGCAGTTTTTGTCGAGGCCTCACTTTGAGCCGAGCAAGCAGACGTCCATTTTTTTTTTTTACAGTCTATGTTAGCCACATTTACATGCATATCTTCTTACAACAAAGCAAAATATATGTAATATTTATATATGTATATGACCAGGTAAATATTGTGCAACCCTTATTGCTTATGAAATAAAAGTAGTAAAACAGAAAATAAGACAATGTTTTCTGATTATTGGAACTGTTAAACATGCCATTTTAATTGTTTTAAATGATGCCACTTTTGAGAGTTCAGTTTTTATACAAAGTTATCAAAAATGGGTTTCATTGCTGTTTGAATTTTAACAGACCTGTTGCCAAAAGGAAATTCTAGTATTGTCAGGCAACTCAGTTATGATGGGTAGGAGAATAAGCTTAACATGCGAGTGTTAAAGTGAAACTTGGCTTTCAAAATCAGGTCTGTGAGCAGAAATATACAGAGAAATATTAGAAGCATGTCAATAAAACAGTACAGGCCTAAAATGATTGTTTGTTCTGGGAACACAAAGTCTTTGGTAAAGCGCCTCCAGAGATGGGATCATTCTCTCTTAAGCATGGTCTGCTTTTGTTTTTCTCTACCCACTGTCTCCAGTCGCATGTTCTTTAGTGTCCTCAAAGCCTGTACACTGTGTACGCTATGTGTCCCTAACATTCAGTTCACACAAAAACACTCCAGCCGCTCTCTCTCCCTCTCTGTTGGGAAACAAATACTTTCACTCCGTGTGTGTGTGTGTCAGCCAGAAAACTTTTCATAAAAGCAATAAAGACAGCCACTGGAGCAATTTACAGCCTGAGGGGAAAGAGTCACAGGGTGCCAGTGGAGTTTGAACAAGGGGAACAGGCTGTAGCGCTGTCACAGGCACAAATCATAGAGCTGATGGATTGGAAAGCTAAAATACAAAGTCCTGGGAGAAATGTTTTAGTTGTGACCACTTTTTGAAAACAGTGTGCTCTAAATCCATCACAATGTGTGCAGTAAATGTGGGTAAACTTATGTCAACCCCCAAAACAGGCTGTATGTTTATACAGCTTTGTTCTAAGATAGCGTGGAGTGAATTTAAGAGATGTCTGATTTGTCCCAGAAATCTCCCCGTCAGGCTGTGCTGCTGACCACACATGAAAGAGATGATGAGCAGTCACGAGACAGGTGGTCTCCTAATACAACACTGCACGGTCTGTCGTGGCTACACACACACACATGCACGCAGAGGAACAGAGCAGCCCCTGTGCTGTGCCAGCTAGTCACCAGATGGCCCATCTGCTTCGCCCCTCCGCCCAGCAGGACGGCGGGCGACTGGTGCCCACAGATCACCAGCCCAGTTCTCGGCACGCTTCTTGGCAGGCGGGCGATGTGACAGCCCTGCTTGTTGCAGATCAAATGCTACTCGCTGCTCGCCCTTGTTGCTCTGAAGCCAAATGTCCTCCAACAAAAAAAAAGAAAAACGAAAAAGATAACTGTCTCTTTACTGTATCAGGAGATGGACCTACATCCAGAAGTGCTTGTGACGCACTTCTTCGTCAAATATGGATAACATCAGAGCTCAGGCCAATGTTTCACTGGCAGGGGCCTCGTCTTTGTCACAGTGCGAGGACTGTGCTGGAATAACAGAAGAAGTTAATTAAAAAGAGCACAGCAGAGGATGGGATTTGACAAGGGTTGTGGGGAATTGTCTAAGCCAGACAAAGCAGAGCCGTGCTCCGCGAAACACAAACTGAAATGTTATTTTTATTGGAAAGATTGAGCTGGAATCATAGCCAAGACTTTGCAGGCAAGCACGTAAATGCATGCGCACGTAGAATCTGCTTTCAGCTCTGTTACATCACTCTCTAAGCAAGCAAACAGAGATGCTGGCTGTAGATCTCCAAGGGAAACTCCCCCCTCTCTAGATGCTTAGCCGGGGGAAGGCCTGCTCTCCAGCTGCATGGTGGCCTGAGCAGTATGACCTCATTTCTGACGACACTCGAGTGGAGTCCCAAAGATGTTATCATTTTGGTGGTCAGGTTTTAAACTCTGTAACATCACAGGGTGTCTGTAAGAGCCAAAATAGATTTCCCTTAAGGAGATTCACAAACATCAGGAGAGGAAAAGCTATCATTAGACTATGATCAATGAGGACATGCACTGCTTTAAAACACCTTTTTTTACTGTTCAAGTCAGATTCTTCTCTGATTGGTTGGAAGAAAAAAGTATCACTACATATTCAGAGGAATCACAGATGGCTGCTTCAACCCGAGGACTAGCAGGAAACTCTGAAGGACAACACCAGTTTGTTTACATGTTAAAGTCTCTTAAAGAAAGGGCTGGAAAACAACTTATCCTCTTCTATCTCAGAGTAAGATGAGAAGAATGTTACCACTTCCATGCCAACGCAACAAACACAAAGCTACAGGCTGTTTGTTTAGCTGAGCTTAGTAAAGCCAGTGGAGAGTGCTAGCTTGGTTAAGCAAAATAATAACAACAATTTGCATACTAGCACCTCTATACCTCTGATGTAAAACCTGTTTTACTCTCTCGTATTGTACTGAACAGTCTAAAAGGCACTAAAAAAGTCAGTTGGTGGGGTTAAACCTACAGACAGATGGCTCCTGGTTAGCTTGTTTCATGTTTTAAGAAGTAACTCTGAGCTAACAAGCTGCTAGCTAGCTCCTTAGGTTTTCTTTTTAGTTGTATACAGACAGTACATGGCATAGACTGACAGGATATATTAAAAACTGATGGAAACTTGTTGGTGGAGTCTTTACATTAAGACAAATCTAGGTTAGCTTTTTCCAGAGGTTAAGCAAAGCTAAAAGGCTTCTAGCTCTATTTTAGGAGGCAGTACAGGAAAAGGCTAGAGAGGATATAGCGACTCAGTTGAAGGGGACAAATATACTAGTTAGTGGATTCTTAATATTGGACAAAACCAAGTTAGCTTTTTCGCTCTGGCTTCTATCTTTATTTCAGTTATCATTAAGACAGGACATAGAATAGACCAACAACAGGATTTAGCAAGTTAGCTGACTGAGATAAGAGCACTGATTGTCAGATTCTTTACATTCAGGCAAATCCAGGTTAGCTTTTTGCCTTCTTCAAGATGGGCTGCTAGCTCTAGCTTCTAGCTTTATTAAAGCAGCATAAAAACAATACATTAAACAGCTTAGCAGGATATAGGTTAACCTTTGTCCCCTGTGCAGGGGTCGTGCTTTGCTTAGCTAAAAAATTGCTGGCACAAGCCTCTAGCTTGACTTTAGCAGTACAGAGGTAGCACATAAAAAAGACTAACAAGTGACAGAGAGAATATACTGGCAAATTATTTACATCTACACAAATTCAAGTTAGCTTTTTACTTTTCTCCAGAAGTTAGGCTTTGCTAGGCTAACAGGCTGCTAGCTTAGGTGTGGCAGCGTTGCTTCACAAATTTCACTATAGGAAAGTTTGTTTCCCTCAATATAACACTAAAAATCTTTTAAAGAATGTTTTCGAGACCATCTTTACCTCAGTAGCGCTCACTTTAATGAGAAACACAATTTGGGCAAATTACGGTCTGCTAATTGAAGCAAATGTCACCAGAGTTTTATGGCCACCAGTAGACGCCTCTAACTGTAAACTTAATACAGAAAAAATTAAAGACAGACAGCAGGGTATTTTTTTTCCATGGTTTGATTAATTAATGACTAAAACAAGCAAACCCCACTGTTATCGTCACTTGAAAACCACAGTATTGCTGACAGTACAACAGCGTATCCAAGAAAAAAACAAACATCTACACTTCTGACGAAGTCACATGTAATTCATCATAGGGAGAGCAGACAATGCCTGGTAGACTTTATAAGTTGCAACATGGACAGGAAGTAAAGGGTGATTACGGAGCCTTGGGTATTTAGGTGACTTACTCTGAAAAGGTCAGTGGCGGGGGTGTCCTGTCGGCTGAACTTTTGCCAAAACTGTTCAGGGGACCAAATGAGTCAGAAGGTTGATTCTGGGAAGTAAAACAATACAGTATGTCCTCATGCACACTGAGCAAGCCGAGGGACACACTTGAGGATTTCTGGGTGGTGGTAGGAGTGTGTGGGCAGGAAAATGTCACTCCATGTGGGGCCTCCATGCTCATTAATCAAAGCGTAAGCTCTCCCTGCTTTGTCTCAGAGGAGCTTTTTCTTGGTTAAAATGAAGTTTCACAAACAGACACGTAGATGAACAGCTCTTTCCTTCATGACAAAAACAGGAAACTTTATGTAACCTCTTCAAATAAATGAGCCGTCTTTTGGATTTCAGTTCCTTTCTTTGCACATTTGCATCTCTTGTAACAACTGTAAATGTACAGTGGAGTTAGATTCACTGTTCACTCACTACATGGTACCACCACTTCAGTGTCATACGTTCCTCCTTAGTGAAAAGCTCTATTAGCTCACAGAGAAGCAGATCTGTCTGCCATTATAATCAGCTGCACAACATCCACTAAAAATAGCTTAAAGATATCCACGCCACAAATCACTAGACCCGTACTCTCCACTCCAAGAGGAATCCAAGCACAGTCTATAAAGTAAGCTGTCTGTTTCCATTATGCACTGACATGCTATTACAAGCTCATTCATTCATTCATTGTGTTTCTCCACCCAAATGCAGCCATGCAAAGACTTGAGCTTGTGGACTTAAACCAGTTTTCATGTGACAGAATGTCAAACAAATTGTGGCACAGGGAGAAGCAAAAAAGTATTCTGCTTTACCACCAAAGGTTTGTCCGTAAAAAGCGTCTCTGCTCTGGGATTTTGATTCTCAAGAGGCTGAGTGAGTGTGACAATGAAAAATCCAAGAGCAATTTCATGATTTAATTTCAAGCCCTCTCCTGTCGATTCCAGTTAACTCCCCTGCACAGACTACAAACAGGCACTGTTTTTTTTTTTTGATCCATGTAGTCACATTTGGATACATCAAATACGATCTGGATCAAGGATGCCCGACTGGTTGCACAAACTTCTCCTCCATGTTTTCCTCTCTACGCGGCTGTCCTTGCAGAGCTGCTGACGGTGTTGTCCTTGCAGCCAGACAAACCGTGCAGACAAAGCTCAATCAGGACAACTTCCTCTTGGTTTCTGGAGAGAGGGGGGGTGGGCTGGACTTCACGGCATTCTTAGAGATAAACAAAGGCGACCCAGACTGACTTCGGGAAGCAGCCGGAGACCCCGTCATTGTCTTCTAATTTTGCTTTGCTGCAGACTTCATTTCAGGAGATAATTTTTTCCCCCTTCACCTTTACAAGCTTCTTCACATAAAGTATTATACTGTTGTAGTTTTTGTGATTCGTTTGAGTCATAAAATTTGACAGATTAATCTGCCTGTCATACAGTTTGGCACAATTTCACAGCTGCTGTGTAACGTCATTTGGGCGTGCTTTATCCAACCTGCGCACCTATATTTGTGCTGTGTCAGAGTATCGGCTTTGTACATGAAACTCAAGCTCTGTCACAGTGTTTACAACACATTCTATCTAACACATAGCCGTCCAACTTTTTTTTGTCCCAACTTTCCTCCCAGCCTCTTTACAATCCAGCAGCTGACTTTTACATTGTACAAGATACCACTGAGTGACAATCCAACCAAAGACATTGATTTTTTTATCTTATCAGGCTTGACAATCTTCTTTCCTCTCATTCTTCTATCTGACAAAGTTTAACAGGGTTTTCTTTAGTTCCTTGCTCATAGGAGTTTGTTCTTCAGGTTTTCCATCCAGTTCAAAGCTCTGATTTATGTGATCAGGGCTGCAGGGACAGTTGCTCTTCTGCCTGGTTCTCCTATCTCTAGATCAGTGGAACGTAAAGAGACAGTTTCCATTATTTCTCCCATTATAGAGCTCATGCTGTACTCCACCAAAACGTTTAACCATAAGTCAAAAGCTAA
Source organism: Halichoeres trimaculatus (assembly GCF_033239565.1). NCBI lineage: Eukaryota > Metazoa > Chordata > Actinopteri > Labriformes > Labridae > Halichoeres > Halichoeres trimaculatus. Next base: position 12,785,199 of record NW_027437196.1, read on the forward strand.
AAGGGTTTTGTCCTTGGTTTAGGTCAGTGTTCGTTTTAGCAGCTATGATAGTTTTAGTCTTTAGTCTAGTTTTAGTGCTCTGTATAGTAAGAAGGTGATGGAAACTTCTATATGAGAGAAAAATTTTGCCCATGTACGATAAACCAAGCTGAAGACACAACAACAACATACAAGGGCTGTGTGAAAATGATCAATGGCAAGGAGAAGTGAAGGCTGTAAGATGTTGTAGCCATGACACACATGTCGCAGCATAGCAATTAAGCTAACACTGTACTCCTCAGCTAACTTTGTTTACCACATGACAAGTTTTGACAACAGTGGAGGTAAATGTCATCATCTTGTTGTCTCAAGAAAATAAATAGGGATGCACAATATATCATAACATATCGGCATCCGTCGATGTGTAAAAGTTGGCCGATATTTATTCATTAGCTGCCAGCCATTTTCAGAGCATCTTGAATGATCTTTCAACACCCAAAAAATATTGTTTTCTATGACTATGAAAAACACCAAAACCACCTAAGAAGAGTGGATCAGGAAAACACGTTTGACAATAAAAGGAGATATTGAAAACCTCAGTTTGCATGGTTTTCAGCATGTTCACAATTTGATCATCTTAGATTGTTTTATTTTTTATTACTATTTTTTTTTTTACCAATATTTATATTGATAAATATCGATTATCAGCCATAACAGCAATATTATCATCAAATATGAGATATCTGATATCACAGATGCAACAAAATATTTGTATTCTGAGATAACAAGATAAATTTCTGGTGATCTATCAATTAAATGAGAACGTTGATTGCTTTCATTAGAATGAAGAGGGCATGTCTAGCCTAGCTGCCTTTCTGCTTGAGGTAAGAAGAGCTCATGTCTGTATTTCTTTGTATTTTTCATAAAGAAGCAAAGATAACAAAAACAAGACAAGTTTTCTTCTTGAGATAACAAGATAAAGAGTTAAGATTTTGTAGTTTTTACCTTTTATTGGTCATTCTTTAAAAATGTTTACTTAATTTTCATTTTGATTTTGAAAATGTTGAGGGTTCACAAAAAATAACAACTGTTTTGAGGATATATAAAAGCCCCAAAATAAGGATGCTGGATCCTACAACTCCCACAATACATTTCAAAAAATGTTAGGCTACAACACACAAATCAATGAATTCCTGTGTCTTTTGGCTCCACATCTCTAGTCCATGTTGCAGGCTCTCAGTTGTCTGGCATGCTTTGCACAGTCATATACAGTATCTAATTATGCTGTGTCAACACAACACAGTATGACTCTTCATCACACCTACTGAAAAAGCTTGTTGGGCTTTCCAGTAACCAAGCAACAGCAACAACAAGCCTTCAAGGGAAGAAACATAGCCTGCTCGCATGAGTCACCTTGACCTTTCACCTCCAGCCCCTCTGGTCAGTGGGCGTCTGGCGAGTGTTCAGGCTTCTGTGAATCTGAAGGCATGACTTCACACTCCTCACAGTGAGGATGGAGACGCTGCATTCGCTCTGATTGAAACACTCAGCTAATGACTCGCAAAAAAACAAGCCAGCGTGAAGATTGTCAGGAGAGTTGACAGCAGGATGCTAAGGAGAGTTAATAGATGAGCTCTGTGTTCTTGTAAGTGGGCTGCTGGGAATTAGAGCCTGTGTGGGCAGACTGTACTAAACATGGCGCGTTAGGGAAAATGTATACTGAACTGGCTGATGTTGGAGAACTGAAGTCTGACAGGGTGAACAGGACCAAGGCGTGATTTTTTTCACAGCAAAATGTTTTTTTAAGTTATTAATCATATAAATTTTGCCCATAAAAGGGGATGGTCTTCATCTATGTTGGGGGTCAATACTCATTATTGCCACCTATTGTGTTGGAGGGTGGGCATCAGTTGTTCCCAATACTACAGTGTCAGTGAACAATCTGACAATTTACAGCAAAATACCATAGAAAAATACACCAGTGATAACTTCGAGCATTTAAAGCAGCAATTCACATTTCAAATGAAACAGTAAAATTATTATATGCCATAAATACCATTTCCTAACTTGTTTTAAAAACAGAAGTTGATGCAATTAGCAGCTATTTTCAAAAAGCATGATTACGAATGGGTACCAAATTAGGTACTTTCATAGGTACCAACTGAATGCCATCTGTACCACCGAGTACTGATTCACATAAAACTCAAACAGTACCATGTTTCAATACCTGAATGCATCCTTGTGCCTGTGAGGGAGAGGAAGAGTAGGCGATTTTCCATGCGGGACTTGAACACAGCATTGCAAGGTTATGGAGAAATAAATTTAAATTGAAAAACTTTGTGATTTCATTATTAAGCATTTATTACCACATTAACACAAAACTACAAAAACTTGGTACCTTTGAGTACCGATACCAGTTGACAGGTACCGCAGGTAATGTATAGTTTCAAATGTAAAAGGAACCTGTTACTAAGCATGTTCATTGTTTACTTCTGCTTTCTGAAATGAGAAACCAGAGAAGCCTGCCTCAGCATACTGCAAAACATACTGAACAGGCCACCATACTGTTTATTTTTATTGCTTTTTTTTTGGCTTTCTTTTTTTGGCTTTTTAAACTGGTTTTAAGAGTCTTTTATCATTTTTTAATCCTTAATAAATAAATAAATGAATAAATGCTGGCACCTTTTACCATGACCTGCACTTTACTTTACCTTCTGTTCCTTTTTACTGTTTTGCACTATATCTGTATACTGTAAACTGAGGCCTGTACAAACGAAACGTCATTCTGTTTCCACTTGTCTCTTTCTACTATGTACAACATCCAAGTGTAGTTTGAAGTTATCTGTTTTTCTAAAAGTACGGTACAATAAACTCTAAACTTTGAAGCGCACCTTCTTCAAAAATCAGTCCACTTCGCTGCATTAACTCACATGAAATGAAGTATAGAAAGCTAAAAAGCAGCCTGTTGTATCAAATATATACCTCAGCTAATTTAATATGGACTATTTCTGTGTCCTCCATTTTTTCTTTCCTATTCTTCAAGGCAGCTGTCTCCTCTAGTGGAATAACATGCCTTCATTTGACCAACCAAAATCAAGTCTTCAACACATCATAATATTCTATAACACACATCTAAAACTTTTTCATCAGGCAGAAAATCATTCACTCTAAAACTGAAGCTCCACTTAAGCTCATGACAAACTGTTCTGACTGGGCTATTAACTCTCGTTTAAGACCTTTTTCCTTATTAGTCCCATCAAAACACAATAAAAACCATCTCTCCTGTCTCTGTCTGGCTTTCTAATGGTGGGATCGTGTCCCATTATCTGCCAAATGGATTGTTTTGCTTGAGGCACACCAACCATATCTGTGGGCGGTTTCCACATGGCAGTTTGACTCGCACTTTCAGGCTATTTCGGACCCCCCTACAGGAGGCACACCAATATGCTGATAAACTCATCCGTCAGTTTGCTGCTCAGACTCCTGCGAGTGCTGTTCACACTGATTTGGCTTGATGAACACGATGGCCTCATTAAAATCTAATTTGGCGGATTGTCTCAGAGGTCTGCCATGGCTGGGGGTGAGTGGCAAGATGTGGCTCAGCAGCATCCTCATGACTTTGACACAGCAGAGACCTCAGTTTGGATTTGAGGAGTTTTAGAAAGCAGAGACGGAAATGGAAGGAAGATGAGGAAATGTGAAGGACTTTTTAGGACAAGATAAGAGCTGGAGAGAGTCCTTCTTTCAAGGAAACGTGGATCACAAAGGCTCAGACTGACAGCAGAGGGAAAAAGGATACAGACTATGAATGCAAGCACAGGATGAGAGTGAGTTCCTGAAATCACACACACACACACAGCTCCAGACATGCAAAGAGTATTTAACACTGGAGTCAAACACAGATCATCAATTTAAAACTTTATCCACAGTAAATGTGCATCTTTGTGCAAAAGTTAGTCTTTTACAACATAAATGGGATTCCTGATGTATAAGTGGATATCAAAACTCATATTTTCTTCCAAAACATTTGCATTTGATTCACAAGTTGGAGTTTAAAGTCAGAGTTTCAGCCTGCAGGAAGGCTGTGAACATGCTGCACATGCTGGTGATGAATTAGAGGAGCACATTCCTGGCTTTTAATTTGCTATAAACAGGAAATAACAGGCTAAAGGCACAGTTCTCTCAATAACTGACCACAGACCAATGGAGAAACGATCAAGTCTGGACTCTTACCTTGTTATCTAAGGGTCTCCATGTTTATGTTGTGGCTGCAGGATTCTTAAAGACGAGTAATCAGGTGAGAGTAAGTTCTGATGGAAAAAACGATAGGAGAGGCGGAAAAATCCCAACAGATGCAGAGCAGAAAATGTTCCCCAAAACAGTGTGTTCTGATATCCGGAAACTGCGCTCAGTCCGCAGAGATCACAAACACTAGCTGGGTTCAGGCTCAGAGATGTCCTCTTCTCCCGGGTGCATAAATCCAGAGCTGCGCTCACACACGGGACCGAACTGAGAGTGTGTTTGAGGGGAAAGTTTTTCCCCGTCGCCCTCCTCTTCGCTTGTCTCCACAAACACTACAGAGACGGAGCTGACTTTCTCCCTCGAGCTGCGCCTCTGATGTCAGCAGCAACGTGAGCTCCAGGAAGTGGTGACGCTCTCCGGTGGTGCGTTTCCAAGGCAGCGGCGTCAAACTGGAGGGAGCACCGCCCCCCTGTGGACAGCGGGTGCAAGTACAGCACATGTTTTCTACCCTGTCAAAAGTAGTTTGGTAATAGACAAAACTAGTGATGCTGCTGTTGGCGTCAACAACAGAATACAGACTCTTTCACCCACCTATGACTTAAAATAAAAAAAGATGTTTCAAATTTTAAATGAGATTTTAAAGTTATGAATGATGTAATATAAAATGCCAGTCCTGGGACGATATGCTATTCTAGCAATTTGATTCTATTACAATTTTTGGGGTGCTGATTTGATTTAAACTGCGATTCTTTGATATTTAAAATATTTAGTTGTATGTTGTGTGTTTTTAGCTTGCTTTTTTAACACCAGACTATGTGAAAAAGTTAATGATGATTATGCCTACAGACTATATCAGGAGCCATATTTTCCCCATAAAATGCACATCACGTGAGTCAGAGAAAAACATTTCACCCTCTGCTGGAAAAAAGTGGTAATTTTCTTTAATCCAGTTTAGAAGGCTGAAACTGAAATGAGGAATGTGAATTTGAAGGGGAGAAATGATTTTTCGAAAAATAATCCCAATTTTGATACTGTCAAACAAAAAATCCTGATATTGGTTTTCAATTTTTTTTTCTCCCACTTCCTATAATAACAGAAAACTAACATTAAAGTTAGAACTCTGACTCACTCTCAGAGTACTGGAAAAAAAAAATTCAGTTTGCCGAGGTAAAAGTTGAAATACTGATTCTTGTCTCAAAATTTTAAGAAAAAAAACAGGATTTTTACTGTAATTGCACAAATCAAAGTGGCTCTGAGGAGAAGTGATCCTGAAAAAGTCTCTCTTCAAGATAAAGGGAAGGGATTGGATTAGCAGCACCAATATGGGTTATTATTATTCCTAAATGCTACTTCTTAGCTTCTTTATCAGGTCAAGCAGAATCAAATTGATTTACTTAGTTGAAGTCTCTTTGCTAATGTCACGCTGGCTGACAAAGTTTAGTAGTGAGAAGAGGAATCTGTGTTCTCTGCTCAAAATGATTTCTTGGGTGTATTTTGTAGGAATGGTGGACACATGAGCTGGACAGGCAAAAAGAAAAAGGATAGAAGATCAGAAGAAAGATAAACAGGAGAGTGAAACCAAACACACCTTGTTAAAAGTCATCTCTTCACGACAGTGTGCGTAAGACTCCGGGCCAGAAGGTGGCGATGCAGTCCAAATAAAATAGATCCTCCTCACAGCAATAGATTAAAATTCAGAGTGATGCCTTCTACAACTTTCAATAACAAAAAGAGACACCAACAACGATTTAGACAATTTCTATACCAGGTGGTTTTGGTGGTCTTTAGGTAGGTGTCACGTAACTCTATTAAGCTTACACATGCCCAGGACAAAAGCGGTGATGATTGCATGAAATTTTGTCTATATAGGGTTGCCAAAGTCAACACAAATAGAAAGTTTCTCACGGGAGCTTTAAGCTTCATTGTGTTATAAAATCTTCTGATCAGGTGTTGGTGCGGAGAAAGCAACAGTTAGTCCATGAGACGACCGTTTCCTGTTGAGACATTCAGTACCAAAGCGGTTGACAGATTATTTAATCACAGGTAATCTTAGTTCTGCTCAGCAAGTGGATTTCAGTGCTCCACGCAGTAATAAAGTCTCCTAATTGTTGGAGCATTATCGCATGTGTGACTGCTGTGTCATTATCCCACTGGGTTGCTCTGCTGTTAACAGACAGGTTAAGTTTGGCACAGTTTGAGCAGCAGAACGCAGTCTGCTTGAACAAAAGGCTTGTTTTAAATCCAATAAGACAATTTTTCTACAAATAAAAGACATGGCCAATTGCTTAAATTTCAGCTTTTGATTTTATATTTATTTTATCTTCTGAAGCTTTTAAAATCTCTCTTTAAAGTTTTTTTTTTTAGCATTTTGAACTTTTTGTGCCTTTACTCAGTGAGGACAGGACAGTGGATAGAGTAGAAACAGGCTGAGAGTAGGGAGTGAAATGTGACAAAGACCTTCAGATTATCTTAATTTCTCAGCACAAAGAGCATCTAGTGTTAATATGAGAGAATGTCTGATCTTTGGATACTTGAACAATGACAATGAAGCAGATCATAAAGATACAACACTGTGTTAAAAGAGCATGTCATTGTGACGGACAAACCATCCTGTTTTAAAAATGTTACCTGTAGACTAGTGTCACTAATATAAACTACAACCTCATGTGGTCCTGCATGCCCTCTCTCCATGTCACAGCAGACTATGGGAATAAAAATTTCTCCTCTGACCTTGGCGGCAGCATTGCACTCTTCAGATTAGTTCCACACAGCTATGTTTTATTGTGATCAGACATCCCCTCGCTCTCTGTGAGACTGCCTGAGTGCAATGAATATCAATTGGACATTTGCATCTCTCTGTGGATTTGCAGTGCTTGTAGATTTCTGTAGCGCTCAGCTGTGCTGTAGACAAACACTACAGGCAGCTGTTAGCAGCATTAACAGGCTGAGTGTGTGCAGCATCATTTTAGAGAACGTTTGAGGGATTCTCTCATTTTAACAATGCGTGAACAGATTTTAAAACCCCCCAAGTTCCTAAAATATCATCGTTATTTTTGATCTGATAAAGTGAATAAATGAATGATACATTTTGTAGGTGCTAATTTCATAGTAATGAATAGAAAAATGACCATGGCTGAACCTCAGTGAACTCCAGCCAGGTGAAGGAATGAAGTCACACACAGTGGTTGTCAAAGCTTTTTGCTCTGCCAGAGTTCCCCTCATATTCTGTGCACTGAGCCAGCCTCTTCCTCCCCTGCAGCGCCTGGCCAAGCTTCCAATAAGAAAGAGTGTGTGCTGGAGTTATCCCTCTCCTTTTGATCTTTATGCTTCGCTCAAAGAGCCTTCTAGAAAAATCCATTTTTTTCCCTCAGGGGGGATCTACGGCTGATATCGACTTGTTAGAAATCGATGAGGCCTTGGGCTGTCTTGTGGGCTCCATGGGAAAACTAAAAATAGACAGGAAGTGGGTTTTTTTGTATGGATCAAACTTTGCACTGAATTGTGGATTTCCTGTGGGCAAAGCTAAGAATCCCAGAGGACTCATGTTTTCATCCTATTTCTGTTCAAAAATTAAACAAACAAAAACATTAGTCTAAAAAGATCATAAATAACAAAACTTCTAACAGTATTTGTTTGAAAAACTGTGGCATAGCTTCATCTAGTTTACTTTAGCTAGAAAATCCTCGTAATATGTAACCTAAAGGTGCTTTTCAACTGCAGGAACTTTTCCTGGGAACTGGGAACTTTTTGAGGAACTACCTACTAACTTTTAGCCTGCAAGAACTAGGGTCCAAATTTATTTCTCAGTAAATTGCTGAACATTTCTGCTAAGAGTGGCCCTATAAACTGGAGACCTTCAGCTGAATGTGTCAGTTGATATTAAGATTACAGCAGCTGTTGAGACGGAAGTCCTCAGGATTTATTCATACATGTCCGGTTTTTTTTTTAAGAGCTTTTTTGAAACATTTTTGCAACCTGTTCGCCATGCGTTCTTTTGTTCCAAGTGTTGATTTAATGAGTCCTGCTGCAGTGCAACAAAGCATGATTAAAACCAGCTCATACCCTCTTTGCTACCACACTAATGTAGCGGATACGGCAGGCTTCAATGAAGTAAGGCACTCACAAATACATACTGTAAAAATCATCAGAATTAAGGTCCTATCTTTATATTATTGAGAATATTTATTGAAAGATCAGCAACAATTTTGAGAATTTCTGATATCCAATTGCTCTTTTTTTTTACAAAATGATACAGTTGTTTTTTTTCTGTTTAAAGTCTATAAAATGATAATAAATAAGCTGATTCAAGGAGAACTAGTGAAGCAGCTGGTTGTGATTGTGTGACTCTCATCACTGCAGGGCTGAGTTGGACATGTACACATCCTCAAAGGATCCCACTCCCTGAAGCTGCAGCGTGAGAGGCGTCTTCACCAGAGGAGACTGGATCACCACGGTGGACCTGTACTCTCTGTCCTCACTACAAAACAAAAATGTTCAAACAGATGAAGCACAGATTGAGACATATTTTAAATATCAGAGGAGAAGCTGTAATGGCAGTGTGTGTGGTTTGATACCTGGGAGTGAAGCTGATCTGGAGACGCTGGCTGCAGCTGCTGACGTGAGGCTCCTTGGACCTGAGGAGTCCAAAGTGTGGAATCACTCTGAACACATCAGACTCTGCACATAAACCCAAATATATACACACACAGTGAAACACAACTCCATTAACAGGGATGCATATATTTATGGACGACACATCCATCTGCTCCAATTGTTAAAAAAAATAGTGATGACATATTTTGGCTGGTGAAGCTGTTAGATTGACTCAATAGCCTTTCTACATGTTGAGCTTTGAGCCAAGCTACTGTATGGGGTACCCCAGGGTTCCATCCTTGGTCCTCGCCTGTTTTTAACTTGCATAAATGACCTTCAAAGTCTGTAATAATGCAATTCTTAGTTATTTGCTGATGACACGTCTTGTCGCTTCACATAAAAATTCTGACACTTTAATTTAGAAAGCTACTGTATGGGGTACCCCAGGGTTCCATCCTTGGTCCTCTCCTGTTTGTAACTTGCATTAATTGCATTCTTGGAGTCATAGCGGATAAAAAAACGATCATGGAAAGACTGTTAACCATACTTACCAATATGCAGTTTCCAGTATGTGTAGGCTCCATGACTGTACACGGTAACTTCTATTGTCTTTGTTAGCCCCACATAGCAGAACCCAAAGTCGATGCAGTCGGTGGATAGGCGCCATGTTGCAAGTTCCAAGTGGGCACGGAGAGGCACGGTCTTTAATCACAGGAGAAAAAATTCACTTTTTTAGACACATCTTCAGTGTCACACATTTTCAGGTAGATTTCAGTGATTCTTACCTGGAGTGTGTTGTTGCTGTGGTGGATCAAGAGGTTTTCCTGGATCCTGAGCTTCCTCAGCCCACTTTCACTTCTGACCAGCGTCACTCCGAGTGGGTATTCCTCATCTATCTGGTCTGCAAGGTCCAGGAGGGACAAGGAGCTGTGGAAGGCTACCTTTACCTGATCGAGAAGTAGAAATTTTGTGAAAGATTAACAAAATAGATTCAGTCTACGGTTGTAATCTTCCAGACCTCACCTGCATGCATTGCTGTGGCTGCAGCACCAGAGTCTGACTGTCGCCTGTAGGAGGGTTGCTGGAGGAGCTGGTCCGCCCTCGAGGCTGTGACTTGAGGACTAAAAATGGCAGCTGAGTCCCCAGTCTGAAGTGTAAGGGCATCTCTGAGTTGTTTTTCAGCCGAAGGGTCTGTGTGGTGTCAAATTCATGCACGACCAGCTACAGAAACAACCAGAAAAACAACCACCTCTGGGGTTAATACTTCATGCTTGAGCTTCAACGCGTCAGAGCAAAGTTGATAAGTGTTGTTGTTTTTTTCCATACAGACCTCCTCCTCTGATTCTCCCAGCCGGAGTAAATCACCAGCTGAGGCTCTGAACTCCAGCACCCCCTCATCCTCCTCCATCTGCACACACAGCCTGCAGTGACAGGGAGCCCAGAGGATGATATGCAACTTAATCAGACCACCTCTGAGCTCCTTTAAGCTAACCTCAGCTCATTTTAATTCAGGAAACATAAATAGAGTCAGAGGCATTGAGAGCTTTTCTGGAAACATAAATAGTGTGATTGTAATCGCTCACAGCGCAGGTTTTACGACTGCTTGTAGATCCACCCTGACAGGCGCCAAATCCAAACCTTGAGCTCGTATAACTTTACCCGGGACACAGACAGCTGTCTATAAACACACAACATAATAATAAGACACTTTAAACTCTCTTTTGTCTGCTTTTTCTTGAATTAAAAGAAAAATATGCTGTTTTGTGTCGCAAAGACGTTACCTCGGAGTCAAGACTCAAGAATCCCAAAGCCAAACCGACACATTTGGACTCGCTAACTGACCCTGAAAGAGTCAAAGGAGTGAAAGAAACATGGATCGTGCTGCTTCCTTTAGCTGGAACGACCTCAAGTTAGAGAACAGAAAGAAAAAAACAGCAATTATCAAAATGGTTAAAGCAGTGTGTCAGTTGTAGCATTTAAAGATAGGGCTAAAATCCATACTATTTGCTGAGGAGTGATGCAGTATGGGTAATCTGAGAGGTTGATGGCTTCCTCTTCCTCGCAGTCATTCTTGCATAGAATTTTCACTTCCTGTTGGTCCTGAAATCAATAGATAGAACTCATAAGGAATCACATTTGTCCTGAAAGTCATCTAAATGTAAGCACTCACAGGGTTGTTTTGGATTGGACTACTTGTTCCCTCAGAGCTGACTTGAACATCTCCATCAGGGTCCCTCGATTCCCCCCTCAACATTTCTTTGTCATTATCATCTTCAGCAGGAGACTTTCCCTCAGAGCTTCTGTGAGCATCTCCATCAGAGTCCCTCAATTCTCCCTTCAACACCTCTTTGTCATTGTTATCTTCAACAGAAGACGTTCCTTCAGAGCTTCCTTGAACATCTCCATCAGGGTCCTTCGATTCTCCCCTTAACATCTCTTTGTCATTATCTTCAACAGGAGACGTTCCTTCAGAGCTTCTGTGAGCATCTTCATCAGGGTCGCTTGATTCTCCCTTCAACGCCTCTTTGTCATTATCATCTTCAGCAGGAGACATTTCATCATGTCCTGCTAGTTTACAGTCATCCTCATCAATGTTGTAAGTTTCCCAGTCCATTCGGATATCTGAAAACAAAAGCGAGATAACTTTTAGGACCAAGGAGGCCAGACTATGAGGCTTAATTGGGAAAAAAAGCATCATAAAAAATAAAAACAACACCCAAGTTACGTTACAAACCCTACAGAGGCTTGTCACTGCCACACCAGGTAAAAAAAACTCTATCAGCATTTTGTTTTACCATGAAAAGCTTCCTGATATTTTTTCTCATTATTACAACACATTATCCCTCTATTATGACAAAAACTGTGACGTTGTAACCTGCTGACATTAGAAACTGTTTGTGTGATCACGTAATGAGTTAATGAGAAATGTTCGAATCGGACTGAATTTTCCTCCCGTAGAGTCGCATCAATTTTATTATCCTTCTTGGTGCATATTTATCAGAAATATCATCAACATTGATCAAAAACAGCAAGATCCTGCCATGTCTTCACCCAAGCATGAAGTAGAATTTATCCAAACAGTGTTAGTGAGCAACAGTACTCCATTTAGCTATCTGCTCTGTTTCCCCATTCAAACACAAGCTAAATAAATCAGATGATCGGGCAATAACCAGAACTTTTTACTTCAGAACAATAGAAGTCATCACATTAAAATATACCTTTTATGTTATCACAATCAAACAATTACAATAAAACACAAAACCTTCATGTCATTATAAATGTGTAACCTTTTACATTTTAAAACAAAAAGGTTTCACAATATGAAACCTTTTTATATGTATTCAAATTCAATTTCAAAATACTCTTTTTTAGCATTAAGGTTTAAAACATGTTGCCAGAACCAATGTACTATATATGGTGGGGAAGGAGGTGTTTTAGAGACTGCAGATGTTGCAAGTTTTCCCAGTAACAAAGAATGGAGAAGTTTGTAATTTTTTATCCCAGGTACACTTCAACCATGAGAGAAAGAATCTAAAAAACACATATTTTTAATTAATTAATTTGCATTTTAATGCATTGGATAAGTATTTGATACAATGGAAAAGTAGAATGATCCAGGGGAGGCCTGGGAGAATGTCATGTGGTCTGTTGAGACCAAAATAGAACTTACCGGTATAAACTCTGGGGCCAATTAAATACCTTTTTTTGCATTAGAATGAAAATTATTTAATTTTTAAATTATACAATTTGCTTTTCTGGATTTTTTTTTAGATTCTTTCTCTCATAGTTGAAGTGAGCTAGAACAAAAATGACAGATTTCTCCTTTATTTTTAAGTGAGATAACTTACAAAAACCTTCAGTATATAAAATACTTATTTTCCCCACTGTATGTTCAACCTGTGTCCTGTTAAGATCTAAAACCTTGTCAGGCTATATAATAAACATGTTAAGATATGAAAGCTATTAAGTTAAAATAATCTATGTTATTGTGAAAAATATAAAATCACTTTATAGCGAGATATGTAGTGGGCTGTATTGTTATTACTAGAAAACTGTTGCATTATCATGTGATAAGTTTGTGTGTCACACTAACGTGATAATACATGTTTTAACTTTCAAAATATATTATTTCAACATTGAAATACAGATCCTTTTTATCAGTAACACACTTTTGTACATCCAAATTGAATCTCAGGAGTTTACCTCACAAGTGCGGGCTGATCATTGGTTTAGAAACTGTTCTTCAAAACTAACAAAATTCTTACTCTACTGGAGCACAAAGGGGTTTAGTTTTGGAAAGAAACCATGTTATTTTCTCTAATTTTGAGATTTGTAAAAAAAAGTCACATACATACATACATAAACATCCTTCTTAATAAATCAGCATCCCCTGTTGTTTTTTAAATAAAATCAACATACTCACCGAACATGCTAGGATTGTTTATGCGAAGAGAACGAGACACTGTGTCACCTCCAGACACATGAGATCCAAACCTGATGATGCAAACAAAAAGCTTTATGATTAAAAGCACGCTTTTAACATTGGCTGGAGGTGGTGAAATTCAAAGTGGGTAACAAACTGTATGGTTGGCCCTTTGGTCTGGTCATCTGGACGTGGGCCTGTCATCTGGAAGTAGAGTGGACAGCCTTTTACTGTCATCTGTATGGGGATGAGTGTGGGCTCAAGATCTCCCACCTGCAAAAAAAGTATTTAGCAAAACTCAGCCATCATGAGATGAAAACAGGGCATGCATGAAAATGATGCTTTGAGTCTTGATCTTTCTGTTGATCCTTGATCATCTGTTAAATCCCAGACGTACTTTGCATACGAGGTGATCTCTGTATTCTCCCCACATATCAGTGTGAGCCGTGACATCCACCGTCTGACTCTCAAACGGTCCCAGCACCCCAGAGGCTGGCAGGATGACAAAAGCTGCACCTTTCCCATGAGCGAGAAGGCTGCTCACATAGTCTGAAATAAAACAGTAGTCAGGATCTTTGCAGCACTGACTCACTGTGTTTGGATTGTTAGTGACAGCTTACCCTCATGAGCTTTTTCCTCCACTCTCTTTGCCTGAATTGAGTGAAGCGGCTTCTTGACATACGTGAACCTGAGATTCAAACACAGCTTTGTCACAGTTCAGTCTTTCTTCGATAAAATAGTGAGGTCAGTGGGATGAGTTCTTTACCGTTTGCCTGGCTGGACACTTGGAGTCAAGCTGTGGCAGTTGAAGTATTCAACCTCTAGAGTGAAGGGTGCAGAGATGGCTGTTTGATTTGTTATCAGGAGCTGCTTGGTAACGGCTCTCTTTAAAACCACATCATCCCCAAAGTCCAGAAACACTGACGAGGGACTTTCTTCCTCTGGGGTAAACCTTTAAGTGAAAAAATGCAGCCATATTTTGATGTAATGTTGGTCTCATGAAGTCAATAAACTTATTGTAACAGTTGGTTAAATAGATGCAAAACAAGATTTTATACCCCACACTTGGCAGAGAATAGGACACGCTGAGTGACTTGGTTTTGGACACCATGATGCTGAGAACAAGAGGAAAGGGCATCTCCTGGACTTCACAGAGAGCCGCCACATCAGTCAGCTCCATCTGGACGATGAGCCCCCCAAAAAACAAAGTGATAAATTCATTTGCTGTTTTTGCTGTGAATTATTTAGAATTTTTTCTGTGTGATGACAAGTAATTCTTACTTCTGTATGAGTGGTAAAGATAACTGTGATGTCCACACTGGCATTTGGGCCTAACGTACCAGAAGGGGGCTCAAAACTGGCTGAGCACAGATCAGCTTGTTTACCCCGAAGCTGAGACTAAGTAGAGAAATTTAGAGGCATCACAAAAAACATTTTCCAAGAATTATTGTTTAGTTAACAACAACCCAACACCCAGTAAAATAAAATCTGAGCTGTTTTCTATATCTTATTTAAGAAGAAATCATTGTATTAGACTGAATATGAGCCACATTCACATGGCATGTTCAAAAAAAGTCTTATTTTAAAATATTAAAAGACAAAAATTATGCCCAAGTTGCTTGAAATAAAAAAATAATGTCTTAATACAAGAAACTTAACTTATATTTTCTTAGCACCCCCCCTCACTTAGATTTCAGCTTTTGCAGTAAAATAACCTTAAACACAATGCAAAATCTGAAATCTAAGTCAGTAATTGTTTAAGATGCCAAGAAGAGCATCTGTTTTAATTAGACTGCTTCGCCACCTTCTGGCCCCATAGTCTCACTCACACTATTGTGAAGACATGACTTTTAACAAGGCGTGTGTTTGTTTTGGGAATAAAAGAAGATTAGATAAAAAAAAAAAAAATGTTCAAGCGTTAAATGTTTTCATAATAATTGACTTAAATCAGCATTTTATCGAGTCTTGCGTTGTGTCCTTGTACAGTCTCAGGGTTGAGGTATATTTATCTGTCAGAAAGACAGATAGCGCCTGTCTCCAGCGTGTGTCTGTGAGGTCTCTTTGACCCTGTGTAAACTTTCACTTTGTCTTCGTGCTCTGATTCAACAGTCACACACTTAGATCGCAGATCTGGGTTGAGACAGCGGTGTCAGTCATGTTTGTTGGCCAATTACTCTCTGGTGTTTGGTTAAACTCAACCTCTGAATAGGCGTAACAATGGCTGTTATAAAATTGTATTGCTCCGTATATCAGAGCTGATTCTTTTGTGGCCAGAGCTGTAAACCTTTCCTGTGACCAGAATAAATGCTAAACTGAGAAATGGGTCCTCTTCTTGAGGATCTTTGGGAGATATTCGACTAAAGACCTGGACAGATTTTACCAGATAAAACATGCAGAGGTAAGGTATTTATTTACAGTTATGTAGCGCTACGGTTTGAAACGTGACAGCAGGCAATCATAAGTTTGTACAATAGTTTAGCAGCCGTCTATATTTAGCACTACTGACAGCACGGTGGGACGTGTTGGTAATGTTAGTGAATCCTGGTTATGTCCTGCCAGCACTCATCTAATAAGCAAAGCTAACGTAGCCTGGCTCTTCATATTACTGACAGACTCTCAAGTTTGAACAGATCACTGCAGAATAACTGCTGCATATGAGTTGGAATTAAAATGATCACAAACAGCTTAGCCCATTTTTATCCTTTAGTCCGTAATGTTTAGCTTTCTTCTGTTCTTCTGTCCTTTTTCTGTCTGACAGTTTGGCTCCTGTGTCACAACAAAATTGATGATTATAAACTCATTTTAAAGTGTGGGTTACAATCGGGCATATACCAGGAAGGAAGACTTTTTCAAGATCAGTTATAAACTCCTCACAGACCCTTTAAAAAAACCTTGTTTTTAGTAAATGTTGTCTATTTGACAGGCAGAATCTTAAAGCCAAAGAAAAAAAGTGACGCTTCAATTGCTTGGAAACTGTAAAAAAAATAAATGATTAAATAAATGAATAAATAATAATAATAATAATAAGTGCTAAAGGGGTTACAATATTTTCTCAACCTATTGGCAGTTTTCTTTTACTTACTTCAGGCGATAAATGCATCATCTTTGTCTTTAATATCTTGAATAAAGACATGTTTCTTGTCTCATCAGCTGACTGGGGCTCATATTAAGTTAAAGTCCCAGTCTAGATGTTTTTGCTTGAAACGAGATTGCTCAGATATCAGTTTTTGTAGATGTGGATTAACAATCATTCTTCCCACTTTAAATCAAACACAGATGAAATTATGATGTCGGCATACCGTCCATTTGAAGTCTGCTGGAAGCAGAGTCTGATTGAAAAGTGTGACGGCCGCTTTTGCAGGAACTCCGATGTACAGCTCAGACAGAAGAAGCTGATTGTTCAGGAGACACACCTGAGGAGACTGCACATCTGCTCGCACTGACAGGTGACTGCAAAGAACACACAGGTGGTGATACTTGTTCTCAGTGGGACACTGTCACAGGGTAACATTGTTGTTCATGTAAAGGCTGCTCCCTTTACACCACTTAACAGCTGCTAAGCCCCTAAGCTTGCAGAGGGAGTGGTGGAGTTTTGAGCGTCCTTACCATCCTGTTCCATTCTCCACTGTTAGTTTCAGCTCAGATTCAAAGTGCTGACAGAAACTTGGCACAAATGTTACATCCACTCTGCAGGAGGCCAAGGGAGGCAGGACACCACTACTGGGCTCCACTGTGATCTGAACGACACAGATCTCAAAAGTTGACATGAAATCTACAAGCCCAAGTCAGATATTTTGTACAGTATCTTCAAAGCTGTGTTTTCCCACCATACACACCTGTGGAGCTTCCTGACTGTTCAGCTTTTCCCCTAGGGTCCAGTTTGCCTCCACCTGAGTGATATTGTTAAGGAGGAATGTGGTCTGTGTCTGCTCTCCAAGTTTCATGAGGCCAAAGTCCACACTGGGCACGTCAATGGTCACCACAGGACCCTACAGAATCACATGAATACAAAAAAATCAAATTACAGCCACAAACTTAACATGTTACATGTGTATTGTTATTCTTCCTCACCTTGAAAGAGACTTCAACATCCAGAGTCACAGGCTCATGATGGTGCTCGATGTGGCAAACCAGACTTGTCACAACCTTCTCCGGTTTCCCTCCGGTCACAATCAGGTTGAAATCAAAACACTCATTCTCTTCTGGATAGAAATTCAAGAGGGATGTATCATTCTATCAGTTCGCTTTGTGAGTTATTGTGCACAGATATTTCTCAATCCATCTACATCCATCCATACATCCATCCGTAACGCACCTATTCTACCAGTAGAGGGCTCTACTTCCATGGTATGGTTCCTGCTGTTCATTCTCTCCCACTGGAAAGAGATGTATGTTTTGCTGTGGTTCCACATCTGATATACAAAAACAAACACATTTATTTGTTAGAATTTGTTAGAATTACATTAAAATTTCTGAAGAAAATCATTAAAATGACCCTGAATTGTCTGCGGTTGGTAGTGTGGATAAAAATCTCTCCAGGTATCACAACAGCGTAAGGGTCCAATAGGACGTGGTACGGCTCTGTTGACCCTTTGACCTCGATCTCCATTACGATGACATTGCTCACTCTGGAGCTGGAGTGCACAGGCTGAAGACCACTAGAGTTTCAAACACACACACACACACACACAATTATGATCAAAGACACTCTAAAGGAGCTTGTGTTTAGTAAACTTAACAAGTGATGTCACAGTTCTTTGAACTAAAGGCTTGTTTTAGATAATTAATATTTACAGTACACTCTTTAATCAAACCAATCCAGCTTTACCCATCTTCACTGGGCTCTGGGGGCAGCTCGGGAACGTCCCGTAGGACTAAGTGGCACACACTGTGGTAATCCTTCAGCTAAAGGATGAGAAATAAACCGAATAAATGTACGACAGAAATCCAGAATCAAAACACGTCTTTCTTGTTTTCTATCATTATTTTGGTTCTTGTGTACCTCTTTAGGACAGAAGGTGAGCAGAAACTCTGTGTCCTGGCAGGAGGCCAACACACCTGTCCCAGGGATGACCTGGAAAACATCATCTGTGGCCGGGTGGAACTGGATCTGGCAGGGCTCTGGGGTTTCCCCAGGAAGCAGAGGGTGCAGATTTGGCTTCATGATCTGCCAGTGGTAAGGAAGCTCCAAGTGGCTTCAGCCCCAGAGAGAGAAGAAATGACGCTGAAGTCAGTGTGTTATTAACTGAAAATGACTCATGATGGCACGCTGCTTACACGTTGTTTCTAATGACGAGTCTCTTCTCCTGCACAGAGTGAGGGTTACACACGCTGAAATGAATAAAGTGCTCCGCAGTGAGGTCGTGTAGCTCTTCCAACATAGGAGGCTCCTTCTGCCCGGACACAGACACAAGCTGAAGCGCAATGAGCTGCCCTTCACCTGAGAAAAACACGCATTATGGAAAAGACAGTACAAAGTAAACATCAAAACAAACACATTCTATTTGATACTGGAGGGATTAACGCCTTTAAATTTACCTTCAATGGAAACATCTTTGATCTGGCAGTTGTCACAAACGATGGTGAAAACCTGACGGATTTTCTCTGCGACAGTGGGGAAGAAAACCACCTGGACAAACACACACATACAAACAGGTTCATCTTTTTAAAGAAGAACATCGTGGAACAAATAATTTGATCAGTTAAATTCAAAATGTGAAAATCATGAACTTAACATAAAATTTAAGGAAATTTCATGTGCTGACAACCATGTGACTTATAAAGAAATTTGATTTGAAAACTGAGCCTTATATATTATACACATTCAGTACACATAGAGTGAAATATTACAATCATCATAATTTCTTGTAATTGGGTGATTATGGCTTACAGTTATTAAAAACCCTAAATCCAGTGTCTCATAAAATTAGAATATTGTAAGAATATTTACTGGTGTAAATTAACAGTGCCATACTCTGATCAGCCAATTAGCCGGAAACATCTGCAAAGGTTTCCTGAGTCTTTAAATCTGATCTTGTACTTGTACTTGTTTTTTATGTAAACATATAAAAATCAATATTTTTCTACTTTTCTATATTTCTTCAAATTTCTAATTTCATATTCTTATTCGATTATTATTCTGTTTTTACTGTTATTGCATTTATTGCACTTTTTCTGTGAATTGGTGTGGCAAAAAAATTCCCTATGGGGGATCAATAAAAGAGTATGTAGCCATCTACCAGGGAATTTTAGAGCACCTCATGCTTCCTTGTGTTGACAAGCTTTATAGAAACACTGATTTCATTTTCTAGCAAGACTTTGGCTCCTGCCCACACAGCCAAAATTACAAAATGTTGGTTATTGCCAGCAAACTAAACAGAACTGAACCCCTTCAAAAATCTTTGAGGTATTGTCAAGAGGAGGATGAGAGACATCACACACAGTAACACAGACATGCTAAAAGCCACTATCAAAGCAAACTGGGCCTCAGCAACACCTTAGCAGAGTTCAGGCAGATTGGGTCCATGCCATATTGTACTGATGCAGTAATTCATGCATCTACAAAGCTACAAAGGATTGCATCAACATATTTGTTGCTTCATATCTCACCTCCACCACAGCGGTCTCTCCAGGCTGCAGAACAAAGACAGACGGGCTGATCGCAAACGGTGGCTGCTCAGAAAAGAAACTTTTCTCCATCAACTAAAAAAAAAAAAGAAAACAAGTAAATGATTGATCTTTTAGTGACATAGATCCACAGGAAACAAGTCTATCTCTCTCTTAGAGAATGTGCAGTTTTTATTTTCACCCTGAGGTTCGAGACCGGCCACTGGTTCTTGGGGATGATACAGAAAGTCCCAGCACTGAGCCCAACATTTTGGCAAAAAAACTCGACAAACTTTACTCCTCCAACAAGACAATAACCGCAGTCCAGAACTTTTGGTACTGCAGTAAAAGGAAAAAAATATGTCAGCAAAGCACTGGAGAGTATGACAACTTGTGTTGGTGTAGTATGTTACAATGAGACTCACAGGTGAGAATTGGAGGAGGTCTAGTGGCTGCGAGGGGCACCACAAGCACGTTTTCAGCCTGAGTTTCCACCACGATGAAGTCCTTGTAATCACCAAGAGAGTCTGGAGCGAATCGCACCGTGTACTTACAACTCATCCCTGGTGCAACAATACCCCCCTCACCGGGAAATCTCCCTACAAAAACACACCATTTTTTTTTTTTCTCAGTTTGATTTAGGTGTAATTTACTATTCCCTTCAGTAGATGGAAGTGTTTCTCACAAAACATCAACACAGGGATCAGAAAAACCACAGAATACATTCCTGAGATGCATAACCAAACAACATTCCTGCTTGATTCATCACTGACACGCACCAGACATTTTGATTGCCTCACAATCATTACAAGCATTTGAAGAGGCCAATCAGAGCAAAGGGAAAAGCTCACCCAAGCCAATAGAGAAGTACGGAGTGGTAGGAGGGATGAGGCGAATGTGACGGCTTGCAGAAGTCAAGTTTTTCAGCTCCAGAGTTGTCTGTAATGAGTTAAAACATGTGACATCTGTAAAACATCTCAGGGGGAAAGTGTTAAAGTGATGAGTGTTTGGTTGTTTTCCTCAGTTTGAGCTACATACCTCATAAACATGCCCAACACTGTAGTCAGTGAAAACCACCACTGAAGGCTCTGCTAGGAACACTTGGACGGGATCATAAGGAGGTCTTTTAGAGAAAAAGAAAGAAACACAAAAACACCTGATTGCTCTGTTTGGTCTTGTTAACGTCACACTCACAGGATGTGGTGAGCAGGGTACTGAGCTACACTACATTAAAACCACAAAGCAAACTCACTTGGTTTTACATCTTCATCCGCTCAAGATAACAGTGTCTGGTTCAATAGAAGTCTGCTGCGAAAAGTGTGACTGAAGCTGGTACAGGTTTTCTTATCCTACTCTTATTCTCATCTCAACCTGAACTGTAGAAAAAACTTGAACCTGTTTTCAACCTGTGTAACTTAATTTTAGAAAATGTATCTATATGTTCAGGGTTATTTCTGTGCAATCCGTGAAACAAAGTAAGAGTTGTCATTATCCTGTTCCAGTATGAATAATCCAAGCAGCAGGGAGACCACAGCATACTTACAAATGAAGTTTTTGCCATCAAAAATTATACGAATATAACATCACTCAGTTCTGATTTGTTGATGATGAACCTAGTTTTTTTTTTTTTTTTTTTTAAGGGGGGGGGGGGGGGGGGGGGGGTGTAAAGGGAGCATGTAGGGATAATTCAGCAATATGGGAGAAGGAATTTTACATGGAAACACTTTGAAATAGTGTTACTGAGGGCTCACACTGACATTTTACCACTTAATACATGACCATGTACTTAGCAAAAGCAAAAAATGTTGGAAAAAATGATAAGGAAATAAGTGAATTGATGCAAATCAACTTTCTTTCGCTGAAAATATTCTTTTAGACTTTAGCTAAAACTCTCTACTCCCTCTCTCCCTTGCCCCTCCTCAAAAAATGCCCTCCTTGTTGTTTACTAACTCTGGATGCTAATGGAAGCTAGCATTTTTTGCCACAGTGTCAACAGGCAGAGGTGAAATTTGCCAGATTATTATATTCAAAGCTTGATTTGATTTGACATGAAGGATCAGGCTGTGCCTTTCAGTGTTAGTTCTTCATAATGGAGGGTCAGCTTCAAATACAATAGCCAGACTTTTGCTACTAAATCAATCAGAATTAAGTATAACAAACAATACTATAAAATATGAGCAATATCTACTCCAGGCACCAAAAAGTGCGTGCAGCTCCTGATAACACACAAATAGACACTAGTGCCTGAGCTGCTGGCTCTGATAGGTGTGCTGTTTTTGCACTGAGCTATCTGGGAACTCATATTTGCATTTGATATGTGTAGAGATTGTCTTATCTTAACCTATTGTACTGTCAACAAAATGTCAACATCTGCCTTTTGTGTGCAGTATTTGTGTGAAACAAAAGATGGTAAGCATTCACTTTTAAATAATAAGAGCTCTTATATCTAGCATCTTTCAGGTACCTTTTCTCCTCCAGGCCTTTCCCCACGTGCTCCTTTCTCCCTACTTTGGTTCTGAGCCGAACGAGAGACTCCCCACCCTTTGGAGGAAGGGACCGAGGATTGTAAAGGAAGCCACGTTGCTCTTGAAGCTTTTTTAGTTTTTCCAATCCTGCCTCTCGGTCTTTGGCGCTCGGTTCACCCTTCCACTTTGGTTTAGCCTTGGTCTGGTTTGGCCTCTGAAACAAAGTGAGAAATAGCCGGAGTACACGATGTAACCTAGCTTCACTGTTTCCCCCAAGAATATTCATTTTAACAAATTAAGTCATGCATCACTATATTATCTATGAGTTCTCTAAAAAGTGTAGGTGCTGGATTTTTTACCTCTTTATATGATTTGCTCCACTTTGGGGCATCTGAGCTGGATTCAAATGTTAGGTTGCTACTGGACTCATTCATTTCAATCACAGCCTTTTCTGGACTGGGAATCAGAGTATAACCATCATCCTGAGGCTCCTTGGTCACATGCATTGAGTAGGCAATGGTGGGTTTGGCTGGATTAGGTTTTACTGACAGGAACACAACATGTAAAATATTCAACACAAACACAAGAAATTTAAAGTAAAATTTTAAAACAAGTGCAAGAAAAGGTTGAATACTTTGTGATGGTGCTTTGAAGTGTGGTCTTTCAGAAGGCAAGTAGTCTTGGGGGGAAATCAGGTTGTTCATTTTTAGGAGGATGTTGTCTACACACCAGGGGAAGGCTGATTTCACTGAAAATACAGATGTCAATACACATAAATTTAAGAATATCATCCAAGGTATTGTCAAAGTAAATGTATTGAAAATTTCTATTCTACCTGTCAGGAAGTTCTGGTGCTCATTAAACTCTCCCATCTCCTCCTTCATTCTCTCATAAGTCTGGCTCTCTGAAGCTGCAGCCCGAGCTC
Source organism: Halichoeres trimaculatus (assembly GCF_033239565.1). NCBI lineage: Eukaryota > Metazoa > Chordata > Actinopteri > Labriformes > Labridae > Halichoeres > Halichoeres trimaculatus. The sequence continues at coordinate 12,808,432 of NW_027437196.1, forward strand.
TGGCATGTATTATATGATTCTCCAGGATGTCAGCCTCTTTGATACAGTGGTTGTATTCAGAATGAGCCTGTTGAATTAAGAAAACAATATATCATCAACAATACAGTTTTAATTTACTGTAAATGTCCTTTGTTGATGTTGCTGTTACCTGTTGGAGCTCTTCCACATATCTTTCATGGTAGCTGCTGCGTTCATTCTTTGTCTTGATTAAGTTGGACAAAATGTCTTTTCCAATGATGTGCTTTGAGTACAGGTCCTCAAATGTGCTTGCTAGCACATGAGAAATATCCTAATATCCAGAAGAGAGAGGTATTAAACTGTTAAAATGGTGTATTTTTTAATTTTATTAACATGCAGGTGTTCTTTACCTGTGTCTTTCCTGACGCAGGTCTGTGGCTACCGACAGGTGGGCAAAATCGTGTCGTTTCCCTCGTCTGTGTTTCTGCTAGCATGGCTCTAGTGCAGTTAACCTCTCGTAGCACGTTTCAGTTGCTTAAAAGCTAGCTTTAAGTCAGATTTAGAACGGAGAACTGACGAGAATTTTCAGTTGGCCGATACTGTAACAAACACAGTCGACGTAAAAGCAGAAATATACAAATTAGAGAGACACTTAACGAGGTATTAACCTTCTATGACTTGTTGGTTTTGAAGTTAGTTTACCTGCTAGTCTTTGTGTCACCGCCATGTTTGTGAGCACGAAGTTGCCATGGCAACTGTTGCAGCTGCTACATCATCTCCAACACCTTAGACAGAAAGTTACACTCGTTGACTTCGTGTTGTACAGTCTGTAGACGCAACACATATACTAAATTGTGACTTACAGCCTTCTTTTACACTTTGTTATTCAAAATTAAGTGCACAGTTATCCTTACCCTACTAATGCTGTTTACTGTCAAACTTGGTCCTCCAGTTTTTTTTTCTGTGTCAAGCTAGCAAATTGTTAATAGCTACACAATGAAGAACGTTAAGTATGTGAAACTCGTGGGTGTGCTTAAACTTTAACCTTGCAAACACATAAACTGCATTATATAATGATATTTTCTATTGAAGGACACTCATTTTTAGCTAGACTTTCTGGCCTATAAAGTGAACAGCATGCCTAAAGTAGCAGCCTGGCCTAAGTCTCAATAACTGCAGCTTGTAAGTCCTCTTTTTCAATCATTCTGTCTTTTGTTAAATTATTGTATGAATGTCGTTCACATTTTTTATTTTTTTTCTCTTGTTCATTTTTTGTTGTTGTTGAGCACACTCAAATATCATTTGATTGTTCTGTAACTTGAATCCTTGTTCCCTCATTCACATCTGTCTTTGCTTCATGTTCCCTTTTAAATTCTTTTCTTATTCACTAATTCCTTGTTCTATTAATTTGTCTGTGTTTCTTAATTTATTCTCTTGCTCACTCTTTATCTTACCCCCAATCCCTTTATCACATCCTTACCTCATTTACATTTCTCCTTGTTCACTTCTTACCTTGTTTTGTTGCTCTCTTGTTTATGTACATAAACATGTACATTTAAGGGAACTTTTTTTTTTCTAAGTGGTCTTATTTCATTCAATCGGAATGCTTTGAAATTTATCCCTTGTTACATCAAAACTTCCCCGGGTCATTTGTCCCTTGTTCACCAATTTCTCCTTTTTCTTGGTTCCTCATTTACTTATTCCCTTTTTGGTTCTCTGTTTCTCTTGTAGACTTATTCCTTATTCTTTTATTCCCCATTTGCCCTGTTTCCTTTTTTCCTCAGTCATTCCCCTTACTCAATCCCATTTTCCTCACGTTTCCCAGTTTGCTTGCTCTCTTGCATTCAGGGTAACTTTAGCATATGAATAAGGTGTGGCATTGGCCCTGTTGCATGTGTGGCTTGTAAGGACAGGTATTTTGCGACATGTATTCAGAAAGTCACTCCAAAACAGAGGAAAACCGCTCCTGTAAACTCATCAGTGACTCCAATTTGGAAAATTCCAAAGACATCCTCAACAAAATCTCCCACCGACCATAAGCTCATGTGTTGCTGCAGTGGGATTCTCAATGAGGCGACTGTTGTGTTCATTTTGTTCCTCGTGGTTTGCCAAACAGAGCTGCTCCAGTGCAAGAGTTCACAGGGCTGAACAGGCTGGCAGACACTGATAATTGAGAGGCACAAAGAGGGATTTGTCTGGGCTCTCACATATCACATTCTGACAATGAACAGGAACTTGTTGCGACCAGTGCAAAAACATGTTTAAACTATGACTATCTATAAGTGTTTTCCCATACATCAAGAAAAAACAATCCTAAAGCTTTCTATCAGCGGCAGGCAGGAGGATAATTCCTGTGTTTACAAGAGATGAGCATGGCATCCATTAGAAAACAACACCTCCTTATGTAGCTGAAATGTGCCTCGGGTACATTTTTCTGTATGAATTGACACTTTTACCAACAACATGCTGAAATACCAGCTGGTATTTCAGCATGTTGTTAGTAAAAGTGTCAATTCATACAGAAAAATGTACGGGCTGAAGATAAATGTCTTTAGCAGCTGCAGCACAGCCAAATCACATCATCATGACATGATGATGTTCACATTAACCTTAAAGTGGAAAAGGTAAAGAGGGGTGAGGCAGGAAGTCACCTCACACACTGTAAATTGCAGGTTTGTACCCGGCAAGGGCAACACCCAAAAGAAATCAAAGCACAAACTGAGAAGCCAGAAAGCTCTCCAACACTGATTTAGTGCATAAAATGTCGAGGCTACATTTGACCTAATCTTATCTTTGCTCTGGATATGGTTCAAGTGTTCAATTTAAGCCTTTGTTGGCAGAAATCCTGAAAAAGGTGCAGTTTCCACTTTACGGCAGCTAAAAAGAAAAGTCATGAGTAAACACGATGTTTTACTTGTCAGACCGGTGTTGCAGTGGGTGTGGACTCAGAGTGTATAAGAGTCTCACAGGCTGGCAGTGACTGTGCACTGAGCGAGTTGGCTCAGGGGAGGACACAGATTGGATTTTTCCCTGCATGGGACCAGGAAACAAGTTTAATGGTTGAAGTGGTTCACATTGAACAGAGGATTTCATCTCAGTGAATGGTGATATATTTTGACTGGAATCACAATGGAGAGCAACGGCACAGTTGGAAGCCATGGTGAGTCGGTTTCATCCAGAGTCCACTTTGTTTCATTTGTTGAAGAATGTTTTTTTAACCTTGGTATGATTTGAATGTCTTCCAAATAAAATTCTGATGAAGGTAAATGCATTGGACAAACAACAACATGCGTGTCATGGTTGGTGTTTTCACAACACCTCAGGCTGACTTGTTTTACTTTACAAATATGTGGTCTGAATAATCAAAGTGGGGGTTGTGGTTTGACTTGTTGCTATAACGAAATCACACCAAACAGAGTAGGAAAAATTTAAACGTGTCATTTTCACCACAGACGGCTTGTAGTTTGTTAAAATGAGAAACTTGCATCAGGTTTTGATTAAATATGAGTGATATATGTTTCAAACGACTTGTAATTTTAGAGTAGCAAAACAATGAATGAAGGTTTAAATGTCTTATAGACTGAAACTACATAAGTTTCACATCAATCTTTCATATTTATGCAAATCTTCCATAAGGTGGTGCTATTTCATATCTCATGATGTCAGGCTGATGTTCAAGACTTGAATCAACTTTAACCCTCTGGTGCATAGTGATCACTGCAGTAGATAGCTATTTAAAAGTCATTTTTTTCCATGAGTGTTTTTATTCTTCATGGGGGCATAAAAAAACATGAAAAAACAAACAAACAAACAAAAAATTCAAATATAATATCAACTGTAAAATATAGAAATTTAAAATTTAATATGTTTCATTTTTTAAGTATAGAAACAACTACTGGAATTTGGAATCAACCTAAAAAAACAGTAATAATAATAATAATAATAATAATAATAATAATAATAATAATAATAATAATAAAACAATTCAATTTCATTATTTTTTTCCACTAAGCTCTATAATGTTCTATGTTGAAAGCCCAGGCACATGAAGTCCACTGGAGTAGACATGACTAACTTTCCCAAAAAAATTAATGTTTGAAAAATATCGAAAACATCTCCTTTCATGCCCTAAAATGAATGAAAAAAATCTTGACACTAGTTTCCATATTTCGTACATCGAAGGGTTGATATGAAATGATACAGTAGGCTTGATATCCTGCATGTCAAACTTGTGCATGCTAAACTTGCAGCATGTTAAACTTAAGCCCACTGCAACATATAAAAAATGCAACATTAAAGCTCATAATAAGTCTTTCACTTTGTTTTGTTAAGTTAAAAATCTCATTGAGAGGGAATAATTTCTTCACTCTATTATCTTTGGTCCTTTATGTATCAATAAAATCCAAATTCTTTTAACAACGACCTGAGGTTTTATGACCACAGCTGAGGTAACTGTAGAGACCTTCCACCCCCCAAGTGTTTTATGTCCTGAGCAGCGCGTGCACAGCTGTGGACAGTCAGCCTCAGTCATAACAGAGTCATAGATGAGTTTAGACCCGCCCCACGAGAGGGGAGCTAGTGTACGTGGTGCCTGCTCCTCTTCCATGCCGAGCTGAGATTAACCACCGTCTCAAACTTATTCCACAATGTCGTGTTTACATAAATGTCCTAAAAGGACGGAATCCGAAGAGCTAGTTTTCCAGGAGCAGTTGAAAAAAGTTGCTTTGGAGAACGGAAAACGCCTGGGTAAGTGCCCCCCCCTTTAAGGTGCCTGAGCAGAGTGACGCTCGCGCTCATTATTGTGCCAACACATGCAGGCGCGCGCGCGTTATGTTTTGACAACCCGGATTTTAAAAGATCTTAATCTCTGTATTCTAATTCAGTCACACTTTGCAGGAGAACTCGCCTGTCTTTGCTGCTATGTGTTGGTATATTTGCAGTGTATTGAAGGTGAGCAGGAAACAGTTTGTATAGAGTTTCCTCATTGCCTGAGGCAGTGAATATTTTGGGTTGCCATGATGACACCTCGGAGTTATTTGTCTTTAGCATGAGGTTAAACAAAAAAGCATGAACATTGAACTGTCTTAATGTTTGTAAGGGGAAGCCCCTGTTTAGAGTGCAGCAGCAGTGTTTCATGACTTATTAGTCATTTTGTGAGAGAAGCTAGAAAAACATCAGCTGATTGAAAGTGTGCCAAAGCATGGTCTTGATTTAAAGACACTGAAACACAATAAATCATCTGTTATGAAAACAAAAGGGAGTGTTCTAACCCATTGTGTACCCATATAAAGGACAAAAAGTCCTGTTTAGGTTCTGCTTGAGCCTTCATATTTTTCGACTTCCCTGAGGGTATCCCACCCTGTTATTTTCCTGACTTTTACACTTTTCTTGCCCTAGCCTGCCTCACCGTTGATGGTATGGCAGATAGAGAAAAAGTTTGAGATAACACTTGGTCAAGGTTTGCATCTGAAACTGAAAACTTAGCAAAAAACATAAAGAAGGAATCCACATCCTCAAAATGCAGTGACACAGTATGATTCATGTATATAGTTAAAGCAGTTATGACGCTGAAATACATTTATGAGTCACATAAAGCTGGTGCTTCTTTCACAGTAAAGTAGATTACATGGAAAGGCCAATTCTAAACAAGCAGAAGCTGAAAGCCTGACTGAGCAGAGGAGGTGTTCAAACTCCGGAGTCCTCCTCCCTGCCTGCAGAGAGAAGCCTCTGTAGGTCTGTGGTGAGATGGAGGAAAAAATGTCTGTTATGTTGTGGTCCTGCCCACAACATCCCCACTGAGTTGTTATAAATGTTATCCTCAAATACCCTCGGAGGATATATATCATCGTCATTTTTAGTGTCAAGTTGTAATGCATATTAGAAACAATTTAATATTATGATTTACAGATTGAAAACAAATAGAGCAAACACTCCCCTTTGTGCTTATCACGGCGTCCTACAATGTTGTCTACGCAATATGAATCATGTCACACACCCTTCCCAGAAATCCATGATCAGCAGATTTCTTCACCTATATGATAAGCTCCTGGCACTGCTCATCTGTTGTGAAACATTTACTGCACAAAGATTCAAACCCACTCATTGATCAGCTGACTTGCTTATAAAGGGACAGTACGTGTTTTAAAGGGCATGCCATTGATTTTATGTATAAAGGTCAATGCAAACCCAGAGGATGAGGAAGTTGGATCAATGTTCCTTGTGTTGGGATCTTAATCTTCAAAGATCAAGACACCAAGTGGCATTTTGATTGGGTAAAACAACCTGTATGCCTTTGTTGCAAAGAAGGAGCAGGTAGAGTCAGGCAAGATGGCTTTTGATGCATCAAGGGTTTAAAAATTGTAACATGTCCCATAACTTTGGTTTGTCTTCATAGCAATGGCAATTTGAGATTTTGAAGAGAAGTGGTCCAGGCACTGAACCTTGTGGAACTCCATAAGTAACCTTTGTGGGCATATAAATAATATGTACAAACTAAAATCTATCTGATACAGTTCAATTCAGGCTAAAGATGTCCTTGTAATGCCACTTTGTTGCTCGTTCCCTGTAAAACGATGTGATACAAATTTCAAACTGCCACATTTTCATTTGTAGCTGTAATCCCTTAATCTGTCTGTAAACTGCTAAAACAAAAGCACAAGATCTTTATGATGTCTTCATGAGACTTACTGAAAGGGTAATGTCATTGCACTGGCTGGTTCATTACACGGAGGAGGGGGCGGGCCTCAAATACCAAGGTCTCTCCCCGCCAGGCCTGGTCAATCAGACGAGGCTGAAATATGGTTTTCTAAAACACTAATAAGAGAAAAATTTGATTTTATTAAATCATATCAGACGAACAATACCAAGCCTATAAAATGCACAATACCCCCTCTTTAAAGAAGTGTATCAGAAATTTCGGAATCCTCTCCCAGAAGCAGAGTCAGAATTTCACTCACAGTTGATAAGATGTGTTTTTGACTTATTTGTCTCTCTCTGATGCTGCCGCTTCTGCAGGTTTGGAGGGAGATCCAGATTTACACTTCCTTCTGGTTGGTGGGCAGCTGGTGAAGGTTCGCTCCAACTCCTGGAAGAAAGCCCGCTACTTCAAACTCCAAGAGGACTGCAAAACATTTTGGCATGAGTCGAAAAAAATAATCAGGAGAAACCACACCTGTGAGTTCAGTTTTCTACTGGAATACACATGTGATTGGACATTTTTACAAGTGGAGTCTGAGCAAAATGTATTTAAATGATCCCAACTTGTTCATCCAACTCCCTTCTGACCCTTCAGATTTTAATGATAGCTTCTTGTGATAGAGCCTAAACACAAAGACACAGAGACGCCATGTGGAAATACTGCAGTGGAAGAAATGCTGGAAAATATTAGTTTGAATCTTAACTTTGTGTTTTCTGCGCCTGTGAGACAGTATTTCCTTCTCTTTTCTGTCTCAGTGACCCCTGTCTGGATGTGAAAGTATTAATCCATCCTCTGGGCCTCTGGTGGCTTTTATTCTCTTCCATCCTGCTGAAGCTACCAGGCCTGATAACCTCTGCCCTCAGCCTCAGCTTTGTACAAACACTAGAAGACAGCAGTGGCCTCATAGTCCCCATACAGACAGCAGATAGTCAAACAGAGAGTAGATACGGTGGTGTGAACAGTCGTGTGTCAGAGGCTCAGAGGCTCAGAGACAAACCTCCAGTTTGCAGGCGTTTCCTTCTTTCCTTGTTTCCGGAAATAAGCCCTATCTGTTATTACTTTCCTGTGGGCTTTAGCAATAAGCAATTACCAGTCAGCTCTGAAGTACTTTTGCATAATGAAAGGGAGGAGAGCATGTATTGTTTCAATCTAGTTGGTATTTGTTTAGTTTTGGTATCAATTAATTAAGCTGTCGTCTATAATGATTCTAATGTGGGACTCACTGCATGCGTGTCTGTGCTGTATGGTGATCTTTATTCTAGCTGTCATTACTCCAGCAAAACTGGCCAAGCAAATGCAACAGTAGAAAAGCCCTGCTGAAGAGCACTGCAAAAATGAAAAAAAAAAAAAAAACAGCTACATTTACAGTAAATTTGCTCCAGTGGCACAAATGATGCAAAGCAAAACCCCACTAGACAAACCCTGAAAATGTCTGGTTGAAATTAAAACGGCAATACCAGCAGGCTGTATGTATGCATAGAAAATAGTGTAGTAATGTAAGGTAAGATACAACTTTATTGATCCTCAGAGGGGGGATTATTTTGTTGCAGAATATAACAAGTGAGAAGTAATACACAAGAGATGAGTAAGAGCAGTTATAAAACAGTCTATGCAGATATACACGTATTAACATATATTTAATAGAGCGCAATCCATTATTGTGATGGTACCTTGGCCTTTCACTGCTTTTTTGGTGACTGTAAACCGAGTCCCGCATGTACTTCAGCCAACACTGTGTTTAAGATCAAACCTTTGAACTTAAGAAACAAGTATGCTTGACACGCAGAGGTCATAGGGGTCAGTAAGCATTAAGATTTCCTGATTTCCCAGATGGTTTCAGAAATAACTGATTCTTCCTCCATAGGGAAACCTCTTTGTAACTTACTGTTTACGACAAAAACTGAGACTCACACAAAACAGATAAATAAGTGCTTATTCAGGGGATGTAATAAACCACTTTGAAATGCTGCTTATTTTCATCAGATGTCTAAAGAGGTGACGTTTGCTTGGCATCTGCCTGAAATTATAAGGGTCTCTCTGTTAAAGATCAATCAGGCCTTTGTTCCATTAAGTACCCAAGAAACCTTTAAACCTCCAACAAACATTAGCAATGATCTGATTGGATTATTCTATGGAAAAAAAATGTGTATGAGACAATAGCACCATACTAAATAATGATAATAAAAACAACAATAATAATAATAATAATAATGATAATAATAATGGTAATGCATTACTGATAAACTTGATTGATTTAAAATTTTTATTTAGAAAAATGTAAAAGAAAATAGTTAGCAAGAAAAAACTTGTCAAACAGAAATTGGAACATAGAAACTTTACAAATTTGAAATCAAAGTAAGATGTAAAGAAAAACAAATTGTTAAATCATCAATCGAACTTTTTTCATAGACCGTATAAAGCTTTTTTTTTTTTAAAGGAAGTTAAACTTAGTTTCCATTCCTTCTCCATTGTTAATAATAATAATAATAATAATAATGATAATAATGACCGTAATAATAATGATAATAATAATAATAACAATAATAATAATAATAATAATAACGTGACTGTTCACTTTCCCTTAATTTTGTAGAATCCTTCTTGAACACCATTCATTCATTTTATCTACGCATTATTCACCTGTCAATAATCCATTATCAATAAGACCTAAATCTATCATCCCTCCATTTCCCATCCATCTGTCCATCCATCTATCCATCTAACCTATTAACAATTCTCTAATGCTTGCTGCTTACATGTCTCCCTTTTGGACTTCACTATCTCAGCCAAGCTCTAAATATTCTCTTCCAAATTTGGGGAAACTATAGAACAAACCAGTGAATGTGATGGGGCATTTGGCTAGTAGAGAGACTTTTGATCTGCGCAATATAGATAAGAAAAGCTGAAAAGAGCTAAATTGGTACAATGTACTGCCATAAACAGGTTGAATTTATAAGATGAAGTTAAGATTGAGGATGGTGTTATTTCTCGGTGTTGTGTTTACATTTAGTTTTGGCTGTAGTCTTAGAAAACAGTCACTATATACTCAATGCTTTACTGCTGAGTAGAGATCCTTATTTTCATAAACTTGGCTATCAACAAAGTTTCCTGATTGAATCTCCAAGATTTCGGATAAAAACTTTTAAGCTAACTTTTTCATGTTTACAGTACTAATACTTCACATTCTGGTCAATACTCCAATAGTTTTCAGTGCCTGTAAATCATCTCCACCCTGTGTCTGAGTAGGAAAAAAGCCCCACAGTCTATACCTCTGTTAATCATCTCTTTTCTCTCCACAGTCTGTGGCTATCTCTGTATTGAAGCATTCACAAACAAAGCTAAACATGCTGGTGATACACTATTAGGTTGAGATGAGGTCAGAAATCTGGATTCTTTCCCAAAGATCTCATGGGATCCTCCCTCAAATGACTGCTTTTCAGCTGTTTGTTACATAAATAAACTGGACTGGTATTAGAGTTATCTAAACTCACAGCAGTAACATTTATCAGATCAGAATTTGACTAAACTGTATTCATGTGCTCGTATCAAGATTAGTGGGTTGCTATCTTGCCACATTCAAAAAAATGTTTTTATTATCTGATGCTAATTTTACTCTTCGATCCTAGGCTAAGCATTAACCATGAAGTCAATCTGATATTTTAATACTAACATGGCTAACCAGCTTACTGAGGAACACCCTGTTTACTGCTAAATGTTGCCTTCCCTCTAAGAAATGAGTTTTAGTAGCGGCAGCAGCAGCACGAGCTTTGCACAATAACCTCATTGTGTTAAATTTCATCTGGCATTTAAGTTATGCTGGCGTGACATGGATGACATGATTTAGACTTTGCAGTTTTTGGCCCCTCAGATCAAATTCTTTGACTGTGATCCAAATTTACACCCCTGAATTCCTCCCCAGTGGCGTGTTTTTCTGAGGATTTTCAGATTAAACAAACACTCGTCTCCTGTTCTGGTGCTTCCTGGGTATTTTGTTCACCTGAACTCTACTCAGCTGCTCTACCAAGCCTTGGGTGTGCTTTCAGCATGCCGCCCACTCACTGTTGTGTGTTATTCTCTTCAAGTAGCCTGACCTTTAGATCCATCCTGCCTCTCGATGGACTCTGATTCACACAGGGACAATGCTTGCTCTTTATGTGACTCTGCAGACGGGATGTAAAGGGCAGAAACACTGTGATTGTAACCGAAGTCAAACATATGGCCTCCAAGTTAAGCCTGTGGTCTTTGGGGTTTTGTTACATGGGTGGTTGGTGCCATTTAGTGTGATTAGATCATGCGTGGCCATAGACGCTTTTCTGTACATTAAGCTGCTCAACAATAGAGCTGGCCTCAGTGATTGGGTGGAAAACAGCACCAGGGACCTTCTTACTGTCTGAGTGGCTGTGTTATTAAGTATCTGTTGCACAATAGAGCATTTTAGTGCAGTTAGTGAGCAATGGTAGCCTAAGAGTCACATCAGATTTTCTTGACACAAAATGCCTGAAACGTCTTTGTGTTATTAACAGGGCATTAAAAGCCTCTGGTAACCCAAATAAACAAATGTTCTCGCTATTTTATATCTAGAAATATAAAAATTAAACTTGTATCTAAATTTGAAATGTTACCTGTCAAGTTTTTGAAAACGATCTATTGCCAGCTGTTAGGTTAGTGGTTTTAACTTTCATATTTCTCATGAACTAAATAGTTGAATCTAACCAAACATTAAAACTGCCCAGTGCAGTTGCTAATTTTCATAATACCTTTATTTTCCTTAAAGGTGTTTTAGTTTATGTATGTACAGTATTTACGGTATAACAGTAACAATACCCACTTCTTGTAACATGGAAGGCTTTGCTAGCCATGACCTTCGTCTCTGCTGATACTCGAGCTAGCTTGTTTTTGTCAGCTAGCCCTAGCTAATTTTATAATCTCTCACTTTTTTGAACTGTGGTTTTAAAGCTCTTTTGGTGTAGCACTTATACCTACTGCCTGCCTGCAAACAATACAAAGTTAGCAGCTAGCTGAACAAGTAAGAATAGCTGTGCAATTTAAAGCCAAGGGCCTGGATACATCCTTAAAGAAGCCGTACTGGCTAATTATTTTTTATGTTTTTATGTGTTTTGTTTTGCCTTGTGTAAAAGCCACAAAGCCAAGATACCCTGCAGCAGCACAAGCCTTTCTGTAGAAAAACATTAACAACTATTTATGTTGTTCTGTGTTGAGTTGACATGGACGTTCATTTCTGCCAGTTGAAACAAATAGGAAATATTAAAAAAAAAAGTATTTTAAAGTCACAACAATAAGATACTGTTTCACTATTGTCATAATTATGACGTAGTATCTCATAATAATGAGATAGCATCTGATTACTATGACTTAGTATCTCTATTATCACTGGGTATCTCATAGTTATGACTTAATATCTCACTAAAAGATAGTACCTGATAATCATGACTCAGTATTTCATAATTTATGAAAACTAAGTATCAACTTGGAAGCCAAAAACAACTTTTTTGGTTTGGCATTTTATTTTATTTTATTTTTTTTTGTGTCTTTTTTACCGTCAGAAACTGGCCTCTATAATTTAAGATAAAATTGCTCAGTGAAATTTCAAATTTTGAACCTTTTAGTATCCCTTACTACAACAGGAAGTATTACATTTATGTAATTATTATGTTAGTTAGTTGCCTATTAATGTTAGTAAAGTGACGCTTATCAATAAAAGCAGCATGAAAAATGTTGCTCGCATTTGCCTCTGCTGTTGCCTTAGCTTTCATTTGTTTTTGTTAGCTTGTCCTAGCTAGTTTTAGTTTTAACTTTTAGCCTTTTGAAGCTAAAGGCTGAGGCATAACCCAATGTTGCTGCACTGGCTAATTTTTTCCATGTTTTGTCTATTTTGTTTTCTTTAATGAGTGAAGGCCACAGAACTGAAGCTACCACACAGAAGCTTTCCTCTAGATAGAGAATAGACACAGTTTGTGGTGATCTGCTGAAAAAAGATATGCACTGTTGGCAGCCAAGATACTTCCTGGCTGTGCAAAAATATTCTGTTGAAATATTATAAGCACAGCTGATGACAAAGCAGACTATAGACGTAGAATCTACCTAACTTCAGGAAAAGGAAAAAATAGGATGATTTGAAAAAATAAAATATATCAAAAGGTATTTTTAAAAACTTAACCATAAATGTAATGTTAGACTTATTTTTCATAATTGAGGCTATTTGTTTATCAACAGTATATTGCATTTGGTTGAGGAAGAAGGATGGGCTCATAGATACTGTTTGCAATTCAAGCCAATTTGTGACTCAGTAATTTCATAAAGAGCCCTTTTTTGTGAGTTTTATTGGACCTCTTCTCTCCAAACAGTCTCCATTGATGACATCGATTCAGTGCGCAAGGGCCGCCAGTCTGAGGGCCTCAGCAAACACACAGACCCAAGTCTCGAAGACTACTGCTTCGCCATTATCTTCAAGGGCCGCCAAAAGAACCTGGACCTGATGGCAGCCAACGAGGCCGACGCCAAACGGTGGGTCAATGCCATCGAGAAGATCATCAATAACATGAGAAACCTTAACCGCCAGCAGAAGAGTGAGCAGTATCCTTGATGAAGTTAACAAGGGACTGTGTTTGCATGAATGAAGTTTTTTATTGACCTGTGAGGTCTGCATTTGAGTTTTGGAAGGGTTGATTTCTTGATTGCTGACTTTTGAAGTAAAAGTAATGTCAAATAGAACTGGAGTGTGGATCATGTTTTAGAGAGCTTCATGTGTGCAGGAAAAATAGCCTTCAAGTATGGAGAGCAAAAACAGGCAGAGAGCCATCCAGTGAGGGGTTATCCTGGCCTATCAGTAATCTGTCGTCGGTGGTTGTGTAATTGGCTATGATAAGGATGAAGCAAATCCTTACATCCTGATGTCAGCTGGATCATTAACTGCATGAGGAAAGCAGACAAGAATGACGACAACCAGATGACGCTAAAGGAGCTAAAGCACTTCCTGCGACAGATCAATGTTGAAGTGGACGACACGTACGCAGAGGAGATTTTTAGAGTTAGTACGCAAATTCATTACAAGCCCATTGCATAATGCCTAATCAAAGATGTTTGGTTGATTGATTGTCTCATTGTGTCACAGAAATGTGACACGTCTAACTCAGGCTCCTTGGAGGGCTCGGAAATCAAACACTTCTATGACTTGCTGACGCAACGGGAGGAGGTTGATGTGATTTACGGGAATTATGCTCAAACAGACGGTCAGATGAGCGCAAGGGATCTGCTGAACTTCCTGTTGAACGAGCAGCGGGAACAGGCGTCAATGGAGGACGCGCTCAAGCTGATTGAGAAGTACGAGGTGGATGAGACAGGTAGGGTTTTTTTTTTTCTTACAGTTTCTTCCAGTTTTATTTTGAAGGTTACATCCAAAATTTAGCATCATGTTCAGTAAGTTTGTCCTCTGTCCTGCAGAGAAGCAGCAGAATCGAATGACTAAAGATGGGTTCCTGATGTACCTGCACCACGAGGATGGCTCCATCTTCAACCCAGCACACAGAGACGTATATCAGGACATGAGCCAGCCCCTCAATCATTATTACATCTCCTCCTCACACAACACTTACCTGATGGAGGACCAGCTCAAAGGACCAAGCAGCACAGAGGCCTACATAAAGTGAGTTTTGAATAGCGTCAAAGAGAGCTTTGTTTGGAATGTAGAAAGAGCTCCTGAAGAAGTCGCCTCATGACTGTTGTCCCTCCTGACAGAGCTCTGATGAAGAGCTGTCGCTGTGTGGAGCTGGATTGTTGGGATGGACCAAATGGTGAGCCTGTGATTTACCATGGTTACACACTCACATCCAAAGTGCTCTTCAGAGACGTCATCAAAGCCATCAAAGATTATGCTTTCAAAGTATGCACTATCTCACTCTTGAATGATTGCATCCTCTGTTCATGTTAGTCTAGGGAGACTAAGCTTCATTACCGCTTTGTTTTCCACAGACTTCAGACTACCCTGTGATCCTGTCTCTGGAGAACCACTGCACGGTGGAGCAGCAGAAGCTCATGGCCCATCACTTGATCTCCATTCTTAGTGATGCTTTGGTCACAAAACCCTTGGGCAACACGGTGCCTTCAAACTTCCCCTCGCCTGAGGTGTGTGACCTCAAACCTCTGCTCACTATTCCTATTGTTTTCATTTCCCTTTTACTTTATGTTACTGAGGCTCATGGGGAAAGTGAGAGTGATGTACTCCTCTCTGTTGATAATGTAGCTTCAGAAGAACTTGATTTTGTAATTTTACTGGCTTCTCTTGAGTGGTTGATCAAAAACCCACTTTCACCTCTACCTCTGACCCAAGTCTTCTTTTCATGCTGTGTCTGATTTTATCAGTGTCGCATGTATTTTAACTGATGCTCAATCTATTTTGTACCTTTGGGGTCTCTGCTGCTGCTCTCCTTGTCTTGGCTTTTTTTATGTATGCACATGAGGAGAGGTGTGCACTCGTTACGACATGATTGGGGATTCCACATAGACACATGGAAGGACAGGGAGCTCCTAGAACAGAGCCAGATATAACTTACCATATGCAAATATGTTATCATTTTTGACAGCAGTGGCTCTATCTGAACTATTATCTGAACTAACTCATTTGGCTGCAGGCAAATTGCATTTCAC
The DNA here is from genome assembly GCF_033239565.1 of Halichoeres trimaculatus. Lineage (NCBI taxonomy): Eukaryota > Metazoa > Chordata > Actinopteri > Labriformes > Labridae > Halichoeres > Halichoeres trimaculatus. Next base: position 12,823,751 of record NW_027437196.1, read on the forward strand.
CATATTTTCCCATCAGCCATCAGATGCTGGGTTTGGGGGATGGACCAAAAGATCACAGTCTTACTCCTTAAAAAATAATAATACAACAAGACATTTTGTGAATCACTGTCCCTGTGCAGGAGCTGAAAGGCAAGTTCCTCATCAAAGGAAAGCGACTTAACAAACTGAGTGCTGGCAACAATAACAGCAACATAGAGGAAGATACTGTCTCTGAGGAAGACGAGGCTGCAGACTGTAAGGAGAATGGCCAAAAAGCAAAACCAAAGGTGTGTTAAATTTGAATAAAATATTAAAAATATCAATGAGTGAGTACAAGAAACCCTGAGACATTTTTCATTTCATATTTTCAGAAGTCAAAAATCAAACTAGCCAAAGCACTCTCAGACATCGTCATCTACTGCAAAAGTGTTCATTTCAACGGCTTCGAACACGCCAAGGAGCAGCAGGAGTTCTATGAGATGTCATCCTTTAAGGAGGGAAAAGCTTTCAACCTGGCAGAGACTTCAGGTAAGCTTCACGTCCTCCTGGAAGACATGGTTCATAAGAAGAGTTTGAAAGTGCGGCTCAAATGTGCCGAGTGGTTGATCTTGGGATGTGTTCTTGTAGCTACTGCCTACATCCATCACAACATGGACAAGCTGAGCAGGATCTACCCTGCTGGATCCAGAACGGACTCCTCTAACTACAACCCAGTGCCCATGTGGAATGTTGGCTGCCAGATAGGTACATCACACTGTCGTCTGCGTATAAAGAAAGCCTGGATACTCAATGTGTTGTTTTGATATTAAGACTGAGGACCTCTTTCCATTTTCTCTGTGATGGTTTTAGTGGCATTAAACTTCCAGACCCCCTACAAGGAAATGCACATAAACCAGGGCCGCTTCCTGCCAAATGGTTTTTGTGGATACATCCTGAAGCCGGAGTTTCAGAGGAGTTTGTCCTCTCAGTTTGACCCCAACACGCTTACCAACGGGCCATGGTTACAGAAGAAGACCTTTCATGTCATGGTGAGTGTGTTTACAGGTTTAAATGTTGAAGACCTCAAAAGTGGCAAATGGAATCATCTTTAATAGAAAAGTTTTTGAAATTCTCACATGCAGAGTCAGCAATGTGTACCCCTAATCCACCAGATCTCTGTCTCTATTCCACCACAATACATTTAAAACATCTGGTTGACTTTCAGAATAAAACACTGTGTTGACACTAGATTGTAGCTACATCAACAACACATCATAAAGAGTGGCACCAGGACATCATGGATGAGGAATAGGTCCAGTTTTGAGTTTAATAGGTCCCATACTATTAGGGTGACCATATTTTGATTTCCAAAAAAGAGGACAACGGCACTGGCCTGGAGGCACAAATTCAGACAGGCTTCTTATATTCTTAATATTTTCACTGCCCCGTGGTTACTCCCGTCTGTGGAAACACCACAGTACTGGATTTTTTTGAGTGCTTCATGAATGACTTCAACAGAATGGGGGGCTATAACACCTAGAGATGGGTACCGAATCAGGTACTTCAAAAGGTACCGACCGAATTCTGTCAAAAGTACAGAGTACCGATTCATGTAAAATCAAAAGGTACCACGTTTGGGTACCTGAACACATCCTTGTGACTGTGAGGAAGTGAAAGAATAGTCGATTTTCCATGATGGACATGAACACAGCATTGCAAGGGTATATACTGAAGGATATATATGTTAAATAGAAAAAAAAATATATAATATTGTTAAAGAAATTGAAATTTTTTACCACATAACTACAAAAAAGTACCGAAAATATGTACCGTTGAGTACCGGTACCAATTGCCAGGTACCGAGCATTGGTGCCAGCACTACTAAACTTTTTAGCAACGTCAGAGTCAGGAAATGTCTTTTTTTAGCAAGGCACTGGTGCAATCCATGGACCTGTAGCTGTTGTGGTGTTTTACAGTATGAAATGCCAAACATGCCCTGTCATGTCATGTTTTTCGGTGTCCATGTGAGCTTTGAGATCTCCAGCACCTTTATTGGACACTGAGACATATGTGCCAGCTATGCACACGTTTCACTCCGCCTCCCACTTGTCCCGATCGGGACGGTATGTCGGAAATTTTTTTATTGCAGTTCATCTGTGAAGCTGCACTTACGCTTAGGCATCTTCCGTGCAATACAGCTCCGCTTTCCGTCTAGGCTATGTCTCTCTCTCTCGCCTTCTCTCTGATCCTCTCACTCTCTATGCGTGTGTGTGCACGCGCAGAGCAGACCTGCCCACAAGGCAGCCTCTCGGTAAGTGATGTCCATCATAGTGTTGTTTGCAAGCGCCGGTCAATTTACGGACGCGCGTAATGGTCCTATGAAAATCAGTGAACACCGGACAATTTCGTGAATTTATTAAACCCGCCCGGACACCCCGGACAGGACGTAAAAAGTGGACATGTCCGGGCAAAAGAGGACGCTTGGTCACCCTACATACTATGCTCCTTGTCTGCAGTTTAATATGGATCATTGTTGTCTTCATGAAATGGTAGTAACATGTTTTGGTCCAAAAAGCCAATAAATAAAGCACAGCAGCATTGTTTCCAGGCTCTCATAGCCCCTCTGTTCAGAACAGTCTGATTTAGTGGGCGTGACCTTCATATGTAAATGAGCCACCGCTGATACCGCGTCACTGAGAGCGGCGCCACAAGCTCCAAGTGCACAATGTTTACAAAACAGCGAAGCTCATTTACCGTAACATTACAGGCTAAAACAACAGGCTAACCGCAGCTAAAGTTAGCATCCTGAAGCTAACACAGAGACCGGGGGGACACTGAGGAAAAGCTCTTACATCTGCTCCACAGCACACAGCATTTAAAATACTCACATTTCCAGGGTCCGAGGTTTGTTGGTGGATGGTTGGTAATGCGCCTTGATTCAGGACCAGTATTCGCTAGCCCTCTGTTGGACTGTCCAAAGTTGACCAGGAAGTGACTAGCACACACATGCAGAGTTTTACTGAGTGTAGCTGGCACATTTCCTTGATAAAAACTCTAGCCACTTAGACTTGTCTTCTTCTGAGATGGGAAGCTTGTGCATGGAACTACGTGGCTGTTTACAGCCAAAAACAAAGCAGTGTTGGCTCTTCAAATGGCGGGGTGGGGGGTTTGGGGATATCTGCTCCAATGGACCAGTCAGGTCAGACTTGCTCCTGATTGGTCAAAAAAAGGGAATCGCTGACGTCAGCAAATCCCCAAAATCCAAACAGCTTGTTTTAGGTCAGGGTTTTATATTCATTAACACTACTAAGTACAGGTTTTGTCATTAAATATCACATTTTGTGGGCTGGGAGGAAAGCCAAAGACCCACTAATTTCACTAAAAGACTAAATAAAGTGATTTTCTGCGTAATATGGGACCTTTAAGCATGGATTAGCATTACAGATGCTTTCAAACCAAACAGTAATCCAGATGGGGTGTTCCATGAGTACTTAAACATTGGGACCTGGAAATGCAGTGAATAAGCATTACAGCAGATGGTCTAAGCATATTTCATCCATTATCGTAAGAATATTAACAAAATAGAGGTTAAATTTTATATAAAACAGTACAACAGTACAGTACATTTCTACAGTGGCGGCAGAATAATTTAGGAAATATGTAGACAGGTAGTGTTATTTTCTACTGATCTGCAATTTTAATAAACCCAGGTCATATTTTTGTTTGTTTTGTTTGTTTTTGAACCGTTCTATTAGTGTTTCCCACAGCAGGGAAACTGGGAATATTCAAATTTGTACCTCCGAAACTCTCAGTCTACCAAAGTAACTGTCTTCAGGCGGTAATTTCCCTGGTTGCACTGAAATGCATGGAAATGTTGTTTGGCAGCCATCCAGCTTCAATCTAGCTGCAGAACTAGTTGTGTTTATGTAACCAAATAAGGGATTAGACAAACAAAATAGGGAGAGCTACATTTTTACAGCCTTATTTGTATTTTAGTTTGTAATTACAAAACTTTAATGTTCACCAGTGATTGGTTGGTAAAAGTTTTCCTCATACTTCTATTGCATTTGTTTCTCTTTTTTGTCAACCCAACACAACAGGTGATCTCAGCTCAGCAGCTACCAAAAATCAACAAGGACAAACACAAATCCATTGTCGACCCTCTGGTGAGAGTGGAGATTTATGGCATCCCAGCAGACAACGCCAGCAAGGAGACACACTACATCGAAAACAATGGTGAGTGGAAAACAGACAAATAAAAAAACATTTATTGACACAAAACAAGCTGTTCCATGCGTGAGTTTACAACAGTGGATCCCTGCAGGCTTCAACCCCATGTGGAATGAGAGATTCCAGTTTGACGTCCACGTCCCAGAGTTGGCCATGGTGCGATTTGTGGTTGAAGACTATGACTCAACATCACAGAATGATCTCATTGGGCAGTACTGTCTGCCGCTCACCAGTGTACAATCCGGTAGGAAAGCCCATCAAATAGCAAGACTATTACTAAAAGCAGGACATGAAAACCAGTCGCTCTGTTCTTAAATGTATTTTGAAAGTGGTTTGTCTCCAAAGCTAAAACTCACTTCCCTTATTTCCAGGATATCGCCACATTCCACTGCTCACCAAGAGAGGAGACGTCATCTGCTCAGCCGGACTGTTTGTGCATCTCATGCTCATCGATGCTTCATAAACGCCAGTTTGGGGAAACACTCAGTGCCGAACTTTGAAGACCTGAAAGGATTTTTATCCCAGTTTTAAACAAAATAACACAACTGATCAAATGTTTTTTTTTTTTAAGTCCTAGACTCCAGTGAATGACTCACTCCTGTCAGTGAAACAGTTTCCTGTCATTGTATAATTTTAGCTTCTTTTAAGGAAAATTTGAGTAAATGTTGTGTAAGCTAAGAAAGTGAGGAAAGAATGTGAATGAGTTGTTAAACAGCTGTGATTGAGAGAAAAATAATATAAATGTTGTGGCGTAATCTATCTTCTAGTTGAAGATCTGAATAGTATTTGGATGTTTTAGGATTCTCTTTGAGGTAAAAAAGAAAGCTTGCTCTAACAGAGCTGCACAACAAGCACACATCCAATAGTATGAAACGATAACAAGCCCCATTTATGAGCTCAGGTGTCTTATAAATTGTATTTACAACGTTAGTTCTTCATTTTTCAAGCAAACTTTGATACCTTCTTTTATATGTCTTCTGATAAATGTAGAGAATATCTGTAACTGTTTTGTTACTCTTCAAAACACTTTTAACTCAAACTACACTGTTCATTTTTCACCATACCTTCATTTTCTTCTCTTCTTTTTGTCATCTGATCACCATCAGCAGTTTTACATAACAAAACCTTTAGTGTCTTTATTTTCAGCTCAGTATGTCTTGTCATTTTTGCAACATTTGCACTTGCTCCCAAATAAAACCAGCAGTCCTGCTTAAGGTTTTGTCTTTGTTTATACTTTATTCAGCATGCAAATGACAGTATTAGGCTGAGAATCATGCTATGATCAACATAAATAATTAAAAACAGATAAATATAAAGTACTATTGGAATAATTTATTTCTAGTGCACTTAATTTGCTTGTATAACTAAACATGATCATAGTAATGAGATAGTCTTAACATCTTAACTTGGTTGATTACTCGAACTTGGTTGTTGTGTGAATAAGTTGATAGAAAGTAAAAGAAACTGATAAAATGATCCAGTAAAATGAAGAAATAAAGAACAACAGCATGTTTTACTGTCAGGTCTATCAAAGGCTGTGTAATCCAGCAGACGGTGTTTCTCAGAATAACCCAGCTTTTTTCTTCAAGTCGTTCTGCCGCCACTTTGGCAGGCGGTGGAAGTCGGAGTGAGTCGTACCGAGCAGGTTCTGAAAATCCACATCAGACAGGAAGTCCTGCAATCAGCACACAGAGGGTGGCAGAAAACAGTTAGGATGGCCTCTGCTGTTCACTCTGAGATACTACACAAACATAATTATTACCACACGTTTGGCACCTCCCACTGAATCAGTCATTCTTGAAGTCATGGAAAGATTATACAACAATGGGGCCCTCAAGCAGGCATTTCAAGAGGGACTCCACCCCTCTTTGCATAAGACACTCTACAGAAAACACTACAAAAATCAATAAAACAACTGTAAAAACAGCTGTCAAAGGATCCAAAGCATCTACAAAAAGATGAAAACAACAACAAAGAAACAAAAAACGGTGTTTGATGCTTTCCTTTGAAGTAGTTATGTTTATCTATCCTGTATTTGTTGATGCTTCGTGTTCCTTTGTTGTCAGATCAACTCTGTATCAATATCTATTGTTCTGAGCATCTCTGGTACATTGCATTTTTTGAAGTATAGTAGTAGAAGCTTTAAACTTTTAAACTTTTTGTGCGTTTTTATTGATTTCTATTTGTATTTTTTCATCTCTTTGTGTTTTAAAATCTTTTTATAGTTATTTTGTGTTTGTTTGCATTCCCACGGGAATATTAAAAAGCAATTCCACCCCTGTTTGCCAAAGATGCTCTACATCAGACACCACAAAATAGAGAAAAACAAATATACAAGAAACAGAAAGAAAAACAACACAAATTCTACAACTACAACTAGAAAGAGAATGAAAAACATGGTGTCTGATGTTTCTCTTTGAAGTTGTTTTTTGTTGTTCGCCTTTTGATGATCTGAGTATCTCTGGCACTTTGTATGTCTTGAAGTTGTCTGAAGTAATGATGGAGTTATTTGTAAAGTCTGTATGTCTTTGGCATATTTTTATTGGTGTGCGGTTGTTTTTTCTTATTTTGCAATTGTTTGCAGGCTTTTTTTTGTCTTAGCTTGGTAATTTCTTGCCTGTTTTAATATCATTCTGACATTATAAGTTAAAAAATTGAGCATGCACTTCCTTTATTAGTTTGTTGTGATATAGATAGGATGTGACTCCAGTCTAAAGCTCCCTGTAACAACAACAATAAAAATACAGAAAAAAATATGAGATATAAACAAGAAAACAAGCAATATAGTCAGAAATATTCTGTTTCATTACTCCAGATCTTTTTGACAATTTTGTGGGAAAGAAGTCTATCTGTGTGTCCTGTTATGATTCTAAGTTAGATTTTACAGTGGCCTTATAAAACTGGCTGAAATTAAGATCTTGTCTACTTTCATCTGAACTCTATAAGCTTCCAATTAAAAGCCAGTCATCACTTTTCCATCTCTGCCTGCAGCATCCACACTTTATAAACACCAAGCACACAATAGTTTCTGTGTTTGTTGTCACTTGCAGCAGATCCATCACATTGCACCCACCTCTTTCTGGCTGGGGTCCACTCCCTGCGGCAGCTCACTGGGAGACTTGTTGATGAGGAGCTCAGGCTTAAAGTACATCCCAGAGCCTCCAGTAGAGGGAGACACTGAGCCAAATGGTCTGAAAGCTGATGGGCTGGTGGGAGTGGAGGGTCTGGGGGACAGATCTCCTCCATGGAACCTGTACATTGGAGGGGAGCTCATTGGGCCCCCTGGTGCCCTGTAACCACCCCCACTCATCCCAGAAGGACTCTTATCAAGGTTAGTGTTGTTCAGATCCTGCAGACACATCACACATTGTTACACTTTTATAGAGAAATGTCTCAGACATTTTCAGGGCCATTTGTTATGTTAGTAGATCTAGTCATTGAGTGTTAGGATTGGTGCGAGTTAATCACTTACTATAGTTATCTGTGAGATTGATTCTGCAGTGCTCAGTTTTTTTTTCATCTCCTCATAGGAGTTTCCTCCCTGTTCAAAAGATCAAGTTAGTCAGGAGTGAAAATCAGTCACCATACTGGATAGTTTTCAACACTTACTCGTGATATTCATCCATATTTATATGTATGCTCTCATGTCTGAATGATCAGTAAAACAATGAGATCCCATGTGAAATTTGTCTCAATTCACAGTCATAAAATCACACTATTGGTTTACAATGCTCTACTACTTCTACATGTGATCAAAAAGGTTTAACAAACTCACGCTCCACTTATGTGGGTCCCATGCGTTGAACCAGCCAGTGAAGGTCAGAGGTTCGTATCCCTGTTTGATAAAAATGATGGGTGTGTCAAGGTCACGGCCTGCTGGATGAGTCCTCAGGTAGTCCTGCGCGCTGTTCCACGCCTCCTTGGTCTCATACTGGTTGGCGGATATTCCAACCCACAGGAATATCTGAGGGAATTTTGAGAAGAGGATAAAAAGAAATACAAAACCTAATCTTTAAGTGGTTCATGTTTTTTCTTTTCTTATAATTATGATATTAAATTTGGAAATATCAAACTTTGTAGGGTAAGGGTTGGGTTAGGGTGGTTAGGGTTAGGTTTATGTGTCCAGGGTTAGGATTGGGATGATTAAGGTGCACCTAAAGTTTGTTTCCTGCTTGAAAGAAAGCAAAAAAAAAAAAAAAAACCCAACAAGTTTCCTTTTTCCAGAGGCTGGAAAGGGACAGGTTGGCTTTTTCCCAAACTTTTCTCATTTTGCATCATGTGGTTCTTTCTTCAAAAAAATGTCTCAAGTAACAACTAGTAAGTATCAGTATTTCTTTCAGCTCAGTGGCATAGGGTGCAATACAAATGTTAAAAAGACAGATGCCTTTAAAACTAATTTGGTGGTTATGTGGCATGATGCTAGCTATCTTAGCTAGTTACCCTGCTAGCTACTTGTCGGTGTATGATAGGGTGGGAAAGTCTTCAGTAAAGCAGATCTTAGTTCAGTGTAGCCCGTAGCCTGAGTGGTCTGCATAGGCTACAAAGACTGAGCTGAATTGGCAAACAGTTTCTGTTCTTTCAGCATGTCTGAAAGAACGTCTGTGCTGACGTGGCGCAAACTAGCAGCAGCATTAGCTTAAAACATTCTGAGGTGTTACAGTTTTTGCACATTTTCTTGATTGATTTATATTGTTTTTCACAGTTTTTCATATGAGAATCAAGAAATTAATACCTGAAGATCATGATCTGAAAATTACTCATACAACTAGAGGCTGATTTTCTGCTATTAACCACAGAGTATGGCAAGCCCTTTTAACATTTAATAGCTAGTCTGGATATGTAATACAGATATCCGCAATTCAATTCCTCCTAGTCAAATTGAACATTTCAGATATCCAAGATGACATTATTCCTGTCCACAATTGTAATTTCAGATATCAACAACTTAATTCCTCCTAGGACAAATCACGCCCCTTTCCCCATTCATGTGTGTGGGGTTTCTCATTACAGATATCTTAAATTCAGTTATGGAAAGCCACAATGTGAGATGTGGATATCTGCAACTAAATTATGACTATCCATAAATCTAGTTGCAGATATCTACAATTTCATTCTGGCTAGTCACAATTCCAAATCAAGGTATCTTCAACCCCCTTCCATTAAAGATATCTATAATAGCATTTATAGATATCTTTAATTACATTTTGACTAATCAAAATGCCGTTATAGATATCTTGAACAGGGATTATGCCTAGTCAGAATGAAATTGTAGATATCTGCAACTAGATTTATGGATAGTCATAATTTAGTAGCAGATATCTAAAATCAAGTTACAGATATCTTTAAATTAATTGTGGTTAGAGATATCTTGAATTCGAGATATCTTAAACTTTTATTTTGACTAGTCAAAATGTAATTACAGATATCTTGAGACAGAGTTTCGACTAGGCGAATTGATGTTGCAGATATCTGTAAAAAGGTTCAATACGTCGTAGATTTCTTGCACAACTCTCTAGTGAACGTAGCTTTTGTTCCCCACAAAGTCCCCTATTATAAATTTGTTCTTTTTCATGGCATTTTCTAAATATCTTGTCGATGACCGCAATTGCCATTTCTTCTGCTAAAAAACTGTCAACTGATATCCTTAACGGTAATTCTGGATAGTCAAAACTGAATTATAGATATCTCCAACTGTATTTTTGACTAGTCAAAATTGAATTTTGACTAGTCACAATTATGTTGTTGATATCTATAATGTTAATTCCAGAGAGTCAAATGTAGCTATTAAATGTTAAAAGGGCTTGCCATACACCAAGTGTAACCCCTCACCTCCTCCCATGCGTCCAGCAGCATGACGTCCTCCTCGTCCAGGTCGCTCTGCGTGAAGTCATCCACCTCGGTCATCCTAAACTGGCCGCTCTGATTGGAGCATTCAAACAGCCGTGGGCAGTAGGCAGGCTCGTCTCTCTGTAGTCTGAAACAACACAGAGCTTGCTGTCATCACAGCTGTGTAATCTGCTCTGTTTATGTGTTTGTGTGTCAGGGCGACTCTGACATTAGGCACGCTTAACTGACCTTGGTGTAAAAATAATCCATGCAGATTTAAAATTAAGCTTATTAATGTCTCAAAATATGATTAAAAGGATTTTTGGACCAGTTTTTAGACTAATCCTTGTTTAAAGGTTATTCTTAATATGACGTGTTGCTTCATTTACTATGATACAGACTGAAAATGACAAATCTTGACATGAGAGGTTAGTGTTGGCTGCTGAAGACTCACTGAGCAAACGATAATCCAAACTGAAGTGAAACATCTCTTGAGATCAGAGTGACATCCTAACATTGTCAGATTTAAAGGTGTGATGTTGCTGCCAGCTGTGTTTACCTCTTGTCACTGGCATAAGGGGCTTTCCCTCCCAGAGCTATCCAGAATTCAGCTGGCTCCTGGCCTTCCATCACCACCTGCTTGTCCTGCCTGGACAGCACATCAGACATAGCTCTCCCCATCTCCCTCTCGTCCCCGCTGCAGCCCTGCAGACACAGAATCAGACATGAAACACACACGCAACTGTGTGATGATGCAAAATAAAATTTGCATCCTCTAAAATTCATTTCGTGTGAGACCTTTTTTTCTTTTTTTTTTACCTTTCCATACCACAGATAGCATACGCGGTCAGTCTTCAGCAGGAAAACATCACCGGTGTTAAGAGATGAGGCTCTGGCTGGTACTTCAGTGGCCTTTGTGTTCAGCTCATCAGTCCCTCTCACCTGGAACAACCTGGCACCTCGGGAAGGGTTGACCACACCTGGTCGACCTGTGCCACCCTGAAGGTGTACACAGAGCACGCAAACATAAAATAAAGCATTTGTTTTCTTTAATCAGTGATACCTACACAAATCTTCTTTTACACTGAAAATATGAATTATCAGCTCAGACATTATGCACACTGCTAACACTTTATAATTCTGATGAGCTCATGACAAGTTATTAATGTTAAGCTAATTTCACTTGAATATATGACTCATTATAACCACCAAATCACAAGTTAGCAATAATTTGATTGATGTATGTGTGTGTCTATGATGCTACTAGTTGAATATCTTATATCGGAATAGGACGGTTTTTTTTTTTTTTTACTTAGTCACTGCGACCTCAATGCTCATTCCATTAGCCTGAAAAAGGTAAAACACTGTATGAGTTAGCACCGAGCTAGCATGACCGCTGTTTAGTTTTATGGGTATAGCAGTTGAGCTAGCTTATTTGTTTTTAGCAATACGCTACACTATTTTGCTGGAGTAACTTTGACTGTTTATCTTTGCTATTGTGACAAATTGTGTTTACTTTATAGATTTTTTTTTAACAATATATTTTTTTATTTAAGAGAGAAACAATATGAAACTTGGTTGGGTCTCTGATCACTTTTCTGCTTTGGTAGGAGTGGGTTTGTTGTTGAATAAATAGTTTGAGGTTCTTTTTTGTTTTTACAAACTAGCTAATGACAGTTATCTAGCTATTCATCAATAGACATGCTGACTGTATTTACTTAACTGTTATTGCGGCTGCTGTTGTGTTTACATGAAATAATCAGCACCTGTCTTAATTAATCATTGACTAAATTTGAAAAAGATATCGTGTTGTGTGCTCACTTTGTGCTGTGTCAACATTGGCTCATTAGATAGTTTAGAAGCAGTCGATTGTGATAATAAACACACAAATTCAAAGCATTAATCAAAACCAAATTGCTGAATTTAAGAAATCAGTGGATTCACATTAAGTTAAGTATTATTTAGAATGTTCAATAACAGGTTACTGCATGAATGAGTCACACTCATGTTTATCTAAGGATTAACTAAACATCAATAAATGCTTATGAGGGGAGCAGTGTTGTAAAATTTCACCTTTGAATTAAAGCATTTAGTAAACCAGAAACATAATCTTCTTTGCAAAGTAGCTCACCTCAAAGATGATGAGTTTGCTTTTGAAAATAGCCATGAAGTGGCGAGGCTCCTTTCCCATGACCACCCTGACCTGGACTGGGGCTCCATTGTACTGGTTATCAATGTTTACAGCCTGGTAGGCGCAAGCTGTGATCTCGTCTTTGGTGGCGTGACGACCCTGGTTTAAAACAAGGCAGAGAGTGATTAACACAGAGCTGATTTATTTTCAGAGGAATTAAAGGAACCTGAACTCACAGATTACAATAGGTAGCAGGTTAGCAGGTTTGCTAGTACAGCCAGGTTTAACATTGACAATATCAACAAAAAAGGATAAATAACTTAATTTATGTAAAGCTGAATAAGATTGAGATGTTTTTTTTTTTTTTTTACATCACATTTCGTTCTGTGATTTCAGGTATTTTTCATGTTCCAATAAAATGAAAGTCAGAGAGTTTCAACGACTGAAATTGCTGTGTAACCTTGGCCTTTAACCATTAAAATCTTATCAGTTCATTCTTAATCAGTCTAAGTATCTTATAAAATATTTACAACTAGTAGTGCTCAGAAAAAGTAAGTATAAAGGTCATTACAATGCGACAGTGAGTGAGGCTTCTTGAAATTTTTATTCACAAACTTGTGAATGAAATATTTACCAGCATGAGAGCATAAAGCCTGACACTGACCTGCCACATGTAGAGTATGTACTGCTGCTGGTGGGATCTTTGGTAGGAATACAGCACCAGATAGCAGTCTCCTCCGTAAAACTGTCCGTATGTGCTCGGATTCACTTCAGCCAGCTCCAAGTTCTCGATACGCCACACCTGATGTATAAAAAATAAAAATAAAGACTTTCAACATTTTTCCTCTTGATACACACAGGAAGACTAAAAGTCTATCCTTTCTTTCAGTCTTCACCTTAACATCTCCAGAGCCATCATCCACCATGCGCTGCTTCGCTGCAAACTCAGGACGAGCATGGAGCTGCATCACGTCGAACTTGACTTGCTCTACCTTTGCTGTTAAGAGACCCAGAGTGCGTAATATTAGCAATAAAGAAGAAAATTGTGCTGAAACAGTGCTTAGACACCACAAAGCTCCTTAATTCTATGGTTACATGACCCATTTTATTTCATAAAGTCAGTGTATTTATGGTGCCATTGTTATTTGAACTCATTAGGCACTGTGCACTTAGAGCCTTAGAGTTTTTATGTATCTAAACATAAGCTTTTAAAGCAAACTGATCCCTGTGTGTATTCATCTGAGGTTATATAGAGGTTACCTATCTTTCCCACGCTGTGGGTGGTACCAAGACCCTGAGTTTGCCCTTTATCTTTCCAGGACTTGAACAAGTGCTTGAACATTGCTGATTCTCCACCCTCTGTCATCACCTCCACGCTGGTGCTGGAGGGGTAGTTCTTGGCTTTGATGTAGCCCTGGTAGAGAAGAACAGTATCTGTATGAGTCTGACGAGTTGTTACAGTTTCACTTGAAATTTTGTTGGCTTGAAACTCACCACTGCCCTGTTGAGAGCTTCTCGACGCTCAACCTGGGAGGCCCGGCTGCCTTTCCAAACCATCACACTGGAGCCTCTGTGGTCCAAAATGTAACAGTCCTGATTTTAAGTGAGAAGAAGAGCAATAAGACTAGGTCTACCCACTATTGTGACAAAATATTATGTATAGGACGAAGGACAGTTACAGAAGAGTGCAGCAGGTCTTGTGTCAGAGGTTGTGTGGCCACTTCTTGAACCACGAGATTCCCACTACTTTCGTAAACACTAAAAAAGGAAACAGAACAGTATTGCTTTAAATCAACCAAATATTTCAGATGTGTTGCTGCACAGATGAATCAAAAGTACTCACTGGTAGAGTCTGACCATGTTCTTCTGCACACTGTCAGGTTGATCATCAGGAGTTGCGCCCCTCAGCGGCCCACTTCTCTGACCTAGCACCGCTGTCATCACCTTCATGAGCTCCGGGGAGTCGTGCTCATTTGCTCCCTCCACAACTCCAATCTGAGCGCGACCTCCTCTCTCTCGGTCCCGGATGTCCTGAGCCAGTAACACTGCCTGGGAACAAGGATGGTTGAAGAGAAGAGCAAAATGAGATGCCTTACTTATAGAGCTATTCTCATTATCATATCTCCCTTAGCTTTTAAAGGTGGGGTCTGCAAGGATTTTACTAAAAAATAAAATTTCAACTTATACAAGAATAATCTTGCTCAATATTCACTACTGTGTATACAGTGTCTGTGTCTGCCTCAATCCCCTCCTCTGCCTGTATGTTGATGTTTTGATTGTATTGGGACGTTTCTGGGCAGAGAGCAAGCATGGTCACATCAGCCAATCACAGTGGGCAAGTGACATTGCCTTTCGATAACGATTTAAAGAAGCTATCCCAATTGGCTAAGATAGTGGATGTAACACAGAGGGAGACAAACACAACCAAAGTGAAACAAAACGTCAAACAGATAAAGCTTATTCTAAACGAGGGTGAAGCTTGGTTCGACTTGCACTCAATTTCTGGAATTTGGGGGGGGGGTTTATCTTCTGCATTGTTCACTTAACACAAGTGTTAAGTCATTTTATAGTACAATTAACCAACAAAATATACTGTTAGCATTTAAACCAGTCTTTTTTGCATTTCTTAATTAAAAAGGAAAAGGAACACTGTAAAATTTTACTGACCTCCAGTTGTCAGTAAGAGTAACAACCATACAGAAAAAAGTGACCAAGGGGTATGGCTCTACGATCTACAGGATGGATCTTTGTAGCCCACAGGGTTGTTTTTGCCAGGAAAAAAAAACACCTTTTTGACTTTTGCTGGTATTAAGGGAAAACAAGTACAAGTTACTATATTCCCTCCAGGTCTGTGTACATGAAACTTTATTTTTCCTAATTACAGCCTTTGCGATTTGAAAATTGCATTCTATTACATTGTGATGTCGGTTTAAAATCACTTAATTGTTCAGCCCTACTAACCAGGTATGTGTCAGATACCCGAGATTAGCTTATGCTAACATGCCAAGTCAGTTGCACTGCTCTCGAATGTTTCTCAAGTAGAAACGTGATGCTGCACGTGGGTGCTGGGCTACTTAGTGTGGTCAGTTGGAGGAGAAGCCCAATGTGAATGATGTGTTCAAGAACAAGTAATGGAAATTTCTGCAGACCCTAGCTTTAAGCTAACACCGGTTGCTAATAATCAGGAGAAATTCAATGACACACAGCTTTCTTTTACCAGCCAGGGCAAAAAATATATAGAGGGGGGAGGCAGTCGCCATCCCTTATGACCCTTTTGTTGAAAAAGGCACACTAAGGTGCTCTCTTTGGGGCCCAAACACACGCTAAAGTGCCTTCCTGGTTGGTGAAATACAACTTCCCACTTGGGTGGATAAAATGCACACTGTATGCCTTTTTTCTTTTCCATGCCACAAAGTAACACTGCTCTTTTCCAGTGACTCCTGGGTAAAGACTCACCTTGAGCTTCTCTCGCCTGTTGCTTTGTGGCCCATTCCACTGCACAATGGCTTTTCCTATATCCAGCAGGAATATGTCTCCATTGTTGAAGCTGTTCCATGACACCTCCACCTGCACACATACACACCAAATAGAAAACTTTGTGTTAACTTAAATTTATTGATTTCATTTTACTCATTATTTTGATACCATGTTCCTGAATTTGCTTAATGCACTGAATTGATTGTCACATTACAATAATTTTAACTTCATTTTTTAATCTAGTGTAACTCATACTTGTTTGTCTTTCTAACAACAACAGATATTGCAGATTTTGGCCAAAACCTTCTGCTACAAACAATCCATCCAGCCCTGTTAATCCTTCAGTCACAGCTCCTTGAACACCCCTGCAGGACCAGCAGAGAATTAATCCCCATCAAAGCCCTTTCTTATTCCAGGCTGCATACCTCGGATGCTGTGACATGCTTTCTCCCTTTGACGTGCAGCAATCTCAACACATTGTAGGCGTTTGTGTCAACGTGGTTGAAGCCTGAAGCCACTCCCCCTTTCTTGTAGCTGTTGAGAGATCAGAGACTAAAGTTCAGGTGCAATAAAAGAGCAGACTTTTAAAAATTCACCTCTGTTTCACATTTCGTTGGAGGAAAAATAACGAAAGGTAACAAATTTAAGAAACAGGCATGAAAATACTCTGTTTTCCTTTGCTAAGCCTCAACAAAACAAGTTTTACTTGTGTCACAATGATTCCATGCAAGGGGATTATTCTTGTAAGCCATGTCCCTGGAAGATTACAGCACAAGTGTGACTCCCTCTCTTCATTTAGACAGAATCCCTCTTCCATCTGACAAAACAGCCTCTTCCTTTTACTCACATGAGGCCGTTTCTGAAGTAGCTCCTGAACCTCGGCGACTCGCTGCCCTGCACCTCTCTGTGCTGAACTGGGCTCCCACCCAAATACTCATCCAGCTGGGTGACAAAGATGGCGGCGGCACCCTGCTCGTCCTGGGAGGAGGCTCTTCCAATCCAGTAGTGGATGTCAGATGACTTGCCTGAGCCCTTGTTCTTACTTATCTGGTGTGGAAAAAAACACAGAAGGAGACACAGTCACACTTCCAAACATAGGAACAAATCATGCATTAATCACATGTCTTCACTCATTTATGTTTAACCTTCCTGAAGGCAGCATTAAACTCACATAGAGAACGATGTAACAGTCCCCTTCAAAGAAGTTACCAAAGCCCTGGGCAGGAACTGACACCATCTGCAAGTTCTGAACAAGAGAACAGCAACAGACACATTTATTTTAGTCAAATCTGGCTCAAAAACAAGAGTTGACTACTCGTCTCAGGGCTGACTCACATTGATTGTCCATATCTGCAGGCCTGGCCTTTGGTGGACATTTCTGAAAGCGTCTTGACTGTCATCACTCATCGTTCTGCTGAACTGAAAAAAACACACACACAAAAAAAGACACAAGAGGGTATGAAAAGGCAAGATTTTGTGTCATACTATGTAATACAGTAGTATGGCATACATAAAGAGGTCTGTAAATTTATCCTTGAGGCTCATTATAAGGCAGTGAAAGACCAAAAGTAGATTTCATCCAAGTTAGTTTGGATTTGAGAAAAAAAGTTTTTGAAAATGTGTTTGACATTAAATCAGTTTGCTAATATTGGCGAAGTTGTTGACTTCAACATGGCTCAAGATGGTTTTAAAGTTGATATATTGCTTCAGATACGCCCACCTTTGCCAGTATAACAAAGAAGGCCATTAGAATGCAGCATAGCAAAATACTAAAATATAAGGATTTTTTCAACTTTGAGTTCAAATTTATATCAGTGGAAACCATTAACTTCTAAGTTTATAAGAAGTTTGCTTGATTTAAATCGGCCTAACCCTTTATAACCATATGTATATTTGCTACATAAGTTTCAGAGACCTCTATCTAGTCAACATGATAAACAGTTTATGTCCTGTTACATGTATTTTAACCCCTTGAGAGTTATCATTCCACTACAGGCCGTTTTAAAAATGGCTGCTATCATGAAATTATTCACACACTTTTGTTTTTTTTCAGGAAAAATATTCCTAATTTTCAAGAAGGTAGGGTAAGAATAACATCTAAATTGTAACTCTTTTTTTTTTTTCAAATAAAGTATTATAGGCATTTAAAGTATGAATATTTACTGAGTAATTCATTTTAAAAATGTATTTTAATTGCAGCATGTTAAAATGTTTGATACTCCAGGTATATAACATGTTTTATTTTTTTCCTAAATCATCATTTAAATTTTTTGTAATGCAGTAAACTATACTTGTAAAAATATAAACACAATTCATTTTGATAACCAAATAGAAATAGTTAATAAATTATATGCTATCTTCAAATGGCTACTAATTGTTCCAAAGATCATCGTTGTCATGAAAAATAGTTACTAAATCTGCCCAATGTGTCAAAGATGTACAAAAGAATATATCATAAACAAAATGATATAGTAATTTTTTTTTTGCTAATTTTGTCATTGTCATATATTTTTTAATAAACATCTTAGTTCCCAAAAATTAGAATTTTCGTTCTTTTTTTTCTTTTTTTTTTAACCGATTCAGGCTACATAGAACTAAAGTCTCTCATTTTGTGCTTTTTTTTGGTTTCCACCAGACTGTTTGCATAATTTTATACTAAGTGTAACTAAATGAGAAAATGGTAGTATTTGGTTTGTTTCTAGTCTTTCTATTCCCCTGAAATGCTGATGTGATAACAACACTTCTGAAGTGCATCAAAATTGCAATTTGGGTTGTGGAAAATCAAAACAGAGTTGATGAACCTGAAGTGTGAAAAGCTCTGGGTAGAGTTCAGAATTTCAATATTTCAAGGTGATCTGAATACGGTGAGTCATGGTCCAATTATAATAAGTATCCCCTATGTTTCAGATCTTCAAATAGTTTATAAAAAACATCAAATTCAAAGTCCTCCAAAGTACTTCAGTATACAAACATTTATTTCAAAGCCTCTTCCTCCTCCTCATCCCTCATCCTTTTGAGTTTCCTATCAATTCACTAGAAACAGATGTATCCGACATGACAAGTGAACCCTTTCAGAAGATTGCATCTCTGACAGTAAAATACCTCTAATCCCCCTAATGAGTGTCAGCTTGGCGTCACACCAGCCTTGAAGTTCTGCAATCAGCGCCGCTTAAACAGCCTCTTGACTGAGATATCAGAAACAACAGCCCTGATAAGCAAATGCTGCAGCAAATGCCGAGCCAAGAATATAGGCTTAGTGGTGACACACCATATGGAAACTAGCTCAGGGGGGATGTCACGCTGCCGCCAACATATCATGAATACAAATACAGGATCCACGCGCTCATGAATCGATTGTCAAATAGCTGGAGGAGCTGCAGCCGAGGTTACTCTCTAGAGAAATAACCAAGCTTTAATTCACAGCTCATACAGCGCCTCAGAATCTAATCTCTGCCCAAGGTACAGGTATAAAAACGTTGTGCTAGGCAGTGATTGATGGAGCGAGAGGTGTAAGATGAGGTCAGCTCAGTGAGGTCTGCTGTACTCTTCCTGAGTGTTTACCACACCCTTTATACTAATCTTACCAGGGATTTGGTATTTAAGTAGAAATCATCTTAATAATGAAGCAGTGACACATACAAAGCAAATATTAAAAAAGGGTTGAGATTTCAATGATATTTAAGGGCTTGGTTTAGGTTACAAAGTCAAATTTGATTTGGAGTGAGAAGGCCAACATGAAAGGCTTAGTCATGCTGTAATAACTTCAAGATATCTAATGCTATCAAAAGGTGCAGCACTATGATTAGCTTTAAAGCAATAAACAACCTAATCATGGTCGTAGTGGCCAAAGTAACAATTGTAGGATGGTAGTAACTTTGTATAACAGTTACGTAAGAGTCATAAAATTAACCAACAGACAAGGTTATAGGACAACATAACAATATCGAGCTTGAGTTTGCTAAGTTAAGCAAATGTTAGCCATCATTAGCTTGTATCCAGACCACAATAGGTGAGGCCGTAGCAGCACAAGGACTAAGTTTATTCAGTAAGGGTCAGATGATTTGGATCGTATGAACTCATCTCTCCAATTTTTAATTTTCAACAGGAAATTATGCTATTAAAAAAAAAGAAAAAAAAAGAAGAAAAGAAACAAAAAAGTACAAAGTCTTTATTTAGCCACGCTGGAAAAATTGCTAAAGCTAGCAAACTCAAGCATCTGCTCTGGACTGTGTAGACAAATAAAAATGTGCTACTATAAGCTTTGTTAAATTGTATATTGTGTGTTCCACCCTTGAATGAAAATATGATGTGTTTTGTCACAAAGCAAAAAACAGTATTTGGTATTTGGCTTTCAGCTAATTGGGGTATAATTAAATACATGAATATATTATCGTGTGTCCAAAATGTCACATGTTCCTGCAAAAAAAGTTTAAAGAGCAACAAAAACTGAGATTTTTATTAACCCTTTTTTAAAACCAACATATAAAAAAATTGCTACATTTAGCTAAAGATGTATTTCTTGTATTACATTTGACACAATGGGTGGCTTTGGCAACTTTTTGGTAAAGTTTTAAGTAAATAGGCATTCTTTCAATCCAGAAAATACTTCATTAGAAAAAATGAGTTACAAATTTTGTGACATCTTTTATGACCTCTGATCTATTTTTAAGTTAATAACAAAATATAAGTAATAATAATGCCGAACTAGTTTGATACTTTCTGTGCAAAACACGCTGTTATTCATACTGCGTACTCAGGTGTTAAAGCCGTATGTGGTGGAAACAATTCCTTGTTGCTCATGAAAAAAAAAAAAACAATATGCCGTGCCGCCTGATACTCATCTGAATATTTGAGGAAAACTTAAACAAACAGTTCATGAAAAGATCGAATTGAGGACCAGCAGCGTGTCCATTACTGTGACAGGAAAGACTGGTTTCACATCAATTTAGCTGTGGTGTCCATTGACTTAGACACAATGAGATTTGTTTAGGCTTTGTGTACATCCCAATAATGCCATCTACCCTTAATAATGGGCTTGTACAGGTGAAAAAATATACCATGAAGCTTGCGATAAATCTTTTATTTCCTGCAGTATGGTCATAAAAGTGTAAGTTAACAGAAGATGTAAAGTGTAAATTGTGATTATTGAGAATAAAAGAAAAAGATGAGCAGACATCAGAGAAATAATCTGTCGTGGAATAAAATCTCTTACCTTGTGTTGCGTCTGGTTAAATGAAAGCCTGTGTAAATCTTAAAAGTCTTAGATTAGTAAGATTTGGTCCTAATAAAGTGTCCCTGCCTTTCCCTCCCGTGAGCAAGCTGGAGTGCGTTATGGAGAGTGAGGTTGAGTGTATTTGTCTCCACACCCAGGTTTGAACACACCTGCAATTTCCTGCCTGGATATTTACAAAGCATCAACCTCAAACACGCCTCTTTTTACATTGTTCCCCTGTCACGGTTATAGCTGAGGAGCTTATTTTTAGGGATGGATGAAGGGAGTTACGACCCACAGAGTCAGGATGCTCGAGGAAACCATCAATTCCTCACCTTAGATGAACTCAGGGCTCACTCCTGGTCCTGATTATGCTTCAAGAAAGCAGCTGGTGTTGTGTTTATATCTGACTGAGCCGTCAGCGGCACAGTGGGCATTACAGGGGCCACTTCACGGCAGCTATTCATTTCACGACTGTTACAACTAGCAGATTGAGAAGCTGGACTTGAATGAGCATGGAGTGACATTGGAGAGGAATCAGAGGCTGTCTGGCTCCTTGTGTGCCTCCTCACTGAGACACTCTCAGAGAGATGCTTGACATTTTTGAAGGTTTGCCGCTCTGGGCTTTGTGCTATCCACAGAGGAGGCATTGGCAGCTTTATTTGCATTTGTTTGTCAGATGTGAAGATGCATTAATGTGGTGTATCATCCCTGAAAAGGAGAACATGCTTGTGCAGACAGGGTGTTGGATGGATGTGATGTTGAGATACAAGAGACATCAGTTATGATTGTTTCTTTTACATTAACCTTTAAACTGACAGATCAAAGATCAAGTGTTCCCTCCGGTCTAAACCCCACTGCTCTCTCAATCCAAACACTTCTGTGCAAACAACAATCTGTAACATCCAGCTGCTTCAGGTTGCAGCCACAGCATGGATCATACACCAGCCTCCGTGTTTAGGCAAACATCCATCACACACGTCTGTCTCGCATACTCCACACAATCCCAATGCCAGGAGTCTGAGAAAGACATTCTTACGTAACCAACCTGGTTTTCTCTCTTTAACCAACAGCTCCAAGTGATCAAGCTTAAGTGTTCCTTACCTTTGCCCACGGCTTTTCATGTTTCCAACCAGTCCTGTACTCCATCATGAACATACGCTCATTTCAACAATGTGGAGAATTTTCGTCCATGCATTTCTGAGGGAAAAGTGGGAAATTAAGGGGGGTGAAAAACAGGCTTGAACAATAGGCTCTGTAATGCCTAATCCACTGCAGCAGTTAAGGTGGCTGCTACGTAAGCGGAAGCTAAAAGTTCACATCAAGATATCACATGAAGCTTAGCGCCTCTTGGTTGCTCATTAACCAGTTAGTATCCATAAGGATCAGTCAGTGGTGTCTTCTTTTGAAAGTATGATAAAAAAAGTGTATTCCAATTCAAACTCTATATTTAGTGGCACAAAACATGACTTATACAGCATAAAGCTGCATAAAGTGCAGGGTTAAGTTGTTTGGATGCACTTTCTGACACTTTTGTTAATAAGCTTTTCTTATCTGGACATACACCAAGGTCATTCCAGTTTCTTTCTTTGTAATTATTTGAATTTGGAATTTATAAAGAGCAAAACGCTAAAAATAAGTGCCATAAAAATCAAGCACTCAGCACTCCAAGGTTATCTGTTCACGCTAGTTCACGGTCCCTCTCACACCACATAAACACATTTGCATACAGCTATTTAAAAAAAATTAAACATTTGATTTCCTGTTTCTGTTTCTTTGGTAAGGTATTTGTAACACTGCAAAATTTACAAAATTGTAACTTGAGTGTGAGGCATTGCAGTGAAGAACCAACAGGCTGCTTTAAAAAAAAGGAAACAACACAGAAAGGCACAGAAATGTGAAATTTACAGATTTGTCATGGTTTTGCAGCCCACTGTTAGTGTAGAGGTTAAGCCTAGGTAAAAGTATGACATACTTTTGAGATGAAGGAAAAAGTAATTTGAGCACCCAGCCAGCCAGTGCCTTTTAGTGAAAGCGCAAACAGAGTCTGTTATTTGCAACCTCAGTTAACTCTCAGTGTGCTCCAGTGAGTTTGTCCCATAGTCTGTTGGATAAATGGATGTAGTCTGTGATGCCATTCGTCTGTTTATGAAACAGAGTTTGGAGGAAAATCTTTGGCAGGGGTCATATTGGAAATGGGGCAGGCTTTGAGCAGGAAACTAGCCTGTCAATTGGCTGATCTGTGCCTCTGATTGGGCAAACTCATCATCTTATTATTGTCTAAACTACCAAGTTACAAAAATTTACCCTGCTCCCTGCCTGTACCAGGCTGTAAACATTTTTTTGGCTGTGAAAATGTCTTTTTTTATTGGGTTTGATGTGTACGTGGTTTCCCATACTTCCAGAGCCAGCCCCTAGTGGACAGTTGATGAACTGCATGTTTTGGCACTATCGCATTGCCTCATATTTTTAGACTGGTGGTTGCTGAATTGCCAAGCTAGATCGACATGTATCATGCTGAAGACCAATGGATTACCTGAGCTGTTTGTCATAATTTCTTGCTTTTATTTTAAAAGTTTTGAAATTTGGTGAAAGGTCCTTCTTTCCACCTGGCAGTACATTGCAAAATGAGCTTGCAAAAGGTGGAAAGGGGCTGGATTGTTTTTACTAAGTCTTGCCATAACTCCAGGCCACCTCTAGGGGTCACACCCCCAAGTTTGGGAGTCACTGGCTACAACAACTTCAAAAACTAAAATAAGGAAATTTAACAAAATAATTTACAGTGAAGTGAATTAATCAAAAATGATTTTAAGTCTCAGTAAAAACCTGTGACCAAAATGCCCCCAATTTGTTCTTTACTAAAGTTTTTTTTTCATATCCATCAGAGAGCGGAGGGATTTTGTATGTGAAGTCATGTTCAAAAAATTCTTGTTCAGTTTCATTTCAATATTTGTGTTTTTTTGTTCTTTGTTTTGGTCTCCACCAACTCAATGCAATTGGATTTAAATGCTACATTGTTTACCACCAGGGGATGGACCAAAAACTATTTTTTTGCACATATT
The DNA here is from genome assembly GCF_033239565.1 of Halichoeres trimaculatus. NCBI lineage: Eukaryota > Metazoa > Chordata > Actinopteri > Labriformes > Labridae > Halichoeres > Halichoeres trimaculatus. The sequence continues at coordinate 12,847,647 of NW_027437196.1, forward strand.
TAAGTTAATTCCACTCTGATGTAAACGTATGTCAAAGACTTCAAAGGTAAATCAAGTCACTAAACCATGACACAAATGGACAGTGTGCAAACCTGCAACTTTAATAATGTTGTACAGTACAATTTCAACAGCAGTCTTTACAATGCACCCAACCCCATTACCCCCAATAAATATATTTTTATGTAATCTAGGCTAATCTTTATATTTTCTTCAAAAGTTGAACATTTATTGGTGGACAGTGATGTCATCACAAAGGTTTCTTTTTTGTTTTCAATAATAAAGTGGGTTCAATGTCTTAAGGGTTTTCAATTTACAGCCACTGTCAAAAATCAAATGACAGCATTCAGTCACAAATCACATTGAATTGTAAAAATCTTTGGTAGGTTTAACAATTCAATGCAACCAAACTCAAAACTGAAAGAATCACCCAGGTCCAACAGGCTCGTAATGATACTTCTCTTGGTTTATATCACAATGACCAAAGAGACTTGTTTTTAACTTTAGTTTCAGGGTTTAGTTCAGACGCTTTTGGAGATTAGAGTAATTATGCAGCATTAAAATGCGCACCCCATAACCCGACACAACAAAATCAGCACAGTAATGAAGGCACTTCATTCTGTAAGAGAAGGTAAATCACAGTTGTTTGAACGAAAGGTCAGACGAGAAACGACAGCCTGCATAGCACAACTCGACACAAAAAAAAACAAAAGGTCACTCGCTCTCCAGAAAGAAACTTTTCCTTCTATTTGTCATTTTTGGTAACTAAAATATTACTCGGTAGAATAGTAAAACCTCCTTTCTCTGATAGAAAAATTACTTTATGTATGTCTTGCTCTTAGAAACATATAGTATATACATACAGTAATATAATCTTTTGTCAGTAGGAGTCCTATACAAACAGTCCAAGAACGCAGAGATCATTTACTGTCTCTAGTCTTCATCATGAGCGGAACGATTGCCTGAAGTCCCCAAATCGAGGGCCACACTGACTCCTGGTCTGGTCGGAGGTCGGGAGCAGGGCTGCGGGGCCTGTGGCAGCGAGGTGTGGCCTCTGTGCAGCTGTGGAAGTTTTGGGGTGGGGCAGGAAGGACCGGCTGCAGCTGCCGTCTGCTACCTGTTCCTCAGGCTCTGCAACAGGCTGTAAACGTCCTCCTCCTTACTCAGGCCCTCGAACATCGGAATCAGGTCCAGCAGCTCCGTGTCGGTCATGTCATCAAACCAGGACTGCACTGGGACCTTGTTGGAGGACAAACGACAGAAAGGAATGTTTTAATGAAGTGAGAAACACGGATGACAGCTGATGCTACAGCGCTGGATTATAGGTGAGGAGATGGTGCGAGTTTCGTATAAATAATTAATGTGGGAAATGCATCAAAGGCTTGAAGAGAGGCAGCGGAGGAGAGAGCTCATAAAATCGGGAACACAGCCTCTGGCTCAGTGCTGCTTTAAAGTCAACAGCACAGATTTAACTAACAACGTCTCACAGATACAGTTTTACCATCGCCATGTTGCTAACTTTATCACCAAGTTCTTTTTGTAAACTTTGACCCATTTTCATCAGGGTTTCGGAGGTCTATTTGGAGTCATTCTGCTGCTGACTTACTGCGTTCTCAGGGTGGAAGATATAGGAGGCAGGTGAGTTGTCTATGATGATGACTTTACTGAGCTCTCGGCCCAGCCGGCTGAGGTCTTTGACGTAGTTTCCTCTGTGGAAAACACAGGATTCCCTGAAGAGCCGGGCACGAAACACCCCCCACTGGTCCAGCAGGTCTGCCACAGGGTCAGCATACTGAGCACATCAGAAAACATCAGATTAACAAGGTGTGCCAAAAGCAAATGTGACTTAGTTGTCTTAGTGCTGATATGTGAACCGAACCTTGGCTAAGCTAGCTGTGAAGAGTACACATTCAAAGAGCTCCCCCATCTTCTGGAGGAACTCATCCACATGAGGCCTCTTCAGTACGTACACCTGAAAGTTGAAACACACAAAAACACACCTTTTAAGACCATTTTTATATCTTTAGTATTACTATCACTTCACATCATTTGTATCACTCACAGTTTGTATGAATCTCAGATTATCAACAAGTTTCTGAGATAGAAACATCAGACAAAGGCTATATCTGTGCACTGTATTGGGTGCCCCCCCCAATAGCAAGCACAATACCCTTTTTAAGCTAATGGGTTATTAAAGGTCCCATATTATGCAAATAGAAATATTATATTATTAAGTCTTTTTAGTGAAATTTGTGGGTCTCTGGCTTTCCTCCCAGCCCACAAAATGTGATATTTAATGACAAAACCTGTGCGTGGTAGTACCTGTGAATGTAAAATCCTGACCTAAAACAAGCTGTTTGGATTTTGGGGATTTGCTGGAGGAGAATGCCAAAGTTGAAAAGCCATCACTGCTTTGTTTTTGGCTGTAAACAGCCATATTGTTCCATGCACAAGCTTCCCATCTTGGAAGAAGACAAGACTAAGTGGCTAGAGTTCATTTATCAAGGAAATGTGCCAGCTACACTCAATAAAACTGTGCATGTGTGTGCTAGTCACTTCACGGCCGACTGCTTTACCAACTTTGGACAGTACAACAGAGGGCTAGCGAATACACTGGTCCTCGATCCAGGCGCATTACCAACCATCTGCCAACAAACCTCAGACCCTGGAAATGTGAGTATTTTAAATGCTGTGTGCTGTGGAGCAGATGTAAGAGCTTTTCCTCAGTGTCCCCCCTGTCTCTGTGTTAGCTCCAGGATGCTAACTTTAGTTGCAGCCAGCCTGTTGTTTTAGCCTGTAACTTTACAGTAAACGAGCTTCGCTGTTTTCTAAACATTGTGCACTTGGAGCTCTTGGCGCCGCTCTTATTGACACGGAGGAGTAGGGTGGTATCAGTGGTGGCTCATTTACATATGAAGGTCACGCCCACTAAATCAGAGCGTTCTGAACAGAGGGGCTATGAGAGCTTGGAAACAATGCTGCTGTGCTTGATTTATTGGCTTTTTGGACCAAAACATGTTACTACTATTTCATGATGACATCAATGATCCATATTAAACTGCAGAAAAGGAGCATAATATGGGACCTTTAACTCTATTCTGGGGGGGCTATATAATGGTAGGGAAACAAATGTTTTTTTAGCTGTAAATAATGTTAAGCTACTAAGGGACAGAATAAAGCCTTCAAAAAGCACAATACCCTCTCTTTAAGCTAATGGGTTATTAAGCTGTTGCACAGCATCGTGCACTTTCAGGTCTAAAATATTATTTGTCTTTTCAGTCTAGAAGCAGGTGGATTCATACAATTTGCTGAACTGAAGTACAGGGGTATACCGCTCTCTAGAAGAAAAAAAAAACATTTGATGTTGGAGAAAAGTGGCAACTGTGTGAATTTGTTGACCTGTTTGTGTCATTGCAAGGATAATGGGAGACTGTGAGGGAACAAACACAGCTGCAGTTGATTTAGTCTCTAATTTTTTCAAAGTGAATCTAAACCTTTATTTTATCATGGATTGTATTTTTTTTTATCAAACATGTCTGAACCAAAGAGCTGCTCAGTTTCTCACATAAAAAGGAATTTTACGAGTGTGACGCTAATAACAGACTTGTCTTGCATTGACCTGGGGAAGTGATCACAATTGGAAATTTTGAACCAAATCTGGGAGTGTGGGTGTTCTTATGCAAACAGATGTTATTAAACGCTTTCAGATTTCAGGCTTTTTTGCATCCCTTCACCCAACAGCATTCCTTTGTGATCAAACCTTCCCTTTCTGCTCATCTTCATCCTCTACAGCAGGTCTCTGAGGGTCAGTCACTGCCACCAAGTGCAAGTAATCAAGCATAGGCCAAGACGGATACAGAAAGCCTATCCTGGATTACTTGAACCTGGTCACAGCTGTAGAAAGTCTGTTGCTGCTGCTGCTGCTTCAAACTGGAATCAAAACATTTAACTTAAACACGCTGCAAAATAAAAGAACAACATTTCTGGTCACAAAAACAAGCGTTAACAATCTCCTGTTTCCTTTTTTCTGTTGTCTCTGAAGAGTGAGGCATCTCTTCTGACAAGCAGTCAAGAGTGTGTTCCACATACTTTGTGCCATTTGTTTACTTGATGACTCAGTGGTATTGTGGCTCCTCTATCTTTACAGCGAGAAAAATCAGGGAATAAATAGTAAGCATTGTATTCAGGGAGGAGTGTATGAGCTGTCTCCCTTTGGCAAAGTTGGGATATAAGAGAATAAAAAATGATAAAAGAAAAAAACTGAGTCAAGGCATGTGAAGGAAATCATATATGACATTTAATTCAACTCTTGAGGAAGTCTTTCATAACACCGAAAGTGTACCTGATGAACTGTCCCATCAATCTCCACTGGAACGATGAAGTCTGCATTGCTGATAGGCTGCAGAGAAACAAGAAACACAGAGAAGATGCAAAGTTTAGGTTGTTGTTTTGCTCAAAATAGGGCAGTGACGTGACATCACGTACCAACATTTCCTGTTGGAGTAAAAAATGGTAAAACACTCCTGCAAGGTTCCCCAGGCAATTTTGGAAGTCTTTAAGCATAATGTGGCTCCCTCTGCTCCTCTGCTCTGTAACTGAGTGTTAAGTAAAACTCAGAAGTGAGACTCTGGGGAGGAAGCTGGGAGACGAATAAGGTGACAGACTTGAACACGAAAAGGAGGAGCGCCCCCGTTTTTTTCTCAGCATGACTTGTGTCATTTTTGGAAAGGAAGAGAGAGGAAAGGAGAGGTGCAGGAAGTAGAGGAAGATAGATACCGAAAGGGTTGTGGGTGGAAGACAAGCAGAGGGCGTAAAGGCAAGGATGAAAGGATTAGGTGGGAGGCACAGCGGTGTCATTTTGGAGAAGGAGCGAAAGAAGAATAGGTGACACAGATACAGAAGTGCTCCTGTGAGTTTTGAAAGGTTTTCGCCTGGCACTTGTTTGAGGAGTTTGTTGTACTAACAGAAAAGAATGAGGGATTAGAAGAAGAATCATTGTATCGGCTGAAGAGACTGTAATTCATCCATAAATATTTAACATGCAGATACATCTGCAACAACTATACTCTGTGACATAGGTGTATGGCTGAGAGGGTGCCCTATGTTGGGTTAGGTTCTCATTAACCACTACAGTTGAGCTTCAAATACTTTGAGTTTACTTCTATATATTTCGGGAACGTTACATACAACGACATACACACAACTCAAGCTTAACTGGAACTACTTTCCTCTCCACTTGCGCAGTAATACAATAGGCGAGATAAACACAACACAACACCCTACACCTGCAGTTAGAGTTTAATTAACAACTAAAAAAAACATAGACCGTATAAAACATAGACGAAGCATCTGCCAACCCGATGACGCAGCCACATTCGCTATGACACCGGCTGTGAGTTTTTTCTTCAAGCTGCTGCAGGGCGCCCGGTGGTCACGTGACCTGAGCTGTGCCTCTGATCGGAAAACCAAACAATCCCGATAACCTCTAAACCGCACAGATAAGAAAAAAATTTAAATCAACATTTTAGACTCAAGCCGTTTTTTTAACCAGGCTGTAAAATATGCTTTTTAATGCCGTACAAGTCCGATTATATGGCTGCTGTATTTAACCCATAGGCTTCATTTTTACTGACCAGATGTTGCCCCCTTGTAAAAAACACTGGCAACTGGTAAAAAAAAAATAATTATAGTATTAATAACATTCTTTTTTAAACAAGGAGGAGAAGCCTTGTGTAAATAATTTCTATACAAACAAGTAGAGCTGCAACAACGAATCAATAAAATTGATGAAAATCAATTAGTAAAAGCGTCAACAACATTTTTCCACAATTGATGCACTGTGCTGCGTCATTACTGTATTAGTTTGTCTTCAGTTAATTTGTCTTTTTTCTTTTTGTTGGATTATTTAGGGGATGGCAACTAGCTGAAGGTGCATTACCGCCACCTACTTGACTAGAGTATAGTTTACCTGGACTGCGGGGCTGTATGTGTCACCTGTAAACAGATCAGCTTGAGAGGAGAAGCCGAGCCAGCAGGAGAGGGAAACAATTAAATGCGCGAATAGTGGAAGAGCCGGGGAGCTCAACAACAAGGCAAGTAGCTACATAATCCCACATACACTCCTTTTATATCTTGTGAAATGCATGGATCTGTCTTTGAGAACTCGTTTTGTCTTTTTATTACACTGTCACCCTGTTGAGAACCACTAGGAGTTCATAAACCAACGTTAGCAATAGTGTTAGCTGCTACAGATAGTGGTAGGGTAGAGGGGTGTGCTGTCTGACCTGCAGGTGAAAAGACTGAGGACACATTTTTTATTTGACTTAATCTGACGACATAACAATATATTTTCTGTTATTCTGCCCATACTATTTATTCCTTAAGTGACAATACGCTCATGTCATTTGTTATACTTAATAAATTTAGCATCTGGTCAGCTTAAACTGTGTTCATATACATTGTCTCTCTTTGTATATATCATTAAGCAAACAATAGTCATCAATTAAAATAACAACGCATGTTTGCTTTTGCGAATTTTACTATTATGCATGCTCACCTGTTTTTTTTCTAATTCATCGATTAACCGTAAATATAAAAATAAAATAATTGTAGTTGCAGCCCTACTAACAAGTAACAAAAAATCCTGCAGACCCTTTGTTTAAGCTTCTGCCAAGTGGTAAGACTTAAACATCAAATGGTTTTAGAGCAGAATTCTTCAAGAAATTAAAAGAACATTTTCTGAATGTTTTAGGAAACATGAGTGAAAGGAACCCTTTTCGTTCTCACCGGCAACTATTTCACTTATGCTAAAGAAAGACGATGGTGGGGTCTCACTAACTGATATCTCTTCTTGATGAAGATGCAACATTTTTTTTTAGCAAAAGTGCAAAAAAAACCTCTGCAATACATAATGCCAATAATTACTCCTGAAGACCAAAAAGGCTTTGGTGAAGAATGTCATTCTTTTTCCCATATGTGCAGCCTTCTCAATATAATCTACACTTCACATTCCACACTAGCTCCAGAGGCCGTCATTGCATTAGACGCCAAAAAGGCCTTTGACCGGATTGAATAGGGGTATTTATTCACAGTCCCTAAAAAATTTGGTCTTGCAATAAAAACTTCCCCTGGATTGGACTTTTATATTCATCACAGAGAGCAAATGTATCCAGAGGCATATACCAAGGACGCCGACTGTCATCTTTCCTCTCTGTGATCGTGTGTGAAGAATTAACTGTTACACTGAAAACATCATTTCTACACAGAGAGGAGACATTGCACCATGTGTCCTTGTATGCAGATAACCTTCTGTTCTACCTAAGTGACCCAGTCATCGATAATATTCAACGTGGAAGTAAACCTGCACTCTGTGGCACAGGTGTATTGCTGCTAGTACACCTGCTCTGAAAGCATTAAAAATGTAAAGCAGGAGAGTCAAAACAAATGTCATCGCCAGCGTGTCTAATCAGTGAGGATTAAAGGGAGCCGAACTGACCTCCACAAGCACTGCAACTTTTCCTCAGGATGGATATAGAGCTTTACTTTTTCAGCACAACTCCAACATAACTTTAAAAACACACACTACTCGTGTTTATGGGTATTAAGTTCTTTAAATGTCAGTTTCATTATTTTTTTCATTCCTAATTAAATCTACTGTGTGGGCTGTTATCCTGTCCAACATGGATAGAAACTTTAAGAGGACAGTCATGACATTACGTAATTTAACCTTTTACATAATTAATTAAATTTTATGAATTTTTAGGCATTCCTGTTTCCACAAAAGTATTTTAAAATGAATGCTGTAAACCAGCTGTACACAATACACACACTGACACGTGTAAATTCAAAGCCATCTGTCCTCCAACCCAAACCTCCAGCCGTAAATTTCAGTTTTATCCAACAGAGGGGGTGTTTGCTGCAGGAATACTAAACACAGCACTTTGACCTTCCACTCGTCACCTGTGTAATCTGTCCAGTGTGACCATTCTGGTTGTGACAGCAGAACAATGGACAGATTGTGCTACAGATGTTTGGCCTCTGTCTTTGATGATGAGGTAGTCAGCTCACAATCAAAGACTAAACACTCACTTCACAGCAGATGTGAGTGCCTCTAAGAATCAAGTGTGGAATATAATTGAGCTCTGGTTAGTGCACAGGCTACAGACTATTGTGCTGATTTTTAATAACAGTGCCGGTAATTAGCCAAATTAATGACAGGCACAAAGATGCAAAAGAAAACGAGAAAAAAAAAACAGAATCTGGCCCAGCTTTCTCAGAGAGGAAGATGAGAAGACACAGATGGAGGAGGAGATGCAGAGACAGACTTGGCACTTGAATATTGCTCTTTCTGCAGAATCACTGAAATCATCATTTGAAGACTGAACACACAACAGCTGCTCATGCTGCTGCTTCGTAACGGGCAAGGATCGGAAATGTTGGAAATGAAAATGTATGTAACAGAGAAACGAAGGGAAAGCGGTGAAGGATAATGTTTGTTTTTATGGATGACTGCTGAGCCAGCGTCAACAGCTTTGATTTGGTGTGTGTGGGGTAGAATTTTAAATCATAATTATTATGGATTAACATACAGGATAAAACACATAGTGTGGGATGTATTATGTAAAATTTGTCATCAATCTATGCTCTGTGTTTTGTTTGTTTTTTTCTCTGGTGGATTTTCTGCCCTAATTTCAAATTCATACAGTTGAGTTGATATTTTAGAATGAAATCCTGTCCAAAACTTCCCCTCCTTACCTCTCATTTTGTATCAAAAAAAAAAAACTAATAGGATATCCTGCCAAGCTCTGAACGGAATTGAAAATGCTTGGTGTGTCTCTTTCTGTTTGCCTCTCTTCCTCTCCCAACTGATTTTCATTTATTGCATTGCCTGGATCCATTTCATACTGCATACTGATCTCTGCAGTAAATGCATGTTGATGGACTGTGCAACTGGGTTTCATCAAAAGAGGAAGAAAGAGTTCCTGTGAGAGTTCCTGATTTTTTCTTTTAATATAATCTAAGGGAGAAAATAGAACGTTCCAGACTTTTGAAGAACACATCAGGTTTTCTGTGAAATCCAGTCTGGAGTCACTGAAGGCAACAGTACACTACACCGGACACACCCTTGGATAAGTGTGTGTGTGGCCTTGTGCTGCTGGCATGTGACTGTGATGGGTGGGTCCAGTAAAGTGTGTGTGCACATTTTTCTCTTTTGACAGTAGAATTTATCCCTTGCTGTGTAAAAACTGACTTTAAGTGTTTCCCTGACAGTCATTTGAAGGAACACTGTTATTTCGCTCCAGATTAAAACTACAACATGGAAAGATTCTTCAGCCTGTTCACCCAGTTGTGCTAGTTTGTTACACACCACTCTGGCTTCATCATCTGAGCAGGAATTACACTAAGGGGCACAGTTCCTGGCCTGAAATAATCTCAAAGAATATGTCATGGAAGTTTTATGAAAAGGAGGTGATCAACTATGTCTTTAGAGAAGAGAATCAAATACACCTCAAGTTTTAAGCTAGCAGCACAGCTTGCTAAAAGCAACATTGTTACTCTGTCCTCCCAACATTTTACGTCACAAATTGTTGACAACATTTGGGGGGGGACAGTTACTCTGACACAGAGTACAGTTTGTAACTGTAAAAATTATCATTTTTTTTTATATCATAAGGTTTACCAAAGTGCTAATCTGCTCCTACTGCCTCCATAAGTTCACTAACCATTCAAACCCATAAAAAACAATTCTGTTGATAAAATACTGTCAAAGATTAAGTTACATCCATCAGATTTGACTGTTGTTTGTGTTTATTGAGCATCTTCTTCTGTACTAGCTAAGATTGTGAGCAAGATGTGTTTCAAAATCTGAAGGTTACAATGTTAGCATGCATACCTACCAACATTTGACTTTGACAAAATAGGATCCCAACATTTTGTACAGTTAATGCCTGCTAAGATAATCTTTTTCTTCTGTGTTTTATGCTGAAATCTGTGCTTGTCTGTCAAGTTGGGTTAGCAGGTCTGACGTCGCGTAACCTACAAAGTACTTGTCAACAAGCTTTTAACTGGTATCAACATCAAAAACCAGCATAAATCAGGGGTTACAGTGGGACAACAGATTAAAAACTGAGAGACGCCTTCAGAAATCAAGGGCCGCATTTCCACCAAGCAGACCAGTTCGGTTCGTCTCTGTACGGCGCAAATTTTGTGGCATTTCCACTGACTTATCCTGGGACAGATCCCAAAAAATGAGACGAGCCGGCCTACTTTTTTGGGACCCAGACTGAACTGATCTGCTTTCAGAAGGTGGAGCAACACACTGCAGAACGTTGGTTGGTCTAAGAACCGTCACTTAACCCGACAGCGGCAGCATTTCTCCTGGTGGCACACACCAGGAGCTGCTACGGCGTCACGCTATTGTTTAACAGCTGGGGCTTGCGGCATCCAGCTTACACGCCGCCTACCATGAGAGGGCACTGTGGAAACGCAAACGCGATCAGGCTTAACTGTACCAAACCAAGCCAAACCGTACTGAACGACCCGGACTGCTTGGTGGAAACGCGGCTAAAGATACTGGCAGTTATGAGCATGCTCAAATTAACTTTGATTTTAAAGTATTGTTACTGCCTCAGAAAACGATTAGCATGGCTAGAAACTCTTAGACCTATGATAGATAGATAGATAGATAGATAGATAGATAGATAGATAGATAGATAGATAGATAGATAGATAGATAGATAGATAGATAGATAGATAGATAAAATACTTTATTAATTAAGGGAAATTCATGACTTTATTTATCCTCGAAGGGAAATTCATGAAGATATGAAGAGAAGGATTTAGGAGTTTAATAACAACAGCACCACAAGTAAGGAATTAAGTGTCTGGTAGATAATCTCTTTGTTGTATCAGTGCTTCTTGGCGATATATCTTGTAGCGTTGGGTAGCCAGATTATTTTCTTTTAAATGGTGCCATATTTGTAAGGAACATGCATTTGTGGGATGAGCAGCAGAGCTAAGTATGAAAAATTTGCCAAATCCTCTCTGCCATTGCCAAACAGTGTATTCTACTGTTGCTATTGAGGTGCATAACTCAGGTACACCCAGGTGCTAACAGTCAGGTGCCTGATGGAGCATGGGCTCTGCTAAAGTGGTCAGTAGGCGTCTGAATGCCACATTTGACTCATCTGGATCAGGTAACTTCCAGCTAATGCTCTGTAAAACCACTTTGTAGAATTATTTGGAGTAAGCTCTAACCCCAATGTCATTTGTGATGTCAAAAACTACTTGGAAAAAAAAAAAAAAACTTCTTCTTGCTTAACATGAGGTAAAAGATGCAGCACTGTGTATTCTCCTAGCTAATACATGATACATTTTCAGTAAGCCATTCTCCTGGCTGAATATCCTTCGTTCAGCGTAAAACCTTGAACACATAATGTGTTGCAAGGTCTGACACATAAAAGTAATCCTTTTGCTTGATTCTGTAGGTGGACTCTCACAGTGGGAGTCGGTGTTGAAAGGTTTACAGCTCTTAAAAATCTGATGTTGCAGAGCTGCTGCTCCAAAAGAGATGATACAGCAAACAACTGGACAAAAGGATGCTGAAGAATTACCTGATTTACACAGATACAAAGGACACATTGATTAGCATGCTAACACCTTGGTCAGACCTCTGCTTTGCTTTCTTCAGCGGTGACTGATGTAAGCAAAAACACCTGCAGGGATATTTGTTCCTGTCATTATGTTTACATCAGTGACTGACAAAGCTCAGTGGCATATCATAATAATTTCACCATGCCATACTTAACATATTCAGCAGAGAGAATGAATCCTCAGGGTTTATTTTGGTATAATCCCATTATCCCTCCAAGGCCAAGGAAAAAAAAACAGCACAACAAAAGAGAAACGTGTTTGTATCAAAATGTGTACCATGGTGTTTGTGTGTGTGTGTGTGTGTGTGTGTGTGTGTGTGTGTGTGTGTGTGTGTGTTATAGAAAGGTGAAGTACCTTGAATGAGCTGTGTACAAGGGTTTCATCCAGGTCGATCACCACACAGTTCTTGCCGTAGTCTGCTATGCTGACCTCTGGCAGGAGGAACTTGGCTGGAGGCTGCAGAGACAAAACACATCCACGTAAACATCATGCAGATAGTCCAGCACAGGAAATATGTTACACAACACACACACAGAAATATACTGAGAGTGTGATGATAGCTTGGTTTAGACAGTTGGAGGTGAATTTTCAGCTTCTTTGGGTCGACACAGGAGACACACTCTGCGCTGTCCTCAGGATCAGGAGTGAAAACGGAAAACACTTATGTCCTTTGACAAAGCAGGCCTGAGGTTACAGACAGGCAAGGGGCAGATGGTGTGGCTGCAGGGGGCGCACACACACACACACACACACTTAACACATGCACTCACATACACACATACAGTGTAGAAGTGAGGGGCAAAGTCTCTGTTACTCTTTTGTGTGCACACACTCTGGCCCTCATTTATCATCCTTGTGTGGTAAGCGGAGCACATTAGCGTGTAGAAATAAGCCAATAGAGATAGACCGATAAGGATTTTTTGGGGCCGATATGAATACTGGTTATTAGTAGGCAAGGAGGCCTAACTGATATTTGAAGCCGTAATTAATTTGTAGTCAAAGTGAAAGTATTGGCATGAAAATTTTGAACAAAACAAGCTCCAACACTTAACTGCATTAAATGCCTCCAAACACATGTTTATTAAACAGCTTCCAGGCTTAGCAGCGTGTTTTATAAAGTTGAATGAAAACTTATGAAAGTAAATAGCTAAAGTTTTCTACCGTAAGTAAAGTTTCCCAAAATTTCAATGTAACTGCAATAAAACTGGACAGAATTGAGTTTGTGCTGCCTTTACAGGCATGTTTTGCAGTTGAATTAATTTTGTTTGGTTTTACATAACTGATTTTAAATGTTTTGACCATCTAGGGCAGGGGTGGGCGATTAATTTTTACCAGGGACCACATGAGAAACCTGAATTGTGTCAGAGGGCCACCAACTTTCTTCCATTGTAAAATGCCCTGAATTAAATATTAATCAAGTCCCGTACTTGGTCGTTATATTGAAAACTCAAAAACCATCCACCCCTCTCTCTTAGTTGTTTTGATCCAAAGACGCTGCAGGAGACCACAGAGACAGAGATAGATAACTGTGCTGCACTTGTTGATGAGGAGTTTATCAGAGCCTTAGCTGTTTTCTTTCTTTTTTGGTGTTAGCATGACATGTCTTGAGTTAAACTAACATAGCATCCTCCTCAATCAGCAGAGTTTAGAGCAGTGTGAATCATATAGTGAGAAGGCTGACTCTACAATAGACAAACGCTTGTTGTGAAGTTCAATGTGTGATGCTCATGTCTTGTACAGTGCCTTTGATAGATGAAGTGTTAAGACATATGCACTCACCAAAATGTTTAATATTTATACAAGTATATGACCAGGTAAATGCAGTTAATACAAATTCACAAAACTTTCCAAAAATTCACATGAAAAATCTTGTGATATTTCCCTACCAGAATCTAAAAATTCCTGGACCCTCTGGTCACACATCACCTCAAACACAAAGTTTCTCAACACAACTTCATTCTTAATAAAGCTGTTAAAGTGGACATATCGTGCTTGTTTCTCCTTTTCACTTTGCCAGACTAGGATGCCTGTAAAGCATTTCTGCCCTCAGTACAAGTCATTCAGTTCCTTAATTTCCCCACAATAGCGTTCTCAATATCCTCATTTTAGGCCATTCTGAAGATCTCGTTGAAACGCTCTGTTTCAAGAATGACCTCCAGTAAACTCGCAACGTCACAGCCCTTTGTGCTCTGATTGGTCAGTTCTATCAGAGGGGCGGAGGGGGTAGAGCCAGGGGGCGGTTTTTGCAGCATGGCAGTATTTACAAAATCGCCACATTGAATGGTGCAGACCGAGCGAGTTTGCTGTTTGCCAAAACTTCACCGTAAGGCATTGATGGCACTAATAAAATGGCAGAGTGTAGGATACGTCCTTTTGTGTTGGACCCCGAGTCAGACCCGGGCGGTTCTGCAGCTCAGGAGGAAGAAAATCCACCTTGACACAGATCATCTCAGGACGCTGCAGTGTGGTGAGTCAAACCGGTACTGTAACATGTATAGTTTATATGTTTATACTCTGCTCTTGGTGGGTGTATCCCTCGGTGGCGGTTGTGTGACTAACTGACATCACAGAGGAGGAGCTGCTTTATCAGATTACTCCAATAAAAAGAGAGGATCCTCGTGTTGTCATGAAGGTCGAAATCTCGAAGCCGAATGTCAATGACCTATTCTCAGAGGGGTGAAAGGTCTTGTTTTCAAATTTATTATTTTATATGTAAGTATTAAATCACGGATCAGCATGATATATCCCCTTTAAACTCTAAGTATGGAGGGTTTCAGTGAAGTTTTTTGGGTTGTATGTGTTTTTGTATGTTTGTATTTTGTCAAAGAGCTCTCCTTGTGGTCCACTTTTTTAATGATGCTTCCAACACTCCATTACAAAGAGTGACGCACATGAAACGTGTCCAGGTCTGCTCAAGTTATTTTAGTCTCATCACAGGGTCATCAACCTGGGTACTTAAACGAGTCGACCTCATCTCAACATGCGATTACAGCCTTTGAAAGGCGGTGTCTGCTGGGTTGTGTAGTTTAAAGCTTGGCTGCGATGTGAGATGCTGTGAGTGTGAATATTCTAAATTACAGTAAACCACAGGCATTGCATGGATTCCAAAATAGCTGAATGAAGAGCAGTTTCAGCACAAACAAATAGGGATCAGATAACTCTGCTCACCGAACAAGTCCATTGTAATGGAGTCACAGTCAGTTCAGTGACCACTGAGTGCATAATCATGTTGTTATCTTTCTCTATGTGGACAAACACCTAATTTAATCAAGAGCTTTAAAGACATCCATTTGTAGATCCAAGCTGCGGCTGAAAGGTCTGGTGTAAAATCCAATAAATCTGATCTAATGAGAAAATCAATCCCGTGTTCAGTACATGAAGTCAGAGACATAAATGAATCAAAGGAGAATAAATGGATAGGCAGAACTACTTTCTACTGACAGAGCGAGCGCAGGGTAAGAAAAATAAAGCAAAACAATGAGAGCTTCATGATTTTCAGCGCTTTGAGGCCAAAGAACAATCACCTCTGTGTCAACATCCACATGCAGCAAGAATGATGAAGCACAGCGAGCAGAGAGGAGGTGGAGGTGGAGGTGGAGGAGGAGGAGGAGGAGGTTACAGTGATGGAGCGGGGATGAAGAAAAATGAACAATAATAATAATACATACACTGGGGATGGGGATGACCTGGACCTGGTCACACTGGAGAAAACAAACAGAGAGAAGAAGAGAGAAAGAGTGAGAGAGAGACATGGTGGAAAAACAGAAAAAGAGGCTGGAGTGAAAGAAAAAACAGAGAAAATATTTCAACCACATTGATACTGTAATAAAGAAATGCACAGGGAGAGAGGGACAGAGAAAAAGAGGCACACTGTACAAGAAAGTGAGAACAACTTGCTGAAAAACAAACAGAGCTGCCATAGTAACAGGCATGGATGCCCAGAAATCCAGCATCAGAACAGTGCTGGGAAGGACCGTGGCGTAGACCCAGCACGAAAATCAGCATTGCACTATTACGAGCCTTTTTATAGGCAGGGTCGCCAGGTTTGCTCTGGATTCATTTGTTAAGAAAGTAGGTCTGAAATAGGTCAGCGGTGACCTCATGTATAGTGTCTGTAAAGGCGCACATTCCTCGCTTGAATGAGACATTTGTAGGTAAACAGGAGTAGAAATGTGACACCACTTTGCTCCATTTTTAGCCCCGAGTAGCTGCTTTGGCAGCAGAACGCCATGTTTGTGGAGGAGCTTTGGTTTTGGCGCCTTTTTCCACGGCCAGAACGTTCGCTTCACACGTCCCCACTGCACTGGCTGGAGTGAGGACATGTGTGTGTGTGAGTGAGTGTGAGAGAGGAGAGGGGGGAGGCGTGGGTGCCAGGCAATCCATCACACCGGACACACACAAGGCCCACTTTATTAGGATTAAAGAAGCAAGCAGTATGTGTGCGTACACGTGCTGCTATAAGTGTGTGTGTGAGCTTTTCAGGGTGTTTTGTGTGTTATTCTGTGTGTGTGGTTGTTTGCGTAGGCAGATATCGAAGAATGCAAGATGGGAAGCGAGCCCGTATTTTCAAGCAGTGGATGGTAAACAACCTCTGGGTTCAGTGGGTTTGAAGCAGCTGGAAAAATTTGTGAAGGGAGCTCGGTGAGGCTCTCTACAGGGGAAGGCAACCCCCCTAACAAGCTCTCCGAAACAAAACCAAACAAATGTTTCTCATTACTGGACCTCTCAACTCATATTGTGATCTCTGTGATACGTTAAGTAATCCCCAATAGGTTGTTTTTTTTCAGTCATTCAAAGGGTGTGTAATTTGGACTCTGGCCAAGCGTGATGTGGAGCCTCACCTTGGGAGGGCTGCCATTCTCCTCTGGAGGTGGGGGCAGAGAAAGTGTCTTGTTGTTGGCGGGTGGTGGCTCCACATGGTAGTCATTGTAGTTTCGGAAGCAACAGAAGAAGGGGCTGAAAATACTCCGGCTCCGGTGCTTCTTTAGGCTGCTGTTGGACTGGGAGACTGAAAGAGAGAAGAAGAAATTGAAAGAGTTAGCAATTAGCTTTGCTTCCATGTGAGACATAAAACGAGAATACTCGTGAAAAGTTTTAGCTTGCAAACTGTTAGCTTATTGTGGAGAGGAACAGCTAGCTTGGCTTTGCTGTCAAGAATATAACACTATGTAAAACTTTTTGACATCTTTCTTTTGTTTTTGTTTTTCACAAAAGAAAGGAGATCACATATACTAGTGTGTGTCGTTAGTTTGTGAGGTTTGTGTACTATTAAGCTTTAGACTAGCTGTATCTAGTCAACAGGCTAACTAGCCTGCTTTTAGCTACCTTTTAGTCCTGTTTAGAAAAATTAGTTAAGATAAGATTAGATGAGACAAGATAAGAGAAGACACGATACGATACGATACGATACGATACGATACGATACGATACGATACGATACGATACGATACGATACGATACACTTTATCAATCCTGGAGGAAATTGCATTGCTAGAGTACACAATACAAAATACAAAATACAAAGTACAAAATCTGTGGGGATAAAACCAAAAAAGAAATACTAACTGTTAGTAAGTAAATAACAAATAAGATACTAAATACAGCAAACAAAATACAAGGGCAAAGTTTCTATTAAATAATACAAATAATAAAAAGTGTTGAGTGACAACGTGTTGGAGTGAAATGGGAAAGGCAGTAAAAACTCTGTCTTGGGTACCAAGATGAACAAATGATAGTGAATGGACAAGTGAAAAGTTGAATAGTTGTTGAGTTACACATCAATGAACTGTTGCATTAAAATAAAAACATTGCACGAGTGAAACTATTGTACATATTTAAACCAATAAATAAACTGTTGGACATGAGTGAAGCTAAAACAAATAACTTCAACTAAAGATATTGCACATTACCTTGCATTGTTGATGGATAATGCCCAAGGTATTTTGAGTCTGTCTGCTAATCTTATTGTGGGTAATCAAATAAAAAATAATTAAACTTGTACTCAGTACAACTACGATTCTTTATCAGGTCTTATATACTTCTGTTTTTTAAAAATCCCTGAATGCCATAACATTTGTATTTTGGATGTACTACAAAATAAAAAAATAGAATGGTTCCAAAAAGTATGTGTCAAAACTCAAATTGCACATCTTTTATTTTTGTGTATTACAACAAAGAGAAAATGTTTCTCTCTAAAAATTGTGTCACAGAGAAACAGAAATACTCATGTTGGGTGGAAATAGCTCAAAAAATGCACTCACTGATTTAACTTTATAATGTAGACTCCCTTAAAAGGGCATTTCTTGTAACCAAAATCTTGACTCTTACCTTCAAACCAAATGTTGTTCTACTTTCATTTCATCCCAACACCATATTTAAACATTTTACATTCAGGAGAAGCTTCTGCTCTTTGCATGGTAAACTGAGACTATCTTTATGAAGCTACAGCTAACAAGCACTTAGCTAATAACAGAGGGTCAAACAGATCAATATTGGCAGTTGTCAAGGTTATGACACCATAAAAAGAAAGCACAGAGAAGTGGTTCCAAATCTGTATTTCCTTAAAAGGAATAAAATAAATGTGTAAGTGTGTGTTTGTGAGTTTGTGTGCTGCTTTGTTTATACTTTCTGGCCAAACAGAGATGAATCAGCAGTTTTTATTTATTTGGCTAACTACCTAACTTAGGCAGCAGCCAAATATCTAACAGAGAAATGCTGGACTGCAGATTGACTCATTTAGCTAACTTTCAGTATTTTTAGCAAAAATTACTTAAAATAGGTCCTGAGATAAAATTCTGTCCAACTAAAACTTTGTTTCACGTTTTTCAGTGCTGTAGATAATAAAAAATCTCAAAATATCACAGAACTTGTCATTTTGATGAGTATTGCAAAAAAGAAATACAGTTATTTTTATCACTTTGGAAAAACTCAAAATGTACACCTGTCATTTATATGTAATGGATTAAGTGAAAAATATTTCTGGCCTGTTGACTTTAAACCGTTTTACTTTCATTTCACAATAATGACACCTCTCCATATATGTTGAAACGCAACATCCTCTGAAAGAAATCTACTGAAGTCATAATTAGACTATGTTTGCATTACATACTGTGAGAGAGTGAGATGTTTTAGCAAACAGTGAGGCATGGGTTCATGCAGTAGGGAGAACTGGGACAAAAATAGCCATCCCCAGCGTGCCCTCTGGGAAAGAAGTCGACTTAATTAACATCAAGACAGAGGGAAAGACAGACAGATTTCTATCGTCAATGTGAGAGGACGACCCAAGTAGTACTTGAACGCTCACATTAAAAAAAATCCAGACACTGTGTCGAAGCAAAAATGTTTCTATTTCATGGTGATATATGATAGTGATGAAACCTAGACTCATATGTTTGCAGAGAGGATGATCAGTGACTGAGTGCTGAAAGGCTCAGGGGAGAGAACAACATATACATGTAGGTCCCTGGTTACATCACTCCTTCACTGTCTCTAAAGCCCATGGCCTACTTTCACTCCGACAAGAGAGATACAAGCAGGCTCCCATGGTCTGAGTAAATCTTCTATCATAGATTATGACTTTTACATCTCGTGCCGGTGAGGGTGAGGGAATATAAATAGAAAAATTTGGGCAGCTTGAGTACAAAGGCTCAAGTGAAAGTGTCCTGAGGTTTTCCAGAGGTAGAAATTCTGCCAGTTTAACTGCCTCAAAGGTAATTTTTTCTCAGGCATAGAAATCCCAAATCTGTTCAGGACTTTGAAGTGTCCACGAAACTGACTTCAGCTGGAATCGTGGTTTTCGTGCCTCCGAGTGGCCCGTCACACAGTTTACCAGCGTCTTGTTAACGTGCTCATACAGCCGTGTGACACAGGCAGCCCAGTTAGCCATGCATGCTGAGCCTGTTCGCAGTCTGTTCGGAGAGACTTCAGATTGACGCCTGGAACTGTCCTCTGGTTGCTCCGACTGGATCTGACAGGCTGCGGGCGGTTCTTCTTCTTCTTCTTTGTGCTCTTCGTCTTTGTAGTCCATAGCTCGCTGAGTCTCTCTCTTCCAGATAGATGCTCCCAAGAAGTAACACTTGAGTAAACAAACTGTGAACAAATGGTGGGAACAGGAAGGCAACATGCTGTGATACTATAACCTGGGAGGTGTTAGAAGATGTGTTCTGCCCTTGAAGACTTGATGAACTCACTGCTGGTACAAAAACCTGAAAATAGATACAGACTGGGAGTATAGACAGTGGTTGTTTCCATTTGCATTTACAAAAGTGGAAAAACACCAAAAACAGCCTAGTAAGATGTAAACCATGTAAGGGTAAACTTACCCATTACAAGTAACCCTAAAACATGTCCGGGCGAGGGACTGCATGAGCAAATAGTTCAGCTGTTTCAGAATAATGTTCCTCAGCATAAATTAATTTTTTTTTCCAATTTACATGAAGAATGCACTTCTTCAGGCTAGGGATGGGTACCTTTAACATTTGAACCAATACAGTACCGATTACCGGTACCTAGCAATCGATACTGGTACTTAACGGTACCAATTTTTGGTACTTTTTTGTGTTTATGAGGTAAAAAACATCAATTTGTTTCATAATAGATTATAATTTTTTTTATTTACAATATTTATTTTTCAATATATAACCTTGTGATGCTGTGTTCATGTTCAGCATGGAAAATTGCCTACTCTTCCACCCCCTCACAATCTCAAGGATGCATTGAGATACCTAAACATGGTACCTTTTAATTTTATATGAATCGATATCCGGTACTTTTGACAGAATTCAGTCGGTACCTATACAAGTACTTGATTCAGTACCCATCCCTACTTCAGGAACTTGATGGCAGAACCAAATACCTTGAAGCACTTCAATGTACAAACTAATGTTTTCCTTTCTGTCTAAAATCTTGCTTGTGGTGTACATGTCATTGGACAAAAGTGTCTGCTAAATGAATTTGTAAAATTGTCGTAGAATTGTAAACTGTCATGTGTAATCGCTGACCACCGAAAATTGCTGCCTTGCATAGTCCTTCAATTCAGTGGTGTATGAGGGCTGTGTTGGACCAAAACTACTTAAAACTAGAAGGTAAGGCTGGACAATTAATTGGATTTTAATCGTGATTTCAATTTTGCCATCTGACAATCATAAAAACAATATAATCGAAGAAAAACAATTAATATGCCACACAGTGTAGATGTATGCAAGTTCCTGTGCTTCATAGCTCTTCTGTGCTCCTTGTGCAGCCACAGCGAGTGTGTGTGACTTATGTGTATCAATAATACTGTATGTGCCACTTGCTGGTTCTTTAAAGTTGTGTTTAAATCAGTACTGAAGTTTTTGAATGAATGAATAATTGTGTATATTAATTGTGATTTCAATGTCACTTAAAATAATCGGGATTTTTATTTTTACCATAATCGCCCAGCCCTACTAGAAGGTGCCCTCAGCTCAGGCCTCGGACCCTAACAAGCAAAAAAGTAACTAAACTTGTAGCTTTGGTCTGTGTGTTCTCCATTGTGCTGACTCTAATGAGACTGCACGTCTTGTAAACAGATGCTTCATGATGATGTAGGCGGGCCATGCGTGTCATATTATAATGTATGTCTGGCTCATATTGGAATAGTGTGACGGCCATCATGTTTTATAAAACAGCACAGTTAGGATGGCCAATGTGATTGCACCCTCAGAAAATCTTGGGACAGCTCTGTACGAAGGGATCTGAAGGGGTCTGAAGGGGTCTCCAAGAAGTCTGAAACCAGCAGTTGATGGCTGTGGGCTCCAGGCAGTACAGCGTTTGAAAGAAAATTCATGACTCTGTAGTGGAATTCACAGCATAGGCTCTAAATCACATATTAAAAATCATTGTTACTGAACACTTTTTTTTTGCTGTGTATACCATCTTAAGACAATAATATCATGTATAGCATACAATAGTATAAACATGATCCTGGCACGCCAGTTACTTTTCAGGACCTGAGCCCATTCAAGACACACCAAGAAACTGAAGTGCTGTGAAGACTTTTCAGTTTGAGTTTCAGGGACTTGACATGCACTTTTTTAAAATTAAGAATTAAAAAAGCCTCTGAGTAATGATACTTTGACTATTTTTTATGATTTTCAGAAATTACTGACAAACAGTCAATAAAACAAGGCGCACTGCTGTGATTAATAAACAAATATATAAATGATTGACGTTCTGGGCTACACCAACAGCACTCCATTCATATTTATTCAATAACAGATGGCAATAGTTATCTCAAACTCAAAAGCTGTCAAGCAGTGTAAGAACTTCTTCTATTGGTAAGTTTCAAGAGAGACCCGAGTCCTCCCTTGTGCTCTTCAAAGTTGGCCTCAAACACTTTGATGTCATTCTCTGCTCCCCCATTTTGAGACATCTATATTTTCCCGCCCTCATACGCTGCCCCGAAAAAAGCAGGTGGGAATGAGAAAGAGACAGGGAGAGAGTTGGGAAAGGGGGAGTGACAGCGTAGAAAGGGTGGGGAGAGTTACTGTGGTGAGACAGCCTATACTTGGGTCTGATTCTTACTCCACCCCTTTCTGCACCATCACCACCACCACCAACACCACCACCACCCTACACAAACAGAGCTTTTCTTTCTCCCTGTGACACAAACAACATGGCTGAGAGTTGACTGCTGCTGGAAAGCGGGAAACGCACACATGCACACATGCACACACACACACACACACACACACACACACACACACACACACACACACACACACACACACACACACACACACACACACACACACACACACACACACACACACACAAACATTATCTATCCACATGTTTAGGCTGAGGGCCACATGTGTAATGATCAACAAACAGCATACTGACAACACTGAAACTCGTTTCTTTCAGCCTCTTCCTTCAGAAAATGGAAATTGAGTTAACTCATGTCACATAGAAGCTACTTTCTTAAGAGAATGAGATAGTTTCACTGCAACCTTCCATCAAAGAATATTTACAAAGTACAGTTTTTAGTCTATGTATTATTTTATGACACTAACAGAGAAAATACTTCTCAAGGTGGGTCAATACAACCCAGGAAAGTGAAAACACTGAACTTAAAGCTCCTGTGAGGAGTTTTTACTGGGTGTTGACGCAGACTGAAATTAATACCGGAGCCTCTTTGTGACTTGCAATAGCAAAAAAGATCCTTGGTGTAAATATTTACTTTTACTTTTTTTTTTTTTTTGAGGCCTAAGCCTGCTGGTGGGGGGTAGGTGTCAAATGTGGAAGTTCAATTGCCATGTGAAACACCTAATAAACAAATAACCCAAACAACACCGCTTGGTGAGATTTTTGCAAGGGTATCCACTCATACATCTAACTGTTTTGTCCACAAGGGGTGCCAAAGCAATCTAACCCCAGAAGTTCTTCCAGACATTTACCAATTAACCATGATGCTTAAATCAAAGAATTAAAATTTATCATTTAATTTAGAGGGCCTTGATGGGGTTTAATATCCTTTATGCTACCACCACTGTCATAAACCATTGTAATTATTCTAATACAATAAACTAACTTGATGCTATAGAACTTGAAGTAAGTGTCAGATATCAGCTTTAAAAAGCATCAGACCAGTGTTTAAATGTGGAATAAGCAAGGTATGGTTTCTATTAATGAGTAATATACTTTATGAGTACAGGGTGGGGCAATAAAGTGGTTTTATCAAACAAAGAGAGTAAGAGAAAGATAATATGCCAAATCTAAAGCCTCTTTATTGCAGGTGCACACTATTTACCCCCTGAATACTTTTCATTCAATCCATCTGTTCTCTTGAAGTGATCGCCATGAAAACAGCCCTTCAAGGCAGTGCCTGGTAATGCTCCTCCACAGCATTAGGTAACAGAGAACTGTAGAAGGATCCAGTCAATCAGAGCCAGCCGGGCCCAAGCTTTCTGTCACATGTTCAGGCCCAACTGCTAACAAGGCCGGAAGAGGCAGAAAATGCAGGAAATTCTCAGCATTCCTGACAGGAAGAGATAATCACCCCATGACCCGCAGCGAGGAGTAACGCCAAGCTCCGAGAGGGAGCGTGATCCTCGGCTTAGCTTGAGATGTTTTGAGGTGGCCTTCTTTACTGTAGCACATAAAGAATGTGAAGGGAGTCTAAACACAACATGCCACATTGAAAATACCACAGTGTGTTTAAGTTTAGCCACTGCTTCTCTTCTTACAGTGGAGTCTCAAAGGTTTATGTCAGGACACTAAACGCTCTCAAGCCAAATGCTTGGAGGAATCTAAGAGACATTTATCAGAGCTTTGGTCTTATTTTCAAAGTTTTGGACAAAGCTCAAATTTAGTTTGTGAGAATAATACAGTGATGGGAATAAATACTTCCTCCACAACAATAAAAGATGTGGCATGAACTTAAACTTATCTGAGCTTTATTTGTTCTATTTATTTCACTTGGCTGTTTTAATGTTAAAAAGGAGTCTGGGCTACAAGAGAGAAAAAGGATGTCTCAAAACCCTTACATTAGCAAACTCTAAATGAGCCTTAAAAATGTCTTAATTCATAAGTATTATGCACACATCATGCCCAGTATTCTCAAGTTTCATTTACTTTCAGTTGCTCCTCTATATGAGTTTGCTAGCAACAGAGCTAGCTTAAATTCTACCCCATTTAACATTGCCCTATCAATTATTTAATCAAATACTCAGGACTGTTATTGATACAAAATAGTTTAATACTTCATCAAATACATTTTTAACCATTCTTCACAACTAAATCTTTATTTCAGAAGAACAGTTAATGGTTTTCTCATAGGCGTATTCAGTTGATATTAGCTTAGCTTTAGAAGGATATTGCTCCGTGTTCTGTATGTTTTTTTTTTCTAAGTCCTACTCCTAAGCTGAAGGCTAAAGTGGTAGCTTGCTTTAAGGCAAACAAAACATGAAAAATACACACACACACACACACACACACACACACACACACACACACACACACACACACACACACACACACACACATATATATTTATATACATATCTTATAGGAATATATAGGATTCTTGTTAGTGTTGACTCATATATCATTGAGTTATATGTCCTTGGTAAACAATGAGCTTAACGAGTAGGAACCTTAACCCAAATTATAGGAACCACTCTAAGTAATAAAAACTAAAGTGTTTTCAGTTAATGGGAGTAGTACCTCATATTTTAAGCTAAAGGCTCATTTAATTAGTAAACATATCCTGTTATTGTAGGCTAATATAACATTTAGTTTTGTGTTATGAGTTTTTAGTAGGACCTATAAACAGACTAACAGCATTTGAATTTAATAAAAAGCTCTCATATAGCAGTAATATGGTACGTATACAGAGTTTAGGTGCAGCAGTTAGTTGACCAGCCAGGCAGGTAAAGTGTACAGTGCCTGGGGGGCATGAAGGTGAATGTGAGAACCATCTATGTGAACGTGCAGCTTGAATAATTCAGATGGAAAACAGGCTGGTTTTAAATGGCCCAGCTGGGTACTTAACATACACTAAAATAAAACAGCCTGGAGCCAGAGGGATTATCATGCTATCTGTGCTATACAAAGATACCATATGACGAAAAAAAATCTTTCATGACACAGTGAGAACTTTTATGGCACGGATACAGCAACAGTCAAAAACGACATACTGAAACCCTGCCATGGCCTCAGGCGGCTGGCATGATTTCACAGATTATTCGCCTCCTCCCCTCGCTGAGATTTTGAGTACGGGGCGTTTGCATCAAAAGTGGGACCAGCTGTCTGGGGCTTATGTAACACTTTGTCAGATAAAATACTTATTCTGCCGCGGCTAAGATAGAGAACATGACTCTACACACCCACTTTACATGGACAGGTAATCCACAGTTAGCCAAGAGACTCGGGTCTTATGTCTTGAGTTTTAACAGTAAGAGGTTAGAAAAAGATAAAGCTGTCTCTGTCCTCAGCTAGCCCCAACAGCAGTGGAGTAGACAGGAGCAAGGGGAAGTCCTCACACTGCACTGTGTCAGCAAAATAACATCATGGAAGGAAACCCCACAGTGATGCATTTATTTATGGAGCTAAGAAAGCAAACACGTCTTTCTCATTCTGAAGTTTGGACACATTCATTCATCTTTTTACTCTTCTTTTAATGACGTTTTTACTGTTTCACGTGTACACAAGGGCTGGAAAATCTTTTGACAGATAGAAGTAGAGAGAAGGTGGCGCAGCTGTTCAATGCCTAGTCCCCAAAAATAAAACAACCTTACTTTTTCAAAGGGGATTTCTCTAAAAAACACTGAATAATATGGTATTAAACAATGTTGGTACTTTTGATTAAATGTTAGCATTTGAACAACAATTGCTGACAATATGTTTGAAAAGACAGTCTATTCTTATTGTGATATGTTAGCATGCTAATGATGAAATTTAATTCAAAAGAGGACAGTTGTAATTCACAAAACTATCTCAGAAATCTCATTCACCCTCTTACCTCTCAAATACACTAAGCTTCCAGCATGCAGGCGTATTTATCGTAGCTACAGTCTCTGGTAATACGAGAGGTTGTGCCTTCAACATCAGGCTCCTCTCCTCTAAACCTTGCCAAAAACTACATTTTAAAGAATGTATTCTCAGTCACAAATGATTTATTGTTCCCACACAAGAGAAAATCCCACCAAGAGAGGGAATGATAATTATCACAGAAGCGCTGCCAAAGTACACTAAAGAGCATCTGCTTCACGGTAGACCTAAACATGTGTCTGCACACACACACACACACACACACACACACACACACACACACACACACACACACACACACACACACCAAACACACACACACACACACACACACACACAAACCTAGCAGAGCTAAACAGCTGAGTGGAGTAGGGTAGCATCAGATGAGCTGAGCCTGACAGTTCAGACTGTGTGTGTTCACGGTGCCACAGTCCTTGGTGGGTTATGTGTGAGGCCATTAAGGCAATAATAGCACAGTATGATAAAATAAACTCCCATTAAGCCTCCTTACTTCCCCGCACAGACAGCTGAGCCTCGGGTGAAAATTACAGCCTGTGGAGGTAAACTCTCTGCGAGCAGATGCCTTTAGTCACTGTGACCGACCCTCAGCTGCCTGCTTTATTTCCCTACTTATCCTGGAGGATTTATATAAACATATGCATCCTACATGACCTTATATAACTGACATTCACTCAGTAACCCAGTTATAATAGAACAAGTCAATACATGCATTCCTGGGTTTGTTCTCTGGTTGTTTAAGGTACTAATTCTTCCTGCTGCTGCTGTGAACCCTGACACAGAGATGTGGGTGGGTTTGCCCTGCTTTTCTGTCTCAGCTGTATGGCGGCGTAGGCGCTGTGGTGGCGATGCCAGCCTGCCTGAAGGCCCCCGGGGACGAGTGCTGCTTCTGCCACCGCTGCTTCTTGAAATGAAGGAGATGACAAGCGTGGGGGAATTAACCCACAGAGAGCTCAGGGAGAAATAATGAGGGAGATCTGACTATTCTGCAGAGTTACGCAACCGGCAGCAGCTCAGCCCACGTTGTTTGGGGCTTCATTATTTATATATCTTTTTAGATTCTCATCTACAACTGTGCGCTCACTGCCAGAGGCACACTGACTGATGGGAAATCCTTTTTTGCCTCACTGTTGGTTAAAATAAGTAAGTTGGATTGATGTCAGATCAAATTTTAGGCCTTCGGATCTTAAACATGATTCTTGACTGCGTAACCCAAGAGTGCCATCAGTGCAGCTGCGTTCAGTGACCCTCAGAGGTGATCCAGTTCTGGACTGAGGTTAGAACTTAAAGGGGGACTCCAACTATTTGTAATTGATCCTCTATTTAATATGGGAACCGTTCAGAGAAGGATGATAAAAATAGTGTGGCCTACATTTCCCAGAAAGCAGCTCACACTACCTTTGGATTTCATTCATAGGCTGCATGACAAGCTGACACAGCGTTAGGGTTAAAACCAACATGAATATGACTGAAACATTTATTATTTTAAAACCAGTAAGAGGATGTGACTGGTTGCAAAAACAATCCTAGCTCTCTGGGTTTTTAAATGAGGAATTTTCATTCTGTTAGTTATGACCTCAGTAAATATTTCTCTGTTAAGTTTACTGTTGCAGTTGTGAGTTTCAGGCCTTTGTCAATACAGCATTGTTTATATTTGTCATCTGTGATTATCTAAAACCTCTGTATTCAAAGGCACTTGTGAGAGCCTGTGTTTTCAGTGACCTAATACTTTGTTTAGATGTGGATCAGAAAAACTGTGAAAAAGAATAAGTTTTACAAAACTACCATGCATATTGTGGGGGTATTGTGCTTTTTTAAGGCCTGACACTGTCCCCCTGGCATCTTTGTAAAAGCTTTACATGATTTACACCAAAATGAAAATTCACAAACCCCCATGGCCAGCCCTCTGGGGACCTGTAGGGGTAAGTATTTGAATCCCACCCCTTCAACTTGTCATGAACCAGTGAGGAGATCATTATGCAATAACCTCACCACATTAAGTACATCCAGCATTGCTACTTCCTACCTATGTATATAGAATGGGGAACCATAATGCCTTGCCTTCACAACAGCCCCTCCCATCGGTAACCCTGATGACATTACAATGACATCATTGGGGTTATTGTGCAGTCATGTCAGACTCATACAGAGCTACGGAGACATTATACAACTATTTTCTCCAATCCCATAAGACCCTCTGTCGAAAGTGGCTGAAATATGTTTGTCAGTACATCACATTCATTAAAATAATGCTCGCTGTAAATGGAACAGAAGTAAACACATGAAGTCCATGTGCACACGTTACACTGCTGCTTCAGTTTCCCACGCCTCTACTCCCTAAGAGGCGTTCATCTCTGTTTCAATACCCATGTCCTACTTAGAGATCCTCAGTTTTCACCTGAACCTCTGGAAACACAGAAAAACCCTTCTTTATGTCTTCTACATCCTCTAAACTTGTGTATTCGCTTGTCCCTTGCTCATTAAAATTGCAAGGACCTTTTTTGCTCTCCTGTCAAATATCACACAAAGTGGTGCGCAGCATAATTCAGTGGAGGTGACAGAAAATCATTATGGACGAAACATGATCTCCCTTTTAGAAAGCCAATTACTGGTGATGAATGCCAGCCAGAGGAGGGCAATGTATGCAGAGAGGCCGTCACATTGTCAGAGTTAGTCTGAGGATGCCCACGGATGCTCTTCTTCACACAAACAGACGTCCACTCTTTCTTCCTTGACCCCTGATTCATCTGTATTGATCTCGTATGACAATATCCAATAGGCTGAATGGATGTTTCATTAATACTAGCTTGTGAATGTTTTTTGTTTACTATGAAAAAAATTATAATTTACAAATACTCGAGGATTTTTTAGTTAAATATTTTGAGTAATTGAGAACAGGAATTACTGTAAATTCCCATCCCTTATATCTGACAGGGTGAATTGTGCCTCTCTTTTGAAGAATTAATCAACTTCATGCTTTCATAGCCTCTGCATGCTGATGTGTTACGACATACAGGAAAGAAAAATGATGTAATCCCAAAAACAATACAGCTTAAATTGAAGCCTGACAAGACAAGCAGCACAGAGGAACCAGCCTGTCACTCGTTTGTCTTCAGTTACTTTGATCCCTTAAAAACATTGACAGCAGCAGTCAATTAAGCTAAGAGTTGGAGATGGACAAATGCAGCTTAGTATGGATGGAGTCCTTCTGTTATTTGGCATTACAGTGCATATTTTTTCATTCAAGTCAATACAAATTTCATTATTGCAGTGCTGTCACAACCCATCAATGCTCACAATGGAGGTCAACTGAGCTTTTCATGAAGAATTCGCTTATTATTCTACTGTACTGGGCGCTTCAGAGCCAAAATTTGATATTTTGAAGTCGTTTTGCTCCAAAGCAAGCAGCCACAGCATATAAGCTACACTTCAGACAACGTTCTAACATAAAACTTCCCCACAAAGCCGTCAAAGCCACTTTCCAAAGCACACAGACATAAAAAAAAGAGGCCCAGACAAACCAAACCAAGTCAAGCAGGAGAACCAACCAATTGGATGTTAGGAAGTGTTGGGTTTCTGATGTGCAGGACCACAAAACTTCTGCTTATCTGTTGATTCTTTTTCTTCCAATAAACACAACACCAACCCCAAAGCATCTGTCTGTGGTGGCTGCTAAAGATACAGATAAGTCAAACACTGAAGTAGGTATTAAAGAGGTCTAAATATTAGAGCCCTACGATTAATCGGCCCGACCGATTATGCCTGTCACCGATTAATCAACATCGGCCAAAATGTAGCCAATTATAAAAATTTTTGCTCCATGGAGATTCTGTGGCTCCTGCTCTTGTGTGTGTGTGTTGGGCTGCACACTGCCCGAGTGCCCGCCCCCTCCATCCGCCATTATCTAATGTAAGACTATAGAATGACGTTTTAACATTGTGTATGTTGCTTTTTTGTGAGATAAACAGAGATAAATGCTACTGTTAATTCACACGTCCACTATTATCTAATGTAAGACTATAATACAGCGTTTTAAAGTCGTTTAAGTTGCTCATTGTGTGTTAACATTTTTATTTTTTTATACTTACTGTTTTAAGTTTGACTTATTTATTTAAGGTGTTTAAAGTTTGACTTCTTTATTTATTATTGTGTTTACAGCTTGTTCTTATTAATCATTGGTTTACACTACAGTTCTTATGTTGACAGTTTTATAATTTAAGTTCCTTGTTTTAATTTAATAGTGTTGTGTCTCTGTCTTGAATCATATGGGTATTATAATGATTTTTGATTATATACAGTATATATCCCGTGTATATCAATGAATTTATTATATATGTCAGCCGATATATCGGATATTGGTTGATATATCGGCCGATATAGTGGATATCAGCCGATATATTGGATATCGGCTTTTTTTGCCCCCAGTATCGGCATCGGCATCGGCCCCAAAAATCCCATATCGGTCGGGCTCTACTAAATATGCTGCGATGGTCCCAGAAAAAAACAAGCAACACTTCAAAACAAGTGGAAAAAATTAAACTAGTTTTACTACTCAGACAGTTATCCATCATTTTTATTTTTTATGTAATTTGTATACAAGAGGAAGTAGATAAAACCAGATCATATGTTATATAAAAGGATGAGCAGCTCTGAGTGAACTGTGCTCAGGGCAGATTCAGAGCATCTTAGTATCTCCAGGCTCTATAGGGACATAAATTGGCAGTATACCAACAAAACAATAATAACAAGCAAAAGTGTGTTGAAGCTCTTTTCTAAACCAGAGCTAGCATGAGAAATTGAGAGCGGCACTGATGTGAACTCTTTTCTCTCTGTTTCCCAGTTAAATCTGCATTCTGAGTGAAGTGTTCAGAGGCAGCCAGTGTAGGAGTGAAGAAAGTCAACCCACACTTTTTTCCCCCGTGGCCTCTCCGAGGACGGATTGCAGCGCGATTGCATCTCCATCACCGTGTCTCACAATCCATAGATCTACAAGCTGCCTTCCCCCTAATTAAGGGCCACTTGGCTGATTTCAAGCTTGAATCTTTATCATGAGCAGATGTGAAAATCGGATGTCTTCCTAATGCGTTCTGTGTCAGAGGAGATCACCATCGGTTGTTCTGGAGAAACACTCTGTCAGCCATTAAGACACTTAATCAAAATATTTCACAATTTTATTATATGCTGTCAGGATCAAAGTCCACGACTGAGAAATTACAGAGAAGAGAGGCAGAAGCTTGCAGTCTGCTGCTCAACTTAGCTTCAAGATACTTCATTAGCCGGTGTGTGTTTTTTCTCATTCAAATCTTTAAAAGAAACTAATACATTTTTGAAGATCAAATATAGGGGGCCACTGCCATAAAACAAAAGTTGTTAGACAATTAGTAAAAGAAAAAAAAGAGGGTTGGCTGTTTTTAGAGGAGATTTGCGACATATGTGAAAAGAAGATTGGTTTTGGCTAGCACAAGAGAAAACAGCTAGTTTTGCTTTGGTCATCACTGTTCAGTAGCTATATTTTTAAGTTTTAAGTCAAGTAAACATTTATATTTTATTTTGTGAGTTCTAGAAGTGTTCAGTTGACTTTTCTGTATCTTCTATCTTAACCAAGCTAGCCTTTTTAGCAGCTTTAGCTTACTGTTTTGTCTCAGTTCGGATACTTGTTGGCAAACACGCTTTTAGCTCACCTAGCTAACTCTGCACACTGAATTTTAAAAGGGGGGTGTTGTTCTATATCAAACTCAATATTAAAGTAAGTTAAACATTTCAGTGTCTTCTTAATGTTTAGCTGTAGCTGAGCAGAGTATCTATGCTAATGTCTAACATTTCCTTTGTGCTTAAGCAGCCAAGATAGCATCACACACATTTATTTTAAAATGTTGCTAAAACATTATCAAAGCACTTAATGTGCTTTATTTAAAAATATCTCTTGGCTTCATCTTAATGGATACACAGAAAGAGTATCATTTTACCATATAACTTAAGCCAAGGCAGATAATATATCCACTTTCTGTCAAACATATCTTTAAAGATATTTGTTATAGAAACATTTACTTTCATTAATGTCTCAGAAATTATGGCTTTTACTCTGACCTTTTTTTTTTTTAACAAATGGAATTGCTGGCACAAAAACAACAACATAGCGGAAATATTAACCACAAGCCCAGGTTTCAGGCTCTTATCACGATTCAAAGCATGAGATTAATACACCAACAAACACCTTAGGAGGCAGCTGTTGTTGATTGACTGAAAGCACTTAGAGACGTGAAAGTTAGTGCTGACACCTCCATTGTGGCAAAACTCACTTTGCAGCGTGAAAACAGTTCACTGTTTTCAACTCCAAGCTGTAGAAACATTTCTTTGCTTGTTGTGAGACTGAATAAATGTAAAATATGTGATTACTTCAAATGTACCCTTTCCAGCATGTTCCCTGAGACACAGGCAGATCCCGCACATACAGTTAACAAGCTTATCAATCTAGGGGCTAAGATGCGGATGAAAAACATTCAACTCTTCCCTTTTAGCTGCCCAATATGGCACTGGACTAAAGTAATGAAGATGTGCCTAACTCTCCAACTCATCCCTGGAGGTGCAGATAATCAGCTTTCCCGAGCTGCATTGGCTGAAATAGGCTCATAAATCTGTAATAAGGACCAGCACTTCAAAGAGTCCAGCTTTCCTCTTAGCAAATGGTGCACCCAGCATTGACTTGACTGTAGCACATGGCCATCCAATGTGAATATTAAGAGAGCTGGGAGGCTTAAGAATGGCTTAGTGCATCCTTAAAATATATCTGAGAAATCTACGCCACCTATGGCCAAGTAAGAGATCCTAATCCTCCTCTACCCAACACTCCAGTCCGGTCATGACAGTTAAACGCTGTAAACAGTAAAGTTGCAGGTTGTGCCAGAGACTCCAGGGCTGCCAGAACTCACAGTAGCTCCCCTCTCTCACTGTGCAGCACACAACCCTGCAGGTGTGGTCCACACATCGTAAACACTTTATTAATGCATGGCGGCGTGTTCCAGGAATAACCTCAAAAGCCAAGTGTGCATGAAAATCTCAGGGCCTCACTCCAGATTAATAAATAATTACAGCTTTAGTATTATTTTTTCATTTTCTTTCTGGCCATGCAAAAAAAGTTTCTAACCACCAGGCTTTTCAGAGAATCATGATATTTCAACATGGTATTAGAATAAATCCTAGCGCCTGCTGCTACTCTCTGCCTGTGCCTCTCCAGAAACTTTATGACTATGAGAAGCATTCACATGTAGTGGGACAGACAGAGTACCCTTTATTGGATTCTGTCTTGTTGTTATAATCCAATAGAAGAATAAAATCAACACTACTTGGAAAACCAAATATCTACTAGTGTAAGCCCAGGAATTTAATCTTCTCGCTTGTAAAAAATCTTTTTTTTCTTCATTACTTTTACACCTTAAGTCAACACAAATCAACAGCCTGGTGTTTTCAATACAGGTGTAAACCTGCCCCTGAAACTAGTCCCCAACAAGTTCTGATTGTACTTGTTCTAGACTAACCTGCAATGAACATCTGTTTTAGTCATTTTTACACTGAGCAACGCTGTCACGCCGCCTGAACCCAGCCATCCATCTACTCATCCCTTTTCTTTCACTGATCTGGGGTCAGGTCACAGGCAGCTGGTCAACAAAGTCAACCAAGACATCTTTCTCCCCGAGAACTTTTTCCAACTCCTCCTGTGAGATCCAAAGATGTTCCCAGGCCAGATAAGATATAACCCCTCCAGCAAGATCAGAGTCAACTTCAGCTTCTCATGCCTGCTAAGCAAATCGAAAATGGATGTATCCAGATATTTTGTTTGACACTATCATGACCAGGATTCTTTGTCAAAAAACCCCCCAGTTTTTTTCAAAATTCAAATTCTTCATTTCAGTCTTAGTTTAGAAAACTGGATTGGAAAAAGTTACCACTTATCTCCAGCAGAGGGTGAAATGTTTCTCTCTGACTGATGCAATGTGCATTTTATGGGAAAATATGGCTCCTGACCAAGCAGCAACCTCAGGTCTGGGAATATGAGACAATGCAAGGTGCTAAAATCTGCTGTTTCTGGAGTCTTTGCTTGAGGCTGGCTCCGGAAGTACCAGAAGTCACATACGCACTAAGCCAAAAAAAAGCCATTTTCAAAGCAGAAATTAACCTACTTACAGCCTAGTTCAAAAAACGTCTCCTGTCTGAGTTGCTAATTTTACTACCAGCACCCACTGTATGGGGGGGTGAATTTTTTTCGAACTCAGCCGTTCTGAGGATATTAAGATCACGAGCTCCCCCAATAAGAGGCACAGCTCAGGTCACGTGACTGACAGGCGCCCAATGGCTGTAGGCGAAGACCTTGCCACTACCAATATGGCCGCTATAGCTGATGTGCTTCATTTTCAGTTTCAGAAACAGACGTCTGCGAGACTAAGTCCATGTTTTATCCAGTCTATGCTCCTGACACAGTCTGTAGACATTATTAACATCATTTATCTTTACCACCAGGTGGTCTGGTGTTGGAAGAAAAATAAATAGCAAAAATCGTAAATATCGAAGAATTGCAATTTAAATCGAATTTGCACCCAAAAAATTACAATAGAATTGAACCGCTGGAAGAACATGTCGTCCCAGCCCTTTCCTGTGCACTGGTAAAGTGAGGCATCCAGGAGGGATCCTGGTCAATACCTTAAGGTTATGTCTCACCACCTTGAAACCCACAATGGGATTGGGATTTCCCTGTGCTATGGTGTAACCTGAGTGCTGTTATGCCCTGAAGCTTCCACTCATGCTGTGGATTGTCTTCAGCTGCACCTTCAAGCTTTCATGGATTTCACATTGTGTAGCGGCCCTGTCTCCTGTAGACAACTAAACCCATAGACAGGACAGTGGATGGAGAAGGAAACTCAGAAAAGGGGTCCAAAGTTTTAGGTCCTGATTTTTGGGAATTCTTAACAGCAAAGAAAGCAACATAACAACAGACTTGTGCTTCAGTGAACTATAAAACAAACAGTAAAATCTGTTTTCTAAAATTAACAAACTTAATATGTTCTGACAATGTTTTTCAGTGCTTACTGGAAATCATAAAGTATTTCACTGCAGTTAGTACGGGTGCATTAACCGTGTCAGTGAGAAGACAGACGCATGAATTATTCTGAAATTAATAAGCATGAATTTAAGGGACTCGACACAGCTAATTTTCTGAATGACAGTTAAAAGAGAAGCGAGAGAAGAAAAAACTAAAAAGCTTCCCTGATGGGTAAGACTTTTAAAGTAACACTTGGTGCTGTTTAAACTGCAGATTAATCTAAGTGTCTCTCATCACTCTCACTCCAGCAGTGAGGGGCTAAACCAAGATTTGAGCTAATCTGATTAAAGTAAACAGCTCAGCCATTGATACCTGATGGACTGTGAAGTTCTCAAAACAAAAGCCTCAATGATTCACCCCGTGAGACCGAGGCTGGCCGGCCTGTGACTGCCTGCACTCTTTTGGTCCTGTCGTTACATTTCATTGCATCAGACGCTGAAAACAGCCGCCAAATGAAAAGCCTAATTTGGGTTTGGAGGGAAGAAAAGGAAAGCTGTTCTTTCAGCCTGTTATGATCACTTCTGCTCTGGTTTCTGGGAAATATGTGGTTTTGAATTAGCTCAACTTTACATATTCAATCCAGAAAATATGTTAAAATAATACAACAAACAGCGCTACAGCCTCAGGAAGTATGACACTATTGACTTTGTGCTCATGCATGCGCTCTATCTGAAGGAATAAACCTCCCACATCATGATTCCAACCCTCACCCCGGTTAACATTATCCATAATGCATAAAGAGATTATCTCCACCTGACCAAGAGTCTAAAAAAAACTCATGAGTTACTACGTCTTTGCTTGGAATGAAACTGATAGGAGTCTGAAAATAGCCTGCCTGTGCTCTGAAATATTCAGCGTGTGTGTGAGTCTCTGTGAATGCGATCATTTGTGGCCTCAGTGCAGCCCGAGCAGGTCAAAGAGAGGAGCCTTGCTGGACAACAAGTGCTGTTTGTTGTCTGTCTGTTTTGACAAAGGCGGCAGTGAAGGGCAGGGACTCCATTCAGGAAGCTCCCTGTTGATTCTGTGTGTCACAGCGGCCGTATGAGGAGCCTCACTCTGTTTCTATTTGTGTGTGTGTGTGTGAGGGTGTGTGTGTGTGAGTGTGTACTCTCTGGACAGTAATGACCCCGGGTTTTATCTTGCAGATTGATTGTCAGATAGCACATGTCTGCAGGGATTTACTGTACAAGACGAGCAGGACAAGAAGTGTGGGAATCCTGTGTGACGGATTAAAAACGTGGTAAATAAATTTCCAGAATGCAGCTTTTCCAGCGCTGTGTTTTTCAATTTCTCCTAGTTTTTACAAATTAGTTTATGATGGTTTTAATTATGAAGGCGGCACAAGAAGATCAGAGTAATCACAAACATGCAGGTTTTAATAAATCATAATTGATCTTGTCAAACAGGAGTAATTTCTTGTTAATAAGATGCTGTTTTGCAATCAAAAAAAGGAAGCTCTGTAATTGTATTTATGTCTGTGAATTGGGTATCCAAGCAAACTGTTCTCGATCGTTCTGCCACAGGTCAGCAGTCACAAGAGTCCATGAATGTCAGTGTTGTTCAGCAGAGGGTGATGAGGAAGGTGACCTTTCCTCCAAAAGAGCACAGGGTGTAACAGGATGTGGCCTCCAGACACCCTGTGGCTCCGTGTGACGGGTGCTCGTGGAAGAACACAGGGGTCCTCCTCCCTCCCTGCTGGGGCCTCCCGTGAACATTGAAGTGTCCCATGTTACAGCACACAGCTCAGTGTGGGCTTATTTTCTTGTGTGGATTTCACAACATGGACTCAATCAAGTCTGAGTCCCTGGTGGAAACCTTCCTCTGCGTTAATGAAAAGTGGAACGCTCATGAGGAGGGGATTTACTGTTGATGTCATCACCACCACATGGCGAAATAACGACGAAATGACGGGGAGAAAAAAATGTGTTTTCATGTGGCCTGGGATGTAATCTGCGGAGCAGCTGTTGAACTGTTGATTTTAGGGACTTCTTGCACATCTGAAAGTGGATCCTGCCTACTTTTCACACACCTAGGTGGCTTTATGACAAACATTGAGTTATACAATTCATCAAGGACTTCATTTGAAAAATATATTTCTATTAAAATTGTGAGATGCTAAATGGAGAATGTGCAAAAAAAACATGAATCAGATGTTACTTTTTGTTGTGGAGCTCCTTAATGTGAAAAACATTCATGAAAGCAGAACTGTGTGAACATTTACGCTTAAAATGTGTTTTCCCTCCAAATTGAAGCCCATGCTCTGTATTTGATGCCCTTTCACTGCTGGTATCTGTTGTTGTGAGTCCATCATGCATTTCCTAGTGTCAGTGATGCGTTCAGGGATGTCGCCAGAGCAAGGGAGAGGAGTAACGTTAGAGTACCCGCCCCCTGTAGTAAACCCAAATCATTTCACAAAGCTATTTATTTCACAATATATAATTTAAAGCTTTAAAATGTGTCATATTTAAAAATGAGGTATGATTTAAGGAGGATAAAGCTGCTATGGAGGGAAGTGAAATGGCTCCACAAACGTGATATGATATATGTTGACAGGTTGGCTGAGGGCTCTTGGTGCAGCTTTAGCTAAACAATGGAGATTTTCTGTCGATACATTATGGGTTTGCAGAGCCCCAGCATCCTTTGGGACTGCAGATTAAATTTGGCAGCCGAGCAACGTAAATAATCTAACGCTGGGAATCAGAACAAGTCATGCTCCTCCACACTGAAATAGCAAATTTCTGTGCGCCTTACCTTTGTCCTGACTTGAAGAAATGCTCTCCTCCTCTTTCGGATTTGCAACCTGTGTTATTATGGACGTGTTGTCCATGGAAACGGGATGATCTGCACCTTCGGCTACACCGTTTTATTCCTTGGCAAACATCACCGAGCGTACTACAGTCCCGGGGCTGTGCACAGGCTAGCAGAGCGTCCGCTGCGTGCACCATTAAAATCCCATTTCATTCGAAGCATGCAGTCCCATTCCCCCGGAGCTTACAAAAAAGACGGAATATACGCGAGAAGGCGACAGTCCGAGGATGTGCAGGAGACAAACAAAGCGTCAGTCCTGCTTTGGAGTCTTGTGTGTCCACTGTGGTTGTTTCAGGCAGCATAGCACCCCGCCTGCTGCTGCTGCTGCTGCTGTTGCTGCTGCTACTGTACGCTCCGGCTCCAAGCACACACTACACAATATCAACTGCGTGATTCGGTTACACTGTTTACCCAGAGATGGCGACCGTGCTCCTGCCACAGGGCCATGCAGGCTCACTTCAACAACACGACGTAAATATTCCCTTTATCCGTCTCAATCCAGGCTGAAAACACCCTCTCAGTCCGCCCACCACTAACTCACTGTTTGTTGGTGTTTGAGGTGATTCTGAGCCTAAAGCTGGAGGGGGGAGGTTCACATGCAGTTTATAGAGTGGAATCTACACCAAGGTTACACACAGATAAATCACAGTTCCCTCTTTTTTTTATTTCACACACCGGGCAGTAGTGAAATTTCGTGTGAGTTGCAAGAAAAGATTTGCTAAACATTAGAATTTAAAGGTCAAGAGCTCAAAAACCTTATCTAATCCACATTGTTCATATACTAGCAATCACGCATCCATACAATAAGCTACTTTTTCATCTCTTTTTTTCTTAAAATGACAGAATAACAATGTTGGTTTTCCTGTAGATCACTTCTAGCAATTGTAATTTGCAACCCAAGAGAAAAGCTGGCCACCCCAAACATGCACTAAAGTGCCCTCTTTGGAGCCAAAACATATACTAAAGTGCCCTCTTGGGAGCCAAAACGTGTGCTAAAGTGCTCTCTTGGGAGCCAAAACATGTGCTAAAGTGCTCTCTTGGGAGCCAAAACATATACTAAAGTGCCCTCTTGGGAGCCGAAACATGTGCTAAAGTGCCCTTTTGGGAGCCAAAATGTGTGCTAAAGTGCCCTCTTGGGAGCCAAAACATGTGCTAAAAACAGAAACAGAAACAGACAGGTGACGTCCAGGAGACTACTTTCATCAATTATAGTCTGTGGTCAAAATGTGTGCTAATGGGTTGTGGCAGCAGACATGAGAGGACAAATACATCAAGATCTGGAAAAAGAAATTAAATTTATCACAGAGGAAGTAAGTGAATAAAATGTAAAGATGCAAGGCTGCCCTGTATCAGCGAGGATGTTTTCACTGGGAAATGACCTTGTTTGCTCAACAATACCATACCTGTTAAATAATTCTGATGAGTAAAACTAAGTCCTGTTCATTCAATTAAGCCTTCTGCCACAAAACAGCCCTAAAAATACATATTTTTAAAAACACAGAGGCAATGACGTTTACAGTACCTGTAATGGCTACGGCCTTGACTAGAGACATCTATGTAGTGTTACAAAAGTAGCCGTAAAGTAGAACCAATTATTCCAGGGAAAAAAAAAGACTTAAAATGACTGTTGTTGTCACTCAAAAAGTTTTTCATGGGCAATACCTGTCAGGTGTGACATATTGACATGCTGATTGCACAGTTGTATATTGGAATGATAAGAGTTAAAGTCCACTTCAAAATGTGCAGATTAATGGCTTGGTGGGGGTTTTTAACCGGCATGCTAGTTGTTGACATAGCCACCATAGCCATTGCTGGGGGAAGTTAATGTAGACTTCACTGCCATCTCCAGTGTTGCATCATAGACATTTGCAAAACATTTACCTTGCTGCCACTTTGGCATCTGTGTCACTTTATGAAAACATTTGTTCCAAAGCGGCATTTAATTGTAAGTTAGCCCAAGACACACCTGTATGATAATAATGCTGTCCAATCAGCATCCTGAATTGTGACACCTGTCAGGTGGAAGGGTTATCCCAACAGAATTTTTGTTTGAAGAACTCAGACACTGCATAACCACTGATAAAGCTCGCCTGTTATTGGTTTAATTACTGTAAAGGTGACTTTAGTTAAAAAAAAAAAAAAAAAAAGTAGTGCTGTGTTTTTTGTGGACTACAATTTTGTTCAAACTACATAATCCATGATTTTGTTTAGAAATGAATACAATCAAAACCAAGGAATTTTCCATCAAATAATCTTTTTATTATCATCATCATTATTATTAGTGAATTGTTCCATTTTTCCATGTCTTCTAACCCATATCTCGAGCTGATCACCACCTGTGCACCACACACCTCCAACCTCCACATGCTCTGATAAACAAACATTATTCATGCTATTTCAGCATCACTGGAGCGTAGAATAACAACAGGGAAGATAAAGTGGTTTTCTGGTCTGTTGCCAGCTGTGACGTGCCTGAGAGTTCGTCCCTCTTCACCTTCACTGTCACTTTAATGGAGCCGAGACTCACACAGCACTGAATGACCCCACCTGAGAGACAGGTGTATAATGGCATATGGACGGGAGGAAAGCAGCGGTAAGTGCAGGCTGTCATCTGTTGATTCTGCTCATAATTAGTATGTAATCTCCGAGCCAACATGATGCTCTCAGTGTGGGTCAGTGAGTCTGCTGTGATACTGTAATGTATGTGTACAAGTGACACCACAACACAGGTCTGTCAGACACTTGGTTCAATCACAATCTCTTTTCAGCACTTCACTGTCAGGCTCAGGTTACTCTGTGAGTGAAGACCGCATGGCCACTTGAAATCTGATAACACAGAGCCTGTGTGTAACCACAGCTTTAGAGGCTTTACATGGGTAAAATAAATAATTCTCCAAGGGAATGTGGGAGCTTAAGACTGCCTCTTAAAAGAAATAATAGCTGAAAAACTTGCTGGTTGCTTCATTTACTTAAGGATCATATAGGTCACACTAATCAGATTAAATGTCATTAGATTGAGAAGTCTTTCATGAAGTATTAAGTCATACATGGCTTTTTATCCCATGATTTACATTTTTGATCTTGAGATGTGACACTTTGTAGCTAATAAACATGAATATTACTCTGTGAATGATGATACTCTGAGTGCACCATAATACATTTCTAATTCACATTTACTGTTAATGTAATATATGTGACCCGCATACTCACTTTTTTCAACAAGCACCTCAAAATTATTATTCACAACTAGGGATGGGTACCTTTCACATTTGAAACGATACAGTACAAATGCCGGGTACCTGGCAATCGGCATCAGTACTCAAAGGTACCAATTTTTGGTAGTTTTTTTTGTGTGGGTTTATGTGTTATTAACATTAATTTGTTTGATAATAACATCCCAAAGTTCTCCAATAAAATATTTATTTCTCCTTTTAAAAATTTGCAATGCTGTGTTCAGTATGGAAAATCACCTACTTTTCCACTTCCTTACAGTCACAAGGATGCTTTAAGATACCAAAACATGGTACCGTATGATTTAACATGAACCAGAATTTGGTTGATACCTATAAAAGTACCTAATTTGGTATCCATCCTTACCCACAAAGAGAAAATTTGTCTGACAGCTACATTTTTTCTCCCTTTTTTACAAATAATTCTTATATCTTGTATTTTTGAGTACTATTTCAAAACCATTACAATGTGTTTTCTTAAAATTCAAACTAATATTTGAAATTAATATGAATTAATATACAAACAGCAACTTTATCTGTAGTTAATTAAAAGAAATAAAAAGAATTTTGGAAAATCAAAATAATTGTTTGATAATAGTTAAGGAAGTTACTTATCAAGAGGGGTAAAATGGAATGTGTGCTAACTAGCTTAGCAGCACATTCTACTAAAAACATTTAGCCTGTGAGCTAAAAAGAGTGTTCGCTTCAAAAAAAAAAAAAAACAAAAAACAAAACAAAGCACCTTATAATGCGCTTGTGATTTCCCAGACACTTATACCAGCTCTTAAAATATAATAATGATGAGTCATTTTAGCGTAGCCCTTAGCTATGACGCCTTGGTAAGCTTACCTTTCCTTTTCACTGCTCCCTGGAGGTATAAGATCATTGAGGCAGGAACAAGCATTTGCTTTACACATGCAATGTAAATTTTGCACAACCTAAATGTTATGTATGATAAACTGATTTGTTAATCACCAGGGACTTGATTTATACTCCTGGTAGTCACAAATGAAAAAAGTATTCAACATCTTCATCAAGAGCTGTGTTGTTACTTTCTGCAAACATTTCTTACTGTGGTAAGCTTGAAGTGGTTAATGGTTGGAGTGTGAATGTCTGAGGAGAACATGAGTATTCTGTGGGTGACAGTAATTTCTTTGAAAATCAGAGCTGCAGGGCCCCTCGTCACAGTTAAGGGATGTGGAGTATGAAAAGCTTGAGAAGAATTTACTTATGCTGACCCAACATGATCCTTAACATGAACACTTTGGGTTTCACTTCTTGATCACTGACATCAAACAATGCTGACCTCTGGTGCTCGAATCAAACGCCATGGCCCAGAAGCTAGCAATGCTTGAGATGAATGATTAAAACAAATGTGGTTTTGATATTGTCTTTGATAAGACACAGATCATCTTTTTCACTGCCTTCACACACATCTGGGGCTGTCAGACTGCAGGTCCCCTGAATGTTTTATGAACGTGGGTGTATTTCACCAAGAAACTGGAATGGCAGTAATTCCCCCCACCCACCCCCTCTCTCTACCTCCTTCGTTATGTTTCCTCAAGAGGTTCAGCCCTTGAGGTAAACAATGACATGGTGAGGGTTGTACAAGGACATGGTGCACTGTAGAAATGCAGAAATGAAAGATGTTAAGCAATAAATGTGTCCTTTGTGAATTCAAAATGCTCTTCCTGAGAGCATGATGTGTGTTTTCCAACTGAACACATGTCCTTCTCATTCCAGAATTAGGAAATGCAACAAGATTGGTTCCTTAAATCTTGGTTTTAAAAGACCCCTGCTACTTACTAAATGAAACAAATAAATATCAATGAGAAGGGATACAATTTTTCCTTTTTGGTACAAATAAAACTCAGCTTACAGAATCCATAGTCTAGTTTGTGT
Source organism: Halichoeres trimaculatus (assembly GCF_033239565.1). Lineage (NCBI taxonomy): Eukaryota > Metazoa > Chordata > Actinopteri > Labriformes > Labridae > Halichoeres > Halichoeres trimaculatus. The sequence goes on from NW_027437196.1 coordinate 12,890,862, forward strand.
CCCTCTCTCAGGTGAAACATCAGACTAACGTAAGGTTTTGGACTTTGGACTTTCTAACATTTCATGAATGTATTTTAATTTTAAATATGACACCCCACACAACGGGCATATGCCCCAGACTACACTTTGTATTGACAAATCACAACAGCATGAAAAATATTAACTTGCCTGTGGCGCCACCTTGTGGACCAGAGCTTAACTGGCTGTAGTTATTTTTATGTAGACACATTCAAAACTTGTGTAACAGGAGTTTTAATCAACAGCCAATCTTAACCTGAAATCATGATCAGAAGCAAACATATTTATATACGTAATATCAATTCTAATTAGCTAATGCTAATACATAATGGTGTATGAAGTGTTTTCCTTACAGGCACTTTGTCTTTGATATCAAAGTGAATAATGGCTTATTTTCATTTGGTTGCTTCAGTGTAGGAGTCCTGATAAAGTGCATTTTGGCTCACGATCCCACTGTAATGGTGCACTTTAAAAGAAGAGTCATGAAAAATAAAAACTGCACTTCTCCTGTAGTAACAATTCTGCTGGGAGAGTAAGCAGATAACAGTAGTCAAATTTATCACAAAAAGCGTGAAAGTGATCAAGTCATCAATCCCTCATGGCCCCCTAATCTGACCTCAAGGACCTAGTATTTTAAGGAAGGAACAAAATCAGACATGTTAGTTTTTAAAGGAGTAACAACAGAGCGAGAAGTCAGGGGAATCCTTCTGTCAGTGAGGGTTGTTAAAATGATTAAACCCTTGAAGGCCACAGCCTCGTTCCTTTCCAGAATCAGGACAGGTTTTAATAAGACCAGGGTGATGAGATTTAGGCCCTGGGGATGAATGAGTGTCTGGGTTTTATCTGGTAGAAGGGATGATCAATCAAAAAAAGAAGTCATTCTAGTGAAAGAGAAGGGCAGGGAAGGCATCACGCAAAGGTTTGTGTGGGGCCTGTATCATTGTGGTTTCTTGCAGTATTTCCTAACATCACAAGACTCTTGATAGACTTTTAGAAAGAATTCTCCTCATCCTTCATCCTGGCTTGAAGAATCTGTTTGAGTATACTCAAGAAGATGATGCTTGAGTATATTTGAGTATTAGTATGAGCTGACTAGGACTGAACAATTAATCGAATTTAAACCGACAACGCAATATAATAGAATGCAATTTTCAAATCACAAAGGCTGCAATTTAAAAAAACAAAAAAAATTAAATGCATTTACTTTAGTTTGTGTTTTGTTACTGATGAGAGATCAGTATGAATTCTATACAATTAATATTTAAATGTATGTTCACACAGTGTTTCTTTTTCATTTTATAAAAAAAGTGCATTCCACATGTTGACATATTTCAGTGGTTGAGCCAGAGATTTGGTCTTATTTACATTTCTGCACTGTATCTTTTGTGAGATCCATAGATGAGAGGATTCATACTTATTTTTTATTTTATTGTTCATAATAGGCCTGTTGTCCTGCAGTGCTTTGTTCCTTTCACTGATTGTATTTAAGGTAATTAATGATAATTTTATTACAGGTCTATAAGGACTAAAGTTAAATCAATCAGTCAATATTCTACTGCGATTGTAATAGTTAAATAAAGGTATATGTTATTGGTAAACATGACATGTAGGCCTGGCAAACGGGGAAAAAAAATGTTTGTATGTTACACTATCCTTTGTTGTGTTGGCCATACTACATACGGTTTATTGTTTGTGTTAAGTGAATAATGTAGAAGATAAACATACCCCCCCCCCCAAAAAAAAAAAAAGTAAACAAATAAATAAATAAATAAAATAAAATAAATAAATAAATAAATAAATAAAAAAATTGCATGCTAAATCGCAATCGCAATATTGGTTAAAAAAAAAAATCGCAATTAGATTACTTTCCAAAATCGTTCAGCCCTAGAGCTGACCCATGAGAATGAATTGTGAATTTATCAATTCTAATTACCAAAGGTTACCCCCCTCCCCTTACTTTAAATATTGTTGGTTAACAATCTGAAATGAACATAGCCACGTATCCAAGAGTCAGGGTGTGTGCGCGCGTGATTTTAAGACAAATGAATGACATTTATTTATTTAACAATAAATAAAGAAAATAATAATAATAATAATAATAATAATAATAATAATAATAATAATAATAATAATAATAATAATAATAATAATAATTCTATCAACTTTTTTTTTTTTTACTGGGTTTGACGAATCTGCCGATTTGGTAACTCATGCCGGTTGTAGCGAAAGTGCTATCCGGGGCGTCAGCCTTATTTACTTATTTCCAGAGATTTCATCATTCTCCTCTCTGGTTTCGGCGGTCCATGCTTCGCAGCGTAGCATCAGCACTGCTGAGGACCAGCACTGAGCTCGCCGCCCTCTGTCCGGTGTCCACGGTCCGGTTTGTTAGGCAGTCACTTCGTTTTCCGCCCCGAAACAGGCCGTTTTCAACGTCGGTCTGCCTGTTGAAGAAGAAAAAGAAGAGCCTGTGGCTGGAAGGACAAACCATGGACGGCAATGTGGAAGAGATCCTCGCCCCTTTGAGGCTTGCCGTTAAAGAACAGGTCATATTTCTTATCGCTAAATATCACATGATAAAGACTGGGTGTGTTTGGTTATGATTAGATATCATTTTATTGCTCCTGAGTCAGTCACAGTCGGTGTGTTAGCTTCTAAGGCTAACCGGCTACCCTGACCGGCTTCTCCCATAGCTGTCAATGAATGAGGGCAGCCATTGTAGCTAGCTGTTAGCATATGTTAGTCATGTCTGCGCCCTTTGCCACGTTTCAGTCTGCTGCTGCTGCTGCAGAGATTTGCTAGCAGGGTGGGGTTAGTAGGAGAGGCCAAGTGAAGGCTTGTGCCAATAAAACACAAATATGACCTGATTTTATAAACATGTTTTGACTCAAGCCAAAGTGCTGGCTCATGAGACTTCCAGGGTGTCAGATTTGTTAACGAGGCTCTATGTGGTTTAGGGGGAGCTGGTGCGTCAGATGAAACAGGATGGTGCTCCTGATGTGGATATCACGAAAGCTGTGGCTGAACTAAAGGCGAGGAAGAGAACTCTGGAGGCTAAGGTGGGTGTAACGTTCAATCCTGTTATTTAAATCTAAATCTGGTTAACAAACCATGGCCTTGCTCTTTGAGTGGCAGTTTGAGGAAAGGTTTTAAATTCAAGATAATTGTGAATTAGAAGCTTCATACTGAATTACTTAATGGATCTTAGAGATGAAGGGTAAAATGTTTGTTGTCACTATGTGCATTTATAGGGACAACTGAAAGACTGCAAAGTAGCACTTTAACTAAAGCAAAAGTGTCTTAATATAAAAAGTAACTTTATTAAATCTGTAGAATGGAACTTTATAGAAAAGTGCAACACCATACAGCTATTTGTTCATCACCAAGTTTGCAATCAAATCTGGCTGAGCACTGGAGTTGGATCTGCAGACTGACAGATAATGTTTACAGGTGTAATTTGATGTTAGGTAGTCCCGTTAAAGAGCTTGCACATTTGAGAAATGGACTGTGGGACATTTCATATGCACCAAGAACATGCCTCTGAGTGCTTTGTGTTCCACAGAACATCTAACAGTTGATTTTGAGTGACAGAGGTCTGTATTGTGATTATTTTTTCAGGAGCTAGCACTACAACCCAAAGATGACATCGTTGACAGAACCAAGATGGAAGACACTCTCAAAAGGCGATTCTTCTACGATCAGGCCTTTGCCATCTATGGAGGTGAATCTCTCACCCCTTTTTTTTAGAAGAGCTCAGGTTTGCTAAATGCGCAGCATGCACCGTGTTTAAGCACTTTGTTACCATACAGTAATGCTCCACCAGGTGTGAGCGGCCTGTTCGACTTCGGCCCTGTGGGCTGCGCCCTGAAGAACAACATCCTGCAGGCATGGAGGCAGCACTTCATCCAGGAGGAGCAGATTCTTGAGATCGACTGCACCATGCTGACCCCTGAGCCTGTCCTCAAGTAGGTGCTCTTCTTCTTTCAGGGTCTTCAGCCTTTGTTTGTTTTTGTCATTCTTGGTGATTTTTGAAAGATGGTGCCTGGTGGTTCCTGGAGTCAGCTCTAAAGTGCTGAACTGTGGGTTTTTGTAAACAGGCGCATATTAATTCTGCGATTCTATGCATGGGAGCTGTCATCATAGCAGCCTTCCATAGCCCGGTTGCAGATACAGTGTTTAGATTAGATTCAAATTGGACTTAATTCTTTTTTTGGCATTACCTTCATAAGTATTTATTTGAATGTTTCTGTAGGACATCAGGGCATGTGGACAAGTTTGCCGACTACATGGTGAAAGATGTCAAAAATGGCGAGTGCTTCAGAGCGGACCATCTCCTCAAAGGTAAGACTTTCATTCAGAGAGATCTAGCATCGCCTGTGTGGATCTCTGAGTTTTGTCCTCTGCTTTATTAATGAGATCCAGCAGAGAGGAGTACTGGACGTGGTCCAGATTTGTGTCGTCACAAGCTGCTGCTGGTTTGCCAGGCTTTTAGTCTCGCTGCTGTGCCTGAGGGAGGTGGAAGTGATGGGAGCAGCTGAACTCGTACAGGGCTCTCTAAGAAAAACACACAGCAAGGCTTACAGCTGGGACAAAAAAGCTGAGGGTGTGATATGAGAAATAATCAGATATGTCACTTCTTGGAAATGACACAGAACTTCTCTTGCACCATGTTTGCCATCCTGCTGACTGGTTTTCAGACATTATTGAAACTGTCTCTATATGACAGCAGTATTTTTGTGGCTTTCTGTCCTGCAGCTCATCTCCAGAAGCAGATGTCGGATAAGAAATGTGCTGCAGAGAAGAAAGGAGAGATGGAGGAAGTCATTACTCAGGTTGGTGTCAACAAAATGATGCTGCACTCGTCTGTAAAATGAAAATGATTGAAAATGATCAACGGTGTGTTTTTTCTTCCTCAGATGGACAACTACACCCAGCAGGAGTTGACTGATCTGTTTGTGAAGTACAACGTCAAATCTCCCACCACAGGAAATGACCTCACAGCTCCCATCTCCTTCAACCTCATGTTCCAAACGTCCATTGGACCAGGCGGGAACATGCCAGGGTAAGCTGTCGTCACCCTGTGCAGATCTTTTTTTTTTTTCCCTCTTATTAAACTTTTGGCTTGTTGACTCTGCAGCTATCTGAGGCCTGAAACAGCTCAGGGAATCTTCCTCAACTTCAAACGTTTGCTCGAGTTCAATCAGGGAAAACTTCCCTTCGCTGCTGCTCAAATAGGAAACTCCTTCAGGAACGAGATCTCTCCTCGCTCTGGGCTCATCAGAGTCAGGTAACACACCCACGCTGACACTTGGTGTTATAAGTGTTTGAGACATTTCTGCTCAGAGCTAACTCTAAACTTTGTGTCTCCCTGCAGAGAGTTCACTATGGCTGAGATCGAGCACTTTGTGGACCCAAACGAAAAGGTTCACCCTAAATTCTCCAATGTAGCCGACCTGGATATCATTTTGTACTCCTCTAAGGCTCAGACCAGCGGTCAGTCTGCCCAGATCATGAGGCTGGGAGATGCTGTGGAGCAGGTTGGTGGAGCATCCAACTATTCTGACGTCTCAGCCGCATCTTTCGATGTTCTCTTGCACCTTTAAGCAATTTGACACAGATTATAGTCCATGAAATCAGATCTTCTTTTTTTTATCTTGACATTGTAAATACTAAATTGTGTTTGCTTCAGCTTGTGACAGTTTTCTTATTCTTGTTTTCTGTCTCCTTCAGGGAGTGATCAATAACTCCGTCCTGGGATACTTCATCGGGAGGATCTACCTCTACCTAACAAAAGTTGGTGTTGCCAAAGACAAGCTGCGTTTCCGACAGCACATGGACAACGAGATGGCCCACTATGCCTGTGACTGCTGGGATGCTGAAACCAAAACCTCCTATGTATGATCCCCTTCAAAGCTTGCGTTTTGTATCGACGAGTCCACGTTCTTTGTAATCATACTTCATGTTTGTGTCTCTCAGGGCTGGATCGAGATCGTGGGCTGCGCTGACCGATCTTGCTTTGATCTGAAATGTCACGCACGAGCGACAAAGGTCCCTCTGGTGGCTGAGAAGCCTCTCAAAGAACCCATATCCTTCAACCACCAGTTTGCTTCAAACTAAGAACATTCTAGAGATAGTCTTCATGTTTTTTTGATTCTTATATTTACCCCTTAACTCCTCCACACAAAGTTGTAAATGTTGTCCAGTTCGAGCCCAATAAAGGTGCCATCGGCAAGGCGTACAAGAAGGATGCAAAGATAGTGATGGAGTATCTGTCTGTGTGTGATGAATGTTTCATCACGGAGCAGGAGCAGCTGCTCAATGAGACTGGGTTGGTGTAAAGTTATTTATCTCAGATTTATGGTTGATATTTCATTTTGCATCTCAGTCACTGTTTCGTTTTCTGCTCTGTAGAGAGTTCACCATCGAGACAGAAGGCAAAACGTTCAAACTCACAAAGGACATGGTCGGAGTGAAGCGGTTCCAGAAAACTCTTCATGGTGAGATTTACGTCGTGAAAAAAGATTTTTATCCTTAGTGTTTTTTTGTAGTGTAGATGTATGTAACATGACACTTCTGCTTTCAACAACAGTGGAGGAAGTTGTTCCTAATGTAATCGAGCCGTCGTTTGGCATCGGTAGGATCATGTACACCATCTTTGAGCACACGTTCCAGGTCAGAGAAGGTGACGAACAAAGAACGGTAAGCCCGATCAGTTATGGGAGCACTTTTTGTTTGGGTGATCGTCTGCCCAAAATGCAGTTTGGTTCTGATTTTCTTTTCTCCTCTGCAGTTTTTCAGCTTCCCTGCGACTGTAGCTCCATACAAATGCTCCATCCTGCCTTTGAGTCAGAACCAGGAATTCATACCTTTTGTGAAGGAGTTATGTAAGTAATCTTGTATTTGTTGTGTTTAGTGTCTGCGAGGAGGGGAAACAATGTGCGCCGCTGCTCTGTTTGTTTTTCTCTAACCCTCTTTCTCTCTCTTTTTTTTTTGTTAGCCGAGGCCATGACCAGGAACTGTGTGTCTCACAAAGTTGATGACTCTTCAGGATCCATTGGGCGACGCTATGCAAGGACGGATGAGATTGGAGTGGCGTTTGGAATCACCATTGACTTCGACACAGTGAACAAGACGCCTCACACGGCAACGCTGAGAGACCGCGACTCCATGAGGCAGATCAGGGCTGAGGTATGCCACAAACTTTCATTTATTTATTATTAATTTATTGCTCCCCTGATTAAAACTGATCTTGTTTAACACTCTTAGGTGTGCCCAGACTCATAAAGTTGACAATATAATAACAAAATATTGTATGGTACATTGGCTGTGCAAATATGTTCCGTAATAAAGCTTAGAGTGGCTGCTCTTTACATCAAACACATTACAGGATAATAGCATTAGCAACTCTTTGATTTAAATGTCAGCAGTGTAGAAATATATCAAACAAGAACATAAAAACAGACCAACAGCACAGTCCATGACAACATGCGAGGTGATGTGTACATGATTTAATTAGTTTTACAACACGTTCGTCTCATGTTTCTGCTGAGCCTCATAGCCCTCAGGATTGATTTCTTTACTTTCCAGTTGAAAGATAATTCAGTTCAGGGGAAGTTGTAATCCTGTTTGTGGCAGAATCAACATTTCACTGATGATAGGAGACAAAAAAAGAAGACAGTTGCATTAGTGTCCAATATTTATGTTTGTAGTCTCTCACCGACTTGTGAGAGTTGCGTTCAGGGCAGCCTTGGATCTTTGATTGATGTATCATACAGGAGAGCATGTAAAACAGATATTCCATAACTAGCTAGCATAAGTTAAATGAAATTAATACTCTTGAGACAATTTAAATATTATTTCGTTCTATTTACTAATTGTGAAAGAAAAAGTGTGCAACTTCACTTTCTTATTAGTAAGATTGGATTGGTACCAGGGGCAAAAAATTGCTGATCAGGACGTCTCTAACTAAAACCCTTAACTTACTGTTATATAGGATCCTAACTTACACCATTCACCCTAAACTATACCCTCCACAAGTTCTGACTGCCTAACTTTCTAAGGCTAAACTAACTCCGTTCAACTAACTACAGTACAGTAGTTTAGTTGCTGTCCATACATAGCGCTACTGACAGCCCAATGTTTTGAGACGTGTCAGTAATATGTGATGTTAGTACTAACGTGAGTGCTGGCAGGTCATAACCAAGATTCATTCAGCAATCTTCATCATTCACAGATAAACCCCCTTAGCCTGGATTTAACAGTATTATAGGAATACAATGGTGTCATTGTGAGTCAACCAAATTCTTCCCAAACAGAGCTATTCAAGTCATCTGGTGAAAATGATAAATTTTTTTTAATATCGCAATATATATCGCAATATATCGCAACCCCCCCAAAAAATCGCAATGTCAGTTTTTTCCAATATCGTGCAGCCCAATTTAGTAGTAACCTATGTTGGTGGTGATAATTTCATGTTAAAGTGTGAATTACAATCAGGCATATATCTAGAGGGGAGACTCTTTCAAAATCACTATTAAACTCCTCACAGCCCCTTGAATTATGCATGTCTTATACCCTTAACTAACCCCTTTTAACTTGCCCTAAATTCAACCCTCAGCAAACCCCTAATTACACCCTTTACTTGCTCTTGGTGTTCCCAGTGTATCTTTAAAAAGTGCCGACAAAAATATCTTCCATATTTATGCCCTTAAATTTAGGAGCTTAGAGCTGCTGAGCTTTAAATGACAGACTTTCTCTCTGATTTAAATTAATGTGAACCCAAGACAAACTATAAGGGAGCAGTGTAGGTAGAAATTGTGTTGTCGCACAGTCTGTTTGCAAAGTGCAGATAATGTCAGTCTTTCATATGTCAGTCCTTCTTGGAAGTTGTGACATTGTGGTCCTTGCAACAAATTCAACCAATCCCTGTGAATTGCAAATTTGTCCAATCAGCACGACATATTTGCAAATTTGACCAATCAAACTGTTTTATTCTTACTGGATCAGTTTTTTTTTCCCAAATGAATTAAATATTTATAAAAAAATTGCAACTGCTCGTGTAATTTTCCCTCGCCGCAATTTCTTTGAAAAAAATCTTAAAATATCACAACATACATTGCAATTTTTCCAAAATCTGCCACGAAATCAGGCATTTTAGCCAACAACAATCACAAAAAAAGGACACAACATCCTGAAAGGACTGACATGAAACTGTTTAAGTACTCATTTTACACAATGAAGTCAACATTTTTCCTCTTTCTCTACAGATCAGCGAGCTGCCTGTGATCATTCGGGATCTGGCCAACGGTTCGTTGTGCTGGAGTGAGGTGGAGTGCAAGTACCCCATCTTTGAAGGACAGGAGACCAGCAAGAAGGACACGGTGGAAGAGTAGAACTGGCTTCATGAAAACCCACAGACTTATTACGTATGCGTCACCAGGAAGAGAATTGAAACTGTATTGTGATAAGCTACAGTGGTGCACTCAGCCCTTTATGTGTTCTGCACCGCCGCCGTCACTAAAACGTCATGTGTTCATCATATCTAACAGCTGTGGAAAGCTTGCACAGGACCGACGCTTCTTTGAAGAGCAACTTTTCATCCATCACGACCATGTGGAAATGTTTTAAAAGGGAGAAATGTAATCAGGTTGTTGTCTACAGTGAACAAGGCCTTCGCCACTCCTGTTTTCAGTCAGATTGGATTAAGATGTTAAACAGTTTCAATAAAAACAACCAGCACTTACTGGACACAGACACTGGATTGTTTCTGTTGAGTCTGAAAAGATAGCACACGACCTACAAATGCTTGAGTCAGATGATTTTCCTCACAGAAAACTGAAGCTCCAATAAAAGGTGAAAAATAGGTCACTTACATTTTCACTTTCAGCTTTACTCAAGTCATAAAGTTGCTGTTGTAGCGCTTCATGAAATCTTAAAATGGTCTCCACCCTTAACTCCTCATATCTCCACAGGTTTCTATACATAGGAAACCTGTGGCGATATGAGCCAGTACAAACTTTGACCATTAGATGGCGCCAGATGGTCCATTAAACTGGGGGGATTTCCTGTAAATCTCAAACTTCAAAGAAAATCACTTGACCTCCACACCCACTGCATCAGTTAAAACCTATAGGTTACACTGGCAGCATTTGCTCAAAGTGAAACAAACTTTATAGTACAAAAGTTATAACATTAAACATGGATTGAACATAAAAAAACACAACGCACAAAGCGAGCTTTGTTTCTATAGAAAAGGTCACAGGCAAAGGGAGGCTAAAAACTAATCAATTCATTCATAAAGAATAGTAAATTTTTATGATAGCCATTTCCAGAAATTGAAGTGGGAGCGTTTCAAGAACAATTGTTGTTTCTAAATGTTTGTTGCATTACTTTGTCTTTTCAGCCCAGCGTCCAAGTTCAGTTCTCTGAGTCTATGTTTTAGTGCTGAAATGTTGTAGTAGTTGCATTTCTGTTTGGAATAATACTACAACCCCTTACCTTCTATTGAATATTTGAGTCTTCTGCTTTAAAGTCTTTTTGTATTGAAATCAAAAGTGGCAAAAATTATTTAATTTGATGTACAATATTTGCAACAAATTTAATATTGTCCCAAGCCTGTGGAGTTTCAGGAAACAAGATTTTTATTTCATTTTATTCTTTTATTATTTTTTTGGATAAATGAAATTAATTAAAATAAATTACAAATTATCGTTTCTTTTATTAAAATAAGTTAGTAAGTTACAACTAGTTTTAAGATAATTTAAATAAATCAAATAATTTGATTATGTTTTTCTGCCTTCATTTTTTCTTCTCATCCTTTTGTTCTCTATTTTTCTTTGTTTTTTTTTCATTTTTTGATTTTTCTTTTTGTTCTCTTTTTTCTTTCTTTTTTTCTAGTATTGTATTTTTTTCACTCTCTTTTTTTGTTGTCTATCTGTGGCTGTCTTCTTTTGTCTCTTTTTTTCTATTATACTTTGTTACTTTTTTCCCTCCCTCCCTTCCTTTCTTTCTTGCTTTTTTGTCTTCTGCCTTACTTTACTTCACTTATTGATTAATTTATTTTCTTTTTCATTGTGTTTTTGCAACACGTGGGTAAATTGTCGTAGTAAAACAGAGCAAAAAAAAATAAAAATGAAAATTAACGTACTGGATGCATGTCTGCTTCGGTCTTCCTTACAGGGTGAATGAAAGGGGTCAAAGTGATCTCAACCTCTCGCTGTTGCCTTGGGACCAGATGCAGGACAGGACTGCCCTGCCGGGTGATTAACGATATGAGTCTTTGCTCTCAATAAAAGTTTAGTCACTACAGAAAGGCTGCACAGGTGTTGTTTGCTCACTTTTATCTTTATTGGAGAATAAAAAGAGTATAGTGTGCGCTTCCTGGATGATGCAACTAAAAGCCCTTGTTTCAGACTCGACAGCCGACAATACAGAATGTACAGAGAGACGCGCCTCCCCTTCTTCCCTTTCCTCCTCCTCTCAGAGAAAAGATCATGAACCAACTCACTGGAAAACAGTCTTCCTCTGATCTTTGGCTGCAGGAGGAGCGAGCTGTGCGGAGCTTTAAGACGTGTCAACATGGAAGAAGTGCTGGCGCCGTTTAGGGAGGCTGTGAAGGAGCAGGTGAGACACTGTGAAGGACTACACACCTGTGGGGACCGACTTCTTTGAACCACAGCTGGGCAGCTTAGTGCAGCAGCTGTTGCCAACATGTCATTGATTAGAGGGAAGTTTCGATACTTTCAGCGCATGCTTACGCAGAATTAGCTACAAGGATGAAATATTTACGATGATTTTTCTGTCTTGAGCGCAAAACAATATTTTAGATGCAGAAAAATCACTGCCGAATTGAACTGTTGTCATCAAGTAAAATGTTTAACAACATTTAAGTTTTTAATTTTATGTCTATCATGCGAAAATGAAATGTCAAAGAAATTTCCAGCATAATTTGAAGGCTGTTTGGTCACAGCAGCAATTTGACGCGGTTTGTAAAAAACAAGTGACGCAGAGCCACAGGACGAGGCTAAAGCGAAAGTAATAAAATGAAAATTGAAACTAGAATTTTTCCCCGCCTTAAATTTTTTTCTAAAACGGTTTTAGAATCGACAAATATACAAAGTATTTATTTGTGTAATTATATTGACAATATGTGCAAACTGATTTCCTTTTTGAAGGGTGGTTAGTTGCTGAAATTTTCAAATTCAATCATTAGATTTACAATGATAACTTAGGGTAAGGTGTTGTGTGAGGTTTAGTTTGTGACAAGAAGCTAAAGAATGATATTTGTCCTCAGGGTGACCTGGTCCATCAGTTGAAGGAGAAAGGCGCCTCAGAGCAGGAGATGAGCAAAGCCATCTCTGAACTGAAAGCCAGGAAGAGGATTCTTGAAGCAAAGGTGGGTGCAGTTGACTTATTATTTCCCCTGATAAGGTTTGGTTCCACTTTCAGTATGAGTAATGGGTGATTCCATTCACTGTGATGTGCAGGAGCTTGCTCTGCAGCCCAAAGATGACGTGGTGGACCGAGTGAAGATGGAAGACACCTTAAAGAGGAGGTTCATCTATGATCAGGCTTTTGCTATTTATGGAGGTAAAATACAGACACTTAAAAGAGATTCAAAGTAAACCCACAGAGAAAAAAAACACAGGTGTATCACCACCGATGTGTGTCTTCAGGTATAAGTGGCCTGTACGACTTTGGCCCGGTTGGCTGCGCTGTGAAGAACAACATCCTGCAGATCTGGAGGCAGCACTTCATCCAGGAGGACCAGGTCCTGGAGATCGACTGCACCATGCTGACCCCTGAGCCTGTCCTCAAGTAGGTGCAAAGAAACTCACAAGCAGAAGCAAGATATCTTGATTTCAGAATTAGAAACTGAAGTTGCATGAGATTTATCCATGCATTGATGCCTCTGGTCAGGACATCAGGACATGTGGATAAATTTGCTGACTACATGGTGAAAGATGCTTTGACGGGGGAATGCTACCGTGCTGATCATCTCCTCAAAGGTGACTTATTTATTTATTTATTAATTGTTTTGCAATTTAAAATTAGAACAACTCCTGCAGAGACACTCCCATCCAGATTTTGGTGACATATTCCATCTTTTTAAAGTTTCCCCTGCTAGTGTGCAGGCTGTTACCTGCCTTACTGGTTGAACATCCTCAGGGAGTTGTAGATAAGTGGGGAAGTGAGGGTGGGGCAGGAGTTCAGATGTCATGGATGACTGGTTTTTCAGGTGTTCCTGTTACTGGAGTTTGTCTGTGAGCACAACGAGCATGGGTTTTTCTTTTAGTGACATAACTTCATCCATGCTTCATGTAGAGGCATGCTGAGGAAACCAGGAGAAGATTGCTGATGTAAGGCTTTAACATGCATCCTGTGTAGAGTTATACACAGTTTAGCAACATAAGCAACACAAGGAGTCATTTCTACATTTTTCTGTGCATGTTGCATAGTGCCAAAAAATAAAATACTGATAAAAGACATTAAGATATGTCAAAATAATTTGATAAAATAAATACGTAAGTAAAAAGAAAAAATACAAAAGAGAGAGAGAAAAAAAAGAGAAACAAAAGGGAGGGAATATATATGTATGCTTCGGTGTTTGATCTGTAGCTCACAGAATATTACATTTCTGTGATATTTGGAAATTCATCCGAAAGCTAATCAGCAAAATTTAATTCTTTCATTTTCTACAGCTGTATGAGCCATTTTACCCATTTGGTTTTTGTTTTTGTTTTTGTTTTACCTGCAGGGGGTATGCCAGGTAAAAAAAGGGGTACAGGTGAAGCAGTGGTCTGTTACTAATCTTTGCCTGACTGTTTGTTAGATAAAAAAAAAAGTACAAAAGTATAAAACAACAACCACAGAATGAACATTTTTAAAAGCGCATTAAAAACACTTATTCACCGCATCACACAGTGACTAGAAAATCATCAGAACAGCCACTTAAACAACATGCTTAACTGTTATCACTTCTTCTTATTCTCCAACTCAAGTTAACCATTGTATCAGTTGCATCAAAATACATTGCAGAAGCAGGAATTTAAAAAAGTGTTTTTGTCTTATTCCTTGTAAAAATGTATTTTTTAGGCCTTAAAATACAACAGAAATAGAAAATAACACTCATCAAGTTTCTTGAAAAAGTAATAACAGTTTAAGAAATAAAAGTGTCTTAATTCAGGACACTTAACATTGACAAGTAATTCGGGTATTAGTTTTGGCTCTGTTGTTGGTTAAATCTAGCTTATATTGAGTCAAGTAGGACATTTTTTAACTTGAAATTAAACAAAAACATTTGCTTATGTAAGTGTTGGCAGTGTTGTTGTTTCTGTGTCTCATAAACTTACAAAATCATGAGCCAGACAGACTCAATTTTTGTTGAGAGAAAGAAACTGTGCATGTTAGACTAGACAGTCAAGAAATTGTTAAATCATGCACAAAATAAAAAGTGGCTTTTGAAATTCCATATAATTCTCAATGTTTCTGCTGTTCATAATTCAAAAAGATCATCTCTCGTTTAGAGTCACTAACAAAGCACTGAGTCATGTCATTTTTTTCTGAGCAAATAGACAGATTTTCAGTGCGAACCAATGTGTTTTTGTTTGATTAAATCCCTGCTAAGAAGTTTTTTTGCCCCTCACAGCTCATTTAAAAAAGCAGATGTCTGATGAGAAATGCTCACCAGAGGATGTGGCAGTGATGGAGGATGTCATCACTCAGGTGGGTTTCCTATAAATTCATCTTTCTCACACACTGCAAACAGCAGCAGATCAAACACTAGTGGTGAATATACTGCCATCTAGTGGTCAGGAAATGCTACTCTGACGTTTACTTTCTGTTGCAGATGGACAACTACACCCAGAAGGAGCTGGCTGATCTGTTTGTTAAGTACAACGTCAAGTCTCCCTCAACAGGAAATGACCTCACAGCTCCCATCTCCTTCAACCTCATGTTCAAGACATCCATCGGACCTGGCGGAAACGTACCAGGGTACAGATCAGTGAAACAGACTCCTGTCCTGAGTGTAAATCATGTTTTATTTATATTAAATCTGTCAAAATAATAATCCTGTGCAGGTATCTGAGGCCTGAAACAGCTCAGGGAATGTTCCTCAACTTCAAACGTTTACTGGAGTTCAACCAGGGGAAACTTCCCTTTGGGGCCGCTCAGATCGGAAACTCCTTCAGGAACGAGATCTCTCCTCGCTCTGGGCTCATCCGTGTCAGGTAGTTTTAAACTCCAGATGCTTTACTGCAGGTTTTAATGTCAAGAACATTGACTGTAAATGTCTCTTGTTTTCAGAGAGTTCACCATGGCAGAGATCGAGCACTTTGTGGACCCAAATGACAAGGTGCATCCAAAGTTCTCCAGCGTGGCCGACCTGGAGATCCTGTTGTTCTCCTCCAAAGCTCAGACCAGCGGACAGCCTGCTCAGGTCATGAGGCTGGGGGACGCTGTGGAGCAGGTAGGAATCGCTTCACCTGGCTTATATAGACAGTTAGCATGCCTTTATTTTCATTCTGAACACATCTTTAATTCTTCTGTCTCTTTCTGCAGGGAGTGATCAATAACTCAGTGCTGGGTTACTTCGTCGGAAGAATCTACCTCTACCTCATCAAAGTGGGCCTGTCCAAAGATAAAGTGCGCTTCCGACAGCACATGGAGAACGAGATGGCTCACTACGCCTGTGACTGCTGGGACGCTGAGTCCAAAACCTCCTATGTAAACCTCTATATTTGATCCTTTCTCTAAACACACAGAGTGAGATGTTTGGAAGCTCAAACACGAGACTGAGCAGGTTTGTTTGTCTCCCTCAGGGTTGGATAGAGATAGTGGGCTGTGCTGACCGCGCCTGCTATGACCTGTCCTGTCACTCCAGAGCCACACGAGTGCCTCTCGTGGCTGAGAAGCCCCTGAAGGAACCGATATCCTTTTGAACACGAGATGTACCTTTGCTGCAAAGAATAAGAAAGGTGAAAACATGCAGGTTTTAACCAGGCATTTATTTTACTGACAGTGAAACAACCACCAGGGGCCGCCAAAGTTAACCACATCTAGGTCCATATCTTTTTTTTTTTTTTAATTCTCCTTCATTCAAAAATTTGTTGTGTTTTTAGTCAGAATGAGAGTTTTTCTCTTTACTTTGGAGTCTGGTTGAACGTCTTTTTGAAAGTGTTTTGACTTTGAAATCAGACTTCTGAGAGTCATATTGAAAAAAGATGTTAATTTTCGGGGAGTTGACCTTCACTTACAGAAGCCCTTATAGGTCATAAATTAATTCTGTTTATTTACCCTTTTTTCCTATGAAAATAAGTTGTAAATAAGTAAGCTGTGTTCCCCAGTTAACAGGTGCCTTTGCTATTTTATGAAAAGCATCTAAAAAAAAAAGCCTTTCTTTTACTGAAATCATGTTGGTGGTCACAGAAAGGCAGCTGGCCACGCCCTCATTTGGCTTAAAAAGTGAACTGATTTGATTTATTGATTACTAATGAGTCCAGATCTTGAAAACAACTGGAATTAACTTGTTTCTTGAGAAAATGAATAATATTTAAATGTAATTAACCTGATCTTTTAGGGCTTCCGTAGTATTCTAACAAAAACTGTCTGAAGTTTGAAAGTTAGATTGCTATAGTTTAGAAAAAAATTCTGTCTTTATGGGTGATTAGCTCGTTTGATTTCATTCCTTAATGAGGCTGTATCTTCTATGAAATACTTCCAAAATAGTTTCCATTTTTTTCTCCGTAACTTCTTCAAACAAAGTGGTGAATGTTGTCCAGTTTGATCCCAAAAGAGGACCAATAGGAACCATGTACAGGAAAGATGCCAAGCTCATTCTGGACTACCTGGCTGCCTGTGATGAGTGTTACATCACTGATCAGGAGAAGCTTCTCAATGAAAAAGGGTGAGTCTGACATGTGGAGATCACTTCTGAAAAAGAATCCATGAAGTGTGATCTGGGCTGTGTTTTGCTTACTGATGATCCAAATGTTTTTTGTCTGTAGAGAGTTCAGCATTGAGACAGATGGTCAGACATTTAAACTGACTAAAGACATGGTCAGCGTGAAGAGGTTTCAGAAAACTCTGCACGGTAAGAGCCGACATTCAGTCTCCC
The DNA here is from genome assembly GCF_033239565.1 of Halichoeres trimaculatus. Classification (NCBI taxonomy): domain Eukaryota; kingdom Metazoa; phylum Chordata; class Actinopteri; order Labriformes; family Labridae; genus Halichoeres; species Halichoeres trimaculatus. Next base: position 12,907,993 of record NW_027437196.1, read on the forward strand.
TCAGTGCTGTAACAGTGACTTGTTCATGAGGGAAACAAACTGTCTTTTTACCCACAGTGGAGGAGATTGTTCCCAATGTAATCGAGCCGTCCTTTGGCATCGGGAGAATCATGTACTCCATCTTCGAGCACTCATTCTGTGTCCGGCAGGGGGATGAACAGAGGACGGTAAGCAGACAAAAAAGGGAGCTAGATCTGTAAGATTTAAGTGTTTGTTTGTTGTTTTTCCTTGATATTTTAAAAGTTAAAAATATTTTATTTCTTGTCCAGTTTTTCAGCTTCCCTGCTCCAGTTGCTCCATACAAATGTTCCATCCTCCCCCTGAGCCAAAAACCGGAGTTCATGCCATTCATCCAGCAGTTGTGTAAGTCTCAACATTTTCTTACAGCTTGTTATTTAAATCACTAACCTGACATTAACATATTGAGAAAAAAAAAGCATCAAAAAAGCCTCTGTTGGTTTGAGCTAGCAGATGGTTAGCATAGCATACTTGATGGGAAGAGAGTGAAGCTGCTAACATGGCTGTTAAGCTAACTTATCATGATAACCAACACTTTTAGTGACTTTAGAAACAAATACTGCAGTATTTTGCTAAACTATTAAAATAAGCTAATGTGTAAGTATTAAAAACAGTGTTACTGATGTGATATCTAAGTTGATTCTCAGACACTTCACTTGCTAAGATCAATTAGGCTAGCTAGCTAGTAGCACAAAGAGGTTGACCTCTTTCACTTAAATTACTTTTACAATGATTTGCCTTTTCTATAAAAATTAAAGCTTAATATTGAAACTGACTTACTGCTTTTCCTTTAAGCTGGGATGATGGCGAAAGACTGCATCTCGCACAAAGTTGACGACTCTTCCGGATCCATCGGAAGACGCTATGCCAGGTCAGACGAGATCGGTGTTGCGTTCGGGATCACCATAGACTTTGACACAGTGAAGGAGACACCTCACACAGCCACACTGAGAGAGCGCGACTCCATGCGCCAGATCAGGGCCGAGGTACCTCAAAAAACAATTAAAAATAATAATGATTATCAGCCTAATCAAGAGTTATATCTTTTCTTTCTTTCTTTTGTTCTAACGTACACATAATATTTTGCAGGTGTCTGAGCTGCCGGGAGTTGTTCGAGATCTCTCAAATGGCACCTTGACATGGGCTGAGGTGGAGAAAAAATACCCCATTTTTGAAGGACAGGAGAGCAGCAAGAAGGAGTAATAAAACTCACCTGCTATTTGCTTATGCACAAAGGCTGAATAAAGATTTTACATTCCACCTGTCAGATTTCAAAAAAGATAAAGCTATATGCAAGTTTACCTTCAACAGGAGCAAGAATTATATATATTTCAGAGAGAATTGTGTATTATTAACAGTTGAGAAAAAACTGAACGATAACATAGCGAGTCACAGACATGCTAATTGGCTAACATGGTCCTCTGGGGCCTTTATCCTTAAGCAGTGCAACCAGCACCTTAACAACAGCTCCCAAAGGATGTGTGGGACTGGTTATGTGAAAGCAGGAATCAAATGTATGGAGTTTCATACTATTTTTTATACTATGCAACATATTCTCTTTGCAAATAAAAAATGAGCAACTGAGTTCCATTTTTTTCATGTGGGACGACAGCTGAAGTTATGCTACTGTTTTGTACTTAGTGCTGCTGTCACTAGACGGCACTGTGTGTTGTTTTAGCGCTTATAGTAAAGTGAGTGTGTGTGTGTGTGTGTGTGTGAGAAAGAGAGGCATGGATGTTTGTTGGCTACAGCTCAAAATAACAACAGGCTTAGACCCTCCCAGAACAGATCTGGCAACACATGAATATGGAAAATAGCAACAAGAGTAGACACAGGAGAGGTTTTAAATTAAATTTGTGCAAAAGGAATTAGTCAAGCTGGTGCAAATCTAACACAACTGATAGCACTTTCCCCATTATATGTCACTTATGTTTAATACAGTGAAGAATTTGACTGCTCAAAACCTACATCATATTTACAGTAAGCAGGTATCTTTAATTGGATCTCAGGTGACTGTGTTGAAGTTGAGAGATGACAGAATCCTAATCCTGAATGAATCAGTGTATTACAATGGTTTAGAAGCCCTCTTGTCCCGCCCCCTTTGTGTCAGTGGTCAAAGTATAAATACATCTTGTCACCTTTCACCAGCGGGAGCTCCCTCAAAGGGAGTCAGAGGGACCCACAGTCCACCCTGTACACGCCCAGTAGATGTAAAACTTGACTTTTCTCACTTTTTTTCTCCTAAATGTAATTCGACGTTTTATATTCCCCCCGCACAACCCAAAGAAAACCTGCGTTTTTCACGACTTTCTTCGAGTACGCAACTGCTGCGTTCAAGGTCAGTATCTCAACAGGTGCTGCGGAGGACAAACCAGAGTGCATGACCGAGTGGCATTTAAACAGCAGGCATCTCAGAAACATTGTGGAGCGAAAACAGGCAGAGATTTGACTGTGGCTACAAGAATGAGCGAAAGACGACGAGAAGACGAATTTAAATATGTTTCCCCCCACTTTACAAAGTATTAACGCCCCGTTTAAAGGGGGAGACGTTAAGTTAAAACAGCCTGCAGCTGTACTTTGTCAGTTTCTTATCAGAAGGAAATTGTGCTCTTCTGCTTCCACTTCTTCTTTGACCTGATATCAAAGTCGACAGATAACATTAACAACTGATGCTGGCTTTGAAGACTTGAAACAATCACTTACACGTGAAACACATGATTAATTTAGCTCAGTCAGCAGGATTCAAGTGTATGAGGCATTACACTGGCTATGACAAATTTAAGGATCTGTGCCAAAGGGATTTTAAAATCTGAATTATTTCTCAAGCTTCTGAGGAAAAAAAGTCAGAAATGTTAAGATTTAAGTCAAAAGCCTGTATCAAAAGTCCTAAGTCTGGCCCAAACCTCTCAGAATCCTGATAGCAAAGTTAGAAATCTGAGGACCAAGTTCCAATTTGACTGTTTTTTAAAACTCAGAATCCTGACTTCAAGGTTGTTCCACTAAACTCTGAATTCTGTGTTTAAAAGTTAAATTTATGCCCTTTTCTGAATTTTGATTAAAGATTTTGTAGATGTTAGGTCAGAATTGTGACTTTCAAAAACATTGGTTGTCTGACCAAAATCTTCAAATTCTGACATTTTTTCCACTAAAGCCTGAGAATTAACTCAGGATTTTGTCCTTTTTCTTCAAATTCTCACTTAAATCTCAGATTTTTTTATTTATTTATTTTTTAAACTTGATTACCCCTGCAAGAATATATAATAATACTCAGTTTAAATCTTGTCATTTTAATTTTTTATTTTTTTTTAATGACATGATTTAAACTCAGTAACATAAAGAACATCCTCTCTATACAAAATCATTTGCTGTTTTAAAGTTTGAACTTTGCCATTTTTCCTTAACAGTGCTTTAAAGTTTTAACAGTTTTCTGGACTTAAAGTATGCAGAGTTAAAAAATGCTTCTTGTGTTAATGTTGGGGCTGTGCAGTGATGCTGGAAAGGGATAGTTGCTCTTTATCTAAGTAATCCATTGTGAAATTGCTTTACTTGTGTATTGCTTCTTTCTTATGCAAACATTTTGCAAAAGTGTTTGCTTAAGAGTGTTGTGCACTACCTGACATTACATTAGGTACACACACTGAGTCTGCAAATGAAGAAGTTTCAGTCTCAAAACACCTTTTGTATAGAGTTTGAATGGAAAAACGTGGAAACTTGAATGGAGATACCAGGACAATTCTCTGTAAATCTAAATGTAAGTACCTCTCCTTTGTCATTTCCAATAATAATACGTCAGGAAAACTACGTGACTTGAAATGAGATACAGACCTGAATAAAGATTGATTGACAAGTTTAGAAGTCTATTTTTAGCAGGTAGAAACAAATGTTTTCCGTACATCACTGAAGCTGCATTGTAGCACTTTCTCTTTTTGTTTAAGGCACTCAGCTGCTGTCAGAAAACCACACACTCTCTTGACAATGTATCGTCTTTCCTGTGTGATCAAGAAAGTTAGAATGAGACGTGATGAGGCTGAGGAAGAGATGACCACACTGTGAACCTGCACTATGTGTTTGCTATTTGTGAGGGAGATAAGACAGCCTTCAAGTGCTGTAATAACACGACTGTCACCACACGAGCTAAACCTGTTTTAAGGTGTACAACTTGAAGTGGTCTGTGTTTTCAGGAGCGTGCAGTCTTCTTCCCATCTCTGTGGCCATGGGGATCAAAGCTGCTCTTCCAAAATATGAGATCTATTTCTACAACACGGTGCTGTGTCTGGCCATGTTCTGGGCTGCCAGCTGGATCTTTGAGGTGTCCAGTAGTGAGTATGAGATAAAAGGCACTCTCTCTTTCTTTCACTTGAACAAACATATGCAAACACAAGTGGGAAGACTTCTGCAGCACTTTCCTGCTGTTGAAGTATGGATAAGTTGTGACAAGTTTGACATGCACCAAAAATGCTGATTCAGGTCTTTTAGTGAAATATGCTCCTAAAAAATGTCACATATTGCTCATGATTCAGATCAGTTCAAAGCTTTAGTTACTTATTTGAAAAAACCTTTGTTGTTGTAATCATCAACAAAAACATTAACCATTTTAAAAAGCTCACTTTTTCATCTTTCATTAAAGGCTTTGCACATCTGCCCAGGTGTTGGTCATGTTAAAGTAGGCAGAGCCACAGAACTCAAAGCACAATTAAAAAACTTTATTTTGTTATCTTTTTATTTAACAAATATGGGTTTAAGACATTTTATTTTAAGCGCATGCAAGGAGTTTTTGCTGCTAAAGAAAAAGACTGAACTGCAAATTGATTCCTCTATATGACCTACAAAAGTAAACAAGACCGTCAGATAATTTCTGCAGTGATTTCTTATTGGTTAAGTCAAATTAAACTCAATATTCCATTTAAGTATTTGTAAAATTCAATATTCATTTATCTATGACAAAAGCCCTAAAATATAACTTGTAAAAACAAACAAAAAATACTAATTCGACCTTGTCCATCGAGGTTGCCAAAGTCTGCACAAACCATAAGTTCCGGTGATTGGTTTATCTAAAGAAAGAATGGGAAAATATGGTTGAAATCTGGATAAAAGTTTAACTTAAAACCTTTAAAACCTTTCTTGTGTTAAGCAATGTGCAGTTTCCATGCAGATGTGTAGTTCTTCGTAGAACCGTCTGCTCCTGCCGTCATGCTCAAGCTGAGCCAAGTCTACAGTGGCACTGATAGCTTTGACAGATCCACTGCCTGCAAATATTTTACCTGGAATCTGACCACCCATCCCCGCTGATCATTTTATGTCTTGAACCAAAGAAGTCTTTCCAATTAAACCAGCACTCCACAAGGTTTTCTGAGCAGTACATCGCTGTTTTCTTTGAACACAAAATGATCTTTAAATGAGAGAAAAAAGCTTTAAAAAGTAGCAAACCCAGACTGGTCCACCCAGCTGTGTAGCATGCTTTGTGCAATGAAACGTTGCTTTGAGAAGCAGCCTCTGGGTAAAATACACAGTGAATGACCTTTCTCAAGATTTTACATGTATATGTTGGTCGCAGCTCACTTTTAAATGACAAGAGAAAGGATTAAAAGAGTTGGAAAACTGACTTAAGAGTATTTCAGTTCACTTGACACAACACCTGCAAAGTTCTGTCAATGTGAAAAAATAAACGTAGGTGTACTGTTTACAAAGAGTTAGCCATTGGTTGTTGTCACGGTCATGGATTATAACTTATGTCCAAACTACAACAAATCTAAGATCAACTGATGTATTAGATTTATTGGATTTTATAAAGTTAACAGCCTTCACATAAGGAGGCTCTTAAGACCTAGGATTTTGTCTGATGTGCATTTTTTAATTCATCTTGCTATTTGGGATGATTATTTATGTTATGCGTTCTCTACTTGTTGTTAGTTATTTGTGTTATTGTACTTACATATATTGTTTTTTTTTTTCTCACTAAAATGGGTGTACCGTTGTGATTTCACCAAAAGTTGATGTGGGCAGTGTCCCTAAATGTGGCTAATCAAAGTTTAAAAAAATGAAGTATTGTGGGTCTCATATGTGGGTACTGGGTCTTAAGAGGTTACAGAGGGGGTATTGTGTTGTTCCAGTTTTTAAACATGAATATTAAGTAACAATACTGGATATTAATACTGAAAGTGTGCAAATTTTCAAGTTTTTCATGTACAGGTATTTGTTTGTTGTAGAAATCCCTGAATCCCTGAATCCGTCTAAACAGGTCAAAACAGTCCATTCTAGAAAAACATCTTTATGAGACTTGTGGAAATGACGTGATCATCTTCTTACTGGTTCATGACAAGGTAGACAAGGACGGGCAGGCCTCAAACACCAAGATCTGCCCATAGCCCTGCTCCCAACAGATCTTCAGAGCGCTGGCCAATCAGAGGGAAGAGGGATTGTGATGTGGGGAGCCTTAAAGAGACAGCCACTAAAACAAAGCATTTCAGACGGAACTTAAATTAAGGATTTCTAAAACATCAGTGTGAAAAAAAAGGATTTCTTGAGCTGTTTCTCATGTGAAACTACCACTGGGGAACCAGAGGAACAGTATTTGGCCTAAAAAAAAGCACAATACCCCCTCTTTAAGGAGGTAATGGTTCGTGAATGGGGTGCAGATTTCTCCCCATATCAAAACTGTGGATTATCACACTACAGATAAAATCTCTTATGTTTGCATAGATCCCTGCATTATTTCACCCTAAAACTAAGTCATACTTTCAAACCAGCAGTATGGTGGGTTCACATGCTGTCATGACAATGTGCAGTGCACATATAGGGGCAGTGTCACAGTGTGAGGGTGAGGAGTTGGAGCTATGTGGACCTTGTGGAGCAGATCAGGTGACAGTATTAATATCACAGAGCAGAGGAAGAAAATAGGCCCTGTGTTGGCTCTGCTCTTTGCGAGCTGTAACAAAAGTTTTACATCTGCAGTCAAGGTCAAGAAAGGTTGAATAAAAGATTAAAAAAAATCACAGTGGTAGAAAAAAGAAAGCAGGAATTAGGTAAAATTGAGTCCTAAGCTTGTTTTCTTGTTGTGCTGCACTTTTTCATCAGATTTTAACACTTTGTGGTATTCCTCTCTTCTTTTTTCAGCCAGTTCAAACAGAAAAACGTTCAAGAGCAGCATGAAGCCAGGATGGTACTACTTTGGGAGGAAAATGGTGCAGGAACACTCATCTTATTGAGATGTTTTTTCACCCTCTACGTGAATCCTTGTCTCATTTTTTGCCACTCTGTTTTTTCCCCCTGCAGGACACAGCTGATTTCGAGTGGATGATGTGGTTCTCCACCTTTAGGGAGCACATCCTGTTTGCTCTGTCCGGTCACGTGCTCTTCGCTAAGATCTGCACGATGCTGGCTCCACAGGTGATTCATCAATTAACTAATCGACCGTCAGCAGGAGCAGGAGAGCAGGTTTTAATGATCCCAGCTGAATCACTGAGGTGGAAAAAACAGTCAGATTGATCCCTCGCTATGACATTCGAAATCCTCTTTGTCACTCTTTATTTTTACAACATTGCACAGCAGCTTTTTATATCATTCGCCAAACAGTAGATGATGAATGGGACCAGGTGGAGAGAAAGACTGAGGCAGCTGTAGAAGAAGAATGGGCAGAGACAACAAATAGAAACACAGCTTCACAGCATGTTTAGCAAAATCACTTGTGTCACTTAGTTTGGTTAACAACACTGGACCACATGCTTTGTGTCAGCAACTGACTACAACATGTATTGCAGAGTAATCATTGTAGAGATAACTCTGAGTGAAGAGGAAATTGAGTGCAACCAGCGTTTATGATTTGCAGGATGGTCAAAAAACTCAAACTGAAAAACTATGTTGGCTCAAACAAAACAAAAACGTTGATGAGAAGGTGTCAGACAAAAATGACCAATAGGATGAACAAAATAGCCTGAGAGCTTTGTTCTTAAACTCTTATACTAAAAGTTTGCATACTCATATATTGTAGAAATCTCTTAATCTGACTGTGAATTGCTCTAACAAGATCTACACAAGATCCTCACCAACCTTCTTAAGTCAGGCATTCACTGTGCGGTATTTAAATCGTTTGACTCAGCTTCATCTCAAACTGCATGACTCGATTGATGAATTCAAAAGTTCACAGCCTGCAAACCATGTTCTCACACTTTATGACCCGATGCTCTGTGCAATTTCACTGCTCACACTATACGTCCACGCATTCACTCTGTTTCCTTCTTCTTCTATGGCATTTGGGAGCAGGACTCTTGTATTCAGCTCTGCAATGTCAAAAGGAGGACAAGAAAAATCCAAGAAGTGGGAGATGCAGAGATGAAAAATGCTCAACAAAAAGAAAAGCACTGCCTTGGCAGTTTGTGCCATTCTTTGTGGAGAGACAACAACAAAAAAAGAGGATGTGTATGGACTAGGAATTGGCTGGGCAGACATGGGAAATACGGTTTCTCAATTCTTCAGTGAGAACAGGAAAGTAGCGACGGCTAAATTAAACTTGAGACCAACTTCTAGATGTCACTTCAGGGATTGCTCATGCTCTATACGAGAGGTTGAGGCAAAAAAAATTGTTCATACTACTTATTACAGAAATTATGTAAAAAAGGAATCTTTATCCCAAAAGTAATCTTTGAAGGAAATTAAGATAAGAGGTTAATTGTTTCTTTCTTTGATGTAATTTGAATATTTATCACCAGATTAAGTAAAAGTCACTCAAATGTGGAGATTTCATCACTGCTGTCTGAGTTGTGTGATGAAACTTGATTTCTTCCCACAGTACCGGTCGTTGGTGTACCTGGCGTACGGGCTGCTGGCTGTGTGGACCAGCATGGGCTGGACCTACGTCACCCTCATTCTGTCTCACTGTATCCTGCTCTACAGCATCTCCCTGGTGAAAATACGCTGGCTTTGCTTCGTCACAGGTCTCTGCACCCTCGCTACGTTCAAGTGTGAACCCTTCGTGTCCTGGCAGGTAAACCACTAGCCACTCACAAGTTACGTTTCCTGAAGGAGAACAGTCAAAAGTCCCCAGTGCTTCATTTCTTTTCTCTGTGCTCCATGCAGGCAGGTTTTGTAGAGGGGGACTTCGAGCTGCGTCACATTCTCTTCTATGGAGGTTGTGGCTTCACCATAATGCGCTGCATGAGCTTTGCTCTGGAGAACTGCGAGAGGAAAGATGGGAACTACAACATCATCGAGCTGCTCAAGTACAACTTCTACCTCCCATTCTTCTATTTTGGGCCCATCATGACTTTTGACAAGTTTTATGTTCAGGTAAGTGTTGGAGTGTGAGTGAATCCTGATACCTTTTCAGACAAACGGATTAGGGTTGCAGTTGCAGCTTTTGCATGTGTCTATGGTTTAATACCAAGCTGACCAAAGGACTTCCCTCATTCAACTCAATGTTTTGTTGTTTGAAGGGGTTAACACGTTCAGAAATTAAAAGTACAACAAAAGTTTGAGACATCTTTGGGGAAAATTGGACACAGAAATATGATTTAATGACAGGGCCTATTAATTAGACAAGTGCTATGTTTCTTGATTCACAAAGTCAGACCTGCACTCTAAGCTGTATCACTGGACTCTGTTTTTATGACCCTGTGTCTGCTGCCCCCTGCAGGCCAACAAGTCAGATCTGACCAGGAAAGAGCGGGAGATGTGGAACATCAACATACAGGGCCTGCTTTACCTCGGAGTCATCCTCCTGGTGGACATCCTCTTCCACTTCATGTACATCCTCACCATCCCCACAGACCTGAAGCTGCTGAAGCACGTCTCGGACTGGGCTCTAGGTGAGTGAAAACCTCCAAGATGACTAAGTAAAAATAGGAAAGTGAACTTAATTAGTAATTTAAAAAAGTGTTGTCATTGTTTCTAGTGGGTTTGGCGTACTTCAACCTGGTGTATGACTGGGTGAAAGCAGCCGTCATGTTTGGAGTCATCAACACTGTGTCCAGACTGGATCACCTGGACCCTCCAAAGCCTCCAAAATGCATCACGATGCTCTATGTGTTTGCTGAAACGTAAGTTTACCACCCAGCCTCATCACATTTGGCTAAACTAAGATAAAAAATAGAAACTGTATTCAAATTTTTTTCTCCTTTCAGACATTTTGACAGAGGGATTAACGAGTGGCTGTGCAGGTGAGCGTCTCATACAGATCTGTGAATAATCACACCGATTTGGGTGAATTTATATGTTGCTGCTGTGTCGTTACTGCAGATATGTGTATGATTACCTGGGTGGAAAGCACCAGAATGTGGTGGAGGAGCTCTTGGCGACACTTTGCACCTTCGGTATCACCATCCTGTGGCTGGGACCCTGCGAGGTCGTCTTCATCTGGGCTTTTTTCAACTGCTTAGGCCTCAATTTTGAGCTCTGGGCAGCAAAGTTCTTCTCCATGGAGCCTTTTGCATCTTTTGAGGTTTGTACTGAAGGTGTCTGAACATTTCAGGTCATAAAATGAGCTTTAATGTAAATGATGTCTTTTTTCTTTCTTTTTATAGATGGCAATGTCTGCAGCAATGTCCCGCCGTATCAGAGCAGTTTTCAATACTTTCAACTTCTGGTGCATCGTCCTGTTCAACATCCTGGCTTTGAACAGTTTAGACTTTGCCAAATTGGTCGCCAAACGTCTGCTCCTCAAAGGTGAGTTTGCTGTTTGCATTGTGAATACTTATAACAAACTTCATCTGGCTAATCTTTCTGGCTTTCACAGGCTTCCCTTTCACCACCATCATCGTCATGTTTGTCACCTACTGCCTGGTTCAAGTGATCAAGGAAAGAGAGAGAAGGCAGGCCCTCATCGATGATCCTGATCCTCTCCCTCCTACTCCACCTCCAACTGCCGCCACCAGCGCCACAGCCACACCCTCAGCACCTGCTGCAGCTCAGCCCGCCGTAGACCCCAGTAAAGAAAAGTCTGAGTAGATATTAAATGTTAGCTTAAAGGTGCTCGTAATGAAGGATGTGAACAGACAACAGTGTTACTTCCAGTCTAGGTTCATGACATGAAAGTGCTCATGAAGTAGGAAGCAGTGTTAACCATAAACAGAAGAAAACTGAATCAATCAAAAGCATATAACTGTACTGTATACTAACTGTTTACCATCCAGCTGTCACTGAAAACAAGTAGGTATAACTTATTCTGTGAAGCATTTTAAAAAGGTCAAACTAATGTGAATTTTCTGAAAATTTTGTCATCAAAGCAAAAATAAACTGCCAACGTGTGTTCATTTGTTGTGTCTCTCTGAAGTTTCTTTTCAAACTGTTGTCAGAAATAACAAATACAAATATTAAAAACAGATGACAGCATCACAACTGAGGTTTGTCCTTAAGGTGAAGTGTCTCCATCACATTACTCCAATCTGGAGTTTTTACAAACTGTATGAACTATCAATAATGAAACATCAGAGGTCACACCTGTTCGGATTTACTCCTCAGATCTTAGACCATGTTATATGTATAAACTGAAATTAAAGATACTATAATCATACATCTTATCTTATCCAACATTTCTTTTAATATGTAAAGAAAGGCTCTTTCTTCAGTGAACTAACCATCATCCAGTCTGACACCTGCCCTGTCACAAGAGTTTCAGACAGTGAAGCTTTTAATATAGTAAATGTCAATCTTGTTGGCATCATCATCAATCTGAGTTTGTTTCGCTACCAGTAAAAAAATCTTCACAGCTGCTTTAATAAAATGAAATATCCCACTTTCGGTAGCAACCAGGACAGGTATTATATGAAGTGGGAATTGATACAATAATGTTTTTCTTTTCATGTTTTCTCTTAGAAGTTCTAATGAGGAAATGTCTGCTCTGACATCCCTGTCAACAAATTATATCTAAAAATGTTATTTACATCAATTTACAAACAAGGATTAGGAATTTGGGCGTAGGGTCAGACTTTTTTTTTTTTATAACATACTTTTTTTTGTCAATGGAGCCACTCCAATCAATTTGAGGTCAGAACCCAGAAAATAAGTTGGATCTCTAGAAATACAAACATTGGTTAGAAACAATTATGTTAACAGTACTGTCTACTGGCTTCCCTTCATTTTACCCAACTTTGTTTAATACTAAATTTTGATTCGTCAAAACCCCATTACAACAGTCATTAATCCCCAATAGTGAAATATGACACTGAAATATCAACACATCATATAACAAATGAAGTCAACGGAGGAACCCATGGTTCATTTGGAATTTATGTTTTTTTCTTCTGTTTGGATCAATGAGATATGACACATGGACTTGTTTAGTTTCTTGTATTGAGAAATTATTCTTGCTCCAAGAAACTAAACAAGCACATTTTTCATATCTCAAATGAAATGAATAATTTATTATTTGTATGTATTTATTTCACTCTACAAGTAATACAGGCATTATAATTGTCTTTTAGTATCTTAAAAAAAACACAACATTTTCCTGGACTTTTCAGGTGATCATGGCTCATGTTAAGTCTAATAGTGCATGTTTAAAAATAGGACATTAACACTTCTTAAATTTCTGTTTTAGGTGTGATCTATCCCAATAACATTCTCAGAAGGCCTTAGAGAGTACATGCTTTATACGACATGTAACAAAGTTCCCTTGCAACAATTTCAGCCTAACACGACATGGAAAACAAGAAAGTTGATTTGTTTGATGATTTGTGAGCTGTGTTGAGAGTGACTATCATTAAAAGTAGTAAAAATGACCCTCTGTCTAGAAGGACTCAGTCACATAGACCCCGCACAGCCAGCCTCCTACATCACCTTCTCCACTTCCCCCATGACTCAGGGTTGGACATATCTCCCATGAAGCCCTGTTTCAGCTGTCAGAGAGTGGGCGGACAGTCCTGGGGAGTGGGGCTGGGATCTAAGCTCGGAGATTACGTTTCATGTTCCAGAATGAAGCTCATAGCTCCACACAGAGCACCCACACTATAAATAACCCACCAGTTGGAGCCTGGTTGAAGGGTCAGGACAGCTGAGGAAGTGGGCTGTGCCAGGGTCCAGCTGGTGTGGACTGACAGCAGACTGACTGTGCTCCTGAATCCTCTTTCCAGGCTTGAAACTGCTACAAAAAGAGCTCCTGCTTGTTTTGAAGCCCTGAAAGGCTCTTGAAGCTCCTTCTAGGAATAATGGCTGTACCCGTAAACCCCACGGATGAACCCAGGGTGTACCAGCAAACGCTGCTCCAGGACGGCCTGTATGACCTGCTGGAGAATGACAAGCTGGTTGACTGCACACTGAAAATCAAAGACAAGGAGTTCCCCTGTCACCGGCTGGTCCTGTGCGCCTGCAGCTCATACTTCCGCACCATCTTCCTGTCTGATCTGGACGAGAGCAAAAAGAGGGAAATCATCTTGGAGGATGTGGAGCCAGGCGTCATGGGGCTGATCCTGAAGTACCTGTACACCTCCAAAATTAATGTAACAGAGCAAAACGTCCAGGATATCTTTGCTGTGGCCAACATGTACCAGATCCCCTCAATTTTCACTGTGTGTGTGTCTTTCCTGCAAAAGCGCCTGAGCTTAAGCAACTGTCTCGCTATCTTCAGACTGGGTTTGATGCTGGACTGTCCAAGGTTGGCCATCTCTGCCAGGAACTACGCCTGTGAACGTTTCCAGCTCATCTCCAGAGATGAGGACTTTCTGCAGCTGCTCCCCAGCGAGCTCGCAGCGATCTTAACAAGTGACAACCTCAATGTAGAGTCAGAAGAGGCTGTGTTTGAAGCTCTGATGAGCTGGGTGTCCAGGGAAGCTGAGAGCAGAGAGAAAGAGCTGCCAGGTTTGCTGGATTGTGTCAGATTGCGTCTGGTCAGTGAGGATTTCCTGAAGGAGAGAGTAGACAAAAACAAATTCATCTCTTCAAATCCAGAGCTCCAAAAGAAAGTCCAGATGGTGAAGGACGCTCACGAAGGGAAGCTACCAGAGGTTAAAAAAATGAAAGCTATACGAGAGGAAAGTGGAGCAGAAAAAGATGGAGAGATGGAGGAGAAGGAGGAGGAAGATGAAGAAGGTCTCCTCCCAGGGATCTTGAATGATAACCTGAGGTTCGGCATGTTTGTCAGGAACTTGATCCTGATGGTGAACGACACAGGCGCTGTGGCCTATGATCCATCAGGCAATGACTGCTTTGTAGCATCACTTTCCACACAGATCCCGAAGAACCACATCAGCCTGGTGACCAAAGAGAACCAGATCTTTGTGGCCGGAGGATTTTTCTATGATGAGGAGAATAAAGAGGATCCAATGTGCTCCTATTTCCTGCAGGTAGGAACAAGTTTCAACACTTTAACTCGACAAGAGTCAAGACGGGCAAAAAAATCACCCAAATTTATACAAAGGAAGATAAAATAACAATGAAATGAAATTGACAACATAGTGTAAATCTGTTGTCCAAAAAAAAAGTAATTGTTCATAAACTAGTTGTCATGTAAATAGAGTACAAATAAAATTCTGTATAATTCTTGTCTTGGCTTGGGTTAATTTCCTACATCCTATATAATGTTGTGCTTAAGTGACAAACTCTGATGTTAAATAGTTAAAATGTGGCAGTTCCTCAAATGTCCACTTGGGGTTGGTGCCAAACCCCTCCAAACCCCCTTTAGGTCCCATGTTAAAATGGATTGTTTGCAGTGAAACATGTTAAAAGCTTGAATTACATATTCTGATATTTGTCTTATGTATTTACCAGAAGACCAACAGGTTTAGTCTGCATTTTCTATATGGTGACCACTATCATTGGCCTTTAAAGAAATTCAAAATACAAAAGGTAATATACTGAGACTACATCTATGTTTAATATACTCTGATTATACAACTTGATTATGATTTGTGTACAACTTGATAGTTTGTCCTATTCTGCCACAATTTCAGAGTGCATACAATATCTAAATGAAACTCTGATTATTTCTTGACTGTGCTTCAAAGTTCCTCTGACAAAACTGAGTTTGTGTTGACTTTGGCGCCCCCTGTGGACTAAATGAGACCTACGCTCTCTCAGCTGAACACAGAAATATATTACAAATAGTTGTTTTAAAACTGGATTTTCAACTATATGCTAATACCTACTCCCAATAATTGTGATATTTATATATACTGTGATATATGTATATATATATATATATATATAAACTCTACATCAAAACAGTGTTTATAATGGTCTAATTTGCTTTTGTGGGTCAAAAAGTGTCACTGTTAATATCTGTCTGTTTCATCAACACTTAAAAATCTTTACTGGAGCTTTAATCTCCTGAGACCCAAACTTTTGTCCACTTTTTACATCTTCTTGCTATTTGGGATAAGTAAGACCTAATACGTATAACAATAAAGCTTTGTCTTTGTACTGGAAATTTGGTTATTTGTGTTACAAGTTCCCTATAAATAATTTGTTATTAGTGTTACCATACTTAAATACATTTTTTTTTAATTGAAACAGATGTAATGTGATAACTCCAAAAAATATTGTGAGCAGTGCCCCTAAATGTGGCTTATAGGTCAAAGTAAAAAACCAAACAAAAACAAACCAGCATCATGGTTCTTAGAGGAACTAAGAAAAGTATAATTATTGTAGAAAATGTACAGATGAATAGGCAGACATGTCCACATGTGAGGACACTGGGTCTTAAGAGGATAGATATGAGTAGTATTCTTTGTTTAGGTACTATGTCACTCTAAGCAACTGAGTCATTTTTAAAGGTATAAAATTAAGACAAACATGAAGTGGGCTCAGCCAGTTTACAATGTTTGAATGAGAAGACAAACAAAGGAAAGGACCAGTTTTCAAGTATTTCTTTTAACCCCTAATGTGTAATAAACCATAAAATGTTATTTTTAATGAATTTTGTGAAACTTCATTATGTTTTTGTTGTTTACGCTCTATGCTGGATTTCAAACACATTAGTGAAAGGAAACAGTGCTCTGGGACATATTGAAAATGCAGTATGAAAGTGTAACTCCACAGATTATTTTTTAAATACTCTTTGTTGAAGATTTTAATTCACTTCCATGATTTTTAAACAAAAAGAATGATCGTTCTGTTTTATCTGGCCTCCAATTTGACACCAATCAAAGGTGATATGCAAATCGTAGGTGCTACGATGGGCTCAATGGGGTTTATGCAAATGTACATTTTGTGAAGTGCTGAACCGAGCATGTATCATGGATCATATACTAAGAAAAGATCTGCTTCTTTCACTCTGATTCATGATTCAACATGAGGGAGAAGACAAAAAGGAAGATGAGCTGCTTTGGCAGTGACAGCACATGTTTTTAAACCTCCCCCTTTCACTAATGTTTGACTCCTGTTACCTCAGTATGACCCGGCCGGTGCTGATTGGCTGGGAATGCCTCCCGTCCCGAGTCCCCGCTTCTTGTTCGGGCTGGCTGAGGCTGAAAACTCAATTTTTGTGATGGGTGGGAAGGAACTGAAGGACCAGGAGCGCACACTGGACTCTGTCCTGGTCTATGACAGACAGTGAGTACAAGTCAGCGCATCAATCCTGAAGAGTGGATGAAGAATTTGAAGGATTTATTAACTTCTCAGTGGTCTCTCTTTTCCAGATCTTTCAAATGGGGTGAATCAGACCCAATTCCTTACAAAGTCTATGGACATCAAACAATATCCCACAATGATGTTGTTTATGTGATTGGAGGAAAAGGAGATGACAAGTGAGTATAAAATGTGATCAAGTTATGGAGAATATTTGACTTGAGGCAGCAAGAAATGTTAGGAACAGGAAGTATTCTTTGTCTCTTTTGTTCAAAGGAACTGTCTGAAGAAGATGTGGGCATACGACGCTCTGAGGTTTGAATGGAGGGAGCTGGCACCCATGAAAACAGCACGTTCCTTATTTGGAGCCATAGTTCATAAGGAGAAAATATATGTGGGAGCAGGAGTCACAGACACCGGGCTGACAGACACTATGGAGGTGTATGACATCGCTACCAACAAGTGAGCAACTCAAAATCTTCTGTATCAAGCTCAAAGAATTTGATTAATACTGAAAAAACAAGATACTGATTTCCT
The DNA here is from genome assembly GCF_033239565.1 of Halichoeres trimaculatus. Lineage (NCBI taxonomy): Eukaryota > Metazoa > Chordata > Actinopteri > Labriformes > Labridae > Halichoeres > Halichoeres trimaculatus. The sequence goes on from NW_027437196.1 coordinate 12,925,039, forward strand.
GAGACCTCCTGTAGTTCTGGCTATTTTCTTTTGGATTACAAACATACTAAAATGAAAGCACCTACAAAAATAAATCATACAGCTACAACTTCACATCTTACTAAACTGAATGTGTGTGTCTACGTTCTTCAGGTGGTCAGACTTTGTAGCTTTCCCTCAGGAGCGCAGCTCTCTGAACCTGGTGTCTCTGGCCGGTTGTCTGTACGCTGTAGGAGGATTTGCTATGATGCCTTTAGAGGAGAGCGACGACGTGATTCCCAAAGAGATGAACGATATCTGGAGGTGGGTGGTAACACCAGGCGTCATGTGACTCCTCAATCTGTAGACCCAGTTTTTTCCTTTTTACCCTCACTAATTAAGGCTTAAACAGTCTTTATAAAATTTAATCTAAAAAAAATCAAAAATTACTTTGGCACTTTTCAGTTGCATAAAAACTTTTTGGGGTGTCAGAATTTTACCTTTCATTACTCATTCTTTTAACCTCCTCAGGTTTGATGAGACAGAGAAAAAGTGGGTTGGTGTCCTTAGAGAGATCCAGTACGCCTCAGGAGCTACCATCCTGGGCGTCCGCCTCAACACGCTGCGACTCACCAAGATGTGAAACCCCTAAAACACAACTTCACGGAGAAGATCATGATGACATCTAACAACACTGGATATGCTATAAATTAGCTTAGCTTATATGGTGATCTGTTTGTTTACTGTAACACCATGTCCAATTTTCTAGCTTATTTTACTGTTAGATTGATACACTGCTCACTCTTTTTTTGATAGAGCAAGTTTTTATATAAGTGTGTATTAGTGATTTTATTCTGACTGTGGCTTGTAGACTATTTTGCACTGTATGGAATAATTATGATAAATATTTCATACCAAGAACACGTCTGCAAGTGGTGGTGTATTTCCCAATAGGTGGCAGCAAACCGTTGCTGCAACGTTTGTGTCATCAGAAAGAGTAAAAAAGGAAGAAACAAAAACACAGAAGACATCAAATTGCAATAATATATCTATACTGTTTAATATTGAAATGATTTCATTACGCTCTGTTGTGTTACAGACAGTAAACACTAGTCAATAATACAATAAAAGACAGAAAATACAGTCTAATGTTATTAGCACCTCTAGACACTATTGTCCATGTACGGTTTTTAGTATTTTAATATAGCTGAACTTGACATCTATTGCCTACACATGGTCTTTGTACAACAGAGTTAACTAAGACATAGTGTTTACGTTATAAAGTAGAGAATCAGCATATAACAGTACACATTATGGTTTCTTTAACACAACTGCAATATGAGCAAGTATGGGAAATGTAGAGGGTATGTGGATAATACTTCTGTCAATTGAAAATGGCATTTTCATGGTTATCATTTCATAAATACCTTTCCCTGAAAGAGGAAAAAGTCACCGTTAAAAAAAAAGAAAATAACAGACAACTGAACTTTTGATGAAAAGCAGCCACTAGTGCTTGTTTTACAGTTTCAGTTTCTTTTAGTTCGGTTGCAAAACTAACAAAATGTAAATCATCAAATGAGTCAAAAAACAACAGAACATAAATTCATTCAACAAAGTTTCTTTTAAAAATTAAGTTCCTGCCATCTTTAATATATTTCTAGTGTTTCAGAACAAAATTTAGTTGAAGTGATTCGCTAGCTAGACAGAGAACACAAGTGGTTAAACTTAACTAGAACCAGCCATGTTAGCTAGCTAGCTTTCAACATACTAGCTACAGTATGCTTCAGTAGCCACCACGTGTCATAATTAGTAAGTATTGGTATACTTAACTGTTTACTGTTGGCTATATTAAATCTCAAAATACTTACTCCAGCATGTTAGCAAGCATGCTTAATAAAACAAAGTAAGCTAGCATTCAGGACAGTTTTAGGTTTGGTTTCACTGTCTTAACCACAGAGCACAGTCACATATTTCCTACACTGTATAATTAAAAAAAATAATAATTACCTGCTGGCTTTTTTTTTTTTTACTTATGGTAAAATTTAGGAAAAGTGATTAGCTAACACTTTTCATGTTAATGAGGACTTGCTAGCTAGACGGAAAACACTGTTGGCTAAATACAACAAGCAACAGCTATGTAAGCTAGCAAACTTGCTTCGAGCTGATGCCAACTTTACCGTTTTAACTATAGTGATCATTTTGTGTTGGCAGACTTTACTGATAACTGTTAGCTTTATAAGATCTTTGAATAGTTCCTCTGGGATTTTAGCAGGCATGCTAAAGAACACAAAGTAAGCTAGCTAAGAGTATGTACTTGCTAGCTGTTGATGCTGCTCAGTTTGAGGTTTGTGTTCATTTTTTTAACCACAGATTACAGTGATAGAATTTCTCTCACTTTTAAGATAAAATAACTTAGTTTAATGTCAGAAACAGTAGCAAAGCATCCAAAAGCTTAGCTTTAAAAATTAGTCAAAGGTATTCACTATCATAAATAAAACACCAATAAGGAAAGTAAACAAATTCTTCGAACAATGAAACAGAGAAATTTACTCATGTTTGATTTTTGACTCCTTTGATTACCTTTTGTTGGTTTTGTAGCTCAATTAATTTGCACCTAAAGATTCAAAAAGTCCATGAAGCAGGGAGGTTTTCTTCCTTAAAGGCTATCTTATTTCTTTGAACTCTTACTAACATACAACACTCTCTCTTAAATATCCTTATAGAACATCAGTAATTAGTACAAACTCACATCACAATATTCCCAACAGTTTTCTTGAAGCTGAAGGCCCACACAATCAAACCTTTTTAAATTCACACTCCAGCTCCTGCAGCTAAACCCGAAACTACAATTCCCAGTAGAGGGCAAACTTGAAGAATCTCATGAGCACCCTACTTTGTCCCGACTGCCATGCTTACTGCTTCATTATGTGACAACATTCGCCCTGGGTGTAATGAAGAATGCACAGTCATCCTGGTGCCTGGGCATGCACTTAATCACTGACGAACCCTCACTAAAGGTCAAGGGCAGGTCTACATTTAACTGATCTAACTCGAGCCTTTGGCCACAAGCCTCGGTGAAGGAGAATCTGGCTAATTAAAAGAAATCAAAACTACTTGCCTACGATATAAGTGCCAAACAAACTGTGCAAAAGTTCCCTTCTCAGTTTCTAAAATCTCAGCTTCACGGCCATTTTGTGTCATTTCCTCACATTAAAAACAGAATCCTAGAATTCAGGAGGACTCGTAAATGTCTTTCCATAAAGCTACATTAAGAGTTATTACATTACTCTAATGTAAATCAGCTTTGTCCACTAAACCCCTATGTCAAAGGGAGGCTTTAACCCTTAATCTGGAAAAAAGACAAAAAAAATACCAAACTGTTTCTTCTCACGGTGGGGAAACTTTTGATTCAAATCATTATTAAACTTCCCCTAAATGCTGCATCATACACTACTTGTGTAATAAAATGTGCAGAGAGTTGTAAAATAAATGCTTTTGTTTTACTTTTACATTTAAATCACACTTTTACTATTCAGAAAATCCTCTACTCAGCAGTGTCCCTTACTTCAAACATGATTAATATCTGTCACTTTGATCAATTAATACTCAGCTGGTCTGGAAGCATGTAACACACATAGATTTTTGTTCATTTCACTATTTCTTGAGCTTATTTTTGCACTCTGGACCAACAGGGCTCTTTTTAAATGTTATTTAAAGGCAGATCACCTGCCAAGGACTACTTTCTGGCAGACACTGCATTTCTGTTATTTCCTGTATTCTAACGATGTGGAAATACAAGTAAAACAAACAAAACTCACACCCCATCAGCAGATTGGTGTTTAAATAACTGCAAACCATCAGCTGTCACACCATGCGTAGCTGAACTGGAGAATAAAGTGCTCGCATCTATCATTATCTTCAATTTGGCAACTGGCTTCGCATGGCATAAAAGACAACTTACCCGAACCGTTCCATAAGAGCAAACTTTTAAGACCTAAAACTGATCTCTCTTACAGTGTTTGGAGGAGAAACCAATCAGAATTAGTCAGATCTGGAAGTGGCACAAGCTTTGCACAGAGTCGTCCTCTGTGTTCACACATGTCACAAAAGACGTACATTTACACCAGGAAGCAGAAACACAGGTCAGCCCTGCTCAGACTAGAACAGACTGTACAAATACTCTGACTGCAAACATTTCACACATCAAACTTTGGGTTCAGTTTTCTGGAAATGTTGAAACTTGTGGAAATTTTTCCATAGACATCCACGCTGCCTACTTCTCACCTATGTTTCCCATCATGGGCTAGTGTGGCAATCAAATTCAAAGTGCATAAATCAGTAGTATTGACTACTATCTCTCCTCTTTTACCATCATCCCTAACACAAAACATTCAATCCCCTCCTTAGATAAGGCAAATACACAAACTCTAACCACAGTATCTCAGTATCATCTCTCAGGCTAGTGCTTCTCAAAACAGTAAAGTGGGAAAGTACATTTTAAGCCTTACAAATAATTCTGTAGGCTTCTCTCAAACAAGGCCTGTCTCTTTATTTAGTGTAAGACCTCTTACAGAGTGCAGTTTACTAAAGTGCCACAGGAGAGCGTCAGTCCTTTTGTTTTGTGACATTAACAGGTCGCCTTTAGTTTGCTCTCTGTTAACCATCAGATCTCTGGCACTGCAGGTGAATTTGATTTATCACAGCCAGAATGTACTTAACATTTTAACAGCTTTTGACTTTTCATTTAAAGGGCAGTCTCAAACTGGACCCTGTACAAAAGCAGCAAAATAAAAACATAACGTGTCAGACACTAAGAGAAAAAAAAGTACCAAAATGACATCTGATGAGGCCCTTACCATTCAACCATATTTTTTAGTTAATCAGGTGTATTTAGATGTAAGACTACGCTAAAGGTGCTTAAATTTGTCTTTTAAATAAAAGAATGAACAGCTTATAACATTTACAAAAGCTTATCCACAAACTCCAACTTTCGATAGTACCAGCCATGACACATATGGGGGCAACATTCAACAGACGCTCCAAATGTAAACATGAGGAATTAATCACAAGGAAGAAACACATCTTAACAGTATTTACAGGTTAATGCTACACTTCATGTAGGCTCTCTAGATAAAGTGTACGCCAGAGCTTCAATAGTGCACCTAGACTCTTTTTGGATTCTCAACTGATTAAAACGTCAAGGGCTAAAACGATTGCTCGTTTTGGACTCTTTGTTAAAAAGTTATAGCAAGCTTTAAGTTAGCCTAACTAAGCAAAAAAGACTGGAAAAGGGACTTCACTGGCAATAATTTGCCCACTTGTGCCCAACATACTCAAAGAAAAACTGAAGCAAAATGATGCTAACAGTCTCAACTTTCTCTTCGTAAAGTATAACGCAAAGTAGATGTATTTTGTGATAAAGCCAAGCTAGCTGATTCCAATCATTAGCTTACAAAACAAAACCCCAAGTTTTAATAGTCAACTTTGGGTATTTTAGTGATAAATGTTAAATCTGTATCTGTGTTTTTAATCAAGAATTTCATTTTAATTTATTTAATTTTTATTGTTTTACTCACACACAAAAACAGTCTTGCTGTTTCCCTCCATTTTTCAGTCTTTGTGCTCGAGCTAGCCTAACCAGCCGCTAGCTACCTTTGCACTCAAGAGTTTGGAGCAAATAAAATGAATTCACTTCTCAAAATGTAAAAACCACTCTTTTAAGGGAAGACCTTAAGATAACTTCTCAACTCACCAGTTCACGACTACTTTCAAAAGTGCACAAAGCAATACAAATCTGTTAGCCATATTAGTTACTGAAAGTCCCATTTACCGATTTCTACAAGTCACTGTATAAAGAGGGGTACAACTTCTTAATAGCATGAACTGTACCACTTTCAGTGCTCTATTACAGATTTAAGCATTTCAATATAATCTTCATAATTTACAATATCATGATAAGGTGTGCACATTTAATGAATACGTGAGCAGTTTTACTGTGATTATTATTATCCGATTGCTTTCATATTAAGTTTAGTTGGCCATGTAACATTTAGTTTTCAGCTGAGAAAGATACTGTTGGAGTATATTAAGTTTACTAAGTTACAGAAAAAAAGCTTTATTTTCTCAGAGCCAGATCTACAGGAAAGGAGCTTGTTTGCTTAATGTAAGCAGAAAACGCAGGCCAACAAATTACTCCGTCTCCTGAGCAGGGGGAAGCTCGAACTTTGATCTAAAGATCCTCATCTTCTCTGCTTCAAATCTCAGACATCCACACACACACAGACGAACAAAACCACCACAAAGAATTGCACTGCTGACTCTCCACATGTCACAACCTCTCTCGCGTCCTTACAAATTGACATAACGTGCCACGAATTACACACAAGTACAGTTATAAAAATGAAGACAAGTAGGAGTACATATTAAATATCACTAGAGTTAAATGTAAGGTGCAGGATCGATTATAAATGCTGTATAACATTTTCTAACTATAGCAGGTGAGCTTACAGGATTTGGTTATTGGCAATGCCATAAACACGTATATGCTCAGAGACAAATCAGCATTTGGTTATTGCTGGGTCATACCAGAACCACTCGCTACATCTTGGCGGAAAACAATCAAAAAAAACAACAACCTGTTTTTCCTTATTGTGTGGTTTTCCAATCTACTTATGACCACTGCATGTGGGAAATTCTTCCTCCCATTTCGCAGAAGATGCTACAATCAATGCATTGTGCAGGCGCTGGAGAGATGTGTGTGTGTGGTGAGGGGGGATAATGAAACCAGAACAGGGTTGTGAAATTCATGAGGAGTGGTGGTGAGAACATGTCCTACTGGACTCTGAGGTTTTCTATTGTATTAACAGAGTAAAAAATAACCATTTCATATAGTGGAAGGTGTAGAAGGGTTTGTATGAGGCCTCCATGTGGCCTTCAGTCAGCACTCCCTCTCAGTTTAAACGTCACTGAGGTGTTTCAGTCTCCTTCTGTAGGAGTCCTCTTAAAAAGCTCTAAGAAAAACAAAAGTAACAAAAGTGCTTTAGATGCTACAGAGATTTGTTAGTTATTGGAGTTCATCCTACCAGCAGAGAACAGGGGGGGCGGTGGGGGTAAATGAGGGGTTGGAGGCAGGCCCCCCATGGAGTGCAGCAGGGGGAGAGACAGCTGGGTGCCATGGAGAGGGTGTTGACTGGCAGCAGCGGGTGTGGTCACAGACGTAGCAGGAAGCGCCGTGCCAAGCTGCACCTGACCAGAAGAGTCCACAGCAGGTGAGCCCAGAGGATGGTCGAGGCCCAGGGGGCTGTTGCCGTCTGTGACCATCGGGTTGCTGACACGGAAGCATTTCTCCCTGTGGGCTTTGAGCATGTTGGAGAAGCGGAAGCGTTGGCCGCACACCTCGCAGGGGTACGGTTTCTCTCCGGTGTGGGTGCGGCGGTGGCGCTTCATGTTGGGCCGGCTCGTGAAGCTTTTCCCGCAGATCTCACAGATGTACGGCTTTTCTCCTGCACAGATAGGGACAAAAATCACAGCATGGTATAAAATCAGTATCAGTGTTTCATTCGTTCATTCCATATCACATCATATCCGTTTTACAATCCAAAATTGGAAAACAGATAATGACTTATTTCATTTCTCGTTTTCAAATCAAAAATCGGAAAACAAATAACAACCTATTTTTTGATTTTTGGATTTTGTTTTGCAATTAAGTATAGAGTATGAGAGGATGGAATTATCATGGGTTTATTTTTGGTTTGTATAATTTTCGATGTGTTGTGACTTGGGAGTTGTTGACTTTTTTCTCAGGGAGGCCAGTCTTTAACCGCGCGAATCTTGAAACCTGTTCACAGAGATAGGGAAGGCGATATACAGAGAGTTACATATAAATAGACCACTATGGCCACACTAAAACAATATGCTGATGTTATTAAGCAGTTGTTCAAAGCTAATAAGACCCACACGGATATTGCAGGAGATGGGTGTCCGGAGATGCTCTGCAATGAGCGTCAGACGTTTCTGCATCCAACACAACATCAGGCGGAAATGTCATGTTACTGATGCCTCTTAAGTGTGACACGCTTCCCCTCTTTAAAAAGCCTGAACACGTCCACCATCCTTCACAAAAACATAAACTAATAATAACTATAAAACGTTAGCTATCATGCTGCTCGATTCACCCATCAGTGGAATCACCCGTTAGAGACTGACTGACCTTCCTGAGAATAAAAAGTCAAAAACTCCCAAGTCACAACACATCAAAAATGATTCAAACCAAAAACGAATAGAACAAAAATCCCATGATAATTCCATTCTCTTATATTCTATTTAATTTCAAAAGAAAATCAAAACAGTGAAAAATAGGCCCTTATTTCCGATTTTTTTATTTGGAAACAAGAAATGAAATGAGTCGAATGATACACTAATAAATCAGCAGTTGTCAGAAACTTAAAGCTCCTTTGAGGAGCTTTAGACTTGTGTTGTTTGTGCTGATTTTTCCTGTACATGTGTCACACTTTCAATTTAACTCAAGAAATCAAATTCTACTTTCCTTTTTATCCATAGAAAAAGTTTGAAAAAGCTCTTTTCTAAGTGTACTTTTAAAGGCTTAAACTCATGCTTATCATCACAAGCAGCTGAAATATTTAAACCAACTAAACAGAGAAAATCAATAATGCTTTGTTGGTGTTATTTACTTTGCTGCTTGCTTCACCAAAACAGAAGCACCACCATCAACTTTGGTCTTTTTGACATTAGACTAAAACTCCTCACAGGAGCTTTAAAATTTATAAAATCAATACTTTTGTTTTAGTGGTTCAAAATAAGAACAATATAAAAAGAGTCTGTTATAGTAACACTGAAGGGAACATGTTGCACTTCACTTTCCAGAATTTTTTTTAAATTTTCATAATACAGTTTTTTTCTAATTTTAATCATAAATTTGCCATTTCAGTATTAGACACTTGCAGGCAGCTGAGTTCTGCTTACAAAAAGGTTATTTAAACCCTTCTGCACGTTCTTCCAAGCACATAAAGGCAGATAGAAAAAAGCTTCCAAAGAGCAGAGTAATCAGCAGTTAAAAACTAAAAAAGTCCCTAAGGGTGGAGACCAAAACAGAACCAAAAAAAAGAATTACCACGAGACCTGAGTAAAGTATATATAAATAACTATAAATGCTAACAATGCTACATGTCTGCTTTATGTACAAACAGTCTATGAGTGCCTAATGTTCCACTACGTCAAACTCGAGGAGGTCTGTGGGTTTTCTAGTTACAAGTTGTCCTGTTGAGCAATGCATTTAAGGGAGGGCTTCCATTTTTGGGGTTACTGACAATGCACAATGATTGCCAGAGGGAGTAACTTGTAAAAACATGTGTAGCAATGCACCAAAAAGGCATTGGCAAAGAAGAAAAAGGAAAGACAACTTACAAGTGAATGTGGATGAGTTTTCACATTTCTGGCTTGAGAAATGTTTTGATTCTGGTAGCGAAATAACTGACATATTTTTAAAACCCGAAGGGTACGCTCAGAAATGTTCAAATAGTTACAAATTAAACAGTATTTGTTGACAGGAAAAGTTCACAGGTCATCTTTAAAAGTGATGATATGTTAATGTTTTATGTGTATTTGCTGCCCATGTTTGACAGAAAGTCTTTGACACGCTTTAAAACAGAGCAAACATTGTCTCACCAGTGTGTGTCTTCATGTGTTCGTCAAAGTACTGCTTCATGTTGAAGTCCTTTCCACACCACTGACACATGAACTGCTTGTGTCCGATGTGGATGCTCATGTGGGACCGCAGCTGGTATTTGTACTGGAAGCGCTCGCTGCAGTTCTGAAACGACAAACAGTCAGCGTTTTTACACACAGCCAAAATGATCATACATGGTGGTCAGTGAATTTTATTTTCTTCGTTCAAAGAGAAATTTATCCATTAGAGTAAAACAGCAGATGTGTTATTTTCTCTCATGTGGAATATCTGATTCGACTCGGCTGTGGGACTGTGTGTCTGTAAAACTCAATGTGACGGATATTCATAATATAATCAGCAAAAAGTACATCCAGTGAAATACAAACTGCTTTATGAGTGGGACACCTGTTCTGTTATGTAACATGAAATGTGAGAATGTTTTCACTTTCACAAGAATCCAAACTTGAGAACATTTCAGAGACTTACAGGAAAAAAAACGACCACTGACACCACCATGATATGTACATGGTTAATATGAGGTGAAGTTTGAAGCTATTGGGTAACTTGGCTCTGATCTTTTCTTGAAGCTAATCCAAAAACAACTGCAAAAAATAAAATACAATTATTTACAAATTCATTTTGGTCTTCACTCACATATTTCCACTCCACACAAAAGCTACAGCCGCATTCCAAAATAATTAGAGGTTCAAGCACAAAACTTAACATTAATGTCAAATCTCACTACATTCCATTGGAGATATGATAACTAAATTATAATGTTAAAATCTAAAAATATGGATGACGTGACATCTCCCAAAAGTGAAGACAAAAGATTGGAGCTCTCATCACTGACTGTCTGCAGTACCAATCCTAAACCAGACCACCTCCATGGGACACAAGTGTACTTTAAAATAGCTTATAGCTGAAGATAGCTTAAGCTTTTTACACTGATATGCGTTGTAATATTACTTTTTTAAAAGAGTTTAATTTTAACTTTTATTTGAGTTAATTTTTCCACACCTAAACTTTAAAGAAGACAACTCCAACAATCAAAAAACAAAACAAAATGGAAAATCTCCAAACCAAGGTGGCCGGTAGGTGTCAGCTGCTTTTTCAAAAGCAACAACGCAAATGCAGCAACACAGCAGATTTTAAGAGGTCAGTTTTCCCAATGGGTACAGAAAAGTTGTGAAAGTAAGTGAATGATTTTTTCCTCTTTTAACTTCAGAAATGATAAATATAGGTATAATGCTAATGTTATGACAAGACTAATTCATAGAGCTAGTAACAATGACATATTACTGGTAAATAAATATCCTTCACAATACAATAAATAAGTATTATGAAAGATATCACAAAGTGATACCCCTACAAAGTAACATTTATCACAGCCAAAGTTAAAAAAAAAAGGAAATCATTTACTTACTTTCACAACTTTTCTGTCGTTTGGGATATCTCATCTCTTTTAGCTTCTGCTGTGGCTGAACTTTTGTTGTTTTGTGCCTTTTGCATTTGTGTTATCGCTTTTGTATTCCTGTTATTGTTGTTTTGCAAATTGTCTGACCCCTACCAGCCACCGTACCACACAAATAAAAAAGAGCCAGAACATCATTGCCAGGTCTTGTAGGATTTAAAGTTTTAAAAACTGTCCTCAATCATAGATTTGTACTACATATTTACAAACTTACTGTAAAGCATATTTTCAGAGCATGTTAATAGCACGTTTCAGTGTTGAAGAGGCTCAGTGCAAACCACCACAAACACCTTCTATTCTAAAAAATGAAAATTCTATTATATCAACCTTGAAATGTGCAAACCTCCTTGCAATCTTAACAGTTTTTCTATACTTATGTATTTGTTTTAAATGTGGGTAATGGTTCGCTAAGGTGGAAAGAGCCAATTCAGGCAGAACAAACCTTGGTTCTAAATTTGAAAGGTGCAAGCACCTGTCACTGGGTGGTGTTTTGGCAACACTTTTGTATAGTGAGATCGAATTATGTCATTTTTATTTAACATGCATTATCTTAACTTATCTTATCTTACAAACTGAAGCCACATTCAGTTGGAGAAATGACTGGTTTTATCACCAGTGGACCTCCTGGTATGAATGAAACTCCTTCATACGGTTGGGAACACTGGAGAGCAGTAGGAGTGTATAGAAGGAGCTCAAACCTCACACTTGAAGGGTTTCTCTCCCGAGTGCTGCAGAGAGTGAACCTTCAGGGACATGCTTCGCTTGAACGACTTCCCGCACGTCTCACAGGTGAACGGCATGTCCTTCGTATGGGCTGAACACACACATACACACAAACACAGCACAAGAAAACAGTATTTAACATTGATCTATTCATCATAAAGTTAAATTAGGAGGACAAATAGGTGAAAAACTGCCCTAAAATGACTCTTAAGTGAGATCATTTGGAGGCTTATAGCATATTTTGATGCTAAAGACAATGAATGTATATCTTCAAAAATGATAAACAGCCCTCATTGACTTTTAGTACTTCATGCATCCCTCCATCAACTGCTAAAACAAAGAGTGAGGTAAGCCTGCCTTGGAGTCTTATCACCAAAAAGGTGGAAGAGGAAAGTAACACCCAAAACAAATCCCGCTCAACAATCAGAGAGATGTAGAAAAGGAAGCCCAATCTAACAAACAGGATCACGGCAGCCAATCAGGATCCTGTAATTCACCGCCACTCACCGACCATGTGCTTCCTGACGTGAGCCATGGTGTAAAACTTCTTCTCACAGATCTCACAGGAGAACTTCTTCTCAGCGTAGCCATGGACGATCTTGTTGTGCTCGTGTAGAGACCACAGCTTTTTGAAGGCCTTTCCACATGTGACACACTTTGGAGGGGGAAAAAAAAAAACGGAAGGCAAAACCGAGTTATTACAGGAGCTATTTGGAGATGAGATATTAAGAAGACCATCAGAAACAGCTTTTGCAAACACAATCCAGGTGTGTGAGCTTACACAGATACTTGAGCATGCACTGTAGCAAAAAAAAGCAATTAGAGTCAGTAGATTAAAGCAGCAAATGATCTTCAGAAGCACAGCAGGAGTCCGGCTGCTCGCTGTGGAGGGGGGAAAAGTAGGGGGACTGTGACAGGGAATTATAAGTTTGCTGTATTTGGACGTGATTACTCAGTGTTTGAGTGCTCACATGATTGAAGCTGTGTAGATACTAATACAGTCATTCAAATTCAGCCCAAAGCAGAGTAGAAGTAGTCAAAAGAAGTATTTAAAAACTAGTTTGATGTTTTTCATACCTGGATGCTCTTCTCACAGTCGGTCTGTTGGTGCAGCAGCAGTTCGCTCTCCAGCAGGAAGCGTTTCCCACAGTTGTTGCAGATCTGCATCCTGTTGTGTGTGACGTTCATGTGTTTCTCCAGGTACCAGCGGTTGTTAAACACCCGAGGACACTTCTTACACGCAAAATGTTGCTTCTCTTCCAGCCTCACTTTCTGACCCAGCCCCTCAGAATCCAGCGCCCTCTTCCCAGCCTGCCGCTGGTTGGCTAACGTGGCCTCCGTGAGCGTCTGTCGCATGGATGCCGTAGTAGCCGCCATGGCGAAAGCTCTGGTGCCTCGGCGAGGCCGATCCAACATGGCAGCCTGCTCCAACCCTGGAATGTTTAGAGTGTTCTCCTCCTCTTCCTCATCGTCCTCCTCGTCATCCTCTTCACTACTTTGCCCAAGTAGGTCCCCCCTCTTCAGCTCATCATCATCATCCTCATCTCCAACAGTGTCATCATTCTCAGCCTCATTCTCCTCATCATCCTGTGAATCTCTCTGGTTGTCATGGCAATGACCATATATGGTGGCTGTCTCCGTGGTAGTGACTGACTTTCCCTCTGATCCCTTAGACACATTCAGGGTCTGGTTGTTTAAGTTGACTTCAACGATGATCTGGTCTCTGTTGAAGGATGTGTGACCATCTGCTGTTTTTGACTCTTCTCCATTACTTTCTACTTTGCACAAAGATGCTGCAGCGCTTGCCCCGCCCCCTGACCCCTCCTCCTTCTGATAATACTGCTTCTGCTGGGCTGACTTCCCAGCCTCCTCCACCCTTACAGAAAACGGACTTCCACCATCCCTTTTGTACACCCTCCCAAGCTCTGACTCCTGTTTGATCTCTGAGTACAGCTGACTGGAGGGCATCGCTGGGTCACTACCACCAAGCCCCTCACGATTGGCCATATCAGGGCAGGTGCTCCTCAGTGAGTGGCTGCTTATGAGGTCACGACAGGAGGCTGCGATGTCGCTCATCTGGAGGAGGGTTGCGGCGTTGAGCACGTCACGAACAGTGCGGCTGCTCACCAGCAGCTTTGAGGTGTAGATGAAGTTGAGGATTTGCTGCAGACCCTGTGAGGTCAGAGCATCAAGCGACAGGTCCACCCGCCGCAGCTGTTTGCTCTGGGCGAAAAGGGAGTGGAAGAAAGGGCTGTAGGCCGCCAGCACGCCCTTGTGAGCTGGGAAGGTGCTGTGCTGACGCACCAGAACGATGTCGACGTCACACAGGTCGGGCTGGAAGAGGCGCTGCTCGTTCAGCCTGTCCATCAAACAGGTGAAGTGCAGAGCCACATCCTCCACCAGGGAGAACTCAGCAGTGGGGAAGTCTGTGGTCTTCTCCACTATGAGCTGGAGACACAGAGAAAGAGACAAGAAAATTACAGGGATGTAGAGGATTTTCTGACAATACAGAAGCACGATTTATACAAGTTCTGGCCAGGTACTGAGTTAGAGCTATACAGCAAAGTAATTACATAAGTCTTAGACAAAATGTAAGCTTTACTATATCTGTAGCCATGTGAATTTAAAGCCTATCCAGGGGGAAACTGTTTAACAGATGAAGGCCAAATTATCATCTTTTTTTGCCAGATGTAGCTTTTTATTTTTCCCTTATGGATGAAACAGACTCTCATTAAGTCACTGACAACCAGAATTATGTTTCTATAACAGGATGGGCTGGGAGACGGTCTGGCAGAGATTGTTCGCCATTATCAGGCTTGTAAACCAGTGTAGTGATTAAATGGCCCCTGCAAGTGGCAGCAGTGCTCTCTTTGGATGAGGAATTAGCAGGGTTGGGAGAAAAAAAATCAAAAATCAGTATGTTGGGATTTTTTGTTTAACAAAATCAAAATTGGGGTTCTTTGTCAAAATTTTTTTTTTTTTTTCCAAATTCACATTCTTCATTTCAGTCTTTGTTTTCAACTGTTTCCGAAAAAAAATCCACTTTTCTCCACAGATGGTGAAATGTTTCTCACGTGTTGTGCACTGTATGGGAAAATATGGCTCCTTATATAGTCTGTAGGCATTATCATCATCAGTTCACTTTTTCACATGGTCTGGTGTTAAAAAAAAACAAACCAAAAATCAAAAATAACAAATCCAATCGGTATCCCAGAAATTGTAATAGAACCAAATCTCGAGAATAGCATAGCGTCCCAGCCCTAGAAATTAGTATAACTTATGAGAAGAAGAAAAAAGATAACAGACTATGATGAAATGTTGCAATACCGACATGTTCAGGCAGCTCACACATGAACAGAATATGTATCCTGATCATTCTAAGTGCTAAAAAACTAATTACAGCTCATTTTCGTTTTTTTTTCTTTTTTCTTTTCAGTTAATAACAGGTGTTTTTAGTGAAAACAGCTTACATTCCACTAAAGAGCGAAAAAAGGTAGAAACAAACTTTTTCTTCCAGGGGGTCGACTTATTTTCTTCTAGCAGCTTCTGTGTTGAAAGATTGCTCAAATGCTCCAAAATTACTGACAGCATCAACCTCTCTGCTCTGAAAACAGCTGGCAGCCAATGAGTTAAAGAGGGGATATTATGCCAGGATAGAGGAGACCTTCACAAAATCCTTACGAAAGTTGCTGAAATGATGAGGTCGTCACATGATGATCTCCAAACTAGTTTAAGACATGTTGGAAATGCGGGCCTCAAACACCAAGGTCTGTCTGTAGCTTTGTTCCCAACAGTGCTCCAGAGAGTTGACCAATCCGAGGAAAGGGGGTTTTTAGAAGTTGGGAGCCTTAAAGGGACAGCAGCTAAAACACCAGTGTAAGATAAACAGGGATGTTTTTTAACTGTAAACCATGCAAAGGTGCTTTAGGTGGTACCAGGGGCTCAGGAGAAAGCCTGAAAAAAAGCATGGTACCCCCTCCTTAAATGCATCCTAATGTTGCTGTTAGCAGTATATTGTTTTCTTAAGTGTTCTGCACAAAGTCACTGCCTGTATGCACGCTGCACGGCGTGAGTCAAAAGGTGTAACACTCAGCTCTCTGTGCAAGGTTCTCGACTTCCCAAGGTGGGTTTATTTTAGCACAGGAAGGGCAGGGTTTCGATCCAGACGGGATGTGAGTGGGGACAGAGCAAGCAGAGCAAACACACACACACACACACACACACACACACACACACACACACACACACACACACACACACACACACACACACACACACACACACACACACACACGTGCACGGACGCACTCACACACATATGTGATGTGCAACCATGCACAAAAAACACAAACACACACACACTCACACACCAACAACAAACACAAACACAGTGTCTGGTCTCTGCAAGGACTGGCTGGTTGGTCGGAGCATTGGTATTCAGTGCCATCTCCATCCCATTAGCCGGCTCTCTCTGCACACCCACTCGCTACAGCGTCCCAGAGGAACGCGGAATTATGCACAAGACAAAACACGTCGGGAGAAGTAATTAGGCAAACTGTGCCGAATAAATACTAACTAACCCTCTAAACAATTAATGGAATTTATCATTCCAGGCATCTCTGTGAGGCAGAATAGGACAAGTATTGATATGAGCCTTGTTTTGTTGAACATGTTGTTAAAGATGATGTAGCTGTGAGCCATAATTACATCTCTACTCCTCTTAATTTTGCAGAACAAGAAATATTTCTCTTACAGGAAGTAAAAGGACAAGGGCGAGACACCACATTAGTCATTTATAAGTACAATAACCATTGTGGCATTTATGTAAAGCTCTAAATGAATATAAATCAAAGCATTGTTCTTTACATTGAAAAATACTTCATTACCTCCTCTTTTTAGATTGATAGAAATGACTTTTCATTGTTAAGGCTGGAAAATGGATTTGCATTGAGGCCTCACCTTGAAAATGTGACTGTTTGAAGAATTCAATTATGGACTGTTAGATTTATTCATAGTTTTGAGCTGCTAAATTGGACTCCGAGCCAGAGAGGAGTGGAGATCGGGTTATCTCTCCTCCATGCGAGGCTACAGACATCGCCCAAGGGCAAAATGCTGCAGCCTTAATCAGATCAAGTGTAAGTTGCAGACTGGAAGTTATGCTGCTTTAGTGATAACGATCGGCTTCTTTTTCTGGGATTCAAATAGGACGGCGCAGACGGAGATTAGATTCTGCTGGAAAAATATCTATGGACTCAAAACATCGACGGCTTAGGGTCAAAACAGAGAAAGTATAAAAGCTTTAACAGGTCGAAGGGGAAGGATTCACCCGATACTTCTGATGAGAGTCAGAAATGATTTCCTGGCAGAGGATAACTCATTGAAGCCAATATAAGAGTACAGGCCCTCTCTGCTGAATATAAACTCATGTTTCTGCCTCACACATCAGAGCACTAAGGTTTATGGTTTTACCAAACCTCCCAAACACATTGCTGTAACAGTTGAAAGCCAAATAAACAGTTTTTCTTCATTTTCATGCAGGTTTTCTAAACGGTGCTAAGGATAAACTTTAGTCGGCCTACAGCTGTTGCTCTACCTGCCTTTGCTTTAAATGTGTGAGCATGAAAGAGAGGGGAGGTGTGCTCTCCCACCTCAAGCTTTGGCATTCCACATGGGCATGTGGAAGGGGTGGGAGGCTTCCAGTACAGAGATATACAGCCAGATATATGTCTTTTGACAGGAGTGGTCCTGACTGTAGACTGTAAATAGAATGGATGTCATCTTGTTCAGCTCAAAGTGAGGCCACCACAAAAACTGCACCCCCTGGTGGTGGTATAGGTCAAATACCCTGTCTCCTCCATTCATATGAATGGGGCTTTGGTCAAACTTCAAACAATAAATACACCTTATGGAGAAGTTTCTCACATCCTTATGCTGTGGTGATATGAAGTTACTATAGGGGTGCACTGTGTTCAAGTTCTTTATTTCTGAAAGATTTCTTTTTCAGTAGTTATTATATGTTAAAAAAGGGTTTAACGTCACTTTTCACGTTGATCAATAGCTGGTGTTCTTTCCTAGTTCTTCTCCGGCAGCATCGATCGTCGGCCAACTGGCCGTTCTGGTATTCTCCAGAACGTCAAGATGACCAGTCCGCCCCTGACGTCATTAATTTAAAAGAAAAAAAAAAAAAAACGCCCCTACCACTGGCCTGTTAGGATCTGATTAAGACCGGCCTTTCGGGAAAAGTCCTAAATTTCCTGATGGACAGCCCGCCCCTGCTTCAAATCCCCCAACAACACCGTCTTGCACTGTCCCCCGTTCGAGCAGTGTGATTGACAGGCCACTCTGCCACAGCCTGATCCGCCCCCTCCCTCTTATTTTGCGGCCACGGCCCACCGGGCAAATCCCCGGTATCCCCGTACGCCAGTCCGCCCTTGGTCCTCCTGACTAAAAATTAGTCTGTTTTCCAAAAAGCTCCCAAAATACTTCAACTTTCTCAAAAAACAACAAGGTAACAAATCAGCTCTTTTGCAAAATGTCCATTTCAGTCACCAACAGTGGAAACATTGTTATACAAGACCATTTAAAGCCCATTAATGTTTTGAAGCGTAGATTTTGTCTTAGTGCCATTAAACCACTTAAGCTGTATCTGAAGCTCCTTGAGGTCAGTCACCAATCTGGAGACACTGGCTTCTCTTGACTTTAGGTCAGCCTAAAGCGATAAAGAGGTGGAGTAAAGGTAGGTTTTTAGCTTCCTCTGTAACAGCAATAGTGGGTTCACCAGGCTGTTACTTAGATCATGTCCTTAAGTATGAAAACCTTGCAAGTTTATTTTCTTCTAAACTTATGAAATGCAAAAAAATATTTATCCCTGTACATGTTATCATTCCTTGTAGGATAAAAACTGGTTGCTCAAAATATTTACTTCTATTCAAGTTTTTAGAATTGTGTGTATGTTTGCTTGGGGCTTTTGGAGCCATCAAGTGGACACACGTGTAACTGCAGCTTAAAACACTTCCACTTTTTCCTCCATATTTTAACACTGAAGCATACAAATGGTGGGTACAGGCTGGCCAGGAGAAATGGTGAAAATCCAACAGTACCATCACCTTGTATATGCGGGTTTGCAGTAAAATCAAGGTATCCACATTTGAAGGTTTGAATAAAATCTGGCCACATACTTAAATATGTACACTGTAGCTTTAGCCCTGTTTATTATCACATCACAACACAACAAACACATATATAATACCTTTTAAAGGGTAGTACAGAAGCTAACGTGCTAGCTAGCTAGATGCCTACTAGCTGCCTAAAACTGTTTGAAAAAAATAAAGTTTTTGTTGCTAACTCACAATAATGTTGTTAGCCAGATAGCTTAGATAGCTACAGCAGCTGCCTTACAACAGCTTTTCAGTAAAGTAACTCTTTAACAAAGGTTCATAAATGCTGGCTGTGTTCTCCACTTACATATTCATATGCCAAGCACTCATTACTTCCCCATGAAATCACTCGTCATTACAAACCAGATACTAAACAGTACTGTCAGAAATAAGCTACTTAATTCTCTGAGTGGCTTTGATTGAACCAGTGTTAGGTTTGCCAACAAAAAGAAACTGTGTGTAATACTGCTCCTAGAAAAATTAATTAAAAGTTTTTAGTGCTCAAAATGTTCAACTGCTCAGACATAAGTATGTTTCTACAGCCAAATCATTCAGATGCTAATGTTCCGAAAGTCGATTTGCAAACAGCTGAATAATAGAGAGGACTTAATCACTGAATGGTTCTATTATTTTCATCTAAACAGATGCTTTAAAACCATTAAATCAAATTGCAAGTCATTGTAGTTACCCTGCGGCTGATGCATTTGTCACAATATGCAATGGAGACAAAGCCATCTTGTCATGTTTCATCACAAACTGTGGCAAAACAAATGGAGTACTTGCATTTAAGGACTAAAACCAACTCATTCCAGCTTTGTGTGTCATTATCTCCCTCTCTCCCTCCCTTTTCTCGCTGCTTCCCTTCATAGGAAATGTCAGGGAGCGAGCTTGTTTGCTGTCATTAGAGGGAACGCCACCTTTAACCAGCCTCTCAGTCAGTTTTCTCTCAATACATTATTCATATCCAGCCTGACCTGTGACAAACACGCAGCGGGGGATTACTGACGCACCAAACAAGCGGTGTCATTTAAACCAGCTTCAATCAAAGCCCTGTACACCCTTTCCACACTCATCTGAGGGGATCCTCTGGCATCATCAATGCCTGAGAAAGACTGTTTCACAAGACAACTATTGAGATAAGTGTTAGTGCACGATTCAACTGTTGCTGTCTCTTCAATGGGTGCTAAAAGAAACGGTATGTCATTGGAGAGAACACTCTTCCCAGTAGATGCTTTAGACTTTTGATGACATGTCATGATCATTATCAGCACAAGAAGTTTCTCCAATCCCCACAGTATCACAGACATGCCGTTTCAATGAACGCCTCAGCACTTTCAAAATTTTGGAAAGAAATTGGCCTAAATGTGGAGTTGTGACCCTGAAATATGAACTCACATCATGTTATTGTCTTCCTTTTATGCACTAAAAGTGAGAAGCATAAATATTTGATCATGTTGAATGGCTGTTGATGCAGGTTGCAAACTGTAGGCCTGTAATTTCATGACTGATCAGTAACCGAGAATCCAGGTAGTTATTGGCCAAATTTTGGCTGAGATGTTTTAAACCACCATATTTCATGACCAACTGGACAATGTAAGAAAAACACAATTTGATTAATATAAAAAACGGATGGCACAAGAGCTCGATCTATGGTGAAGCCAAAACATCAAGGGCTCCCTTTTGTGTCTGAGTGCAGTATAGTGCACAAAATCTGCTTCCTCCATTATAACAGACTATAGGATAGGGGGTCAAACTAGAAAACTTGTGTATACTTGGCAGCTGTAGTGTGTTTTTTTTATTTTTTTTACGTCTTCAGTGGAGCGGATGGTGAAGATGGAGAAGTTAACACTAACACAAGAGTTATTCAGTGTTTCACACAAATCAACATGAGAATCTGTCAGCTTCTTCTGCCCACGTCTTGGCATTAAAGCTAGTCACCAATATTAGCTCCAAAAGAGGGAATAGGTTGGCTTCACTTTTTTACGCTGGGGGAGAAAGGGGTGAACCATTCATTGTCACCATTCATAGGCAACAAAGGCTAAAATTAGCATTTGACCCCTTTCCTTTTTGTTAAAACTACAGTGAAACAACACCCAGAAAATACATGTAAAGAGTAAATAGTGCTGCAAAAGTCATTTCATAAGTTTTTATCAGTTGTTAAATGGTTTTTCAAAATAGATAAATATATAAATTGGAGTTTGTGTGCCTTTTCTTGAAGAAGACAGGACAGTGGATGGAGCAGGAAACAGGAAAGAGGAAAGAGGAAACAGGAAAAAGGTTGAAGGTTAGCCAAACCCCTAGGCCATACAAGCACCCCTAGTCTGTATTTTTGTTTAATGGCCCTTAATGACGATGGGGTAACATCCGGTTAAGATAAATAAAGCCTATGCAGACAAGCTTAAAGTTGCAGTTCTACAAGAGTCCGCTTTCAGCTGGCTGCAGAAAGACTGGACACCACATACACAGCAAGCCAAAAAATAAAAAAAAAACCCAGACTTCCAGAGCATTAAAAAACACATTTACAACTGCTATCTTGGTCAGGCAACTCTGTTCAAGATGTTTTAATACATTTAAAATAAAATAAATAAAATAAAGCCTGGTTAATTAAACAGTTTGGGTCTGAATTGCAAATTTCCCTATCCACACATACTGTATGGGCCGGGAGGTTATTTTCTTTTCTTAGCGGCTTAGAACATTTTAACATCACAAGTTTGTCAAATCAGAGGCGGAGCTCATGTCTGGCGCCCTATAACTGTTCGTCAAGAGACTAAAGCTCGCCTCTTTTTCAATATGACTGATGATTGGCTTGGTTACTCTGTTCAGGAACAGACAGCTGATGTTGCAGAGACTACGTCCATATTTGATACAGAATATGATTATGAAATTATCAAAATTATGCAAATTCCTAGCTAACTCTATGCAATCATTCCAGCTGACAACTAACAGGGCAAGGAACAATATTTGGTAACTTCTCCACAAACTACAAAATAATAATTATAATAAAAAAAAACCTTTATAAAAAGTCTTGCTATGCCCTTCAATGACACTCAAGGGTTAAATTTTTTGACTTTAAAGTATTTCAGTGAGAATTTTAAAGGGCCACTAAGTCAAATCCTAGAAGAGACTAGTTTTTAGCTTACAAGACATAATTCAACCTAAGCGAGAGTTTACTGAAAATCCGACTCTGTGAATAAGGTGAATTGAACCCAAGGTCTTTTTTAGCAGCTTTAAGCTACTTTCTATTAATTTAATAGGTTGATAACACTTTTTTAACGTGGATCAAGTAAAGGAAATATATATGTGTATTTTTTTTTACATTCAAAATCTGAATAATTGGTTTGCTGCTTGCTGTACCTCAAATTGACTAACATAGAGGGTCAAACATGACATACGATATCTGGCTTTCTAAGTTTTTTAGGGGTTAAGTAAAGCATGCATCAGACACCAAGGCAGAAAATCAAACTATGGCATCTTGTTGCTCTATGCAGTGATTATTGCATATATGATCATTGATTGTGCCAAACTATAAAATCTGATGACGCTGTGATGGATTACAGGGAAGTATGACTACTGCTGGGATTACAGCTAATTAATAAATCAATACTAGTGATAACTTCAAAAGGATTCTGTGAGTTACTAATTCACAGAATCCTTTTTTGCTCCAGATTTACCAAGTAGTACTAGGTAAATCTTCATCCAGCTAGACAACGTCTGGGTCAGTGTGGTCTGCTCTTGGCAGACAGCTGAGTCCTGGACCTGAGCCAGACAGAGCCGAGTCTGGGAATGAAATCTCTCTTTCTAATTTGACTTTCACTGGTGAGAATGTCCTTTCTCTCCCACACCTTTGCCTGAATAGATTTACATCTCTGTAAAGTCTGAGTCTGCGTTACTACAAAGCAGTGACGTGCCTTAACCTTCACAGAGTTTCTATTTAATAAGTTGTCCTGTCACTGCTACACTATATGAGGCAAAACAGCAAAACCAGTAAGGCCACAAGTTAGGGCTATATGTGTGATTCTTAGACCTCAATCAAAGCACAACTGAACAGTGTCTGTAATGTTTGTTATTTTTAGTGTTTCATCTTAAAACAAATAAAGGTGAAGGTTTTTTCATTTGTTCCTTGTTGTTTTTCGCCCACACAAACAGCATCTACCTTGACCGACCGTCTTGTTTGCTTGCTGGACAGAGAACAGACTGAACCATTAGCGGGGGCCAGTGTCAGAGCACAGCGTCGAGCCATGGACACATCAACAGTGCGAGGGAGGGCTGGTTGTATTCAGGCAGGAGGGAGTCCCAGGAGGAGAGCGCTGCGGGGGTTCAAGCTTTCTCTGTCTGCCTGCAGACTGCTCAGACTGAACTCAGTGTCCTCACACATTCATTTCAATGTCTTTTGAAGCTGTAATGGGTTTGATGTGAGATATATACAAAAGTAGCATCCACTCAGAACTGTCTAATGTTGTAATACGTACAGTCAGTTAAGAGTTTGAGATCAAGAGACTCCTCAGAGGAGACTGTCTAATGTTCTGTGTGCTGCATACAATGCTCAGGGTGTTACAATGACAGAGATACACTATCGCATGCATTGCTGGATAAACCTTTATCACAGCCACAGTGATTAATTTGTGGCACTTTGGGAAGCCCCTTAACCAGCAGGCCAGAAGGTCTTAGATTTGAACTGAGCCTTTTAAACTCCATGAGGTTTTTCAGATCTCAGTACTACAGTGCAACTATAGTCCTTTTGAATGACACCTCATTTGACCAACTGGGCCGATCTATGGCAGGGGTGGCCAACCTGTGGCTCGCGAGCCACATGTGGCTCTTTGCCTGTCGGTGTGCGGCCCTTCGATCCACTCATAAAACTGATATATTGTTGCAAATGTTGGGACCAGTATTGGTCAATACTTGGGTGATGAGATTGATACTTAAGTTTCAGTTTCTTTTCTCTACATGTGCTCCTCTCAGCCGTTCATGTGCTCGTAGATAGATAGATAGATAGATAGATAGATAGATAGATAGATAGTTAGATAGATAGATAGATAGATAGATAGATAGATAGATAGATAGATAGATAGATAGATAGATAGATAGATAGATAGATAGATGGACTTACACACACAATAATTCCCGCTTTGAAAATTGCATAAAAATTTATTTTCATTTTATGTCGTTTTGTTAATGTGTGAGAGGAAGTGCATTTGCAAGACCATGTTTTTTGTGACTCTTCGTAGTATCACTGTAATTTTTGTGGCTCTTGGTCCCTGACTCGTTGGCCACCCCTGATCTATGGTCTCTCCAGAGCCAATAATACCCAGACTTCAGTAACTTCAGTACAGATAGTCATGGAGTCCAACACGGTACAGTTCATGATCCTATTTTGTAATCATTTATGTTTCCCATTAGTTGTATATCTATCTATCTATCTATCTATCTATCTATCTATCTATCTATCTATCTATCTATCTATCTATCTATCTATCTATCTATCTATCTATCTATCTATCTATCAAATCTTTGAATAAATATTTCTACCAATGTGTTGATGTCTTAAATTACAAGCCTGGTAAGAAGTGAGGTAATTTATGATTACCAGGTTGAAATGAGAAATATAACCCTGATAGTTTTCTATTACCCCACTATAACAGATGCCCCCAAAATTTCCTGCCTAAGAACCCTCAAACAACTAACGACCTGCTCTCCCTAAAGTTTTTTTTTTAATATTTCACATTTCTCTCCTATCAAATTATCTGTTTTTGCTGCTGACTGTTACCTGTGAAGGTATATAAATGTACCTCGTGTGGTTACCAAAAACGATGATTAAGAAACTATCTGCCTTTGACTCTTCCTCTTCGACATCATTCCATCTCTAATATCCTTCACATCTCTTGTGACTGTAGCTGAACACAAGGGTACAGACGTGATGGCAGATGATGAAGATTTTGCAGGAAATTCAAAAACATCAGTTTTATCTGTTGATTTGTCTTTTATGGGCGTTTAATGGGTAAAAAGTAATTATCAACTGATGTATCAGTCAAAATTAATCCAAATGTCAAACAGCTCATGTACCACTTTTCTGGGAAACAATCATCAGTAACAAAAAGAGATCATCCAATAATCCACAGCTATGAAGCTCATGAGTCTATGCCACAGTCGCCCAGCAGGGGGGCAGGGGTTCAGGGTATCTGCCACTTCAGCCCACCATAAAGAGCACACTCAGCAGTCCTCTGCACAGCGCTGTGTCATGCTGAGGGGTCTGGCATAGGGTGCGGCGTGACTGACACCCAGAGGAAGGAGAGTGGGCACCGTGTCAGGCCTCATCTCGGTCACTTGCAAGGAGACAGTAGGAGACCAGGCCCCCCATCTACACACACAGATCCCTGAGTCATCATCAGAGCAGAGGAGAGCAATGCATGACAGAATACAAAGTCTCCACAAAGAGAGCGCCCAGTCACAGCGCTAAGTCAGGCCCAACTGTAACATCAGGGCGCTGAATCGTGGCAGGAAATAGATCAGTTTCACATAAACACGACCAAATGGCATGGGACAAGGGCATGTCATCTCTAGCGGAGTCCAATCAGACAGCCATTAAAAAGTCATCAGGGTAATGACTGACACTGTGTCCTCTGTGTGCTCACCAGACCTTCTCTGCAGCTGCGCCAAATGACAGGGAGTTCTAGTCCCCGGGAAGCCGAGCCAGAGGAGTGAATGCTGAATCTCGCAGTGTGAATTTTGGCACTGCTTATCCTATGGGTGTTATCTGGTCTCAGGAACAGGCTGGGCAATACTGGCATGGATGGACAACAGTGTGCCAAGTTGTGTCCCTGCTTTAGCCACGAATGGTCACGGGTGGATTACTGAACAAACCTACAGGGTACGAAACCAGGGAACCAAGATCTGTGGCAAGCCCTGGGCTGGATCCTCGGTTTAAAAGAGTGACTGTTGACAGATTTTTTGGGTGATACAAAGTGATAGAATTGACATCAGGAAGAAAACACTATAAAGAAACCATAACAAAAGTTAAAGCTTTGAGGTAGTGATTCTCAACCAAGGGTACATGTATGCAAGCACATTGCAGGGGGTACGTGGAAACATTTGATATTTTATTTCCAACTTGGAAGTACTAAGATAAGCAAAATGGTACATGTGCTACTAGTTTTCCCAGGGAGACAATAACCTGTGGCACAGCTGCACCAATTACAAAACAGATGCTTACCTGCAGCCAGGCTAATATGAAAGACAAGCAAGCTCAAGTGTCTCATTAAAACTCAGATGAGTAATTAAAAAAAAAGAAAAAACTGCTATGATGAGTTTTTATATTATTTTGTTCAGTGTTTAGTTTCTGATTTTTAAAGTTTAAATGTCTGTTTAAAGGAATGAGGGGGTACTGATGGCACAATACAAAAAGGTTGGAAACCGCTGCTTTGAGCTACAACATTTCGGGTTTTTCTCTCAGTTCGGCCATAAATGAAAAGGCAACTTAGTGTCCACAAAACAGGGAATGTACTGATTTAAATAAAAGACATAAAAGAAAAAGGGAGAATTACAAGTAAGTGAGTTCAACAAACCAAGTTTTTAGTTTTAAAAGGTTCAAATTTGATTCATTACTTCAGTCAAGTTTCAAAAATGCTGATTTTATTATTTTAATCAGCAATTATTTGAACTTTTTTTTAAATCTGTTTATCGGTAAAAGAGATACTTCACACCTTCAGAATCACGAGACAGAAAATAAACGAGTAGAAGAGAGCTGCTGAGCAACTTCAAAGAAACACAACACAATCAAAAATAGACCCAAAAATTAACGCTTAACTACAAGAGACATGGTATAACTTTCCATGAAAGACTTAACGTCTTCAGCGAGACAAAATCAAACAACAACAACAACAACAAAATAATGCAAATAAGAGCAGATTTTCAAAGAGACAAGAATGGAAAACTGATAAAACTGGAAATAATTACAAGTGGGTGAAAATACTGATAGAAACATCTTTCAGGGCCCCAAAAGGTAACAGGAAAATAGATAAACATCGACACAAAATAAAGCAGAATGATAGGAGAGTCTCAAAACGACCACAAAGATCCAAGATGAAAAACATAAACATAACAACCACAAAAGTTGTGAAATGACAAACTAAACTGACACAGCCAAAAAAATAAGAGCAAAACTTGCAAGCGATACAAAACCAGTATATTGTTGACTTTCGGGGGGCTGTTTATGAGTCTGCGCCTGAAGGCCCACTATCTCATAATCCATCCATTCTTGTGGCTCCTGTGTAAGATTTTTCCTCTGTCTGCAGTCTGTACCCTCTCCCCTCCCCACCTCTCCAAATCCAATCAGCACAGAGACCCAGCACTGACCTTGAGGTAGTAAAGCACATACAGTAGCAGAAGCAAAAGCACATCCACCTACACGTCTGCAGCCCTGGATGCCTGTGCACGCACACCTGCATCATAATCATGCATTTGTGCCCACGTCAGGAAACTGAATATAACAAAATTTGACATTTGTGATGACACTGCTGACGTGGCAAAGAGATGAAAAAAAGGATCTGTCTGCAGCTGGACTCACATTATCCTGTAATCAGACATGTTGCTCCAAAGATGAAGAAGGCTGGTAACAGCCAAAGTAACCATGTCTCACTTTATAAAAGCCCTGCGGTGATCATTACAGTACTAAGATAAAAAATGCTAATAAAAATCAATGGTGAGTGGCTAAAGGGGGAGTCACAGGGCAGACGGCAGCACACTGGCTGCTGAGGTCAGAGACAGCACGGTCACCTCATGAAAGAGCAGTTTAATACTCAGTGGGAGGGCCGTGTTCAACAGATTATCATAGTGTTGAGACTGACGGTTATACATGTGATTATCTTATCATGTAAGTAAATGGGGGATGTGGACACGGGAGAATCAACACTCAAAATATGAAACTATTTGTAAACTGTCTACATTTTTTTCTCCAAGAAATTCATACCTCTTAATAAGATCATCTTTAAAAATAATAATCAAAAGAAACCATAAATAATGTCTGGTTTCAGCTTCTCTAATTTCTCTTTATTTCATCGTAAATTATTATTTAGGACCACTGTTCAGACAATTGAAGACACCTGAGGGTTTGACATGACTCTCAAAGTGAGAAAAAGGCTCATCTCATTTTATTTAGATGGAAAGATTAAAAATAAAAAAGCCCTTTTACTAGTTTGGATCTGTTTTTTTATGATCTTACATTTTTTGATCTTTGCAACCAAATTGTTATAAAGAAACTGAAAAACCATGGCAATAGCAAAAAAATTGGTAATTTACACATTTCCACCAATTATTCAGATGTTCATACAGCTGCCTGAATCTCATATCCAACAGCCTTCTTTTAGCTCTGTATTTGGTCTACACCACCCACCACAAAGAAAATATCCTGCTTTTCAGCAACTAATTGCTTAGTTGTGTTTATCAGCTAGTTGCTAATCTTTTCTGTTTGCACTTGAGTGTGGTTTCTGATGGCTGTAAACACAATCTTCATTAGCTGCACACGTAAACCAAAACAGTGAGACTGTTAACCTGCTACAGCTAGCTAAAACTGCTAAACACTGCTGGGTTGTGGGGAGTTCAGAGTCTGATAAACTAAAGGTAAATCTTTCACTGTGCAGGTAATCAGTCGACTAATGTGTAGCCCTGACAGCACAGATTATAAGCTTATAGGAGATCACACTTATACATATATACATAAAAAAACAGACTATGGGTTTACAAAAGATACTTTAGCATTGCTGTCATGATTAGACAAATTGTAAACTGAATAAAAATAATTACTGGGTGATACCAGGATTATAGACAGACCCAGTAATCAGCTGGGCTAATTAATAAAACCAATTGATGGTATTTGTACACATGGGAAACGCCTGCGGACACTGCACGTCAGTGCTCCTGCTGGGCAATGTTACTTTCCCCTAAAAGATGACACTTTTCACCCATCCTTGATAACATAATATCAAATCCTAAACTGTTTCCACACAATATTTGATATATATTGTATTATAATATATAAAATACTATACATTCTGGAATTTGATCAAAGTCCTTGTCCTTTTTGTCGACTCTTTTCTTATCTTTGTAGCTATCTTTGAGTTTGGAGTCTGTGAGTATTTTTTAATATCTCATTTGTTGGCTGCTCATGTTTTTACCAGTTTTGTTCCTGTGTTTGTCAAGGAAGCCTGTGTGCAACCATGGTCACATTAATTACACACAAGATCAGCTATTAGCAGCCCGTAGCATGTTGATGCTAACCAATACTTGGCCTGATGCTCCCCACAAGATGAGGAGAAGAAGGCGATCATGACATGATGAATGTTCTAAGTCAGAGGGAGAAAGGGAGGGACGAGGGTTCTCTTCTTGAGCTAAAGAAACGTTTATGTGTCGAGTAAGCAAGTCATTATGCAAACCAGAATCCTGACAGGGTGAGCAGACACCTGATATGAAGCAGAGGAGGCTTATCTCACCATGAAGTGATGCATTCAGTAGCTCTGCCAGGACAGGATCCAGTTGAAATATCTTCCGTGGTGTTGTGTAGCCAACCAATTCTGAATGTTTTTTGTTTCCCCTCGGTGTCGACAGACAGAGGTGAAATGTGCCAGGACTCCTCCAGGTGGACTGATTTGATATGACACGTGTGATCAAGTTGTTCCGGGTGCTGCTGTTTCTATTGAGAGCTTATTATTGCTGTTAAGGGGATCAATCGGGATCAAGTCTTTAACACATTTGAGAGATTATAAAGAAAGCTTAGTAATACATGTGGACAAATCAGCATTTAAAGAGCAGCTGTAAGTTACTGATGAATAAGTGCAAGAGAAGAGTCCAACAGCTCCATATGACTCAGCTTATATACTAAAAACAGCCTCAACACATAAGAAGTAAATTAGATTTTAGGTAAAGTGTAGATCAGGAGAGAGTAATATGTTGCAAAAAGCAAATCCTAAATTACTTGAAAAGATGCCTCCAGTTATTCACTCCTCTTTTCCACTACTTTAGCTAATTATTTTATTCCCCTCAGCCTATTAAAACATTTCGCTTTCTTAACCACAGCAGGCACTGCTGGCTGCAATTAATAAAGACAATATTATCAGCACCAGTGCTGCTCTAATCCCAGACATCCAATCTCCCCTCCACACTGTAGGCTTTTTCCCCTGTCTTAATCTCAGTTTTGGACTTGCCCCTGCATTGCCCTCGCAGAGCTCCACCAGCTTCCACCATTAGATTTAAATACATTTCCATCTATATGTAAATGCAACCACAGGTGACAAGCCAATCTACAACTGATACGCGTTTACCGGAGCATGAAATTGGGATGCACAAACAAAAATAAGGATGAGAACAGCATGAGCAGTATCTCAGTGACATACAGTACATTAAAATTTGACAGCGTGAGCAGGGCTGCATCAGCTAAACGAGCTCTGAAGTTATTTTGCCAGGTTGTTCTTTGACAAAAACTGGACAACAGTGTGTTTTATCAGGGGGCTAAAACTGGGGACCAAAGACTATGTTAAATAACAGGCGACATGACAGCTCAAAGGAGTGAAGCCAAAATATTCAGTGCTTCTCCTGGCTGCAGAATTGGTCATAAAACCCACATTTTTTTTTGTAACAGACGTGAGTCAAACATGCCTAGTCACTTTGACGGTGGATCTCATTATGCTAATTAACGTCTGAAAGTTGCTTTTGGTGCTTTAAAATAGAATATCACACCAATACTGA
Source organism: Halichoeres trimaculatus (assembly GCF_033239565.1). Classification (NCBI taxonomy): domain Eukaryota; kingdom Metazoa; phylum Chordata; class Actinopteri; order Labriformes; family Labridae; genus Halichoeres; species Halichoeres trimaculatus. The sequence goes on from NW_027437196.1 coordinate 12,955,772, forward strand.
TAGCTATGTTGACAACTTCAAAAGTGTAAGATGCCAGCATGTTTTTTTTTTGTATATGTTACCATAGACTGTAAAAAAAATGGACGTCCGCTTGCTCGGCTCTAAGTGAGGTCGGCACAAAAACTGCTCCCCCTGGTGGCTGGCTGCAGTACAGGTTAAAAAATCTGTCTTTCCAGCCATTCCAGATGGGCTGTGGTCAAACTTTAAAAAACTAATACAGCTCGTAGAAATTTTTCTCACATCCAATTGTTGTGGTGATTTGAAGATTTTATTTGGCTGTCTTGTATTCAAGTCCTTTTTTTTCTGAAAAGTTTCGTTTTCATTAGTTCTACAAGATTAAAAACAAGGCTTTACTTAACATTTAACGATGATTGACAGCTGCCGTTCTCCTGTATTTTTTTCGGGGACTGTAAAATATGTCGGGAGGTAAAGTCAAGAAGTGATTAGACTCTCGAAAGAAAAAAAATATATTTTTGTCACCAAGCTCCACTCAGATTCTCCCAGAATCCCTCATCGTCTCTACTGCGCAGACTCTGGCTGCACAACTGCTACAATGGCTGCACCTGTGACGGGGGTATTTTGGCTTCAAAACCGTACAATGATGAATGGCGGAGCCACACTGTCCACTTTGTATACAGTCTATGATGTATACATGTGGCTCAAGAAGTAGCATTGAAAGAAGACCAACCAGCAGCCGTCTGAAGCTAAGATGACTCTGACAAGCATCGGGATAATCAAAGCTGCTGCCTGAAGGTGGGTGTAAAGGGAGGGAAGCAGGAGGAGGGGGGGTCAGCGATGAGGTTAGAGCGTCCGCACTGAAGCCCTGCCAGGAAGTCTGTGCCTGGGCCAATGAGCGGGCTGAGGAAGCGCTGAGTCAGGAAGCTCGGCCAAGAGAGAGGCCCGTGGTGCTGGCATCTCCTCCTCACACACACGTTACAACGCATCACACACCACCGCTCTGCTGGAGTCATAACACACTGTTCCCAGGCGGACGCTATACAACACATGTGCACAACGCAGGGTGCACACACTCGCCCACATTCACCAGTTAACGCAGGCATCGGACGCCAAATACCTGTGGCTCAATAAAGTGTGCAGGGTTGTGCAAACAGATAAATTTGGTCTGCAAACAACAGAGTCAAGTCAGAGAAAAAGCAAAATGAGGAGGCTGAATCTGATATTTTTGAATACATGACACAAAGAGTAAGAGATAAACCTTTGAGGTAATCTATCAGAGACTGAGAGATATTCAGATGTGCAGTGGCAAGCAGGTGCAGACAAACCCGAGGGCTTTTACTCCAGATGAAGCTGTGATATCTTTATTATCCCTTTCATAGCATGACACATTGAGAGGAGGCTAACACAAGACTCTACAGAGCTGCTTATCAGGGGGATCTCTCTGCTGTGCCAATACTCTTTCTGTGTGTTCGCGGTGTGTGTGTGTGTGTGTGTGTGTGTGTGTGTGTGTGTGTGTGTGTGTGTGTGTGTGTGTGTGAGTGTGTTTAGGGAGGCGGCTGATATGTTTGATGAGAAGGTCAGAGAGGACAGAGAGGAAAAAGAGGTAGAGGAGGAGCATTGGCTTTGTAACGCTGCAACCAGTCAATTTAAGGCAAAGAAATGAAAAAATAAAAAAAATCAACTTAAAGATTTAGTACGTAATTTTCAGGAGTGTGTGAAGATGTCAAAATTGCTGCTACTCGCACAAATAGATGACTGTAAATGTAGATAAACATGATACAAAACACCTGGTTTGCCTTGCTTATCATCAAAACTTTCTCTGACAGTGTCACAGGAATGGTCAATAGAGCTGTCAATCAAGGATTCTAACTCCTTTTAAAATCATAGAATAAAAAACTTCTTTAAAACAAAAAACTCATCAGCATGACAGGAACTTTTATCCCAGAAATTATATCAAAGTTCAGTTCATCTGATGTGTATTTTGATTTTCATGTATCATCCATGTCCTATCTATTAAAACAGAGTAGGCGAACTTTACGACCTATGCTGCTGCCAGCCAGTAGAGGGAGCAGCAGATATTTTGGCTTCACTTTCTAGAAGTTGATGTGCTGTGTATCTCTTTTAATCATATATGGTTCTATATGTGGTTTCGTTTTGTGTATTTATGACTATAGTTTGTCATATGTTGCTAGCTTGTTTCAGGAATTCTGAAAATGTTAGCTTAAAGACTTAAAGGGAGGTTTGATTTCAGACCATTTCTTGGCTTAAGGCAGTGATTAAGTGGGATATGAACACACTTTCCGTCAAACAGGAAGCAGAAAACCTTGCATATTGTTGATTTTGATATATACGTATATTTTTTCCCAGTCAAATAGACCAATGTTTGCTATGTTCCAGTCTTTTTCCAGTTCTAACGCTAGGTGAAGCTAACTAGTTGCTAGCTCTATGTGCAATTGAAAGAATGTTATCAGTGTTCTTGTAAAACTTCTACATTACATTAGCATATTTCCTTAAATGTTGAAATATCACACTAGAAAACCAAAATGCTCAAGCAGGAAAGTGTATTTATGGCAGACATCTGTTTTTTTAAGTAAAATTTACTGAATTGAGAATAAAAAGGCAAAGGTTATAATCTATAAAACCCAAACATAAATCTGTGTGAGTTTGACCGAATGAAACAAATATATTTGCGTTGACTATCAGATCAAGTGTCCCCACTCTCCTGCTTGGCAAATCTCTAAAAACAGCATGAAAACTCATTCTGATCTGCTTTACAGCTCCTCTTAAGTCCCTCTCTCCCTCTCTGGCCTAAATTCTGCTAAATGCTATAAGAACACTCCAGACAGAGCCCCTTAAAAAACTCTTAATATCTTTAAATGTCTGACAATGAAAGGCTAATAGAAATCCTCATATTAAGCTGTACAAGAAGGGAAAAGCTGTTTGGCCTCTTTGATAATAGAGTTCAAAGTTATTTTTAAAGAAGTGCCACAGGGGTTGAATCAGGGTAAGAGAGTGAAAGACAGTGAGCCAGCTGCTGAAAAAATAAAACATAGAAACGTGGATAAATTCCAAAGAGTGAAAACAGACCAACATTTGTGAAACAAACTTGTGCCTTTTTAACCACGAGGAACAAAAGGAGCCTTACATAAGACGGCTGAGTTTGACCTTGCTCTCTGCAGCCTTGTCCACTGTTCTTAATCTCAGGGGCATAAATTAGCAGCACCTACAGTACAGTCTGAGTTTCCAAGGAGAGCCGCCTCCCACCAGGGGCCAAAGATGTCTGCTGGAGTTTGTTGCCGGGGCTTGAGAATGGCTGCACTTGTCACAAGGACTAAAGACAAGTTTCCTCGCTCAGCACCCAGAGACAGTGAAGCCTCAAAGTCAAGGGTGGGCAGGAATGCCCTGAATAGGCAGTTACGTAAAACTCACAGCACCCTGAGAGGAGAGCGAAGGAGCTGCTCAGGACCTGACAAAGCTCTCTGAAATTAAGCAGCGTCAGGGGGTACAAAGGGTGCAGTTTGTTCTCTTAATGGAACTGATACATGTCCCTGCTAAATTAAGGAAATAAAAACAATCATCTAACGACACCATGGTTATAGAGCTAAGCAAAACCAAAGCCTTAAATAATTACCCTGAAGTGTGACCTCCAAGTGTTGTCTCTTTGTAGTCGCTCTGCGTTGTTTGTTAATATGTTGCCTAATTTTGCATCTTTAAATTATTTTTGTTTTCATTTATGACAGTTTTGCAAAATTCCATAGTCATTTTGAGTACAGTATGAATGGGTCTTTGTCGTCAATTTGAAGCTCTCAGCTGTTTTTGTGTATGATATAAGTGTACATATCTTTCACTTATTTTCAGTATCTTTGTAGTTTTTGTGGTCTTTATGTCTTAGTTATTGTTCTGCTAACTTTTGATGCTTTATGATGCTCTGTAAAATGTCTTTGATCTGTGTGTCCTTGTTTTTCTTCTCTTTGAAGAATTTTACACTGATTTCTAATTTGCGTTGTCTCTTTTGTAGTTTTTAAATTACTCAAACATAAAGCTATGTCAGCAGCTGTTGCTCAGTGCTAGCGTATGCCATCTCTCAACCAGAAGGTTGACAGTTTAACCCCAGCTGAAGTGCCCTTGGGCAAGACACTGAACCCGCAAACGCTGTCAGTAGATGTGTATGGATGGGATTAGTTGATGTTTCCTTGCTGTAGCCTCTGCTGAATGTTTGAATGTGACGTGGAGAGTGAAACACTTTGAGTTGTAAGAAACAGAGAAGTGCTACACCGCTTCTCCAGTGTGTAATAATAAAAACTCAAACAGTCTTTAAAGTTTCAATCTACCTCTTTTAGTAACTATGACTTGAGTTATGCAGAGTTTTGTTGATGTATAAATCAATAATCTATCTCTTTGTTGTTTTTCTGCACTGTTTTTTGGGGTGACAAGTTTGCATGTCTTTGTAGCTGTTTTTCCATGAACTTTTTCTTTTTCATCTTTTTGAAGTTAATTTAGAAGTAATTTTATTTTTTCTGTCTCTTAGGTTTTTTTTTTTTTTTTACATTCCTTTGAAACCCTTTGTGGTTAAATTTACTTGTTATATGATTTATTTGTTGAATTAGTTACTCCTGAGAAGATGTCAACATGCTGCTTTTTAATTTGTTATTACTGAAACATCTATTTTGGTAATTTTGCTTTTGTAGCTTGTTTATTGTTGTCATTTAGTATCTTTTGCCATTTAATATTGTTGTTGCTTTGTATCTCTTTCTATTTATTTGCGTCTTTTAGTGGATGTTACATTTACTTTTAACACAGATATGAATAATGACATCATACAAACACTAAAGTCAGATGGCTTTCCGACCCTTCAGGCCACTCGGCCTTCATCTGATAGGACCGCTCAGTAATCCATCCATGAATGTGGAGTTTACAGGATATAAGGTGGGGCTATTGATAACAACAAAATTAGCAGGGGCTAATCCGCTTTTCCTGTCAACAAAGTAATTGCAGAAATTATCTGGGGCATGTTTACCAAAACAGACAGGAGATACAGAACCTCTAATCACCAGCACAATGCAATCACCAAACACACTTTGCACTTTCCCGCAGCTCACTCTCAAAATAAGAAGAAAAAAAAATAAAAGAGGAACAAAAAGACACCAATACCAAAACCTCCCTCTCCCTCCCTGCTCCCACCAGAAGCCACCCAATGAGCACCAGGGCTAACCCCGCTGACCTGACCCAGATATTAACCCAAGCCTCCAGATGTGAACGCGCGCTGGGATTACTCCACCGCTGCATCAGGCTCCACATGCTTTCCTAATGAGGCATCCTAAAATGACCCTGGAGACAGAGCGGACTGTCTGCCTCCCTATCTGCCTCCATTCCCATAACTCTCTGTCTCTGCGCAGAATCATCTACATATCACAGTAACATCCTGGATTCTGGTTAAAAATGCAAGTTAATCCCAGTCACAGAGGGATGTCAGAGAGTGAAAGTGTGTCAGAGATTTGCCAAAACAGACAGTAGAAAAAAACACACACACATTATTATAAAGATTATGCAACAAAACTGAGCTTTGACTGTCATAAAGGGCACCAGGAGGCTTCCATACAGCACATGATGCTTATTTCTCAAACAGACATCTTTATGTGAGTGTCACCTGCAACAAAGTGAAGTTATAAAGACAAAGAGTGATGTCTTCTTCTGTGCATGAATGTCAAAGCCTTACAAACTTGTCCTGCCCTGTCTGCCTGTCTGTCGTTTCGGTTTCACCCATCCTGTCTACATTTGCACCCGTCTCGACCTGAGCCTTTATGCAGAAGCGCCCTGATATGAAAGAATTTAACTCCTTCTCTGCATCAATGTAGCTATTGTAGCCATTGCATTCTTTCAGCAGCTTCAATTTCCAACTTGTGCCATGTCGGCAAGTTACAAACTTCACCGCCAAACATACCGAGCACTGAATACAAAGTGACAGCCAGTGGTCCCGGCACATAATGAAGCAAAAGTGTGGTAAGTTTGATCGGCCTGCTAAGTAGCTCAAATTTGCAAGAGATCAAACAGGGACAAAAAAATAAACAAAAATGCAGCGGTCCTGTGTAGCCTACCATTTTGATCCAGCGTTTCGAGGCTCAAAGGAGTCCCAGAATAACTCCTTTCGCACCAGTTTTCCCTTCGCCATGAAAAAGACCGTTGATTTGTCACATTTCCTCACTATTTGCCTTATCCTCAGTCTTTCCCCCCCGTGCTGCTGTAGCATTCAGACAGACAAAAATGCAGAGGCTGCTTTTGCAGGAGGAATTGGTGATTGGAGCTCGGGGATCATATGGGCTTTTTGTCAGACGCTTTTAAAGGGACACGGTACTCTTTTTAACGTGGAGTTGCGAGACAAGCGCATTTCTTTGTACTGTACTTGTTTTTTTTTCTTTCTAAGGAGGGGGGCCTGGGCAGGAGGTCTGGGAAGGACATGCAGACATATGGCGCAAATGCTCGTTGCGCTTCCTCCGGCTGTGCGCGCCTGCAATCGTGTGACGTCACGCGGGCAGACAGATGCAGAGGTCAGGAAGTTCGGTCAATTCCCCGTTTTTCACAGGTCGTTTCAACTTCACTTTGACGATACAGGTGATAAATACTGTCCTAAATGAGACTTCTATAATAGCACGACTGAATTATGCAGACTTACACGTATCAGATTTAATGTGCACATGTTATTTTAATCCAAGCTAAAAAAAAACAAAAAAAAAACAAACAAACATAAAAAAAACATTATTTCAAAGCCATCTTACATTGCAAAGCAAATAATAACAAAAAAATTGTTTCAGTTCATTAAGGAACAAACTGATGTCTGAGAACAAAAAAATAACAAAATAACAAAAGAAAATAATATTTAAAAAATATTTGTTTACTTACTTGTATTAAGACATCATTCTAATTTCACGAAACTTAACAAGAAAACTTTTCTTACCCTACTTCTGGATTTACTCTGAACAAGTAATCCAGCATTGTTAATGTCTTTTGATATCCTGAAATAAGAGTTTTCTGGACTTGACAGGTGAATGTGGCTCATTTAAAACCCCTGGGAGCTAGGGATGGGTACCTTTCACATTTGAAACGATACGGTACCGATGCCCGGTACCTGGCAATCGTTACCGGTACTTAACGGTACCAAGTTTCGGTACTTTTTTGTGTTTATGTCGTAGAAAATATCATTTTTTAAAATAATGAAATATAAAAAAAATTCAATTCCACAAATGTATTCTTTAATACATAACCTTGCAAAGCTGTATTCATGTCCGGCATGGAAAGTCATCTACTCTCCCACTCCATCACAGTCACAAGGATGCATTTAGGTACCTAAACATGGTACCTTTTGGTTTTACATGAATCGATACCCGGTACTTTTGACAGAATTCGGTCGGTACCCATCCCTACTGGGAGCACCAGCGCTTCCATTTTGCAAGTGTCCGGTAAACTACCGTAACTCCCCCACCATTTGGGCCAGTGGAATTCAAACTGTTTTTCAAAGAAGAAAATACAAGCTTCACTGTGATATCCAAGTCGACAGAAATACAAAGTGGTCCTTATGCAACAAAGTTTGAATCACAGAAAATAACTGATGCAAGCTGTTCTCATGACTGTAAATATTTGACAATTTGGACCAACAAAAAAGCTAGCATTTCCTGAGAAAAGAGAAGATGAGATTTCCGTGCATGACGTTTGAATGTCTCAAGGCCAAAAATAAATAAATAAATAAACTAAAAAAAAATCCTAGTCATCTGTTATATACTTGGGTGTTGAAGGGTTAAGTGTAATAACATGTTTTTCTTAACTAAAAATAAGACAACAACATTTGCCTTGATGTAATTTTTTGCAGTGCAGCTTTGATAGCAAAAATGTCAGTGGTTCCAATGGAGGAGAAACAGTTAAACCTTGTTTTTTGGAGGAACTTTATCATGGTTTTGCTGCTGCTTTTGCCCAAATATATTTTTTTTGGTTGTTTTTAAGTTGTCTTTCAAAAGAACTGCAACTGCTACAACATAACAATCATTACAAAAGGAAGCAAATGGACACATCCTCTAATGGCAAAACTCAAAAAGACTGTTTTTTTGTGGTTATATTTAGGAGAAGTTAGAATCATCTTATATAAATTTCTTTCTGATCTAATATGTGTTTCCATTATGAAACAGTTTTCCTTTGTTACACATTAAACCCCTTTACCTGGTCTGTAACTCAGCCTTGTCTTGAGCCCCCCTGAGGGAGCCTCAGACCCCGCTGCCATTGCTCACTCCTGAGCCGACGGTACAGAGAAGTCAATACACTCATAACAAGGTGGGAGTAAAAAATGATCACAATCTGGAGCAGGTCCCATTCATCACCGCGTGTCCAGAAGTCAGCCGAGCAGACAACAGCAGTGTGGATCAAAGCACACACCCTGGACTGAGAAAAAGGCTTACACAGAGGGGGTTTTACAATGAGTTTCTTTCATTCAAACTATAGATGAAGGCATGAAAGAGAATATTTTGTCTAACTATAGTAATGAGAAAAAAAAGTGTACACTTTCACCTTGAGTTGAATTTGGGAAAGAAACAGATCTTTTTTCTTTAAAAGTGACTGTCACCTGATGTTTTTTTTTTTTTTTTTTTTTTTTTAACGTAAGAGCTTATTTTATTTGGGTGAATCATTTGAACCTGTTGGTCTCTGTTAAACACTATAACCTCAGTGCCAATGCTGGTACACTGCAGAAAAAGACACAGATCAGTTGGAACAAACTTTAAGACCTAACATAGCATTATTTGTAAATCCACTAAACCAGTACATGACTGAGTGAGCTAGAAATACAAAAAGGTGTATTTTAAGGTTTTTGAGGCACACATTGCCACCACGTCTCCCTTTTGTGCAGTGATATCCTTTTCTTAACTCCACTTGATTTGTCTACCAAAGAGGAAGATCCATCTCATATGAATAAATTACATTAGAGTACAAAGATTTTTACCTCTTTTACATAAGCTCCCCTCACTCATGTGTGCAGCTATGGTTTATTCTGCAACATAAAAATGCTGTTTGTCATTTACCTTCCTCTACATGGTGACATGATGGAGTATTCTTCATCCAGGTTTGACTTCTCCCATCCATACAAAACAGCTCTGAACAGTGTCAGTACATTGCTGCCTCCACTTCTGCATTTGCAGATAACAAACAGGTGCTGTAGCTTTCAATAGGATCTCAGTCTTATAGACATATTGGTTTTCCTGCAAGCAGCCTAAAGAGCGGTCCTATAGGGAGGAAGCAGAAGATGACACACCAGCACAGCTTAGATAGAGGAGACTACAGAAAAAATTAGCTCAGTGCAACCGTAAAATGATTAAAAACAGCAAATACAAGTTTCTTGTTCCAGGAGAGTCTCAATAAATGTCACTGACAAAAACCATTTATGATTTTGTTTTTTTTTGCTTAAGAAATCTAAATGAGAGACATTACTTTTAAATGACCGATACAAATAATCAGAAAGCCTGACGTGTCCTCAGTTGTTGCACATCCCAAATGTAAACACTAGATGGCGACATTGTCAAGGGAAAAAAAAGTCTCCATCTGAGGCAAAACCATCAAAGATCACCAACCAGAAGTTTCATAAGTGCTGGTATTTATTAGATGTAAACATTCATAATCGTTTGAACAAAATCAAAAGCAGATGCGCGTCAACATTTATGCTACAGCACTTAGAACACAAACAGCTCTTTTTGTTCTGTTCAATACTCTTCTCACTTTAAGGCAAAACTTACAAAATACCTACAAGCAGTTTCAGTCCTCAGAGCTGGGAAATTTACAGTTTTTTTCTTTCAGTGTATAAAACAAAAGTAAGAAAGTATTACACAAATATACAGTATTTCGACTTTGTACAGCTTATACAGTTTGTAACAAACAAATTTTTTGACTCTTGTGCCTCCAGGTGTCTGAAGTTCTGCCTTCCTGTAAGGCTGTCAGGTTTACATTACATTTTATAGCATTCATTTCTCAAGCAATTGCATGTCAGAGATTTTTTTTTTTCTCGTTAGGGGATAACAATTCTGTTAAAGATTTTAATTGTGAATCAGTTATGTAAGTAGCAGTCACTGTTGTGTGTTTTTCCGTGTGCAGACACAGTGATTTTGTTCCCTCTCATTCTGAAGATCAGCTGTAACGGCTGCTGCAGCTGTGACTCCTGTGCCTGGAAGAACTGCGACTGGAGGAGCGGTACGACCTGTAAAAAACACAGCAGTCACAATGACATATTCAACTTTTTTTGACCTGAATGACAGAGAATTTTAAGGCTTTCTTAAGCTGTGTTTCACAAATACAGCCTGCACTGCCCTCTACTGGTCTAGTAGTATACTGCAAAACCTGTTTTTTTTTCCTCTCCATATGTCATTGGTCTGATTTGCATAATGCTCAGTTCACTTAAGTCTGGTGGAAATATAGACAATAGTTGACCTATGGCTAAGTCCCGCACTCAAGCGCAATGAGCCAATCACAGTGCAGTTTAGCCATTTCCATACACTTGGACGTTCTCTGCCTGGAAGTCTACTGAAATGGCTTGCAGAAAGTCAGTTTTCATTTGGTTGAATGAGGTTCCTCTGAGATTTTAAGTTTAAAAAATGGTCAAACAGTGTTCATGGGGTACATGCAACTTTGACACAAAGTATCTTAAGAGGCTGGGCGATGGGGTGTATATCTTTAAAATCTTTAACATTAGCTAAAGCTAGCTTAATGTTAGCTCCTAGCTGTGTTGTTCATCATGAATAGCTGTTGAACAAAGGGCCTTTGTTAAACTAACATTGACTTCTGGAGCTAAGCTTCATTAGCTTATCTGTAATAGAAGAGATAACAAAGATTTGCAAATGATATGCTGAGTGATTCAGTGTGAATACTGTGGCCCCAAACCAAAACAGAGACACTCTTGGTAAAGACGGTAAAATTTTTTATTTTTCTCATATTCTGGGCCAAAAGCCTAACTTGGGTGGTGATGGTGATAGCAACAAGATGAGCTTCATCACATTTACACTGAGACCTTTGGCTTGTAACTGAAGCTTTTTATTGACCTCCTCAACAATACAGTAACAAGTAAATCCCTCCAATGTGTAGTTTAGACCCTTTTAGTGACTTTTAAATCACATGTAATCTTTCTGTTTTCAAAAACCATCAACGGCCTCCTGAAAAATGTCTTCTAATGTGACACCTGAGTTTCTCACCGGGATCTGCGATCTGAGCTCCTGTAGCTCTCACTCCGTCTGCGGCCCCGTCTTCTGCTCACGCTCCTACTGCGGCTGGAATAACTGTCGTAGGAGTCTGACCTGTGTTGCCAAACAGCCAGGTGAAAATGAAACATTACTTCAGAAATAACATGTTTTAAGCTATGAAAAGGTTTAACCCCATCAGAAGCACAGTACTGATAAAAATAAAGACCCCTCACTGTATATCGTGTCCTTTTTACCAGTGTAATCAATCTGTGTGCTGCACTGTGAGGAAAACTGATCAGTTATTTCTGCAGTCACAATAATGAATGACTGAACACAGGATTGATGTCTTCTGAGGCTGCAACCAATAATTTCAACCACTGCAAAATCTGCTGATTCATCAGTGACTGATTTATCTCTTTATCTATTCTCTCTGAAGATGATGAATGAGACCCAAAGTGAAGTTTAACAGCTTCTCTGAGGCGTTCACTCTCTTTAACAAGTAAAAAAAGGGAAGAACCGCTCAATTTGATGGAATAGTTAATTAATAACAGGGCATGTTGTCTGTTTCAGAGTCACACCTTGATCTCCGTCTGCGATTATACGACCGACTTCTGGAATGACTTCTGCTGTAGGTCCGACTAAAAGAAGAAAAAAAACAGAGGGATTTTAAGACTGAATATGACACAAAAAGCACAACAATGGAACCTTAAAAACCTGGAAGTTTCTCTTCTGAAGTCACTTTTCATACTTCTCCTCTGGGGTGTGTTAGAGGCTGCAGTAAATCCTTAAATCAGAGCGTTGGGGCTTACCTGTAACTCCGATATGTGCTGCTACGAGAGTGCGAGCGTCCTCTTCGGCCTCTCCTTCGACTCCTGCTGCGGCTCCTGAAAAGACAATGCTGTGTTATAAATGACTAAAGCTAGAACTAATGCTTCATCAGTCTTCTCACAGACCACAGGAGCGTTCACTCCTTGTGCTCTCTGTCTCACCTGGATGAGTAGCTGGAGCTGCGAGACCGACTCCTGCTCCGGCTGTAAGAGCGGGACCAGCCCCTGGAGTGGGACCGCTGGCTGGACACAGAGCGGGACTTCTTTGTAGTCTTCGAGGACCTGGTGCGGGACTTCCCTGTTGTCTTCCCTGCTGAGGGAGACCGCTCGTCGCTGGAGCTCTCCTGGTTCCTCGGGCGCTGGTTGAGTCGCGCTGTCTTGCGGACCTCATCGAACAGAGATCCTGGTCTGACTCTGCTTTTGCTCTTTATCTCCATCCTCACACCTTCAGCCTTGGTCTCTTGAAGCTGGTTGTTTCTCGTTGCGACAGGCTGAATGTTTATGTTCTGCAGAGAGGACATTCCTTTCAGAGGCCTCCATTTAAAGTTAATGACGGCTTTAGAGGAGGGATCTTCTTCCTGTGGCATTGTGGTCGAAGGCTGATCCTGGCTATGAGGTAAAGCTGTGTCTACAAACTTTGAGGTAGATTTTGAGGCTAATTCAGAATTAATATACTGATCCTGTGCAAGTGGAGGTTCTTCAATTTCAACATCATGCTCTGGGGTGCAAATGTCCATATCCTCTGCAGCCTCCTGTTCCTTAACGCTGGGTAAATTTGCACCGTTCCTGTTAGACTGAACGTAACTGTCATGTTTTAGATTTCTGTTAATGCTTTCTTTTGCTCTTTGTTGCCCTCTTTCTTCTTTTCGAATCAGATTCTCATTCAGACTGGCAACACTTTGGTTTTTATTCACCCTGTCTTTTATGACTGGACTTGGACTGTGTTTCTCACGTCTGGATTCATCCTCCTCCTCCTCCTCTCCAAACTCCAGAGGCGGCTGCCAGTGGAAAGTCTCTTTGAGCTTCTGATGTTTCCTCTTGGATCTCTTCCCTTTCTCTTTACCGTGATGTGATCCACTTTTGTTGTCGCTTCTTCTCTTGTGTTTGTGTTTACGTTTGGACTTCTTCTTGCTTTTGTGCCTCTCCGGCTCCCTCTCAGGACTCTTTCCCTCGGTTGCCTTTGACGTTTTCCTGGAGGTCTCATGCTCTGATTCAGAGCTCGCCTCACCCTCCTCTTTTTCAGAAATGGCAGACGTCTTGGTGGTTATGTTCTCACAGTCGCTTTCGGAGTTCCACCCGGTGAGAGAAGACAACTTCTTCTCTGGACATTCGCTTGACTGAGCTGTCCGTTTCTGCTTCCTGGTCTGCGTCACTTGATCGCTGTCACTGTCCCACTCAGACCTGCTGTTGAAGCTTTCTGCTGGGACTGAGCTGTAATGTTTCATCTCTGGATCCTGAGAGACGCTTTTCTCTCTCGTTTTCTCCACAGAGACACTTCTCCTGATATCAGCGCTCTGCTCACATCCTGCCTTGTTCTGTGACTGAACATCTTGACTACCGGCAAGTGTAATGTACTGATCTAAATTTTTTATCCTCCTCAGAGAGCTGTAGTACTCTTTCCACTCCTTGTCCAGTGAGTTTTTCTTGTTTCTATCAGTTTTATGGGAGTTTTCTGAGCCTGATCTGCTGTAGGATGATGACCTGGACCTGGATCTTGACCTGGACACAGACCTGCTGTAACTTCTGCTCCTGGAACGACTGCAAGACTTACTCCTGGAGGATCTGCTACGTGAGCGCCCTTCAGGTTTATGTATTCTACTGCTTTCAGACTCACCTGTAGCAGTCTGAACTTTATCCTCCGCGCTGTCAGCCTCTTGAGCAGAGGAAATATTACCAGGAGCTGCTTTAGCTTTAATTTCCTGGATATGGATGTATGACGGCTTCCACGGCTTCTGACCAGGCTTCCAGCGTGAGGGTGGAGGACTATCGCTCAGCGGGATCACCGGGACACTTTCAGGAGCAGACACAGTGGGGGGTCTGGGGCCTGATGGGACTTTACCATCTGTGTGCTTCTCTGCCATGTGGATCGGGACGTCTGCTTTAAGCCTCCTTGCTTTCCGTTTCCTTGAGGATCTGGATGAACTCCTCTTCCTGGATCGAGATCTTGATCTAGACCTTGACCGTGATTGAGAGTACGACTGAGATCTGGATCTAGATAGAGACCGGCTTCTGGATCTGGAGAGGCTTCTCGATCTGGAATAAGACCTTGTTCTTCCTCTTGATCTAGATCGACTGGATGTGTAGGATCTTGTGTAGGATCGGGAGTCTCTAACGGACATGACCGACGCCCGTCGTCTCTGCGATGATGACCGACGCTGATTTAAAGAGGAGCGGGATGGAGATCGGGATCTTCTGGACTTTCTCTCTGAGGATGCAGACCTCTCTCCCTCTGACAGATACGTCTCTGAGGGTTTGATCTTAGTGTTCTTCTTCTTGCTGTGTTTCCGTTTTTTGGCTCTCTTCTTGCGCTTGGCTTTCTTTTTTTCTTTCTTCTGTTTGTGATGAAGGCTGGACCGCTCTGAGCTGTGGTCTGAGGACTGTTCTGCAGAGCGGGACCATGCGGAGTCACTTCTGTTGTCCCATCTGCGGCAAAAATGATCAGTGTGTTAGTTCAGATGATGCATGAAGCTAAAAACATGTTTTCTGTTTGCTGTGAGCAACTTTTTGGCTGGTGTTGAATCTTTTTTGTTTTGTATTTTCAGACACACACAAAAAAAACACATCCTCACTCTCTAAACAACCACTCATATAACTCAGAAACTTTTCCATGAAAAATGTAAACAAAAGCCCCATTTCCATCAAGTGGTTCAGTTCGGTTTTTCTCAGTACGGCACGCATTTTGTGGCGTTTCCACTGACTAATCCCCAGATCCTCGAATAACTTAACAGTACTGTCCCACTTTTGGGGATCATTCCATTTGGGTGCCAGACATACTGGTCTGACGCCAGAAGGTGGAGCTGCAACAGTCTGTTGATTGGTTGAAAGAAACAAAGCTTGATTGCGCTTTGAAACAAAGAGCCATATGGAAATCACAAAGAAGACAAATTACTGGATGCCCTCCATCATTGCTCTTTGTTTACTATGTTGCGTTTTTCTTTTTCGTTGGATTTATTAGTGGGATACACTGTGTTGCGCTGCTATGGTGTCACACTATTACATAACTGACACAGCTATCGACATCTTGCTCACATGTCACTTATCAAGAGGGGACACAGAAACGTAAAAAGGATTAGGCTTAACTGATCCAAACTGGACTGGTTGGTGAAAACGGGGCTAAAGGCTTTTCTGCAGCCTCGCCTGACAACTAGCCTGTCAAAGTGATTGGTCTTGTTTGCTTAGGTCACAAATTTGCATCTGAATTCAATTAGTCTGTTTCATAACCACCTTCAAACTTCTCACATGGGCTTTAAAAGAATACATCAAATCCTACTTGTCTCCTTTGCTCCATCTCTCGATGCTCGGCGGCTGATAAGCCTTGGTCCTCTTCATCTCCTCTTTCCAGTGTGGAGGAGTTTCACTGCTGCCCCGCTCCTCTACAGATGCAGAACGTGATTTGGACCTTGTCGGTGTGTGATATCTCTGGGGAAAAATTTAAAATAAATTGTACTTTGTAGTAAAAACATTAATGCAAATTCCTTGAAAATTTAACTCTTTTTTTCTTAGCTTGTGGCTCACTGTGTCCTGAGAAGAAACGGTTTTGGTCAAGGAGTAAATTACGGAATTACATATCAGCCAATCATCAAGATATTCATTTATTCTTTGTCCATTTTTTTCTTTAAAGAGGTGGTATTCTGCTTCCCCATATTTTAAACATGGATATGAGGTAAAGGTACCGGATATTCATATTAAACGTATGTAGATTTTCATACGTATAATTCATATTTATATGTCGTAGAAGCTCCTGAATCTGTCCATAAACTGTTCACAATGGCCTGTTCTTATAATGGCACGAGATCTTTAAGAGACTCAAAACACCAGGGCCTCAAACACCAAGGTCTGCATTGCCCCAGACAGTTGTCCAGAGGGCCGACCAATCAGAGAGAAGAGGGTTTGTGAAGAGGGTGGCCTTAAAGAGACAGCAGCTTAAACAAAGCTTTTAAGAGAAAAATGAACTTCTGTAAGCTGTGAAAAATCTAAAGCTACTACAGGGGTACCAGAGGGACAATAAAAAGCCTAAAAAACACAATACCTCTCTTAAATATAAAAGCTATCAGTGCCTGCATCTTCTTTAAACTGGGGTTAAAATATTAAATTCAAATGATGTGAAATTCTGCTGGCTGGTAGAGACAGGACAGGGGAGGGAAACGCGAAGCAATGTAGCTAAAACCAAAAAAATGAAGAGGAAAAAAGTTTAGTGAAGAAGTAAAATATTGTCCAACACAAGAAAGGGAATTTTTTGAGTATCAGCACAATTTTTTATCTGTTTTAGAGAAATTGACTTCATTATTCCGTTCCTTAGGATAAGCCAAAGTGAAACACGTCGGGAAAAGGTTAGGAGAAGACCACTTGAAAAAGACAAACATCAACTTTCTTATCTCACCATCGTTCCCCTGCCTTTGATCTTCCGTCCTGACTTGGAGACAGCTGGTTTCTGATCGGCTGTAACAGACGTTTCTTCTTTCTCAACTCTTGAAAAACGAATATCAAAGTCAACTCTCACCACTGAAGGTGTTCACTGTTAAAGGTGTGAGTAACAAAAAAAAAAGACCCTCACTTTTGTGTTTTGGCATCAAGAGAAGGCATATCCCGCCGCAGCAGGAAGCGGTTCTCTGGCACTGGTGGGATCTCCTCAGGCCGGACGACAGGTTTCTCCCTCTTCCCGCTCTGCTCCTTCTCTCCGTCTGCGTCTTTCTCTCCATCCAAAGGCCCTGTGTCCACTGGGCTGTGAAAGCTTGGTGACACGATACATGCAAAACAATATTTTGTTATGCAAAAAAAGAAACCCTTCCCTCTCAAAGCTCACAGGGAATCATTTTTGAGTCTCTATTTCTATTCTCATTCACAGATCTCAGGCAGTGGTTCATGCATTCAAAACACACACAAGTAAATAAGTCAGTACAGATTATAAAAGCACCTCTGCTTGGGCTGCAGATTATCAGTATTCTTCTTCTTCTTTGAATTCCTTCTCTTCTTTCTTGATCGTTTCCTTGCATTTTTCTTCTGCTTCTGTTTGTGCTTTTCGTCTGCTTCGCTCTCAGACTCGCCTGAAGACGTGAAGTGAGGAGACGAGTCTTGGGAATCCTGGGACGACTCAGCAGAATAGGAGGTTCGTTTCCTCTTGCCTTCAAGTACTAAAAAGAAACACAACAAACAGTATTAACATTCCAAAAATGTTGTTTCCACAATAACAGGCGCTGATTTCCTGAATAACAGAGAAAAAGACATTTTCAGAGAGGTGTGAGATGAAATCAGTGCAGGCTTTGTGTGATTCTTCATGGTATGTTGGAGGTGGTGAGAGCAGCCTGGCAGAGTCAGGTGGGCAGATGCCAACAGAGCTCCACAGAGATCCCCTCGCTGATCCTCATTAAAGAGAAGATCAAGTTACACGCCTCGCATGAATGCCGGGGGGCTGGTGGGGGGGTCAGGCATCTAAATGCCAACCTCTGACAGGATAAGCACAAACTTTGCAGCACATTAGGGAATAAAACCAGAAAATGGAAACAACACTGTTTCCTAAAAATGGCTACAATAGACAAAGAGACTTTCCTAAAGTGCAATTCTTAAATCCCTTTTTAAAACTCAGCTTTCGAGACATGCTGTTATGTGTTCTGTCATCATTTTGTTTTCATAATGTCATTTCATGAAATCAATTGCTGTTTTTGATTAATTTATCCAGTTCATTTCTGTATAATTTATTATTATTATTTTTTTTACTTATATCTCTTTTCGAAGCTCTAACCTCTTTACTGTTCTGATCCTTGTATTTGACTTTTTCACCTATTTACTTATTTATTGCTCTTTTGATTTTGTTCTTTTCATTTTAATTCTTAAACCTCATTCTATGTGATTCATCATTGTTAGTTTCATAACCTTAAGCCACTTTCTTCTTAAGCTTTCAAACATTACTGGTCTTCCTGGTCTCAGTTCTCGTTGTTTGGTTCTTGGTCACTCTGTAGTCGGGTCACGTCACCTACTTTATTCCTGAGTTGTTACTCTTGTGATTACAGTTTTTAAACACTATTTCTATAACTATAAACTGGCAGCTCAGCTTTGGGTCCTCTGGTTGTTGTTAATTCCTTTTTGTTTGTTTTTTTCCCTCCAACATATTTGTTTAATTTGAGTTTAATACAATGTGACTAAATGAGTGTTCTACAGTGTCCTATTTCCAACATGCTGGACTTCATAAAATAATCCTGACACTTTGGGTTCCGAACAGGAGGTTTTAGAAAAAGTTAAAAAATAAAAATAAAAATAAAATAAAATAAAAAAATAAAATTAATTAAAATGAAAACAGTGTTTCAAGTGTCAATAAAAAGTTCACTAAAAAAGATGAAATAAAAATAAAAACAAACATAATATCATTCTAACCTTACAGGAAAGGTAAATAAGTTTTTTAAACAAATCAGTTTCTTACCATCATTTGCAGACTTGGTGAAAAGTTGTCCGCAGTCCACCACTCGCACATCAGCGTAGGGTCTGCTGGCTGAATCAGTCTTCAGCCCCTCGATCTTCTTTATTACTTCAAAACCAGAGGTGACGCTGCCGAAGACGACATGTACTCTGAACAGAGGAAGAAGGGAGAAACTTATTTTTCACCTATTACTGGGTATTTTTTCGTTATTTAAATGAGAAAATTTGTCTGACACACTTGTGTTTTTATTTTTATTTTCCTGATGTTATTAACAGTAAAGAAAGTGTTCTAAATGCTCTTAAAAATTCTGGGAAAAAGTGAAGTGAAACAAAGAAAAGTTAAACCAGAAATGTGCTGTATTGAAACCCTACCCATACTGCAAAAAGTGAGCTGCGTTTGATGTCTCATTTCAAGATATTAAAAATATAGAAATGACAGAAGAATTTCTTAAGAAGAGCAAAAGAAAAATGTTACTTGTTCAGTTTCTTTTTTCAGGCATTACTTTTGGCTTTTAATATTTTAAAATTAGACAGGAAGTCAATGCAGCTCTTGTTAGCCTAACAAGATAATTTTGCTTATCAGTCTTCACTATGCTGCCCATTTAAGGCCCACATCCCCATCCTACTGGGCAGAGTTAACCTTAGGCCAGATGAAATACACTTTTACCCGTCAAGATGAGGCGCTGTCTTGGTTGTGCTGTTTGTAGAAATTCCAGCATTGGTTCAAGGAAGGTTGACCAACAGCAGGGTCATGAAAAGAGAGAAAGATGAGGAAAAGAATTAGACTAAGTAAGTCACTTAAACACACAGTGAAAACTACAGTAGCGTGGGTAATGATCTCAGTAAAAATAAAAACATTTGCAAGTGCACCATTTGTTTTGTGACATCTGATATCCAATCAGTTTAGAAAAAGTTTGGATTTAGTCATCAGATTAAAAAAAGCCAAAAACAGGAGGAGTCTAGATTTTAAAGATCATTGTCCTGGTTCTATTTTTATATTTCTGCTATGAGAACCTCTACCTCGTGGTTTCTGTGATAAGTTTACTCAGTCATTTATGTGTCACTTGGTGTCATTTAGTGTCATGGGTGAATATTGTTCAAACAATCCAAAGTAAACAATGTGCTCAGCAGAATATTTGCAAATACAAACTAGAGAACAATAAATACAGTCAGGAGAGAAAGAGAGAGAAACACAGCCTTGGAGACACATTACCTTGGAAGAGCAGGATGCTAGAGTCTCTGTAAAAATGTTACACAAAACGGCAAGAGAAAAAATGTAACACATTTGTAGGTAAAAAAGAATGAATCCATGTTTCTCTGCACTTTAAAATCTCTAACTGCACACAGAGCGCGGTTAGTTGACGATCACACTCATCACATGACTTATTAAAGCACAAAAAAAAGGGACGGAGAACAGAAACAGTGAAAAATCTGAATCAATAATGCACGAGTTTGGAAGATACACTTAAGGTGGTTTCTTTACGAAGTTACGCACATGAAGAACTGTGAACCGTTGGTGTCCTTCCCACGGTTGGCCATGGACAACAGGAAGGCTCTGTCATGTTTGAGAGTGAAGTTCTCGTCTGTGGGGAGCAGAGGAAGACGGAGCAAAGTGTGAGAGGGCGTCCTTTAAAACAAGGGGAGGGACATATTCAGGGGAGAGCAGGACAGAAGGGAGAAACATTTCAATCCTTAACACCTGATCAATCCTCCCATAACAGCCCTGAGTCCTACAGACTTCTGATTGGTATTTCTAGAGTGCAAAGCTGCTTTAGACCAAAACCTGAACATCAGTTCTAGTGTGATCCAAAGCATAGCAGACTGACTTCATTCATTTTACACATGCAATCAGGGACTTGACGCTTACATTGAAGCTTGCATACTAAATGAATGAAAACCAAACACCTTCAATGCTTTGAAAAAATGGTGTATTTATGTGAAATTTATAGATTTTTGCATACAAAAAAAATCTAAAGTCTGCTTCAGTTTAGCTTTAAAAATGAGAACTGTGATCACATTATTTCATTTTATGCCAGTATAGAAGCTTGTCTTATTTAAGAGCCCTACAGCTTCCATATCCTGGAAGTCATGTGTCTATAAATACCACGTACTGTATATAACATAACTGTAACCTGACCAGCCCGAGCCTGCAACATCCCTTCAGCACAAACGCGCAGATGCAAATATTTGCACTGTTTTGAGTGACAGAGGAAGGTGGTGGGGACAATAGTGAGATTGTGTTACAGATCTGTGTACAACTCTTACCTTTGATTTTGCAAAGACCACTCTATAAATAAAAGAATATGTTGAAAATTTTAGGCAGGAAGATTGTTGCTTTCAGTAAAGAGAATGCCTACTCTCCATGCTGATTTGATAAAAGCCCACTACGGTTACTTCACAGAAGACAGCGACTATGCAATGGAAAAGGGAAGGCCATCAAATGAAGGGAAATTCATATGAAACCTTTCAGTAACGCTGTTCTAACATGCAAAAAATTTGCTCATGCAGATGTAACGGAGTTACTTTTAGATAATCATTTACAAGCCATCAAAATGTATCTGATAGATTAAACTCCAGTCACCTTCAAAGTAGCCACCATATATGGACTCTCCTCCCCGACCATTTCCTGCAGAGACAAACAGGATATTTGATAAAAATACAAAAACGTATTTACATTAAAATCACCAAACATTTAGATATCTCCTACCAGGATAGAAACATTAATTGGGAGTTTATATATTGACCTTGGACACGTTCCTTTTTTGAAAAACATACAATTTTTAGGTGGGAGAAAAAGAATAAAAAAATTAATATATCAGGATTTTTGCTTTGATAATATCAAAATTGGGATTCTTTGTTAAAAAACTAACTTTTTTTATTCAAATTCAAATTCTTCATTTCAGTCCTCATTTATAAACTGGATTGAAAAGAGTTACCACTTTTTCTCCAGCAGAGGGTGAAATGCTTCTCTCTGACTCATGTGATTGGCATTTTATGGGAAAATATGGCACCTGATATAGTATATAGACATTATCATCATCACTCAACTTTTTCACACGGTCTGGTGATAAAAAAGCAAACTAAAAATCTCAAAAAACAAAACTATTGAAAATTACAATTTAAATCGTAATAGAATCGAATCGCAAGACTAGCATATCGTCCCAGCCCTAAATTTTACGGTTCAAAATTTTCTTACAACTGTCCCTTTAAAAAAACCCAACAGACTTGTGTGATTGGAAACCATAGAGCCACTAAAGTCCCCATAAAGTGATCATCTTTTTCTGTAGCTGCATGAAAATACATTGTGCCCATAAGTTTTTCTCTCACACATAATTAATCGCCGGGCCATATTACAAATTTGATTAAAGAGGGGGTATCATGCTTTCCTGTACTTAATATATAGATGTAAAGCAACAACGCTGGATGTTCATACTAAACGCGTGTGGAATACCCCAACATATTCATATGTAGCAGAAATCCCTAAACCTGGAAAATGCTTTTAAGGGTCCGTTCTGAAAACAGCACGAGATCTTGGTGAAACTTGCCGAAATGATATGATCATCAAATCAAGATCTTCTAACTAACCTACATGCTAGAGTAGTGGGCCTCAAACATCAAGGTTAGCCCATAGTTCTGCCCCTTACAGGCCCCTAGAAGGCTGCCCAATCAGAGTGAAGGGGGGTTTTTGGAGTGGAGAGCCTTAAAGAGACAGCAGCTAAAATGACGCATTCAGACAGAGGCTGAAATAAGAGTTTTCTGAAACACCAGGGTGAGAAAAATAGAGATTTTTTTATCCAGCTGTAAACAAAACACTGCAGGGGTACCAGACGGGTAAAGCCTAATAAAAAGCACAATACCTCCTCTCTAAAGATGTAACGTTCCATGTGAACCACCAAACTGACAGATTTCTTCTAGATAACTTAGGAGCCATTTACGGCATTAGTTTTAGGATGCAACACAAAAATATTGTTGTATTTTAGCCTCTTGTTAATATGGAAACAACATTTTACCTGACCTAAACCTAAAACTTTTGAAAACAACCCCCAGAGTGGATTTTTTTCTGAAACGCCGTCTACAGGCCTGGTATGCAGTGCAGAACACACGATAGCATTTTCAGTCCCTCAGCGTTTCTGTGTAAATGCAGATTTTTTTCACTGCGTTTTTTTTGCTTTTTCAGGTGAAATGTTGTGGTGGGGCCTTAATGAAACACACATTTTAGGCAAATTATTTCCAACGTTCCATGATTACCTTCGGTGAAATCTCCACCCTGGATCATAAAGTTCTTTACGACCCTGTGAAATGTGGAGCCTTTGAAGCACAGCTTTTTTCCTGTGATTCTGCCAGTTCCCTTTTCACCTGCAATCAGACACCACATGTTACCTGAGATTCAGTTTATGCAACACATTCGACTTACCTGAAGTGCTTTGGTGCATAGCAGGGGCCTTAAGTCGTGAAGGAATGAAAATGTGGAACGTAACCACACAAGTTTATTGTAACTGGGGGGGCCTCAGTTGGGGGTTTTAATAAACTAGATGCTTTTGTCTGAGTAGTAATGCAGACAGGGTACCTCAGCTTTTACCTCCTGGATTTTCTGTCTCAGGTAAACAGAGCCGGAGAGATTTCATTACACGTGTTGATGTGTTTCAATGAGCTTCAAGATGACAAAGCGCTCCCTGTTCTTATAGCCCGCTTAGGTTACTCATCTTTCTGATTTGCTTGCTTCAGCTCTGTTCCAAGTGTTTGGTTTCTAACTGTGTGGGCTGATCCTTTGCTAAAAGGATACATACGTGACATCAAGGAGGCCAGTCAGACAGAGTATATATATCATTGTGTTATGTTGGGTCTGTGTGTGCAGGAAAAGGAAACGAACAAGTTATGGTGGGCTGAAAAATGAGAGGATCGATCTGTAGTCTGCTCACAGATTTATGGCTATCTTTAGTCAAACCAACCTTTCTAGAGTACACTGTGTCCTACTCTGTGGGATGAAATATGTAGAGAGACACCAGGACCCCCTGTGTCCAACCAGTGAGTCCATCTGTCATCGAACAATTTACACTTGCTCCTTTCGCCAGGATATCCAGTGACCAAAGTGGAGTGTGGAGGTTCATACCGAGCCTTATTCGCTATCTTGCTTATTCATCTAATTACTCTGGTTATCTTTTTGATAGAGAGGGAAAAGATTAGTGTATTGACAGTTTGTTTTAGTGTGAAGCCTGGCTACTCAAACCTGAACTGAATCAGTGTAAAATTACTCTGGTACACTGTGGTCTAAATGTTGCACATATAGAGCTTAAGATGTTACTCACCGGTGCACAAAGAGAGAAAGTTCTTGCTTGTCTTGGGACAAACATCTGAAAAGAGTTGAAAGACTATGCGCCCAACTGGAAAACACAAGAGAAGAGAATATGCTTACTTTAGTTTGTAGGTTTACAAAATGTGTATGGTTTTAAGGTTGGTTTACAAAGTTTTATAAACCGCTGCAGACTTTGGCTTATTTTAATGGGTTTTTAACAATGAAGAGAACCCTAAGGTGAAGCTTTGACATCCCATTGCTCTGGGCAAAACCGGTAAGCACTCCTAAAAGAGTAATGAGAGCTTGTTTGTCCCTTATCTAAATATTCAACAAATTCTTTATTTAGCTTAAGGCAACTCAACTGGTCTTTTAACTGTTTTTACATCAGCTCCTGCTCTGAATGTACACACTGCTAGCTTCTCAAAGCTCCAACATGACCATTCAGAGCAGAAAAAGTGACTAGAGTATTTGTTTTGTACTAGCAAAAATTTGCCCTGTAAAAAATCTTCACACAAGCAGTTCAGACGACTTATTTAGGGTTTCAGTTCAAAGCAAACCTGTATGAAAATGAGCCAAGTCCGTTTACTTTTACACTCATTTGAAATTCTCTTACCTGGCTCCCGGTTGAGCTCCACATCAAAGTAGCACTGAGGGCGGTCTTTCACCCCCATAGTGATCAAAGTCCAGATGACCTAAAATATATGAGGAGCACAAAAAAAAAATCTTCAAAAAGACTTCCTCTTCCTTAAAGAAGCTGCATTCAGGTCGCCATTTTTAGCTGTCAGTGTGCACCTACAGTGAATTTAGCAGTGTTGGAAAACAATGTGGAGAGACAAACAGACAGCGAAGGAGGTTGGCAGAAGAAAGGGGAGGGGAGCAAGGGATGGGAGGGGAAGGAGGGAGAGGTCTCTGGGGAAATGTACCAGCTATGCAAATCCACCCACAGCACTGCTTCCCTGTTTAGACTTTACACAGCAGCGTATGGATACAGAAATGTCACAAACTGATGACATGACAATGTGAGCTTTAACTAATGACAATTTTGTCTAGGATGTGTTCTTATAAAGAAATCAAGCTAACAGGGTAGTGTTAACATTGGTACAGCAAAACCACATTCAACACACAAACGGAAATGCAAATCTCACAGTCTAAACTGTAAAGTATTTTTTGAAGCAATCATGGAGAGGTAGATGACTACTTTCTCAGCTCTTATTCTCTAAAAAAGTCTTCTAATCTTTAATTTAGGCCTGTGACAGCTGCACCCACAAATATAAAGGTGTTGTCTGTATTCATGTCACTTCATTGTAAAAAAAAAAATCTTGATTCAGCAGAATGAAACTGCATCCCACAAATCAAACCACGAATCTTATGCTGATCTGCGGTACCCATTATCTCCGCTGCCACTGTTCAACACATATAGAAGCATGTTGAGGCTATCTAGATGAACTTGTAAAGAATATGACAAACGATGACACTTTTCAGCTTAATGTTAACAGCTATAGGTTGCTGAAACTGTAGAAGTCAAACATACATAAAGATGCTGAATCAAAGTTATCTGATACGCTATGTTAGTATGTAAGCTTTGTTACTAAATGCCAGTCAGACCACAGAGACAGCTTAACAGGTTTCAAAGAAGCAGGATACAGCGGTTACAACCAAGTAACAGCTGAGATAACAGAGTCAACATCACCATCATCATCATCATTAGCCTACAAATGTCCTGACTACAACTATAATGCTAAATAAGTTAGCCCTTTAATCAGCGCGCATTTTAATTCCCACCTTAGTCAGTCTCCTCTCTAGCAGAAAAACAACAAGCTCAGTGCATTTTAAATTAATAAGTGGAATAGCAACACATTTAATAGCCTCAAGCTAACTTTAGTGTTAGCGGAGGCAAAACGGTCCAGCTAACGGCTAGTTAGCTTGTTTCCGTTTAATTAGTCTTACCGTCGCCCACACCAAAATAACGATACGACAGAAGCAAATTTTGCTGAAATACACAACTGAAAACACTAACCTCAATGCAGTAGCTAGCAAGCCAAGAAGCTAGTCACTGACGGCCGAGAGACAGATAGCATGCACCAACTTCACTTAAAATGCGCTACAAGGCTATTCTAACTAGTTAGAGAGGAATTTGTCCCTCCCGCATTCCCGTAGCTGATTTGTTGTGGTTTCGGTGTGTTGATGGGAATTACAGCTCTTTTACGGGAACCGGTTGTTTTGAGTTGGCTCAAACCAGTTCTTTTGACCATCATGTGTCTTGGATTTTTCTTTTTGTTCCCCAAATTACTTTTATTACCAACAATAAAGTAAAACAATGTATATAACAGATTACTAATGTAAAAATATATAATTATATTAGTGTTTATTGTTTATATTGATTTATTCCTGTACTCTTCATGCTAATACTCAATCTCAATTAGACAAAAATGCTTGATCTGCTAAAAAAAAAAAAAAACAGCATTCTGGAAGAAACAGTTTTTCCAAGTCTTTAATGAAGACTGAAATTGTGAAAAACCTTATCGCCTGTCTTCAGCTGGTAAGAGCTAGGCTTATGACTTCCATGTTCTACATGGATTAACACAAGCTTAATTTTCTGACATTTTTTATTTTTTATTTAACCTTTATTTAACCAGGAAGTCCCATTGAGATTAAAAAAAATCTCTTTTACTAGAGAGACCTGGCCAAAATAGCAGCCATACAGAGTCACAGTACATGGAAAATGACACAACACAATCAACAGGTTAAAATAAATAAGCAAATACGCACATTGGCTTTCAAGTAAAACAACCACATGCCTCTGTCAACACACTCTTAATGATGCTCTTAAATTCATTAAAAGATATCACTGAATACAGTTTTAGCTCTTTTTGAAGATTACTCCACGACCAAGGTGCATTAAAAGAAAAAGCGGTTTTCCCCAGGTCTGTAAAAACTCTCGGTACAGAGAAGAGCAGCAAGTTAGAGGATCATAACTAATACCCAGTAGAGCTTTGATATAGAAAGGAACAGAGGTAAGATGGAAGTTTTCCCAGAATTGCTTTATAAATAAAAATCAGCCAGTGTTAACCTGCCACTAGTGTGGGAACATAAGCACTACGACACATCTCTACCAAACATGCATCTTCACTCGGAAAAAGAGGAAAAACAGACAAACAAAAGAAAAAACGGCTCCCAATCAAGAACCGACTCTCGTTGTTCACTTTACAGACTCGGCCCTTGGAGTCCGATCGTTCGCGACCGACCCTTATTAAGTGTATCAGGAAGAAGCCCTCCAGTTAGCTCGCTGGCTAATATTAATGCAACTTGTTACGCATTTACTACCGCCGATTAATGGGATACTCTATATCTTTCGCTTGTAACACAGATTATTAAAATCCACTCTGACGCGCTTTTTAAATTGAGGCTGGTTATCTGTGAGAGTTTAATTTTTGTGATAGGATGCTGTAGCAAGCTAACCAACAGTAGCTAAGTAACAAGGTGCAACATGACAGCCATGATATTGAGGTAAGGTTTGAACAACACGTTTATAACAAATACAAAAACACAGAGAGAAATATTGCAGATATTCGTTTAGCCGAGCTATAATCCACAAGACTACGCAGTTTCACAACCTACGTAGTTACAATTAACTCTCAGCTGCTTGTCAGTGTACACATGGGCAAACTAATGGCGGTCATACTAACAATAGATGGGTTCTCATCTCAGTTTGGGTTATTTGTATAGTTTGAGGAAAATTTGTTCAACTTTATGGACATTAAACAGTCAGAGAGTTTGTAAAGCTAAATAATTGCATCATTATTACTGTATTGATAAACTACACGAAGAATGATGTCCCTGGTAGTAAAACATTTGATAGGAATGTAAAATTTGTGTAAATGTGCATTAAGATGATTCCTCATATAGCTGAGGAAGTAGCACAAAAGAGAAGGCATGATCCACTTTCCCTGAAGTATTTTTTATGCAACAATACCTAAAAAGATATATATTATATCACATTTGATACTGTTCTTTATATATTTATAATATATTTATTTATATTTACTAAAATTGATTCAGACACTGTCAAATTGTAAGAGCTTATCAACATTAATATGTTTCTCTCTTTCTATATAGGCAGTGCGTTCTTCATGGACCCAGCAGATCATGTCTCTGATCCTGTTTGCCTTTGTGGTTCGGGTCAGGGATGGACTCCCACTGTCTGCCTCCACGGACTTTGAACACAACCGTGAGCTCCAGGAGAGGAAGCAGCAGCTCAGGACCATCAGCAAAGCACTGGCGCGTTTCCCTGAGAGAGGGAGCATCAAGGGCCAGGAGCTCAACATATAGTATGACTATATATTTATATATACATAGGGTTTATATAGTGTAAAAAAGATGCCTAGTGTGAAGAGGCTCAGTGTGTTCATTATCATAATGCTGAAGACGCACACAGTGTTGTCCATTTGACCGCAGGGGTGCCCATGCCACGCTGTGCCAGGCTGTTTGTTTACTAAACACCTTTTCTCCTCTCACCTGTTCAGCTTCGTCTCTTCAGAGGGCGTATCCTACATGGCCGTGTGCCACTGCAGCCTCCCTGTTGCTAAAGCCTTCTGCTTCCTAGAAGATCTGCGCTGGGAGTTCACAGCATGCTTCAATAACTCTGTGGTTGCCTTGGCAGCTAGGCCGTATCCATTTTTGGAATTTGGTGAGTAAGAAGAGAAATATTTTTATGTAGGTGTACTGATGAATAATACGATTGAGGATTTTTGATTTGAATTAGAAAATGAAACATGAAAAACAGCTGCCTTTTTTGTGATAATGAAACTCAGAAGAATTAGTTGATATATTGTGTTGTTACCCTGGATGATAATCCACAGATGGCACCATTCAGAAGCTGAAGCAACAGTATAACCAGAGCGGGGGTCCAGCTTTGGAAGTAACGTTGGCTGAGGTCCAGGAGGATCTGAGGATTAAACCACCACAAGTTATAAATCTGGAAGAAGTGGATCTCACAAATGGCATTGCAAATGGGCATACTGAACAAGGTGCTGGATCTGGTAAGTTAAAGGGCATGCAATTTAAGCATTTTTACCAAGTTGCTCATTGAAAGTATGTGCACAGACTTGTCTGCTTTAGTTTTTCGAAACCATTTCTTGTGGCCCTGCAGGTCAGAATGTAAGACTGGAGCCAGTGACAGCACCAGGTATCCTGTCTCTGGTCCTCAATATCATGTGTGCGTCTTTGAACATAATCCGAGGGGTACACCTCATTGAGTACACATTCCAGGTGAGGACGATGCAAGAATGGCATCAAAACAAATGTTTAAGAGTCAAGGATGGTGATGCTGGAAGTTCCTGTAGAAGTTTTTTATTAGCAGCTGGTTCGAAAATCAACTGAAATTCCTAATGATGTCTCCAGATCTTCTCAAATAAGCAAGTCCTACCATCAGGAAGAAGAGTGATGAATCTTATGCAACTATTTTAGAGTATCAAATACTTTATAAATTTTATATTATATTAAGCTGTTTAAAGAGGGGAGGGTAAGGCCCAGGACAAGATTAGAAAAGACCATTTTAACCACAAAGGGTGCCAAAATCAACATAAACCTGAAGTTCCTTATCAGTGCTTTAATACACTTTTTATATATATATTGCTTTGTGACCAATGCAAATATTTTTCTGTGTTTTTATTTTTTCTTTTCCTCACACAAAGTCTATCATAAATATCCAATTATTTTATGTATTTTACAAAAAAATAATTAAAGGACAAGTACAACATTTTGGCCTTCTTGCCTGCTTGAAAAAGTCATGAGTATGGAAAAAGTCATACATGCATTATAACAGTTGGCTGATATTTGATCATGATGAAATGCACAAATCTTGACTTTTTTCAGCCTTATGTTAATTTAATTTTAGAATGAATGTGGTACTTTTTAAATTATTGGGAGTTTCAGCTTCATCAGAAATTAGGAGCTTGTTAAACATAGTTTCTTTTCATGTTTATACAGGATGATTATGACGGCATATGGAATGTTGTAGCATTTCTCCTGGCGTTCATCTGCTGCGTGTCTCAGGTAAACAAGCCTCACACACTTAATTTAAGAGACTTTCATCGGTCTGCTCTCATCAAACTTCTTCTGACTTCTCTTCTCTTTACTCCCACAGTGCCACCTCTACCTGTTCCACTCATCCCTGAAGAGGCTGAAGTCCTTCGCTCTACTGAGCACCATCATCCTATGCAACCTCTACCTGTTCGGCCTGAGGAACATTTGGCAGCTGATCTTTCACATTTCGGTCGCCTCCATCTCCACCTTCCTTATCCTTACACGCAAACTCCAAGACAGATCCAGTGACTGTGGGGTCTGAGGAGCAGAGGGGATGTTACACTTCACCTCTGACAGCTTGTTCTGTCACCAGTTCTCTGTGCAGGTGAGAACATGAGAGAGGAAAATGGATTAACCCACAAAAACCACAAGGATGTTTGGATTTTTATCACCAAACATGAAATCTTTGTCATCCTGAATTCATAATTCAAGTGAATAGATCCTTGTAATATGTATTTGCACTTTGTGCATACTTTTCCCGGGACTGCAATAAGTGCAAGAAGACAGCTTATTCTGGATCCTTTTAAACGAATAGGTTGAAGTTTAAAGGAGCCATCCGTGTGTTTTTTTTAAAGATGGAGAGAGGTTTGTTTTCAGTCAGAGTTCCTGACCAAAGTTTTTCATGTAGAAACTGTTTTTAATGCAGCCATAGCTCTTGATACTTGGGATTTAGTAATGAAGGTGCTTCTCTGCTCAGATTCAGCTCAGTATTATTTCTGCTGCTACTAGCTATTATTGACTATCATTTGCATTTTCAATATAAGGTGACCGTTCGTAATTCCAACAATAATGCAGCATTTGATTTAACTGGAGGTTTACATTAGCAGACGACTGGTGGAAGTTTCATTCTCAAATATTTCGAGTTTGGTTTAAAATCATTGACAGTCAAGTAGAACAGTAATGAAAACGGCTGTTTCTTTTCAATAGTGGGCTGTCCCATGCCTTACTGTGTTCATTCACCAGAAAGTGCTCGTTTAGTCTTTGTGATGGTTCACATGTAAGGGCTCTGATTTGTTTATTCACACTGAGGGTAATAATGTCTGTGTAAGGCACATTATTTTAGAATTTTCAACATCGATTTTTAAATAATTCTAAACTGCATCACAATTTTACTTCTACAGTAATTTTTTAAATTTCAGAATTAAAAGACAAAGTCGTTTAGACTCTTTTTTACTTATCTCTACATTGTCAGAATGTAAGCTGCAAGAAGACAAGGAAGCACTGACTCATGGGCACTATTGGGTTTAAATTATTGTTTTTTGTGTTTAGACAATTGTTCTTGAATGTGTTGCAAAGTGGGTTCAGCTGAGATATCTATTATTATTATGTGGTTTATGTTTACTCGGTTCTTATTCTGAACTTGTTCCTTACAGAAATAATTCAGTCTTACATATAAGGACCTAAAACTGTAGCGCTGGCCAGCTTTGATTCTCCTTTTAGCTAATTTTGCTAAACTTGTTATTAAGCTTCAGTTTAAAATAGCTAAACAGTTGCACTAACGTCCGTTAAGCGAGGAAAAGAAAGTTTTAGTTGATAGTGTTAGTTTGAATACTAGTGTTGTGTCCTTCTCTTCCAAATGTTTCTGTGCTTTAAAAAACGGTTGTCAGACAGCAGAGAGGGGGGTAGTCATGGAAAACAAAAGGGTTGTTTTAAATGAATCAGTTTGGTAAAAGTAGTGTACACAGTGTGATGAAACTCAAATATTTTCATCTTGACAGTTAATATGTAGCTGCCTGAACACAATCGAGCCTCTTGGAATAAGAAATTGAAGAAAATCAGAGTTTTTTCTAAAAGGGTTTCTTTAACATGAAGAAGACATTTTGTAAATAAACCAAACCATTTCCAGTAACAGACGCTGGTGATGCTGTTATATTTTTGATACAGAGAACAGACTTGCTGTTTCCACTGCGCACTACAGGTTGTTGGCCAAATACATCACAGAATAACATTGCTACCCATTTTCTTAAAATGTGGAATCAAATAATGTGTTTTAAAATATATGGAATGACAATGAAGGATAATTATGTTTAAATGAAGGCTGATAAACAGTTATCATGAAATGTAAATGTGGGTAACCTGAAGTGTGTTTAAACAGGATTAATTTAAAGACTGGGTGAGTGTTTTTGTGTGTCTGCTAATGGGAGATAATGTAACAGTCATTTAATGTAACTGCCAAATACACTGGAGATTGCAGGGCTTTGTTTTGTTTTATTTCTTTCGGTGGTGAAACTGACATTTCATTAATTAATAAATAGTGTCTTTTTTCCAGTTGTTGTGTGTTGGCTTTTGTTAAAACTCAGTTTAAAATGAATCTGCATTAGCATCACAATAAAAACTATAAGAGAAAAAAAAAGGATAATAGAATATGAATTGTAATGTAAGTGGTGGGCTTGTTTGCACTTTGCTCAATGCTTAAACCTGCACAAAAAGCCAGTTTTAATGAACATGAATACCAAAACTGTACATTAGTAACTCAAGGAAATTTTAGTGATTTGCACTTCAAGCAGAAATATCTCTAGAATAGTCACTGCTGACTATAAACACACGTAAACTGAAGAACAAAGAGATCCATTGAAAAGCTCAGCCAAATTATTTCAAGCTATTTAGAAATTGACATGATAGATTAGATTTACTTAGCAAAGGTTGCACTAAACTACATTTTTGTTTACTTTTTTTGTCAAAATAATTCCAGAAATGTTTGGTGCCTTGCTCTATCAGGTCATTTTTTGTTTTTTCTCTCTATGATGGAAGTTTTTGATTTTTCCCTCCAAAAAAAAAGCCCAGCTTTCAGATGCCTTACAACCACTACCTGGTGGATATGTCACAACACGACCAGGGAAAAATTGAAAAAAAAAAGAAAAAAAAAGAAAATAATAATAATAAGATGAGGTCATATTCATATGAACTATTTGACATCTTTTTTTTTGTTTTTTAAGGAATTATTCTAAAATCAAGACCCATTCCAAGTAAATTCATGCAATTGTCAGTCAATTTACCAATGCACTTTTCCCATTTGACACTAGATGGAGCTCTTTCACAATGCAACAGTCTTCATTTGACTTTGCATCAGAGGCTGTTGCTAAAGTTACATTCACTTTATTCCTGGAAATACTGTGATTTTTTTCCCCATTTAAAGTTATTTCACTTTCAAAATCCAGGTTATGCAGAAAAGCCTGGGAGCAAAGTACAGAAGGTACTAAATTATTTCATCAGGTGACACTTTCTGAGCAATTCTGGAAACAGACCAATTACTTCCCGACCCTGTTTTACATGAGTCACATCTAGATTTAAACAGCTGGAAAAGTGACACCTGCTGAAATGTCAGTTCAATTTGACTTTAAGGTTAACGTGTCCATTTTAATTCAATCTATGAGACCATTTTACTCAGTGACAGCTGAAGTATGACTTTAAAAGTTTGGTGAAATAATGCATTTTTCATTAACTGAAAAGTTTAAAACTAAAGAAAAAGAAAAGAATAAATAAATAAAGCTACAACACATTCAAAGAAGCCTCTGGAACTTGGGTTTATTGTTCTGCCTGCACCAAAATGAGAGGATTTTTTTTCAAAGGTCATATGAGAGAGGTAAGCATTAATGTCCAAGTCTTTCATCTTCCAGGTAAGTGACTTTTACATCAAAAGACTGATCCAAGCTTCAGGGCAAGCTGCATTAAAGTAAGCAGTCTGTCACTGGAAATGCACTGAGTCAGTTTCCAGGGTCATTCATGTGTTTTTTTCACTTCAATTCCACTCCCTCAAGGTTGGGGGAAGAGAGCTCTTTTATGAAATGAGAATAAGGTCACTTTCTTTGTTACCTTTGACCTTTGTCACTCTCCACAGTTTCAGTTTAATACACTCTTGTTTAGTATCTGAAGCCCTCCTCCCCATCATAAAAAAAAATGTAATGAGCTCACATTGGGTTCAATGTCTTTTATTTCTTGGCTCAACTATCATTACTCAGACAGTGATACTGTTGTGTCATCAGCTGAGATGCTCACAGGCTGTTTGTCAGCTTTTTCTGCTTATTAAAGAGGAAAATTTATGGTCGCAGCCAAGACACAAATGGAACATGTCCCTCTGAGCTTGAAGAGTCGTTATAAACTCACAGTGCCATTGGTCATACTACAGTTCATCTTAATTAAACCATCAGCTCCAGTGATCCTCATTTGCAGGGATTAACCTCTTTTATCCTAATTGGCAGAAGCTCCCGCTGATGAGACACGGGCCTCCATCTCTTAACAAATAGGCTTAACAGCTTGGGTGGTCTTGCTGAATTGTTTATGCCTCACATTTCTCTCCCTCGCAGATTAGTGTGTCCTCTGCTCTTAGACATACACAAAACAGCAGCACTGTTGCTATTTTTCATATAAATGTTTGCTCTATCACCTCTGGGTGAATGCTGAATGTAGCTTACAAAAAGCATTTCACAGATGATTTAATTCATCGTTTGCCACAGCTTCTCTTTTATTAAATGGTGCGCTTCTTTAATAATGTGATGGTTATTACAAACTCAAACACACTGGGATTTTTTCTATCCTTACAATTTACTTTTATTGACTCAAGGTTGCTCACAGGCATGATTCCACTTCCACATTTAACATTTAACATGGCAGACTTAAAATAGAGACTGTTAAATTCCCCCACTGAATCTCAGTACGCTGTAATAGATATACCTTACATATCATAAAAAGAAGACATTTTAACAAGTCGTAACATTTAAACTTTACCTATTGGAAAGAAACTATAAATTGTTAGCTTTGATTGCTAAACAACTAAAATCAGAGAATCTGTTCAAACATTGGTCCAAAAGTTTTAGAGAAATGGTTAAAGCTCATAGACATAAACTTATAGCTTTCAATTTATGGACAGAAGGGTTAGCTTAGAGGCTAAAACAGCTTCACGCAACGAAGTCTAAACAGTTTAAGTAGCTCAAATAAATGGCTAACACAGTAAGCTTTGAAATGTGATCAATTTTTTTTTTTGAACAAATTTTTGGTGGTAAGCTAAACATTGTGATTATTAGAGCTAACATAGTCAGCTAAAATATTAGCAGCCAATACTTCCATTGACCTTTTACCAACTGCGACAGTGCTGATGTTATAATAATCTTGGGTGGACTTTTACTCTGTCACTGTTTGGTCAATCAGAGAAATACAAATTACATTGGAATTTTAAGAATTTGTACTTTCCAGTGTTTAAATGAGGTTATCACAAGAACTTAATGTCTGCCTTGAAATGAAAAAATAAAGGACATACCTCAAAAGTGCTATATCTGAATACCATAACTCCTGGAGTTTTTGCTAAAAAAATAAAATAAAATAAAAATAAAAATAAAAAATAAAATAAAATACTGGCACAGAGCTGAAGAGCTGTGGTTTCTGTCAGTTATAGTGGTCTGTGTCACTTAACCCCTACAAAAAAATAAAATAAAATAAAATAAAATAAAATAAAATAAAATAAAATAAAATAAAATGAAATAAAGGATAAATAAATAAAAAAATCAGTTTTGTTTTTGTGTTTTTTTCTCTCTCCTTTGAAAGTGCAAACACTTCCATACCATGTGTTATAACCATTTACCAGAAGTTAAAAAATGCAAGTTTATATGTAACTGGAAAAGGGACCAGAGCATCCAGACATCAAACATCTGCAGATCATATTACAACCATTTTACAGTCCTAATGAAATATTCCCAGAGCATTTTTAGCCTCAATAGGTTTAACCCCTTGATGCCCGTTGTCGCAAATTTGCGATATACCGTATCCAGTCCTGATGCAGTTGAAAATATCTTTGTATCTCATTATTACCTATTGGTTCATATTCTACACATAGATCGTATCATATCCACTATGTCACAATATACTGGTCAGGGGATGAACTTCTCATGTCCATACATATTATAAGTAACTGAGTTATAGTTAATTAACGTAGTTAAAGTTTACAAGTATAAGTATATGAAATGATGAGCTAGCAAGAGTCAGGCTAATATTTGATAATTTAAGAGGCTATCTGAATAGCAGCTTGTTGAGCGTTAATTTGGGAGGAAGAAAAAATATTTTATTAAGTAATTCATGTGGCTGAAACACAGGGCAAAGTCCTGAATAAACAGAGGATTCTGACAAAAATTTGAGGAACCGATGCTGAAACTGATCAAAACCATCTCTTAAGGTCATCTTTCTTTGCGACACTTCAACATGATGGCAGGATGTCTTTTGGATTTCTCTCCAAGATTAGAGGAAATTACTCTGAGCTGTGTTATATTCAATCAAGGTGAGTCACTCTGGCACCCACTCAGATCTGTTTAATCTTGTCACAGGTTCAGTGATCGTGCCACTTGCTGGCAGCCCACACTTTCGAGTGTCCATTTATTGGGAACATATCGTTCATCTCTCTTTCCCAGGGCCGTGAGTGTGCCAGTGTCTGTGCACAGGTCTCAGATGTCAGAAGTACAAGAATTATAGCAGGGGAAGTTTTCAAAACTGGCAAAAGAAGTGTTGATTTATGGTAGCTTAAAAAGATACAAGGAGCAAGGAACTCAGATTGCATGATATATCAGCAAAAAAGCCAGATGTGTTATGTACTTAAGTTGCTTTAAAGCCAGTTTATTATCATTAATGTAAAGTGATGCATTTATTTTGAAAGGGAGCAACATTTTTTTTCAACTTAACCATATGCTTCATAACAATAAGGACCTTAAACTTAACAACAATAGCAAAAATAATGAAAAAAGCCTCAACATAACAATGACTCCAGACTGTAATATTTTGACTCTCAGTGTGGTGCTCCAGCCCTCAAGGCCATACAGCGTGTCCCTTATGCTCCGAGGATGTTCAACAGCTCATAAACCCAGAGACTTTGATGTTCCCAGCTCATTGAACCAAAGCATGAAATCTCAAACCAAAGACGAATCAAATGATAAACCACAACCACAAGGGGCTCCTGTCCTCTGAAGTCATATTAAAACATAGAAAAACACTTCTCTTTGAGAGGAGTGGATGTCTTCTACTAGAGTTGTGGGAAAACTGATGGAAAAGAAGTATTAAAATGCTAGAGGTGCTGTTTAAATTTCATTTTTAGCTTTGAGTCAAAGAAGCAGTAGAAAGCCTCTCACACTGGGAAGAAGTCTGACATGCAAAACATCCTTGATCTTTAAAGTCTTTGGTGTAGACCTGTAAAATATTTGTCTTCTTTAGCAAAAGGAGCACAAAAATAATTTTACATCCAGTCAAAGACCATTCAAACGTGCTTTAGTACATTATGCTATCATGTTGTGCTGATGTTTTGACGTTAGGACACCTTAAAGGCAAGTACTTCAATTATTCAATTGAACTATTTCCTTTTCTTCCATCCAATTTCCCTTACCCCCTCTAATGAAACTCAGAGAACACTGAGATAGCCTGAAATTGACTCTTCTATCAGTCCAGCACAAACCTCTCCTTGGAGAGCTATCTGTTGAGCTGCAGAATTAAAATATTAAAGAGAAAGAGGTCTTTCTCTTTCTCTCCCCGTCTCTTTTGGATGAAAGCAAAGTCAAGGTTATTTCCAGACGCCTGTCTTACATCTGCCATTATTTTAAACACCCCTTTTATTCATTGAGCTCCAGTGTAATTATTTTCCAGAACAAGGCAGAGCACATTCACCACATTCAATATATATGATATACGTCAGAGAAAAGTGTGTTGACTTATGTAAAGCTGTGGCTATGCTATCAAATGATTTTTTAAGTGACTGGACAAGCAACATGCAAAACTGTGCAAACATAGTTTTTTTTCTCTTCCATCAAAAGCAGATACAGAGACAGAAACTGTGTAAGCAAAACAGAAACTGTAGATTCACAAATACTGAGCAACTATTTACATAGAAATAAAAAATATCAAAAGTGTTCAAGGATTTTTTTTTTTTCTTTTAACAGTTTTGTTTATTTATTTCCACAAACTAACAAACGGGAAAAAAACAACAAAAACTTTAAATAATACATGATGCAGTCTTTTCAGATTGCCCGTTTAAAGCAGGAATAAACAAAAACAAAAAAGCAAAATGTACATTAAGAGTGGATAACATAAGGAGGTCTGTGTGTGAGGTCTGCAGTTCCTCAAGCGTCCACTTGAGGTTGGCTACAGAAACACTAGAAACCACATACACACCAATGAAAACAGCCAAATATTACTGCAAAAATAAACGTTTACAGTCTGGTTAAAAATAAATGGCTTGGATTTGAATGTCTCATTTCTCTATTGACACACACTGTGCGTTGGTTTTGAGGTTATGAAACGCATGAGTTTTGCCCATATAAGAGCATGGCTGAAAGACCCGCCTCTTTGCCTCATGAAAACTCAGACAAAGAGAGACCGAGTTAGGCTTTTCCAATATGGCCCCCCAGGCTTCAAAGTCCAATGGAGAGTATAATTGTTTCAAATTTTATGCCCATTTTGAATGCCAAGCCACTCACATCATTTTCAAAACCCCACTCACTCATATAACAGCTACAGAAAAAGACTCCCACCTTTGTGTTTCCTCACACAGGTATATACTTTATCTGCCCCTGTGTACTCCTATTGTTAGTGTTCTCCCAAGAAAACAAGCCTCTCAGTAATTATCCAGGCCACCCCCCTTTGTAGTCGTCAAGTGGAATGAGTCACCGCTGGATCCACAGGGTTTCTTCCTACAAATGGAAAACATATAGACTAAGCTCACCTGATGATCTTAACTTTCTTTTTCATACTGGTGATAAAGTAAAAGTAACTTTATTTCTAAATCCCCCTCGCATTTTCTTTGTATACTGACGGATCATAGATCGTTTTTATTAAGTGTTCTCTCTAGTCTTCTAACCATTTCATATTCACCCATTCACATCAGATTTATTCACTAGTGGCAGAGGCTGCGATGTAAAGCACCCTGCAATGTTAACTAATCCCATTCACACTGATGGCACAGCCTCTGAGGCAGTTCAGGGTTAAGTGTCTTTCCAAGGGACACTTCAGCGTTAAGACAGCAGGACCTTGGGCTGACACCAAGCTTTTATTTGAAAAGTAACCAATCAAAACACAGAGCTACAGCTGCCCCAAAAGGTTTTGTTTTCTAATATCACACAGCCACAAAAGTCACAAACATACCACATGAACAAGTTCTTGTAGGAGGTCACAGCTTCAACTGGTTCACCACTGGGACCAACAACAACAATGATAGTAATAACAATAATAATAACAATAACAAAAATAATAGCTTTATTTGTATAGCACCATTAAAAACATTAGTTGAAGAAGTTATCTTACAGCAGAAATAAAATAAAAATAAAATTCAGCTAAAAAGCAGTGAATTAATACAAGGGTACACCCTCAAATGCATGGTAAGCACATAAAAAGATAACAGAAGGAGAGGAAAACCTTGGCAGCACAAAAACCCAACTACATAGGTTATGAGACCACAAGGACCAGGGTTTAAGAGAAGGAGGCAAAGGAGATGGAAACAATAAGAGAGAATAAAACATAAAAATTTAAGTAGCTAAACATATAAAAGGAAAAGAAATGTAATATAATAGCAGTGAGATCCAGAAGTAAGAATAACAAAAATTATGTGATAAATAAATGTACTGTAGAAACAACAATAAGGTAATGACAGTCATTTAATGTATATTAAAACAAAATGTTGCAAGTCAACTCTTATGTTGTTACAGAATGATCAGCGGTGTAAACGATGGTGTCATCAGCATAGAAGTGTCATTTTGCTACGATATATGATATGCTATGATATGATGCTGTGATAAATAGAGAACAGAACGGGTCCTATGATAGAACCTCGGGGGACACTTTTTTACTTGATATCAATAAAGATTTTGCGGCCTCTGATTTCAGTTTATTTGTAAAGAGAGACAGAACTTAGGGCTCTAGTATGGCCTTGTAGTTAGGACCATAAACTATACAAAACATGGACGAAGCATCTGCGACGTCACCCGTCTGTTCCTGAAACCGTGAAATGAAGCCAGTCTGCGGACGTAGCCACAGTCGCTATGACGCTGGCTTTGAGTATTCTTCGAGCTGCTGCAGGACGCCCGGCGATCACATGACTTGAGCTGTGCCTCCTATTGGAAAATCAAATGATCCTGATGACTTCTTAACCTCAGAGATAGAAAAAAATTCACTCACCGTACAGTGTGTGCCAATAATAAAATCAACGTTTTAGACCCAAGCTGTTTTTTGAACCAGGCTGTAAATATGCTTTTTAATGCATAAGTCAATTTTTATGGCTGGGTGTGTACATGACTTCTGGCCTTTCTGCAGCGACTTTTAGCACTTCCACATAGGCTTCATTTTTACCTACCGGATGTTGCCCCTTGGTAAGGATCTATGCTCTATGAAGTTGACCCTCAGTGGTTGGCACTTGACATCACGTAGGAAGAAAAAACCCTTAAACCACAATCAGGACCAAAATCATCAGTGTACGGACATGTGCTACTAACAGATGGGTCATGAAAGTTTAACACAATGAGAAGCTGAGAATGCTAACAGCAACACGCCATATTATCATGTTAGAACTATAAAACTCACTGAACATTGTTTCTGTGAGACCCACACCACCAACACTTCAACATCACGCTGGAAGTCCCCAAGCCAAACCAGCTCAGACACAATGCAGTCACTTCACCCAGGCAAGGCGGCACTCTGTAACCACCACATGACTCGCATTTTCCCAAACTGAATTATGTATTCAAGTCAAACGTGAGATCAAGCATCCTGTCATTGTGTAAATGTGCAGAACAATTTCCCCAGCTTGTTTACACCCTGGTTACACATGAATCAAAGAGAGCAGCGCTATCGCACTTTCTTCTGCGGTGTGTGTTTGAAGATGACAGATCACTTAAATTTCACATGCAAGTGCATACATTTGAGGAATGGCTTTCTAATACAGTGCGGTGTGCATTAATCACCATAGAGTGTACTTAAGAAATCAAGATGAAAGTGTGGAGCCGCAACAATGCACCATTAGGAACAAGCAACTGAAGGAAAAATAACATCTCTGTGAAGCTGCGTTAATTTATAGATTTTTTTTTTCCTCCGTTTTTGTTCTTTCGGTCTCGGTGGGGAAAGCTGAAACAAGCTCTAAACCACAGGCGCCACAAAGTCTTTGCATTTAAAAAACATTAAAACCCAATAATAGAAATACAACAGGGTATTACTTTCCCCTGTGATAAGCCATTGAATTACATACTGTTTGGATATTGCAGTATGTTGGAAAAAGTGTGTCAATTTAACATGAAATAAGGAGAAATATCTTTATTTTGATTCTTTTGGACCTCTTTTGTTCCTATCCACCAGCCGGCTGCATGCTAATGTATGAAATGTTCATTAAGCTCAAGGTAACACTTTCTTTTTATATTGTCTGCAAAAATGCAAATGTAAAGATAAAGCTGAGTCAGATTCTCTCTCTGTGAACAAAGCTTTTTTTCCCCCTCCCTATTCAAGTATTTCTGAAAAGATCCTGGTAACAAAGGTCAAAGAAATAAATCACTTTTTCTCCCCTCTCTTGCTCAAAAAAGGGCAGATTTTTGGAGTTTCTCAGCACGACTCAAGGCCCATGTACCGTCTCTATTCATGCGCAATGCATGATCATTGAATTCTGACAGCGGCACCTTTAAGACGCTTTCAAAACATTACTTTTGAAGCCAGCTGAAACAGCTCTAGACAATGGAGACTGCAATAATTAAATGCTGCATTTATATCAGAGTATGCTGCAGGAAGTTATCAGTATGTATTTGATTAATGTATCTTACCTCAAATTTAATGTTTCATATGATTAAATATGTCATTCAGTGACGTACAGCATTATGTTCCCTCTATTTACAACCATTACAGTTCCCATGAATAGTTAATGCCATTATATGCACGCTCATTTCCCCCTCATGGGTAGAGCTAATGAAGCCTCAGACCAAAGAGATGTTGGAAAGCAGGCATGGCAGGGTGTGTTAAAATCACACAGAGCTTTGACTCGGCTGAACTTCTCTACCCAGGGCTCAGCACACACAGTGAGAGGTCCAGCGCTTTCAAAGGAAGTGAGAAAACCTATAAAGCCCGAGGTGAGCATGTGGATTAACTCACATATCTGAGGTTTGCTATTTCATTGAAGGAGAATCAGTGAGCCGAACAGTGTAACTGAAGTAAAACTGGAACCGAGGGGGATGGAGTGAGAGTGGCTTTGATATCTGAGTGGAGAAGGACTCCCTTGGATGTTTTTGGTGTGTGGATCAGGGACAACTGAGATAATATAATGAAACCCTAACAGTATGAAACATTTATTTCTGAGCAGAATTCATGCATTTGAAAAAGAGTTACTTTATGCTAAATGCATTAACATGAACTGAAAAATTAAACTGTTTTAAGAGGAAGTTTTATGCAGTGTGTTTACATCGTTGTTCATAGGGGTATCTGCATACAGTCAACATCCTATAAAATTTCACATCTGTTTGCGCTTTGGGAGAAAATAAACCTCTAGCTGCAACAGAGCCACGTCTTTCTAAACTGTGACTTCAAAAACAAAACAAAAGATATTTTAAATTTAAAGTTTAATTAACTAATTAAAAAATTCAGGGCAGAGTTAGAAAACACTGCAATTTTGAGCCACTTGGCTGAAGGATGAGTTTGGTGACCTCTGGGATCCAAATCCATTTTATGTTTTGGTCTGAAATCAGCGCATGTGAGGATTTCAGTGTAGTGTGAGATCTTTTTAGTTGCATTTGTGGAATAGACTCTGACAGCGTTTCGCTGGATTGCGTGACAGGTTTTCAGTTGTGTATGTGAATGTCTTGAGTTTCATTTGGATAGGTGAGAAGGCATTTCTGAAAAGTGTCTCCAATGGCCCCTCATAGCTAAAAATTTGGATACAGAAAGGTATAATAATTTGAAAGTGAAAACCGAGAACTGTCTCAGCTCTCAGACCTGTTGTCTTCCTAAGGAAAAGGAAGTAATTACTTAAGTTTTTCTTACCTTTTTGGAAGTAAGATTGTTTAACAAAGCAGTATTTACTAATAAACAAATTGCCTACCAAGACACAAAGATTTGAATTGAAATATCTTAAATCAACTTGTGAAGTAACTTCCACTGACAGGGATGAGCATATTTGCATGAACCAGTCAAGTCTGAAGCTGAAAGGAGCTTTTCTACAGGGGACATAAATAAATTAGTCAATATAAGGTTGTGCCCTTGTCAAGTAGCAGAGAGCAATTGTGAAAATAAGATTCACTTAAGGAAACAACACAGTGCAGAGTAAATCTGAACATGACCGCACCGTATAAAAATCAAACTTCAGCCAGCTCCTTTCTCTCTGAATAATTTATTTAAAACAGACTGAGAGGAACACCATCAAAAATTTATGGCGAGTTAAACTCCCGGAACTGTAACACTTTCAACACACAAAGTACAATAAAATCAAGAGTAACAACGAAATACTAAAAGGTAACATGATGTTTTTTTTGTTTACACAACTCATAATAAATACTTTTAGAGCATCTGAAGTTTACAGCTGTATCCTTTGCACCTGTTACAAACCAAACAGTTCAACTCCCAAATCTTTAACTCACACAACACAATATCCAGTTTCAAAGAACACAAATCTCTATTATATCTACTTTAATACTGAATATTTACTGTACATACACATATAGGTCACTGATCATTTGTTATCCCTTTTTAAATACAGACACAAAAACACTAATAACAGGTAACCAGAATATTATAAGATGACATTCAGAAATACCTATGACTTCTTAGAAAACTCTGTACATCTGGATCCTTTCTGAATTATGTACAAACTTATTTACATTCCATGGTTACTGGTGATAATATGGCACAGTCATATAATTACACTAAAATCTGAAGATAGAAAAAACAAACAGTGAAAAAAACTTATCAACAAAGGAATTTAACCCTCAAAACAAACTGTTCTACATTAAGCTAGTAGCTGGTTAGCCTAGCTTAACAAAGCAACAATGTGATAATTGAGGTAAAATGGTAAGTTCACATAATTGCATTTCACTCTACTGACTAACCAAATAATGTGAAATATGAGTGTTTGAGGGAACATAATTTCCATACATTTAGTTAAATGCAATCTTAGCTGGTTAGCCTAGCTTAGCAGAGTAGCTTGAAACTGATCAAAAGTCAGTTATTTTTCTTCAGGTTTCTCTTTGGAGTATTTCTGTTATATTTCATATCAACTGTACAAAAACTGAACTTGATAATGGGTTAGCATATTAACATGAATGTACCATGCACAATTAGCATTTTTTCCTGAAGATCTTGCTGGTTGCCTCAAAACTGTTTTTGTGGACAAGGTTAAAGATTCTAAAAATAAGCCTGTGCTGGCAGATAGATTATTAGATTACTTTTTTATCAGAGCTGTTTTTAGTAGCTTTAAGCTGTCATGGTCAGCTAAGCTAACCAGGAGCTAACCAAGAGCAGGAGCTGTTCTCTGAACAAACCCTTTGCCAGAGAGTGAAAACTTTTATTTTCCACATTGTAACACTCTTCCTGTAAGTCTCAGTAAACAATATAATATCCTATCTTTTAAGGCATTTTATCACCAAAAAAAGCTTGTTTTGTTTTTATTGTGAGCTAACCACTCCTGCTAGGCAGATTCTTTAAATCAGCAGTGTGTTGAGCGTTTTATTTTTTGGTTTGTTTGTTTTTCAGATACAGCCTGACCTTCTGGACACTAGCTCTTTGACACACATGCAGCTGACTTTCAAGTCCAAA
Organism: Halichoeres trimaculatus; assembly: GCF_033239565.1. Taxonomy (NCBI): domain Eukaryota; kingdom Metazoa; phylum Chordata; class Actinopteri; order Labriformes; family Labridae; genus Halichoeres; species Halichoeres trimaculatus. The sequence goes on from NW_027437196.1 coordinate 13,000,504, forward strand.
CTTGTTAGCCAAAAAAGCATTATAAAAAGCATCATTGTGAAGGGCCAGTCATCCCTGTCACCTTGCTTTGCATTTCATATCAGCCTCCGAAATGCTCTACCAGCTTTTCAGGTACGAACTCCACTGGTGTAGAACATTAAACCTGACATTTCAATGGGTTTCAGCAAACATATAAAAGCTTGAGCTCCAGTCAGCCTCCCAAAGCGCTGCCAGTGAAGCTTCTCTGTGTGCTTGTGTTGTAATAAAGAATATTTTATCTCACTGTTAACATTAAGCCACAGACTACTACATAAACAAGCTCATAGTTGAGAACTTAATGTTCCTGGCAAAGCTTTAACCCCACATGTTGCAATAACAAACAATTACAAAGACGCATTACTGATGTCACAATCACAATACAATCGCTGTAACTGAACAATCAATGGTAATTCATTTTCTTTACACTGTGTTTTTGTCTGTACAATGTTAAATGACTCCCTTCGCGTTAATGTAAACATTCAAAGACTTGATTGCTGAAAGGCATTTCCTCTCAAGGGTTTCTGAGCGGCTCAGGAGCCAGTGGCTATTTGATTGAGGTGTCACTTAAAACAACGCAGAAACCAGCCGTTCACCTGTTTATGGAGCAAAACCTGCTCGAGGACATCAGTTCAGTCACAGGCCGAGAGTCACTCGAAACAAGAGGGAAGTGAACTAATAAAGAGGAGTCTCTCATGAGAGTGATAGTGCAGAAAAGGGCATATGTGCTCCAAACCCGTCACTGTGAGTCAGTATCACACCGGTCGGCCGGTCTGTAGTCTCAAACTGGCGTTTTTTTTCTTCCTCCTTCAGAGAGGAGATGGAAACTTTTCTCATTGTTTTATTCTTTTACTTTCTTTTCTGTTGCCTAGATGAGGTGAACTCTTGAACAGCTGCTGCACATACTCTTAAAACTGTTAAAAAATCTGCTCTCTTTAAACTGCCTCGATTCATTTGCTGCAGCAGGAAACCTTCTTTAATACAGATGATCAAATGATTACTGTTGGTTTAACTCACTGATTCTCTTGTACATATGCACTTAAACTGATGAGTGCCGAATGCTTTTCATTCAAATGTGCAATTAGCTGCAAATATGAAGTAAAACATCAGTTTCTTTGTCACTCTTTTACAAAAGCGTGGAGGTTAGAAGCTGTTAGTGACCTGTTATCATCACAACATTCTTACGTTCACATCACACTCACCAATCACATCTCCATACAACAGAACATGTGCACATGAGGGAGTGCGTGCCTTTTTTTAATCTTTGAGCTTATTTATGCTGCTGTGTGATAGCAGGTCCGTGTTTCATATGCTGGACAGGTCGTCATTACATGAGGATGAACAGCGGTGTGTTTTGGGGCTGCAGCGGGTCAACATGGTGATCTGGGTGCTGAAGTTGTTGCTGCTTCCAATGGACGGGTGTTGGTATTTGGTGTCTGAGCGCATGTATCTCTGCAGGTGCCACCTCCGCCACTTTCTCTTGATCTCTCCTTGGACCTACAATTTGATTGTGGAGAAAAAAACACACTTCAGTGCAGTCTGACTTCTTCAATTTTTTTTACCCTGTTACATTTTCAACACATAACTGAACCGTTCTAAGCCCTTGAAGTCCCAAAATGACTTTTTTATGTATTGTGCTAACAGGATAAAAACTTGTTCCCACAAGAAAAATATACTTTGGGTCAATATATCAACTTATTTGGCACAATACAATAGTTTCTTCTACTTCATTGTGAGCACAAGATAATGTGTTCCCACAAGATAATTACATTGTGTACAAAGGATAATAACTTATTCCAAGAGATAACTTTTCCTTTAAGATGATAAGTTGAAACCATAAGGTAATCACACTGTGTGCACAATATAATAACTTGTTCTCTCAGGATCAGCATATTGTGCACACAAGATAATAAATTGTTTGCACAAGATAATTACTTGTTCCCACAAAATAATCATCTAATGCTCATAAGATAATTACTTCTTCCACTAGACAATTATACTGCCCGACAAAATAACTTGTTCCTGCTAGATTATCATATTATAGTCACATAATAAAACTTGCTCCCACAACTAATCTTTTTATTCCACCAAGGTTATAACTTGCATCCAACAGGATAATTAGTGTGCAACAAGAAAATAACCTCTTTCCAAACAAAATTGCTTGTTCCCCCAACATGTATATTTTTATATTTTTTCGCTAGTTCATCATACTATTGCCACAAGATAAAAAGTAATTAAAAAAAAAAATCATATTGTGCACACAAGGTATTATTTTGTCTGACAAGATTGTTATTTTGTGCTAAATATAATAACATGTTCCTACAATGTGCGCAAGAAATGATCACATTGTGCACACAAGATAATAGCTTTTTCCCAGAAGTTTGGGAAGATTTTGTGGGAACTTGTACACCCAGCATAATATATTGTGCAAATGAGATAGCAAGCTTTTTCTTGATTTTCTTCATATTAAAAGATTATAACTTCTTGCTGCAAGATAATTACTCCTCCATGAGATAACACCTGGCCCAAAAAATAATAACTTGTTCCCACAATTTATATCAGCTTGTACCCACAAGATCATCATATTGTAAACACAAGATAATAACTTGTTCCCTAAGAAAATTACACCATGTAACAAGACATTAGCCCATTACCAAATCACTCATAACTTGTTCCCTCAAGGTAATTTACTGGTGTGCCAAACATTGTGAAAGATAGTTAAGGGGCCTTTTTCTCTCTCTTTTTTTTTTTAGCAACTTTCATCATTAGATTTAAAACACCCTTTTTTTTTTTTTTTTTTACAATTTTAAGAGAATAAATGAAAGTTACATTTTCCATTTTGCTCTCCCGCTTGAGTGTTTTACAGCATCTTTACCATTTTTAGAGGCTAAATTATTGAACAACTTCACTCAACAGCAAAGCTTTACACTTCACAAAGGACACCAGAAAACTGCCTCTGTTTAAAATTCATGCAGCACAGTGTAAAGTCTTGCCATCCAGCTCATCACTGTGATTCAATCTGGCCCAGGTCCGGGGAAACATAACTAATGCGCCCACAGAGAGAGCCTCTGCAGGAATGACGGACTATCTCCCTGCCAGAAGAGGCGGAGCTCTTCACAGCCTCACCACCCTGCAGGCAGAGTGCAAGGGAAAAAATATGCCTCAGGGAGGTCCAGAGGTGGAGAAATAGCCGGGCCAACCGGCGAGGATTACTCACAACCATATCGCCACCTTTTCATGATGGTGTGTGAATGTTAATGGTGTGCTACGGGACTGTGGGCTATCTGCGCATGGGAATCCTGAGGTCTAAAGAGAGTATTTATACAAACAGTGTTTATAAGACTGTTAGGGAAGAGGGGCACCCACCTCTCCGTTGAGGAAGCAGTAAAGGACTGCTACCACGAAGCCCTATATGGAGAGAAAACCACAGATTAGAGTATCAACAGAGTGTGTCATGGTGAACTTCAAGGTGCTGATAACAAGTGATCACAAAGAAAACAAAGAATACATTCTGGTCTATAAGAGAAGAAAGTATGGGACAAAGGAGAAAGTGCTGGAATGATTCCAAACAGGCTGTATTGCTCTCTGGCTGCATTCTCCATCATTCCTGGTTTGTGATGAACTGAAATGACTCCAGGGTTTTAAAACAATAACACGCCACTGTATCTGCGAGCAAAGTGCCTGGAGACCTGCCACAATCTTCTGCCAGGGGTTTCTTCAGCAGACACCACAAGGTACTGCCTGGTAAGATGCCAAATCATAAATCTAGCTCCATTTAAAAGTTATAAAAAGAATAGTTGAAGTTTGAGGGCATTTTTCATGTTCGTTTATAAACGCCTTTTTCTTTAAAAGGTGAAGTCATACCTGAAATGATCCAAGGATCAAGTCAAAAACCAGCCGCAGCTCAGTCTTCACCTGCTCTGGAATGAAGGCAAACACGATGAAATTTATGCCAAACAGAGGAATCAAAAGCAGCGTTGATTTCGCCAGCCTCCTGCAACGACAGAGCAGAAATAGATGCTAATGCCTCCCTCGGCTGAAACCAATTTTCACTCTTTCTCTCTATACGCCAGTAATGGTATGCAACTGTTGAGTGCTTTTCAATTCACACTTCACTCGGGGAACCAGATCTCCATTAAAAGTGTCGGTAATGCTCATGCATTATGGCTGGACTGTGATATGTGCAGGTCGGAATCACACACACAGATATCTGAACTATATCTCCATTTTTATGACGTTCTTTTCAGGAGGAAAAGGAATTCATTGCCTCAAGCAATAGAGTTAGACTCGATTAGGATCTTAAGAACTACAGGGAAATTTAATTTACACCAACAGTCGTTTTCACAGGACAAACACAGCCTCTGCCTTCTGTCTTTGTTCAAGATTATCTTTGTTTACATTTTGGGAATTTCAAGGAATGTGGAACAAATTCAGCTCTGTAGAGAAAAACACTGAAGTGAGGAGGAGTTTCCACCCTCCTCATAGGCATTGATGGTATTTTATCTCATTCCAGCTTTATTACAAACATGAAACAAACATGAAATTAACTCACAAGTACTGGTTGGATTCGTTTCTTCCAATATCTGGACAGTTGATTTTCTGGCGGAGTATCCGTATGATACAGATGAACAGAATAAAGTTCATCTGTGGAGGAAAAAGTATTAAGGGAGAAAAACAATAGATGATTATCTTGTTAAATTCATAGACTTTTTCAGGAACAAACTTTTTTTGTAAGTATTCTCTAACAGATGTAGAGGAATGTTTTGAAAATGTGTCTCATAACAAAGACTGTATTCTTCTTTTACCAACTGGGTTAATTTGCTACCTCTCAGGACAATAAATTCCTCTAAATACATTATTTGTGCTGAAGCTGTAAACTGGCAACACGTTAAACCTACACACATGAATTGGCTGCTGCAGAAAGAGAAGAGACAGAGAGAAAGAGACAGACGCAGTGATCTGACAGCCGGGCTGCTGAGCCTGATCTTACTCTGAAGGAAAAAAACAAAAACAAAACAAAACTACAAAAGTAAACAGAAACCTGCAGTGCCGAGAGTTGCTGCCAAGGAAAGGCAAAGCAGGACACAGCAGGTGTAAAGACAACCAACATTTCCTCAAATAAAGTCTGTTCTGAGTATCAGTTTTACAATTTGGTGCTGGGTATGTGATTTTGAAAATAAAATCAACTGATCAAGGAAAACAAGGTTCTTTCAAAGTGGTTCTACTGAACGTAAACTAGATGATCTCTTAAACTGTAGCAAAGTAATCTCATAACCACTCCACAAACTTCTTAAGGACCGGCCAATCAGAGAGAAGGGGGCGTGTGGAGGAGGGAGCCTTAAAGAGACAGCTACAGCTCCAGGTGATTAGGCTCACCTGTAGCTGCTTGACAAGAGTTAAAGTATAAGAGCAGGAGGGAGACAGTTGTTGGGAGCCAGTGGGTCTTCAGCTGCGTACATGGTTCAGCTTTTTATTTTGTTAGTTTTTGTATTTCGTGAGAAGCTTGTATGTTATTGGTTTGTTTTGTGAAATACTTAAACTTAATTTCTTCCTTTTTTTTGTTTTGGGTTCATGTTTTTGGAACTCCCCATTTGTTATACCCTAGCCACCTTAACAAAATACTAAGTGATATATTTGGTAAACATAAACATTGTAAGCTGCCTGAAAGTTCTTTTTGGAGAATTTCCAAGAATTAAAAACAAAAAACGACAAAAACAACAAAAAACAACACAACAAACAAAATCATCATTAATAACAATAACAACAACAAAAACAGGGGCATAAGGATAACATACAGCTGCTGCGAATATTTACCGTCTCACAATTTGCTTCACTGCAGCTTCTTTAAACAACTAATCTACGGTGGCTGGTAGGTGTCAGCCAATTTTCAAAAGCATCAACACAAATGCAAAAGCCACAACACAACAGTAGTACAGCCATGACAGAAAATAAGAGCTATCCCAACGGACACAGAAAAGTTGAGAAGGAACAACGGTTAGCTTAGCAAAGCATGAAGTTCATTAACAAGGAGAAAAAGTTGACTTCTTGAAAGTTTATTTCACCTATCAGTTTATCAAAACATCTTTTTTTTGTTCATTCATGTAAATAAAAGGAAATTAAATGCTAGTTCTCAGTTCACTGCAGCCTGACTTTTCATTAGCGGAAGTGTTTTTCTTCAGATATGTGAGTGGATGCCGATAAAGTTTTTAAATCCCATCAAAAGGATGCTGATTAGAAACTTATGGTGACCTATTGTGATGGTTAAATAACTGCAGAAAGTTAAATGCCAGTTTTGTAAAGTAAATTGGAAACTTTGTGCGTTGACATCTTTAATGATGACAAACAGTAAGAACACTGAAAATAATAATAATACTAAAAAAAAACCTTTGCTAAAAAATAACTGAAGTTTTTTCTCAAAGTAGCAACTTAACTGCCTTTGAACAAGTCTGATACTGATAGACTGGAATGATGAAAAAATGGCTCAGAACTTAAAACCTACCAGGATTGATGCCAAGATAGGAGTTTTAATGATCCACCAGAAAACATCTGTATTCTCAATAATATCCCAGCACCTGTGAAAACATTAAACAACACTCACCTTGAAGATGCTTATTAAAGATTCTGTCCTGGTCTTACAGTCACTGTGTGTTTTTCTTACCCCACATCATTAAAGTAAGCTTTAGCGATGCTCCAGGCAGTGATGAAAACTGTCGGACTTCCTGGGGGCATAAAAAAGACGAAAGTGTAAACAAAAGATATTACATCCCAGTGGCTTACACGGCCTCATTTGTCGGCATTCAAGAACAGAAAGGAGATACAATGACTTGAAAGGTAGACACTCTCACCCCAGCCAATTAAGATATAGGCCCAGAAGTACTTCCTCTCAGAGAAGAATGAGACAGCCAACAGAGCGTGAAGATATAGGCCCTCCACCAACAGCCAGAAGAAACTGGCCATTATACAGTACTGAAAGAACACCATGACGACTTTGCAGCCAACCTAGGACAAAAACACAAAGGAATATGCGTCATAATACTCTCAGTGTATGAACAGGGTTTGATTTGTAAGTGAGGCACATGTACTGAAAAAAAGGAATAAAAAAATGTATGAGTTTCTGCAAATCAGTGATGACAAAGAGTCCAATCACTTCCAAGATCTCACACAGCTGTAGAATTTGCTTTTGATAAAAAAACACTTGAACAATCTTATTAGGGTTTTTTTTTTTCTTTTTTTTTTTTTTTTTACAGTTGGCTATTAGAAAGAGAAGTGGATGACGAAGAAGAAGGGTGTTGTGTGCCAAAAGAAATTATTTTGACAGATTTTCTATTATGATACAATCTTGGAAAATGGGTATCCTGTTTGTAATGCATGAAAATAAATAGTCTGGAATCTAACCCCTTTATTATTGAATATTCTCATTTCTAAACACAATGTTTCTATTTCACTGCAATCTAATGGGGTATTTTAGTATTAAATAACAGGAAAGGGCCTCATCATGTAAGATTTCTTTCTTGAAATATGAGAAATTAAGTTGAGCTAGAATTAGGCTGATTATTGGCCGGGCTGATTATCGGTGCCAATATTTAACATTCTGAGGCATATCAGCATCAGCCTTTTTTTGAAAATATCTCAAGGTTGATGAGAAATCCATTTTAAAACTGTGTTATAACGCACCGCTTCCCGCAGTCACTACTCTGTCTTCGGCATTGTACCACCTACAGTACCATCTGATTGGTTACAAGCAGAGCCATGGTTCAGGTATGAGCCAATCAGCAACTGTGCATGTAGTGCTATCTCTCTCACACACACACAGCGAAAGGGGAGGAAAAGTTTTGCCAAGTGGAGTATGTTTCAAAGGTACCTTTAGGCAGCACACTACTGAAACTGTAAAATCCCAGTCCTAAACAACTCACAACTACTAGTATTGTTGCTGTGAGCCCAATGATTTATTTATACTCAAAACACAAAGGCTCAGAAAAATAGATATAAAACGATATTCACAACCTAACTCAGAAAAGGAGAGTGATTCTCTACCAGCTAACTTCAGTTAATGATAGTCTGCTAGCTTTATGCTGATGTCAATGGAAAATCCCATTGACAGGCTAACACAGTTAGCATTGTGACTATGTTACTGTCCACAGACTTTATCAACATTCTCAAACACACAAAACACTTAAAAGTGATCAGAAATGATTTAAACTACAAATATTCAGGAGCTGCTTGCTGATGCTTCTCATCACAGAGTTTCTCTGTGTCTACACTGTGGAAGCCCAAGATGGCCAAAACATTGAAAATCAAAGTCGTGTGAAATTAATGCAACTGCATTACATGCCTATAAAAGGCAGCACAAACTCAATTAAGTCTAGTACTATTGCAGTTACACTGAAATTTTGGGAAAAAATTGTGCTGTCGAAAACTTAAGCAAGCTATTTTTTAAAAAGTTTTTACATAAAGGTCCCATATTATGCAAAAATCTCTTTGTTAAATCTTTTAGTGAAATTTGTGGGTCTTTGGCTTTCCTCCCAGCCCACAAAATGTGACATTTAATGACAAAACCTGTACTTAGTAGTGCTTGTGAATGTAAAATCCTGACCTAAAAATGAGCTGTTTGGATTTTGGGGATTTGACGTCAGCGATTCTCTTTTTTGCCCAATCAGGAGCAAATCTGAACTGATTGGTCCACCAGAGCAGATACCCCCTAAACTCCCTCCCCGCCCACTCCTCTGTATGGCTGTTTTTGGCTGTGAACAGCCACATAGTTCCATGCACAAGCTTCCCATCTCAGAAGAAGACAAGACTAAGTGACTAGAGTTCATTTATCAAGGAAATGTGCCAGCTACACTCAGTAAAACTGTGCATGTGTGTGCTAGTCACTTCACGGCCGACTGCTTTTTCAACTTTGGACAGTACAACATAGGGCTAGCGAATAGACTGGTCCTGAATCCAGGCGCATGACCAACCATCCGCCAACAAACCTCAGACCCTGGAAATGTGAGTATTTTAAATGCTGTGTGCTGTGGAGCAGATGTAAGAGCTTTTCCTCAGTGTCCCCCCTGTCTCTGTGTTAGCTTCAGGATGCTAACTTTAGCTGTGGTTAGCCTGTTGTTTTAGCCTGTAATGTTATGGTAAACGAGCTTCTCTGTTTTCTAAACATTGTGCACTCGGAGCTCGTGGCGCCACTCTCAGTGACGTGGAAGAGTGGGGCGGTATCAGCAGTGGCTCGTTTACATATGAAGGTCACGCCCACTAAATCAGACCGTTCTGAACAGAGGGGCTATGAGAGCCTGGAAACAATGCTGCTGTGCTTGATTTATTGGCTTTTGGGACCAAAACAGCATAAAATAGGACCTTTAACTTTACTGGATGTACTACTGAGTCTGGGATCTGTTTAATTAACGTATGCTTTAAGGCATTTTAACTAAGTTAAGTGTTGGATTTTGTATTATTCATAATGTTAGCACCAATATTTTCACTTTGACTGAAAATGAATATGGTCTTCAAATATCGGTTATTGACGTCCTAAACTACTAATAACCAGTAGTTAAAAAAAAACAAAAACATATTGGTCGATCTCTAAGTTGAACAAAAAAGAAATTTGAAAGTTTATAACATAAAAGTCTAGAATTAACAGTAACATTATGATTAAGTTAAAAATACACAAGAATACAGCCACAATTTTAGTCTACTGTGAGTCTAGATTTTATCTTGAAGGAGAGTATCTGAAGATCACCTGCAGTTGACTTGGTATGATACTTAAAACACTGCATCCTCCTTTAATCTTTAATTTAATTTTAGTATTATCTCTTTAATACATTTGTCAGCCAATTTGGATAGATTTCCCTGAGCCTTCCACTTCAGCAATAAAAAGCAAGTGGCACAACTTTATCATTTTTCAGTGCTGGATTTTATCTCTCAGCTAAAATAGGCCGAAGCAGGCAGACAATAAAGTAGAAGCTCCATCTCTCTCCAACCAGATGACGAAAAGCCCGTAAAGTCCTGAAATGTCCCAGCAGGTATTTCAGTGAAAAACAGAGCAGAGGACACTGAAACAACCCCTGACAGATAACACAATCAGCTCACTGAGGGCTGAACATCCAACTGCCGCTCAACAAGTATAGGGTTCATTTTTTCAATGGCTTTGGTGGGCTGAGCTGATGTGCTCAGCCCTTTCACAGCCTCTAATTCACGGAAAACACTCACGCTGTGTAGGTCTGAGGTTAGTCACATACAAGCTGTCTTTGGAGTGAGTGCCCCCCCCCAGAGAACCTACAGAGAGGGCATCACTTGGATGAGAGAGATCGTTATGGAGCCCATTTAAAAAAAAGAGCCTGTGAGAGCAGATGTGCTGTGAGAGAAGGGATAACTAGGAAGGGAGATGAAAAGGACAGTGTTATTGATAGACTGAAAGACATTATTTATGGATACATCCTGGAAAGAGGGGTATGAAAAGGAAACAAAACAAAGTGGATATGAATGCAGTGGGAAAAACACGTTTTCATTCTGTCAAAGGCTTAGCTCAACCCACGGACACTTAAGATGGACAAAGAGGTGGTGATGGAGCTGGGAATGTGCTTAACCATACGTCCAATTACAGAACAATGAGTGAGAAAGTGAAGGCCTTATGTGAAATAAATTCAGGTGTATGAAGTCTGAGCTGCTGCAGAGGAGCAGGACTTTTTCACACGTCATGAATCATGGATGACTTAAGACCACAGAGGATGCATTTTAAACTACTCCTCATTCAGTGCTGAATATTAAATCTTTGTCAGGTTATTACTGTTGGTCAATAATGTGAAAACTTAATGTAAGAAAGTCAGTTGTTTGGAAGTTCTTAATCTGTGTTTCTTTTTTTTTTAATAAATAATCATCCTGACTCCTGACTCAAAGTCATTGTGAGGCAGTACAGAATAACTGGAACAAAAAAACTAAAATTCAAGACAATAAATTACATTTCATTTCATTCTTGAATCATCCAAAAATAAATAATAGAAAAAAAACGAAAGAGTTGCTTTTTTAGTATAACCTTAACAAGATTATTTTGGTTTGCTAAATAAGGGAAATGTCATGAGTCTGTTTTTTTTTTTTAATTATAATTATTTCAGGGTTTTCAGGTTTTCTAGTCTCTTTTGTGGTTTAGTTCTCCTTGTGTTTACCTCATGTAGATTGTCCCTCATGTGTTTTGCCTATGTCTTATTTCACACCTGTTTTTCACTGCCCCCCTGCCTTTATAGTCTCTGCGTGTCTGGTTCTTGCTGTCATGTGCTGCTGTTCCTAAGAGTCACTTCTTTGTGTTTCCATATGTAAGTTTTTTCCAGAGTTTCGTTTTTTGGATTTCTTTTATTTTTGGACTTTTGAGTTTGTTTAATAAATCCATTTTTAGATCTATCTGCAACTGGATCGTCCACCTCTTGTTTCTCCCTGCAGATATCTGACAGCATATTTAGATATAAATGGAAATGTGATTGGAATGAAGCAATTACTTGGAAAAAAATCTCTTCATAGCCTTACTTTCTGTTTTATACTACTGAAAACTGAAGAGCTATGTGGAAATGCTGACCCAGCTCCTTCAAAAGAAAAGTCTGCCTCAACATGTGTGTTCAGCAGTATGCATGTTGAGATGGAGGGCTGGGTGATTCTCAGGCCCGTTTTTTTGTTTTTCTTGTACATCTTATAAATGTTTGCTAGTTAAATCCAACTTTCCTGGAATTCTCGTAAAAATGTACACATCCTTGATAAACTAACATCCTGCATTGGCCATCTGGATCCACTTCTTGTCCTTGGAGGTCAAGTTTTAGATAGATTACCAAAACAGCTGGGGCTGAAGCCGACAGATATCTGGAATGACAGTATGAATAAATTTGCATGTTATGAAAACAAAAAGGACCCATCTGAGCTGCCTAGACCTTTACTGCTACTTCTAATGTGTTCACATCACCACGAATTGTTCACTGGAGCCTGAACTGAGCCTGCCAACAGTGCTAAGCAGATAATGATGAAGCACACAAACACTGTGACTAACACACAGTGTCTTAAATTATTCATTTTTATAGGCTTCCCAATAGGGATTATATCATATATGATCTCATGGGTCACTATAGCGCAAATCCACCAGATGGTTGATAAGCCAAGCATACAGAGCAGCTCTAAGGGAGCCAGCACATATAATGGGAGTCATGCTGATGTCATGTGGCGAGCAGCAGCTAAAACGTCTCTCAGTAACTTCTTACAGAGGAGGCTGCATCTGGCTTCTGTCAAGCGGATAAGTACATTAACAAAGACAGAGAGCGCCATAATAAGTACACCGTGAGGCCCCTCTCGTCGTGTGGTCACATCATGTAACACAAACCTGATGGTACCAGACTTATCAGGTCTGCAGGTTGGCGGTCTGTGGCGGGGCGGTGTGTAAAGCTGACAAGAAATCCAAACATAGTGATCTGGTATCACTTTCGTATCACTCACAACATAAGTGGGCAATCAGCTTGAACTATTTAAGGGCAGCCCTGCTTCACCAGTTTATCATCATCAAGGTTAATGTCTTTACATCGATAGTACTTCAGGTAAATAATTATGTTACTACGCTTTCGCCCTAACTAACCCAGGAGTTGTCAAGAATCTGCAAAGGGCTCTGAAGTGGAGAAACTCATGGAGCAGCCATTTTTCTTTGACATTTCACGCAGCATCAAAAGTTTAAACACTGTTTATGATGTCTGGAGCAAGGCTATTACAGTTTTGCATTTTAGTTTAGTTTTTACTGTCCTTCCATTTAAATGTTTTGTTTTTAATTCCAGTTTCATTTTAATGCATTTTAAAGCTGGGTTTCTGGTGTAGTTTTTATATTTTGAAAATGCTTAATTTTAGTTAAGTTTTTATTAGTTTCAGTATTAGTTTTGAGCATATCCGCTCCACCAGCTCAGTTGAGGTTTTTAAATCACTTTTAAAGACTCACCTCTTTTCCCTGGCTTTTAATCAAAGTTGAGTGCACATCTTAGTTTTTTTTTAAATTTGTTTTATGTGTTTTATGTGTCATAATGTATTTTAATGAATACAGACTTTTGCTTATGTTTTAGATATTTTAAGCTATATGTGTTGTTTGTGTTTGTACAGCACTTTGGTCAACTTTGGTTGTTTTCAATGTGCTCTATGAATAAAGTTTGAGTTGAGTTTTAGTCTTCTTTGTTGAATGGATGGCTGTCAGGGGCGAGATTCAAAAGAGTCAGAAAAAGGCATTGTACGATAAAATCTGTGGTTGTTTTGCAGCCTGTCTAGGGATTAGCTTCAGTTTCAGGGAGAAGGGGGCTGGACACTCTCCCTAACCTTGACCTGACAAAGCCAAGCTGGGTTAGCCTCCCAGTTTTTTTTTACTTTTCAAATAGATTTTGAGATTAGTGGGATATGTTCCCTTTGAGAAATGTTCTACATTTTTTATACCTGAGATAGACAAAGACAAAAACGTGAGACATTTTCTCGATTATTTTAGTTTGCTTTAGTTAATATTTTCAAGTCACAAAACAATTTAAAGTAGTTAAAGGTTTTATTTGGTAAAGCTTCATTTTTAGTTTTAGTTTTTTAAATCAACAAAAATGCTGTTTTACTTTCCGTTTTCACTATTTTATTAGTTTACATTAACTCAAACAAGCCTGGATGAAAGTTCAAAAAACAGTCATTCTAACCATTACTTTCATAGTTTCATAATTTCTTGACTTAAAAGTAATTTTAAAGTAAAGACTTTAAAGTAAGGTAGCTGATGAAGAAAATCTAAAACAACTTTAATGTAAACAATATTTCTAACCACCCTTTCACTACATGAATTAATGCTAATATATAACTACCCAGTCTTCAGTCATTGCTAACAGAAAGGTTCTTGATAACATTATGTGAACTGAAAATAAATGCATAGCAAACATGACAAAAAGATTGGAGTATATTATTAGCTGTGTTAGCTACAGCTTTCTTGCTAATCCTAAAGTTGCAAGGTGTTAGCGTTAGTAAGTAGCTGAGATTAAATTATTGTGGAATTGACACCATTTTTTATTGTGTTGTCTAACATTACTTGTTATTGTGCATTTAGAGACCAACTGCTATGTAAGCAGAATGTGATATTGCTCTGACAGAAAAGGATTATGTGCAAACGCAAATTAGCATAATTGGAGCTCTCAACCCTGTGTGTGACATCAATGGTCCCTTAAAGGAGTATTATCATGCTTGTGTCTCCTTTTCACTATGCCAGACTAGGATGTCTGTAAAGCATTTCTGCCCTCAGTACAAGTCATTTAGTTCCTTCATTGCCCCACAATAGCGTTCTCAATATCCTAATTTTAGGCCATTCTGAAGATCTCGTTGAAACGCTCTGTTTGGAGAATGACCTCCAATAACCTCGCAACGTCACAGCCCATTGTGCTCTGATTGGTCAGTTCTATCAGAGGGGCAGAGGGGGTAGAGCCAGGGGGCGGTCTTTGCAGCATGGCAGTATTTACAAAATCGCCATATTGGATAGGGGCGGACCGTGCGAGTTTGCTGTTTGCCAAAACTTCACCGTAAGGCATTGATAGCACTAATAAAAGGGCAGAGTGTAGGATACGTCCTTTTGTGTTGGACCCCGAGTCAGACCCGGACGGTTCTGCAGCTCAGGAGGAAGAAAATCCACCTCGACACAGATCATCTCAGGACGCTTCAGTGTGGTGAGTCAGACCGGTACTGTAACATGTAGAGTTTATACGTTTATACTCTGCTCTTGGTGGGTGTATCCCTCGGTGGCGGTTGTGTGACTAACTGACATCACAGAGGAGGAGCTGCTTTATCAGATTACTCCAATAAAAAGAAAGGATCCTCATGTCGTCATGAAGGTCGAAATCTCGCGGCCATCTGGCAATGACCTATTTTCAGAGGCATCAAATCTCGTTCTAGAATAAAAAAAATAGAGAAAAAATACAATATCTCTTTTTTGAAAATTCAGGGGGTGTAAGGTCTTGTTTTCAAATGTATTATATTATATGTAAGTATTAAATCAGGCATCAGCATGATATGTCCCCTTTAAATTTAATTCAGTTTCCCTATGAATGTGTAATTTCTGCTTGGGTTACATTTACACTTTACAGAGCGAAAAAAAATTCAACTATTACAACCAGGTGAAGTAATCAGACAAATGTTATTTTTCATCAGCAGCTTGAACTAAGATAAGGTAGAGAAGATGTGTCAAGCCTGTTCATTAACATTTCTTCATTACACTAATTGGAAAAGTTTAATGGTCAGTGGACACATGGGGCGCATAAAACCTTACCTGTTTCTCAATACTTAGATATAAAAGTAATTTCAGGGAGACCAAAAACTTGTAATTAACTCTCTCATTTGTAAAAACTCTGCATCGCAGCCAGAATCAATACAACTAAAGCACAGCCACAATCCTAGCATCAAAAGCAACACCCAACACCATCCCATGAAATTAAAACAGCAGCTACAATCTGTTTAATCAGCATCTGCAGCAGGACAACTGCTCATCCTGTGTGTGAGCAGCAGCAGATTAGGCATACACAAACAAGACATGGCTTACACTGAATACAAGGCTGCCAAAGAAAACAACAGGTACAAAAAAGTTGTTTGGCAGCCTGATTTTTAGTTGGCAGAATATGAAAAGTCATTTAGATTAAACAAAAAAAGGGAAACAAGCAAAAGAAGTCCACATAAAAGAAAAAAAAAGGTGTTATGTCAAATAAATGTAATAAGTTTTGGTTAATCATTGTCCTCCAGGCGTTTCTTTCAAGTTTGAAAACTCTCCAGCTTTTTAATTGAACAGATTACTTTGGGAATATTCTAAGCACAAAACTTCAACGATTAAGACCTGAAACTACATTTTTCCATGGGGACCCTCCCCCAGACATGGCCTCCAGGTAAGGTAATAAATTAGGACCCACCTTATCCCGTCAGTTGATTTTGTATTCAGCACTGCACACAAAGAAATAAAGCTGGGACATTAAGTGTCAGCTGGAGAACTTATCCCTTGACGGCCGTTTCCTTGTCAGAGTTTTAGACTTTTGCTTTAATGTTTTGTAAAAGTTGTGTTATAAAAGATGCCAATCTGAACCCTACCTTGACTTCAACCTTGTGAAAACATCAGTAGTTGTGAGACAACACCGCTTTAGTTCCCTTCCTGTCTCCTGACAAAAATCAGCACAAAGGAAATCCATCTTTCCTTTCCCTAGTTGAGCCGAAGAGACCGCTCATTAGGTGGTTTGATGCTGATAATTAACAGCTCTGTGTTACATCTGCACACACGCGCTCCTGCTGAGCGTCCAGGAGACTTGTAGCTCCTCTGCTCTCAAGGATGCAGAGACACCCTGAACCATTCTTCTGTGAAAACACAACAGGCAGCAAACGTCTCAGATAATAATTAACTCACTGAGCCTGAGGAGCAGTTGTCCACTTCCCCAACCTCATACAGGACGACATCTTTGATGAACACGGCGATGGCCTTCAGGATGAATGAGACGAAAAGATGTATGTGGATGTAATTCCTCGTACAGTGCAGCTTCCTGGGATACACAGAGAAAGATACACATCAAGACCTTCGAACACACAACTCAACGAGGAGGACCTTCATGCTTACGATCCAGTGTCCTTGAGTTAACAGCTTAATCTGACTGAAAATAACAGGCAAGCACATGAGGCACAATTCTGATCTTTAGTGTCTTTTCCTATAATGTGTGGCTATGCTTTCAGAAACATTTTGAATTCTCCATCATTGACTTCCTCATGGTTGAGTAAAGCTATCTGGTAATGTTTACTGTCAGTCCTGATGTCTGCTCTCCAGAAGGAGAAATATCCTGCTGTGATTCAACACATGTCCAGTCACTTACTATCACCTCAGGGATCACTGAGTTTTTACCTAAGCTCATCTGACAGCTGGGAGAGCTTGCTCACACTCTGTCACAGCTGTTTGAAATGAGACATTTCAAAGTAAACACCACTATTTCTGTCCACTGTGACATCTGAATGTTAACCTGTCAATGTTGAAATAAGTTATCATTCCAGTTTTTTACAAATTCTACAGCGAGTAAGAGAAATCTCAATCACTATTCTGCTTCTGTTAAATAACACAGAGACGTGTAAACACAAACTATACTCTCCTTCCAGTTTTAGTCTACATAGCTCAATTTATTTGTCACAGCAATGATAGTGGTTTTCTGGTTTCTGTTTTATTTTTTCTATTGCTTTCCTTTGAGCCTGTGCTTTGCTGGTTTCAGGCGAACAAAACTTCCAGGTAGTTAAGCTTCCACCTTGCAGGTCTTTTTCGTAAACATAAAAAAAAACTTACTCAGTAATTTTCAGCATTTGGTAATAAAGTGACAGGAAAGAGAGAAGGAGATGTGACAAATCAGTAGAAAAGCAATTTCCTACGAGAAGAGTTCTCCTCCTTCAACCTCTCCCCATGTCCCTGATAAGGAAAGTGTTTTCTACATGATTTGTTGCAGCATGATTTGCCAACGTGAGAAGCGAAGCACTTGTTGCATTGCATTACTTCAACTCAGAAGTCAAGGAGATGAAGGGGAATAGTGGAGTAACACAAACATCCTACTGAAAAACAGACAAATCCACTAACCTATACAGTGAATCTATGACATTTCTTCTCTTCTTGTGCCATTTTGGGCTGTGTTAATCCTTCTGTTGTTTTTGTTTGTCATGTCACTCATTGCTTCTGATACAGTTTTAAAGTTTATTGAGGATGGGTGGGTGCCATATTAAAAAAGCTTGACTAATGGGCAATTTACACGACAACGGTTTTGTGATGAAACACAAAAGTATTGTTGCGTTTCAGCCTCTTGTTTACATGGATATGTTTTTGACCGACCTAAAACTTTTAAAAACTGCCTCCATAGTTTATTTTTACATGTTATTGTGTAAACAGCAAACCAGAGTTTTCAGTGGAAACACTGACGTCACGCTGCATTTTGCGGGCCAATATATGGCATTTTGAGGCCTTTTTTAAAATCAAACGGCCGATAAGAAACTAATTTGAAACTGCGTTGTTGCGGCTCTGATGCAGCCGCTCCGCTGTCTGCAGTCACTAATCAGCCCCCAGCACTGTCCCACCCACAGTATGATGTGATTGGTTACAAGCAGAGCCATGGCTTGGGTAACAGCCAATCATCAGTGCAGTTATTACAGTTATTACAGTTATTGCAGTTACATGGACATTTAGGAAAACTTTATTTACTGTGGAAAACTTCAGTCATTAAATTTTTAAGCTTTCATTTAACTTAATAAAACATGCTGCTGAGCCTGGGAACTGTTTAATAAACTCATGTGTAGAGGTATTTGAATGGAGTTAAGTTTTTAGGAGCTTGTATTGTTAAAAATTTTGACACCAATATTTGCACTTTGACTGCAAATTAATATCAGCTTAAAATATCGGTTATTGGCCTCCTTGGTTACAAATTTTCGGCATCCGCCCGGAAAAATCCATATCAGTCTATCTCTAATCTGTTGCACCACTTCTGCACTAAGTATTAACTAATATGACAGATGATCAGCCCAACTCTACTTCGGTGCAAATCTACCAAAAGCTGCTTCTGGACAAGAAACTTGTAGCGCCAACTACAGGCCTGTCATGCTTACTACAGTGTTTTCAGCCTCCCAGCGTTTCAATGTAAACAAGATTTTTTTCCACAGCTTTTTAAAAAATGTTCTGGGGTGAAAACTGTCCTGTAAATAGGCATCAAACTATACTAGCTTTGTTTGAGTTAGGATGGAGTAAAAGGGGCGGGCCTTTAGCCTCTTTGTAGCGAGCTAGGTGTCAGTCATGTCAGTGCTTACATGGGAAATTCCGCAAGTGTAATAAAAAAAAAAAAAAAAAAAAACTAAGGTTGGCTTTTTTGGCTGGGTGTGAATGTTGTTTTCAGACTTTCTGCAGCCAGCCTCAAGCAGAAGCTCACTGAACTGCAGTTTTCAATATGAAGCTGCATCTGCTTCATATTTTAGACCAGAGGTGGCTGCTAAGTAAAGACTCCATCATCTAAATATGTGATCGCTGTCTTAACATCCAAGCTGTCTTAACATCCAAGCTGTCTTTGAAAACCTCAAAATCAATCCCTCACACCATTCACTTTGATCCCTCTGTGCTCATGATGAATAATTTCCGACCAGCGGCAGATATGTACCATCAAAGGACCAAGACACTGAGATGGATGGAAAGACGAAAAAGTCTGATTGATTTGACTTGTTTGTTTCTTCTCTCTTGACTTAAAGCCCTCTGTTTCTGTGCGAAGATGCATCGAGCAGAGGTCATTAAATCTAGTTCAAAGTGTTTGATTTGCGGCACAGAAAAGAATAAGCTGTCATGATGTCCTGATTGTGTAGCCCAGCAGGGATAAAGTCAATGCTATTGAGCTTTATGGTAAACAGCTCATACTAATGCTCCCTGTAGGGGTTCTTCAGTGCCTATCATCTTTTATATCCTTTTTCTTAACAGTTGACAACATGAGGTGAGAAACATGTCAGTCCATAAACGAGTCAATCATCAATACTTTTCTGAAAAATCAAGAGCGAAAACATACAACTGATCACTGTTTCCCCTTTTCAGAGCAGACTTTTATCTTAAAACACAAAGAAAACAGTTTAAATGTGTGGAAAACTGTACGCACCTGAAAATACAGAGGATCACGATGGCTGTAGTGAGGGAAACAAGGGAAACACTGTGGCCGATGGTGTAGCCAACCTTCACCTGCCAGAAAAACTTGCCCTAAAGAAAAACACAATAGTAGTTTAATGATAATAATAATTATAATAATAAATTTTATTCATAAAGGGCTTTTCTAGATACTTTACAGAGGAGAAACATCATATAAAACACACAGAAACAAAAAAAATGAATGAAAAATAAGCAAAACAATAAAAACAACAAAGTACATTTAAAGACGATTGTACATCGAAAGTATTTTTTTAGAAGTTGGGTTTTAGTGAGTGTTTTGACAGTGGGGAGGCTGGTGGGGACAGTTATGGATGTGACGGGTCAAGCATTCAGAGGGTGTGGGCAACGACAGAGAAAGCTTTATTCCCCCAGCAGCCCCTGAAGGTGTAAACTGGAGTGTGGAGTAGCGGGTCCTAGGACGGGTGAAGGGAATGGGGATGGAGAGTCTGTGATGATGGGCAGGGCATCCAGGAGTTAGCGGAGAGGGAAAGAAAGCTTCCATATTTATTTTTTAGCATGATGTCTGAGTGAGGAGGGTCCCGGGGGGGATGCACCCCTCTCCTGCTACCAGAAGCAGGCAGAGAGGAGTGTCTGTGTTGGGATGGTGTGGGGCTGACCAGTGATTTGGGCTTGGCCCTGAGCCGTGTCCAGGATTCATCAGAGATGGAGAGTGGAGGAGGGGTAGTAGTAGCTGGCAGTAGCTTTATTTTTTACAATTATTTATCATTTATTTACAGATTTATTTTCAAAAGCCCCATGCTGCCTGATTCTTTCCATTTGTATTAGTCTGAAAGTTAGAAATACCTCAATAGATGTTTTTATGTGGTGAAAAACAACCTTAACAAGCTCCAACTGTGCAGTTCTTCTTTATGGAAATAAACAACAATGTTTTTAAGCCACATGTGGCAAGTCTCTGCAGAACAAGATATTGAATGCGCACTTCTTAAACTTTTTTACCAATAGTACTCAGTCTTATGCTTCCAAAGATTTTTAAATTTTATCCAACCCTGACCCAACCTGTGTGACCTGTAAAAGTCCCTATTTTTCCAGCACTTGTGTTTGGGAAAAATGTTATTTCAGCCTCTGTCAGAAACTCTTCCTCCGTCTTAGGTCTGTCTCTTTAAGACTCCCTGCTCAACAAACTACCTTCCTTCTAAAAGCTGGGTTATGGTTTCTGTATGAACGTGATGCACAGATATGAGACGTGTGGAAACAGCACGAGAGAACGCGTCTGGCTTCCGTTCCCAAACTGCAGGGGGCGCTATACTGCATATGTACATCTACCGGGGTACACAACTAGAGTAGAAGATTGTAGCTTTTGAATTTGTGTTGTGGTGTTTGCAAATTCTGACACCCACCGGCCACCGTAGTTTACTCACAAATTCAAAGATTTCTGCAACATTTGAATATGTAGGGGTTTGAAAATCTGTGTCCATGCCAAAACTTCTGATGATGATTCTGCAAGGGGACATTGTCTTACTTTAAACCCAAAAAATAATCATTGAGAAAAAAGCTGAAAAAAAAAAACCCCAACAGTGATAGAGCAAAGATCAGCACCTCTACCTAGGGCTGGACAATTAATCGGATTTTAATCGTGATTTCAATTTTGCCATCTGACAATCATAAAAACAATATAATCGAAGAAAAACAATTAATATGCCACACAGTGTAGATGTATGCAAGTTCCTGTGCTTCATAGCTCTTCTGTGTTCCATGTGCAGCCACAGCGAGTGTGTGTGACTTATGTGTATCAATAATACTGTATGTGCCACTTGCTGGTTCTTTAAAGTTGTGTTTAAATCAGTGCTGAGATTTTTGAATAAATGAATAATTGTGTATATTAATTGTGATTTCAATATCACTTAAAATAACGGTGATTCTTATTTTTACCATAATCGCCCAGCCCTACCTCTACCCTAACCTAGCCTGAAAGGCAGACAGGTTAAAACCGTCGTGTTAAGCTACATTTAATCCTCTAATGACTGTGAAGTACCTGAACCACAAGCTTTACCTTCCTTTTAACAAATCAATAAGATTTTCTCTATCGATGCACCCTGAGCTTCCCTGTGTCGTTATTGATTAAAGTGAGACAGCTGTATGGGTTTTCTAGAGCTCTGGGTTCAGCACACGCTCTGTGTGGAGTCTTTCAAGGTAGCCTCGCAAAGCTGCTGCCAAGACAGTGTGTGCTTTTGTGTTTGATGGGGATGTAGATTTAGGACTGCGTCTCCTGCCACACACGGAGCGATCCAGTATGCAGAAAGACGGACATTGAATTCCTTTTAGAGTACATCACCAGCCGGGTCCCTGCTGTGCGCCTATGTGGCATACTAATGAGGCTGAATCAGACTGAGAGCAGCAAAGTGCCTACCAAGAAAGCTTTTACCACCCTGTTGTGTGCACCACTCTTCACCCGGCTCCACCTTAATGATTAGAGCAGGAGCAGCTTACTCTGAACTCCAACAAGAGGAATATTTGATGTATCTATTTACGTCCTGAAGGCATGATGAATGACCTTCAGTGACTCATACCGCTTGATAACAGAGGCAGAAGTTGTTAACAGACTTGTGTTGTCTGGGAGCATCATGTGAGTTGTTCATCAAAGACATGGGCCAGATGAGTGTTTAATACAAGAAATGAAAAGAGTACTTCCACATTTGTTCAAATGTACCCATGTGCTTTCCATTTCTCATCACTACTTGTCTCTTTTTAGTTGTTTTACAGGCTCAGACAGTTTATCTTACTACATTTTTAGTACACTCTGAGTGGTTTTATTGGTCACTACTTTACTAAATGGCCTCATGTTTTTCAATAAAATGCTACAGCTTTGCTCCAAATCACACTGGGCCTCATTAGGGATGGGTACCTTTCACATTTGAAACGTTACGGTACCGATGCCCGGTACCTAGCAATCGGTACCGGTACTTAACGGTACCAATTTTCGGTACTTTTTTGTGGTTATATGGTAAAAAATATCAATTTGTTTGATAATAGAATATAAAAATACTTGAATTTAACATATTTATTCTTCAATATATAACCTTGCAATTCTGTGTTCATGTCCAGCATGAAAAATCACCTACTCTTCCAGTCCCTCACAGTCACAAGGATGCACTTAGGTACCTAAACATGGTACCTTTTGGTTTTATCTGAATCGGAACCGGTACTTTTGACAGAATTCAGTCAGTACCTATAAAAGTACCTAATTCAGTACCCATCCCTAGGCCTCATTCACCAATGTGCGTAGAAATGCTCTTGCCCTGTGCACAAGTTCAGTGTCTGCGCAAAATCACCATTTGATTCATGACACATGCCCACCAGCCAATTTTCTACTCATCAACCTGCATGTGTAAGTGAATTAGTATCATTCTAAATTGACGGGCCTGTGCACGCAACCTGCAATCAGCATACTACCACACCCCAATTCATCTATCAGAACATCTGTTCTCAGCATCAGGAGGAGGCACCATCTACCTCGACATCTACGTTCCCAGCATCAGCCACACAGCCCACTGACCCATCCTCTCACCATCTCACCAGGAGTCTTTACTAGGTGACATTCAAACAGTCGCTGGATATTTTTGAGAACAAATAAATAAGTATGAGTGAACAGTGAAGTTCTGATTGTGTAATTTACTCGGAAAATGCACTTACATTTGGACTTTTAATTTTACAATTAAGGGTTGCTTTGCTTATTGTCATTCTGTAAATATATATATATATATATATATTAGTGGTGGGACTTGATTAAAAAAATTAATCGCATTAATTATGACATTTGTAATTAATCGTACCTAATCACATTTTAATCACATGAATATTCAACATCAGAAGCAACACTTTTCAATTCAAACAGATTTTGGTAGAAGACTAAATCATTTAATATTCTCATACGCAAGTTTAAACAACAAAATCCTGTTTATTTTGCTCAGAAGATGTTTTTTTGAGGACACTACTTTCAGGTACATTCATCAGCCGTTATGTGGTAAATAGAGCTGTCAGGAGATTAAAAAAATAATCTTATTAATTACAGGGTTTGTAATTAATTGATCTAATTAATCACATTTTAATCTTATATCTGCTTAAGGTCCCCACATAAAGAATTTGAATTCTAAGGCATTACAAAATAATAGTACATGACTAATGAGTGAATGAATGTATTCGGATGAATACACGAAAAAGAGAAGATTTGTAAATCCTTTTTTTTTCAACTGGACAATATTAATTAAAATGTCTGTGTTCCCTGCCATTGACATTCGATTACTGTTTACCGCGTCTATAGAAATAAAATATATTTTTCAACGGAGGAAGGCGGGGTCTGGTGGAGCTTGTCAATCAAAATCCTGCTCGTAAACGACTGTGGGTAGGCAAGCCTTACTTTTGGTTGTCTGATCAAGTGTCTGTTTCATCATTGTGTGAGTGAAGGGGCAGATACCATAAGACTGTTTCTTCTTTCTGCTCCTTTCCATTTGTTCTGAGACTTATTTTGTTTTGTATCGTACTTATAATTTTATGTTATTAAGAATGAAATAAAGACAAATTTTTACTAAACTAAAAATGTATTAAGTTATAAGGAGAAGCAGTTATGTAATGTCATTTATACAAGCTTTATAACTTACCTCCATTAGAAATTCTGCATTTACCACGCCCAAAAATTTATTTAACATTAAAACCAACATTTTTAAATGTGCATTGTGAGATTTTGAATAAAATAACTAAGTATTTAATTTAACATTTTATATTCAAAGATGTGCTAAGAAGGATCTGTTCTAATGGGACTGCCTCGCAACGAGGTAAGGTATTTATTAGTACAGTTACATAGCACTGAAAAACAAGTGAAAATGTGAAAACAAGCAAACATTGTAAGTTTGTACCATATGTCAGAAATAGTTTTCAGCAGAAAAAAACACAGATCTCTCTTCTCACTACTAAACTTGGTCAGCCAGCGTGGTGCTAACGTAAAGACTTAGACAATCAAGTGGGGATTAAGATCAGGCATATAGAAAGGAGACTTTTTCAAGATTACTTAAAAACTCCTCACAGACTCTTTAAATATGCCTGGCATTTAGTTAAAAGTGTATGTGTTTACATTTTCTGAGAGAGTTGGTTTGTCATCATTTGTGCGTAGGCATGATCTGAGGAAGTTGTAATTTTGTTCCCAGAACAAATTTAAGTAAGAGTTTCTTGATGAATCCCAGAATTGTAAGCCAATGTTTGCACACATGATTTAGGCACAATTTTGTCTGTACCCATTGTTTGTGAATGAAGCCCAGTAAAACAGGATTGAATGAAGGCACGGTGCACATTTAAGTCAAACACAGCAGTCATGATCAAAATATCAATACAGTTACACCCCTACAGCCACCCACAGAGAAAAGAAAAGAGACTCTTATTAAATTCTTCCTGCCCACTGGGTCTTGTGATGGTTTCGCACCATGCTGCTGAGAGCTCACTCACAAAGGGATCATCTGTATTTCACAGGTTTACTCACATCATCGCTTGTGCCGTTGAGATTATACCCACAGTTCACAGCAATGTCAAAAGGGTGCATCTCGGTCCAGCCATTTGCCGTACAGGTTTTGGAGAGGTTACCTGGGGGATGGAGAGGACATAATAAGGTGAGAGACACCCAGGAAGTAGTTTCTCTTTTATCTGCAGAGGACAAACCATCTTGCCAGGAACTGTGCAATGATGTCAGTGACCTTACTCTTTCTATCTTGCAAAAAAAAAAAAAAAAAAAAAAACAGGAAATGTAAAACCAACACAAAGAGCTGGATGATTCTGGATGTTTCCACTAATCTGGGTGATTATTGACACTTTCATTATCTCCGCCTGCAGATGGAGCTTAGCTGTTCCAGATATTGACGTTTTGATCTTCATTTTGTCGCTCACACAACCACAAATAAAGATTAACAACCTCACTCAAACCTGGTTAGACGACCCTGTCGACTACAGTAGACATAACATTTAATTAAAAACTAATCAGCTTTCCTGTAGCGTGGTGAAATGAGCAGTTACTTGGATTGACTTGGACAGCAGGGGCTAGGAAGTCCATTTTTTTTTTCCTCTGTACAAGAAAATACTATCATGACTCATCATTTTATGATATATTAACATTTTCTTGGTCCAGTTTTTTGTTTGTTGTTCCCATCCTGTTTCATTTTGTAGGAATGTTTCAGAAAACTTCACCACCTTCCCCTGTCCCATCTTTGTGACTCTGGTCACCACCGTCAGAGTTTCCACCTGGACTCTTCTTACCTTATGCATAAACAGTCTGTTTCTCTTTTTGTCCCTACCTGATCATATTGTCTTAGTTTTTAATTCAAATCACTGGCCATCCGAGCTCAAGCAAAATTAGCCCCCTGCAGCACCTTCCCCCTGCTGGTCGGTAGGGCCGTGGTCGTACTAATTCAATAAGAACCAGACAAGCATGGTTGCCTCTTGTATATGTCATCACGCTGTAATAAGACACATGAGTGGCCTGCTTACGTCATCATGACTTGTCTGTTTTACAAGAAGCACGGTCTCATCAAAGTGAACGCAGTAGAGAACATAGATTAAGACTTTTGCTACTTTTTGGCTTATGTCCGTTTGTTTTGGTGCGACACAGCCCTCTAACATACCCAAAATTGATTGATTGTGCAAAGCAGCAATTTTCAGTGGTCAGTAGTATATATCATCATCATCATCATCATATTGATACTTGTCTTGTCTCTATTTCCAGTATTGCCAAAGTTTTTTTTTTTTGTTTGTTTTTTTTTTTGGGGGGGGGGGGGGGGGGGGGGGTTGTCTCTAGTCACTAGAAATTATCTGTGATTTTCTGTTAACATTCTTTTACTCTAAAGCCTTTTGGACACCAAACATGTATATTTCACAGCAGTGGCGATTGCTCTAAGACTGCAAGGGAAGCTCAGCTTCTCCTAAAATATCCCCCCAAAAAGTGGTGATATGTACGGCTGTGTGTACATTTAATTGACAAAATCTGCGCCAGAATTCCTTCATCTTTTGTTCAGAATCAGCTCCTATCACAGGTAACTGGCTCAACCTCCTTCTCATTCATCCCTGCAGCATCTCGTCCTTATCACAGTCGGACGCTAGGCGTCTTCTGATTTCAGTGGGTAGAGTGGATTGTTCCACTGTGGAAACGGGACAGTCACTGGATAAACACTGGGCTTTGTCCCGGCCATTGGACGCTCAGCGTCTCTGGGGGTCTATGAGGCAGTGGGCTGGCCTGGATGCTGGGCTTCTGCATGATGATTGGATGATCTGTCTGAGGCCGAATCCCTTTTTGATTGACAGTGAAATGAGCCAGTCAGCGTTCATGAAGTATAACCCTCCACTGGAGCATCTTCTGAGTTTTACAGCCAGTTGTTCTGGACTAATCTGGAGGCTTTATCGATTACCTTTCTTAAAAACGACGAGCGCTGTGTTTTAAGATTCTCTCTCTTTTCACCAATAAGCAGCTACAGCTACAGCTGCGGAGCTTCTCCCCGTCACTCACACTTACAGCCTGTCGTAGTCTCACGTAGCAGCTCCAGCTGCAAACAAACTGACACAGAGGGTAGAAATTATGTTTAAATAAATAAACAAATTTATGATGTAGGCCAGAAAAAAATGAGCTTCCCCTCCTTGACTGACTGGCAGCTGTCACTGTTTCACACATTATTTTTTTGAAACCTACTGTTTTTCAATGCAAGCTTTCACACCAGCAACGTTCTTTTGCTGAGCAAAATTTTGGCTTTAGTTTTTTTCAAACCAAGGTCGATTTTTCCAAAGTTTTGGTTGTGACGAGTACACATTTGACCAATCGAAACGCTTTTTGTTGACAAGTCACATACCAAAACATTCAACATTGATTGTGTTTGTGTCCCAGCACCTGGTTCTTTATGACAAAAATCTTAAAAACTACGAAGACAACGCTTACAAAGACACCGTTTGGAGGAGAATTCATTCATTCATTCATTTGATTAATTTGTCCCTTGAAGGGCAATTCGGTTTGCAGCAGATTCACATTTAGACATAAAAACACAGAAACCATGCATGATAATATGAGCAGTATAGACATTGGTGCATAGTTAGTTCCATTACAGGAAAGTAGATTAACAAGGTGGATTAATCAAACCAAGCTGTGCTCCTGATCAAGGAGAAGGGCAGGGAATGACAGACTACTAGTCAGCAAATAGCTGTGGAGATTGAATATTACACCTCTAAATTTTTTCCCAATTTCATGCAGTTTATTTGTGTCACCATTGGTGTGCAAATGCCTTAATACAGAGCCTACTTTTGTCCTAACTGTGACTCATGCACCTGGGTCCTTGAGTTGGGGCTTGCAAATTCAGGCAACATTTTTTTGTTTGAGTATTTTGAAAAGACATTTTTCTGGACTTGTCAGTTGAATGTGGCTCATACTAAGCCTATAAGACATATTTTTACTATAAATAAGATATGAAGGCTTGGGAAGATTTCAGTTTTCTGCAGTGCAGTGCAGCTCTTTCAAACATGAGGACAAGCATCTACTGTGCACTGTAACATAACACTATGAAAGTTTAATCATACCAAGGTTGCTGCATCAAAAAATAATGGCAAGAAAAATCAAAAGTGTTGTTTCTGTCTTGTTAATATTTCTTCCTGAAATCTACATGTGCACCATGTTACCACCTGGAATGTACTTTGCTCTTTGTGTCTAGAAAAAACATACTCAAATAACCTTACTTCAGCAACATGTTTGTTACTGTAAGCACACAGCAGTGGAGACAGAATGTTTACAATGCGAATCAAGGTTTGATTTTTGTGCAACACTCAAGTGAGTCTCCAACATTTTTCATTCAAAACCTTCATCTTTTCATGCTTTTTTTTTGGCACCATTGGTTTTCAGGGCCACACTCAAACAGACAGATATTCAGTCATTTCAGAGAAATCTTTCACGGCACTGGACGACAGTGGAGTGCTTTGTGGATGACTCACCCGTTGTGTTCGGTTGGTACAAAGTCCTTCTTTCTGAATCCAATGTCTGATTGTGAATTTTCTGGAGTTATTCCTTTTTTAACCTGACCCTGAAATGATTTTAGCATTAAAACAGTCTTGAGCCATGTGACGTCTTTGATGTTTGATGCATTTCCTTTGACATCACTCATGCGTACATGATTTTCTTTGTTACCAAGTTTGCTCATTCACACTCTCTTACTATTGATGACTTTTTTTTTAACCTTAAATTCACCAAAACAGACCTACAGAAATTTGAAAAGAGTCTCACTCTGATTTTATCAAAATCCTTCACCTTTTCAGAGGTTGTTGGAAGTGCCACTTAAAAGAGTCTGAATTCACTTGACAGCTTGACTGAAAGCCCTGTGTAAGTCATTTTTTGGCACAAAGATTAAGCATTCACTGTGGTGTAGGGAACACAGTCCTTTCAGCAGATTTATTGCAGCATTTCAGAATACTGAGATGTGTCAGGACAATCACACCTGGGCTCAAAGATTACACAGACAAAGAGGGAAAGTTTTGACAGCTTGATTGAGAAAGCCTGCCCCTCCACAACCTCTCATTTCATGGTGCATAATCTGCAGATGTCCAAAAGTAAAAACAACAGCAACAGCAACACATCTCTGCATCCTGTTTCTTTCATACCTTACAGCCCTCAAAAACATGAGCATGGTATTTCAGTGTTTTAAATAAATAGACTTTTGACATGGATGATAAAAGAAGGAGGGCAAAGGTTAAAGAGCAAGAAAAGAAAAGTCATCATGAGCAGTCCTCAAAAACACAAAGTCACAGGGTAAACCATGAGGACACAGGGAAACAACCTGACAACAAAGGGAGGGCACACAGCCACTGAATACACTGATCTTCATCAAGCAACAGATGTGACAAGCGAGACACGTGTAAGAAATCAACGAGTCAGGGTGTGCAATCAAGGAAGAGGTAAAGAAATGAAGACAGGGAATCAAAAAAGCCAACCTGATTAGGGGATAACCCTCACATATTCATGGTTCTGAATTTATCATAATTCAATGTTCATTAAAACAAGGTCACTTTTATCACTAATAAAAATAACGATCCTCTGTTCTGATTTTGATTTACTTATCTTTAGTCAGAACCAACATTCGACATACAAACAGATGCCATACAACATAATACAAATAAACCAATGATTTAGTGTGCTACAGTGTATTTTCCTGCATGGATGCAGAGAGAGACCCACAATAATTTATCCACAAGCGTCAAAGAAGGTCATTCTGAGGCTCTACAGCTCCATGAGTCCCATTACTCCTAGTAAAAGTTTAATGTTTGAATTCTCATGCAGCGCCTGGACTTCAGTGTGAGTGATGTCTTGTATGACACACTCTCTGATGCAAGCAGCGACCTTGACATTTTTTTGAATCTGACAGAAGGAAAGCCTAAGCAGAGCACTGTGGCCATCAACAGCATCAAGCCATTTTCAAAGAAAGACGACCCCACCGAGCTGGGTCATGGTAACCTAAAACAACATCTCTTTTCCAACAGAGAGCATCTTCAGCTTCAAACTAAACTTCCATCTGAGCAAACGTGACATCATTCCTGCTCTGATGCACTAACACTGATGATACGCAGCGGGGGGAACACATTCAATCCCTTTTGATTAGGGATGAGGGATGGCTGCATGTTGTCAGAGAGGTTTTGAGACGAAGTGTTGTGCATCAGCTTGGTTGGGTATTGATTTTTGTTTAACAAGCATTTGTCTCTGTCTGTTGGGAAACTCAATACAAGCTGTAAACAGAGATGCAGTTTTATATAACAAGTTTTCCTCACAATTACTTTTCACTTAATTAAAGACATCCTGCTGTGTAATTCAATTAGATACACGGTTCTTTCCCTGCAAAGAAAAAAAAATCACTCAAAATGTCAAGTGTTACTCATAATGGGTGCTTTAAACTTTTCTTTAGTGAAAAAATGCTGAAATGAGATTGACAACCAGTTTTGTGTTTCTATCAGGCTGTAATCAGATAAAGCAGTGCTTTAAGCTATGGTAACATCAGTACGCAAATAAGCTCACAGTTACAACCTCAAAA
Source organism: Halichoeres trimaculatus (assembly GCF_033239565.1). Classification (NCBI taxonomy): domain Eukaryota; kingdom Metazoa; phylum Chordata; class Actinopteri; order Labriformes; family Labridae; genus Halichoeres; species Halichoeres trimaculatus. The sequence continues at coordinate 13,031,245 of NW_027437196.1, forward strand.
GGACTGTGATGACCATTCGTAAAAAAGCTAGTGTTTGTTCAGGATAAACACTACATTTGTCTTTTACTCCTCTTTTATTTCATCTCTTGTATTTCTTTTACTGTTCATTTCATTTTGTAAAGCACTTTTTAACATTGCTTTTAAAAAGTGCTATATAAATAAAGTTTATTATTATTATCGCTTAGGGCTGAACAATTTTGGAAAATAATCTAATTGCGATTTTTTTTTTACCAATATTGCAATTGCGATTTAGCATGCAATTTGGGGGGGGATGTTTATCTTCTACATTATTCACTGAACACAAGCAATAAACTGTTCTATAGTATGACCAACACAAAAAAGGATACTGTCAACAATATAAACAAGTCTTTCCTGTAGGCCAGGGCCTACACCTTATGATGAAATGAGATAAATTGATGCATGAATTGATATGAATACCGTATCTTTAACTACAATCACAGTAAAATATTAACTGATTGATTTAACTTTAAGCCTTGTAGACGTTTAAAATTATCAACTTCTTTAAATAAAAACAGAGAAAGGAACAGAGCACTGTAGAATGACAGGCCTGGAATGAAAAATAATCTGAAAAATAAATAACAATCCTCTAAAGTGCAGAAATGTAAATAAGACTAAGGCCTGAACCACACGTATATGGATATTTTTTTGATCGGATATCTTTGTCCTTGTTTAAAAAAATATCTCTGTCCACACCACAGAAATATCTCTGTCCATACGAGGAGGCCAAACTGAAAACGATCGCCTCTGAAGCCTGCAATGCCATGCCTGGCTGATAAGTGGCAGGTTAGCAAAATGTGAAAACCATAGAAGAAGAACGTTATGAGCATGCGCAGTCAAACACTTGTTGGTAGGCGCTTGATGTCATCGCGTCAACACCAGCTCCGTTTAACACCGCTACACGGATCCACTCAACCGGATATTTTTTTTTATTTCTTCACTTTTTTATCCGTTTTTAAAAATCTCCGTTTATGTGGGTGATACCGCCGTGTTCGTGTGGTTGAGAGACCCATCGGACAGAAAAATGTGCGTTTAGGAATATATCCATATACGTGTGGTTCAGGCCTAAATCTCTGGCTCAATCACTGAAATATGTCAAAATGTGTAATCCACTTTTTTATGAAATGAAAAGAAACACTGTGTGAACATACATATCAAATGTACAAAATTCTAGATGATCTCTCATCAGTAACAAAACACAAATTAAAGTGAAGAAATGTAAATAATGACAAAATTTTGGCTCAACCACGGAAATATGTAAACTGATGGATTGCACTTTTAAAATGCACTCAAAACTTTTTTTTTAAATTGCAGCCTTTGTGATTTAAAAAATCACATTCTGTTACATTGGGATGTTGGTTTAAATTTGATTAATTGTTCAGCCCTATTGTTGTTGTTAATATCATTATTATTTCCCATGTCATGAGGATCATCAGGTTTGAGGTTTTACAGCCCAACATGAAAGAAGATAGACTTGTCAATGGAGCAGGAAGGCGGGAACTTCTCGGACTTGCGACTTAAGCTGTCTGTCAGTCATGCAGCTTGTTACACTGAAAACACAGCCGGTGTGAGTTGAAAAACGCAGTCATCATGCAACAGAGTGACGATGGACTCCAGACGAATCCAGTGTGTTTGAGGCGTTAGCTTCACCAAGCTGTCTAAGTTATCCCTGAGTGTTCTATTCTTATTTGACAGGCATTCATAATTCGATTTAGCACTGTTGGCTACATCAGTTTTGAACACTGTCTATATATAGTTTCCCCCCCTTTGCATTTATTTTTATAGCAAAAAAATAACAGTAATGTGCAATCAAATAGACCAGTTCCTACCAGATCATGCTAGCATGCTAGCAATTGAACATTGTCACTTCCAAAAAAAGAAAAGCTACGCCCGATGTGGATTTTTTTTTTTCTTTTTTTTTAATCTAAAATTGACAAACACTGGATACATGAAACCTTTATCTTAGAAGAACCTTTACGTTGTTTATCTGTGTTGTGTGTGGCAGTTTTATTTCAATCCATCCAAAATATGTCACTAACATCATGTCATACTGTAATTTAAGGAGATGTCAAAGCATTAAACCTAGCAGTTATGCTGTTTGAATGAAATGGACCAATGATCTACTGAGCCATGTATTAAACTTAATAAGCTGGAAAGGTTTTCTGAAAATCTACAGTTTGGGAGACATTCTTGAACTGAAGTCAGCCATTCTTAAACCCAGGGAGTTGAAACGTTTCTTAAAAACAAACCTTAAATGGAGGGAAAGAACAAAAGCAGGGACTAAACCAGGGATACCGCGGAGTTGTAGAAGTCTTACCGTTCAGGATTTGGTGAGATTTATTTGAGCCACCATATCTCTCCCACAGCTGTTTCTGTCTTATTATATTTTTCTCAGGTTTAAAGGAACATTCCTGCAGTATTTGCATGAATTAAATTCCTGTTTGCTACTCCACATGAAGTGATACGATTTACCCTTCACAGCGTGTACTTTTCCACTTTGAGTTTAAATAAAGCACTTTTCTCTTCTTGTCCCTACTTTCACAGCAAGTCTTAAAAAATTCACCCAGTTTACCCGCCTCTGGCAGACCCCAGCGTCCCGTGATTTCACTCTTATTTCAATACTTCATACATCATTCAAAACTTCGGTGTATTTATGATGAAGTCCAAGAATTCAATTCAGCTCTCTCATTTTGCATGTGGCTGAGGATAATTCAGCAGCTTCCAAAGTCAATTTCCAGCAGTTCTCCAAGTCACTGCAGGGCTAGAGCCAAGTCTGAGAGGGTTAGACCAAAAGTTTGCTGGTTAAAGAAAGCAGCTACTTGTGTCAGATTAATGCACTTTTTGATTTTTCAAAGTACATAAAAAAATAATTAAAGTGGCAAGTGTTCTGAGCTGAATCAAGCCTGTGACCCAAACAGTGAATTTTGTCTGGCAGGACTGTGATCACCTCTTCTGTGAAACTCAAAACCTAACAGTTGGTTGTGACTCTGGATGCAAATTGTGTTTTCAGTCATAAAAGCATGAAAGATTTATGACTGTCAGCTCAGCTCAGCGATCCAAAACTAGATGGGATTGACTAAAATCTCTCCATTAAGTTGCAAAATGGCTCCGAGTTGATGAATAGTTAAGTCCTGTGCTGGGCGATGGAACAGACACCAATTTTCAAAACTTCATTCATCTGTCGGAGTGATTGATGATTTCTTTGCCATTGCCAGAAGCCCATCGTAAGGGGGTGCCACTTAAAAAAGTTTGACTCGACCTCGTTTTGTTCAAAAAGACAGTGTTGTAAATGAATACTGTACACGTGTTCAGATTTTACTGACAGGTAGCTTACAATCAATAATTCCTCCAGCTATATGAAGTGCCCGCTCTGTCATACTTTGATTTCATAACATCTGACACACTCACTCGAAGCTCTGTGTCAGTGAGAAAATAAAGTCTCAGGAGTATGTTTAATAACTCATGATTTATACTTCGTGAAGACTAAATAGGACCACAAATGAGCTCAGTACAATAACACGGAAACGGATATTTGGCTCAGTGTCCAGAACAATATTCTAGTGCCCCCTTGGCTCCCAATTACCTGAAAATACATCTCAATCTAGCAAACACGCTCCTCTTACTCAGGTTTAAACTGCACACTATGAAACATTAAACCTTGTTCATCAATGTGGGTACAGAAATAATGAGCAGGGAAGCTTTCAAATGCTACAAACAAGCAGGGACAGATGTTTATAACAAGCCCTTTATCTTTATCTAGGAAGTGTTCAGTTGTGTTTCATTCTGTTTATAGCAGCGCTACATTTTATGAACTTTCTGTCAGACTGAACTCATTCTCCTCATCCTGCAGAGCAGATGGGGTTTAGAGTGCAATACCTGGAGTGTCGCTTGTTATGCGTTTCTTGCTCACCAAGGTGCTAATGTGCTTTAAGTGCATGTGTTAGGCGGCTCGGTGGAGATATTATGTTATAAAGTTTCAGTGGCTGAACTGACTGTTAGTTCCACAAAGTACGCAAAGATGTGTTTAGCAGCTGAATTTCACACAAGGTTTAAATGTGAAGGAGATGTTAGGGAAAAAAAAAATTGGGTAAAAGTTTAGGACATGCAATGTTTGGGCTTGTTTTTCTGTGATGCAGCTTGTAAATGTTGTCAGCCGTGGGTTTTTTGGCTTGTTTTCCAACATGTAGTAGCTTTGATGCATGCATGATCCCTGCCTTTATGATAATTCAGGGATCCAGCTTTAGGCCTGAACCACACGTATATGGATATATTCCTAAACGCACATTTTTCTGTCCAATTGGGCCTCTCAACCACACGAACACGGCGGTATCACCCACATAAACGAAGATTTTTAAAAACGGATAAAAAAGTTAAGAAATAAAAAAATATGCGGTTGAGTGGATCCGTGTAGGGGTGTTAAACGGAGCTGGTGTTGACGCGATGACATCAAGCGCCTAGCAACAAGTCACTGTGTTTAACTGCGCATGCTCATAACGTTCTTCTTCTATGGTTTTCACATTTCGCTAACCTGCCACTTATCGGCCAGGCATGGCATTGCAGGCTTCAGAGGCGATCGTTTTCAGTTTGGCCTCCTCGTATGGACAGAGATATTTCTGTGGTGTGGACAGAGATATTTTTTTAAACAAGGACAAAAATATCCGATGAAAAAAATATCCATATATGTGGGGTTCAGGCCTTAGTTGAACAGAATAACTCTTATTTCTATTTATTAGACCATGCAAACTGCTTTTCTTTGTTTTCTGCTAGTAACCATAGACTGTTTATAGAGTGGACAGCGTGGCTCTGCCTTTTACAGTTGCATGGTTTTGAAGCCAAAATACTCCTGTGACAGGCGCCACCACTGTGCAGCCAGAGTCTGCACAGTAGAGACAATGAGGGACTCTGAGAGAATCTGAGAGGAAAAATACATATTTTTTCTGTTGTGAGTCTAATCTCTTCTTGGCTCTCCCTCCTGATGTTTTTTCCTTTTCCCAAACAATCTACACAAGAACAGCAGCTGTCAGTCTTTGCTAAACGTGACATAAAACCAGATTTTTAACATCTAATAACTAATGTATAAGGGAATTTTCAGGAAAAAAGATGATCTGAACTCAAGGCTGCCAAATAATGTCTTCATATAACCAAAGCATATGAGAAACATGTCTACCAGGTGTATTTATTTTCAGTTTGACCTCAGCTCATATAGAATGACTGGGGAGACGATATTTTGACCCGTACTGCAGCAACCAGGGGGAGCAGATTTTGTGGGGGGACCTCACTTTGAGACGAGCAAGATGATGTACATTTTTTTTACAGTCTATGCTTGCAACATTTGAAGTAGCTTCAGTTCTGAAATAACTGACACAAGGGACAGAATGTAAAGAAAAATGATGAATAGGACAAAAAAGAGGGGAAAAAAAATAGTAGACAGAAGACTAAGTGGACCAAGAAAGAGAAAGGAGCCAAAGTAGACAGAAGAAGTAAAGAGTGGAAGTGAAAGTTGTAGACCAAAGAAGGAAAAAAGATTATGAAGGAGTAAATGGAAGCAGGCAGAAGAAAACGTAAATAATAGGGATGCACCGATACGAAAATTGTGGCTGATGTGACATTAATATTGCTGTTATGGCCAATAACTGATATCTACTGGTATCAGTTATTGGTAAAAAAAAAAAAAAAATCTGAGATGATATGTCAAGGTAGTTCAGAGAGGAAGAGCGCTGCAATCATGAGAAAAGACGACCATGGAGAGGATCAAAGGATGGAGTGCTCAAGATGAACGTGGTCAAAAAAAAGTATGTTTTGTCTGTTTTTTTGATCAAAAACAAGAAGAGATACATAAAAGAAGAGGGTCCACTCTTCTTAGGTGGTTTTGGAGTTTATATAGACATAGAAAACAATATTATTTGGGTCTTGAAAGATCGTTCAAGATGCCCTGAAAAATTGCCGGCAGCTAATGAGTAAATATGGGTCCACTTTTACTCATCTGCTGATGCCAATATGTTAAAAAAATGACCAACATCGGCCAATATTGGTACCCATATATCATGCATCCCTAGTAGATAGAAAAGGAGGAAGATACATTTTAAAAAAAACCTATAAAAAAAACTCAAGAGGGTAGAGGAATAGATAAAACAAAAATGAAGAGGCAAAAGAAGATATGGAAAAAATAGAAAGAAGAAAATGAAAGGAAAGGAAATAGATAAAGACAAAGAAAATGGGGGGAAAATCACACACAGATCTTTGCAAGTGTTCCTCATTTTTCCTGCTGGATAAAAGTGAAAAGAGAAGTTAAACACAACACCAGTTTCTTTTGTTTGAGCGAAAAAGTAACGAGCAACTGAAGAAAAGGGAAAAAAGAGCAGTTTTGACATTACTGTTCAAACCAGCTGATGTAATTACAGAGAGAGGAACAGGAAACCTAGATCTTTCTTAAATTGTAAATCCTTTTCTCATGCTCTTTAACTGTGGAAAGTGATCCTATGAGGCTGCAGGAGAGTTAAACGGCCCCATCTCTGCAATCCGTTCAATAGGTGTAATAGCTGAATATTACTCAGCATGGGGCAGGTTATTTGGAAATGGTGGGTCACAGAAGCCGAGACGAGAAAGAAGAGGTGAAAAGTTGGAGGAAAGCAGCTCAGAGCTGATGAAAATGTGGAACAGATATCCTCCGGCAGAGATCTGAGAATGTTTCTCTGCGAGGAGGGAAATGAAGATCTGAGAGTGAGGTTCAGCAAAATCACAGGAAGCATCTGAACAGGTGTCAGAGCTCAGCTGCTCTCTGATCTACCTCACTTTGATGTGTGTTTATTCTGTAACACAATACTCAATTCGAGTCAATCGCCGGCAGTTTGTTTACCTGTTTGTAAACAAATATTTGTTTTGATAGGAAAGGAATTAATCAAGGGCTGATTTGAAAATCTTGGAGCCTGATTCACAAGAAAGGATCCCTGTCGCTTATAACACCTTAGATTTTCATCACAGCTGCCATTTGTCACCTCTCAAGGTTCGATTCACAAAAATGTTCTGCTGATGATATTTCAACACCAACTTGGCACAAAGTTGTTTCCAGCTGGGAGCCGTTTACTCTTGTAATGCATCTAATATCAATCATCTGTGAGTCAAAGTATAAACTGGGGCTCTGAGCCAAGTGCACAGAAGGCGGGATGACAGTGATTTTCTCCTTTAAAGTGCCTGCTGGCATTACAAAGAAAGAACCTGCCGGTTGCTGCTGCTGCCAGGTCAGACGTACAACACTCACCCTCAGATCTTTCAGACGCTTTCAATCTGACTGCAGTTTTCTTTAATCAACTACATTATTATACATTGTCGCCCTTGCTCTCACTAGTCTGCAGCAGAATTACTCATCAGTAGTTGTACTTATTCATAATCACATAATCATAGGCTGAAAATGCTTCTTATATGTTGTGTAAGTGTCACTGAATCAGCCACTCACCTTGAGCCAGGTTGGATGTGATTACTGGCTACAGAAGAAGTGATTCACTGCCTTGATATGAACTAACATGGGCGACAGATGCAGGCTTTTGATCCAGCAAACAGAGAATGATATTATGAAGATTGTGTGTCTTGTTAAACAGGTATTTAAATACTCAACTATTCCCATTAAAGGCTTGAGGGAACATCTTGTTTTACAGAGAAGACCTTAAAGGTAGGGTCTGAAGGATTTTCCTAAAAAAAAACAAGTGAAGTGAAAGCGATCCAGAGCAGCTACAATAGTGGATGTGGCACGGAGGAAGAAAAACACAACCAAAGTGAAACAAAACCCCAAAACAGATAAAGCCTTTTCCCAAACAAGGGTAAAGCTTGGCTCGACTTTCATTCACTTTGGGGCACTTAGAGAGCAGCACGACGAGGACGAAGAGCAAAGTTGGTGCTCTGCTAACCAGGTTTGTGCCAAATACGAGCAGCAACTTCCTGTCTAAGAATATGAGACAATGCGGAAGTGCCAAAACCTGTAAGTACCGGAAGTCACATACACACAAAGGCAAAAAAAGCCATTTTCATAGCAGAGATTAATCTATTTACAGCCTGGTCCAAAAGAACGTCTCCTGTCTGAGTCGCTAATTTTACTATTTGCACACACTGTATGGGGGATGATTTTTTTCTAACGGCCGTTCAGAGGATATTAAGATCCCGAGCTCACCCAATCAGAAGCACAGCTCAAGGTCACGTGACCAACAAGCCCCTTATAGCTGTTCATGAAGCCCTTGCCACTACCAATATGGCCACTGTAGCCGATGTGCTTCATTCACCGTTTCAGAAACAGATGGGTGACGTTGGGTAGACTATGTTCATGTTTTATACAATCTATAGTCAAATGAGTGAGGTCGCCAAAAAAACAGCTCCCCCTGGTGGCTGGCTGCAGTATAAGTATAAAAAATACGGCTCTCCAGTCATTCCAGATGGGCTGTGGTCAAACTTTAAAAAAATGAATTCACCTCATAGAAATGTTTCTCACGTCTGATTGTTGTGCTGATTTGAAGTTAAGAGTAGAAGTTCTCTTTTTAGCGAGCTGTAAGACAGCTGCAGTACATCCAGAACGCTGCTGCTCGGGTCCTGACCAGAACCAGGAAATACGACCATATAAGTCCAGTGCTCAGGTCTCTGCACTGGCTTCCTGTGGCTCAGAGAATAGACTTTAAAACAGCTCTGCTTGTTTACAAGTCCCTTCATGGTCTAGCACCAAAGTACATCTTGGACATGTTTGAACCATATGAACCAACTCGGTCTCTGAGAACCTCAGGGAGGGGTCTCCTGCTGGTGCCCAGAGTCAGGACTAAACACGGTGAGGCTTCATTCCAGTTTTATGCCCCCAAAATCTGGAACAGTCTTCCAGAAGATGTGAGACAGGCCTCAACTCTGACAATGTTCAAAGCCCGGCTGAAAACAGTTCTGTTCAGCATAGCATACAACAACTGAAAGTATTTTATCTGCACTCTCCTCTTTTAATTTAATTAATCATTTTTTATGTTTTATGATGTGATTTTATGCAATGATTTTATTTTGCCTATTGTGATTTTATTTTATGTTAGCTGTAAAGCACTTTGAATTGCCTTGTGTATGAATTGTGCTCTACAAATAAACTTGCCTTGCCTTTTACTGAAAAGTTTCATTTTCATTAGTTATAAGAGGTTAGTCACAAGGTTTTACATCACGTTTGACGATGATTGACAGTTGCTATTTTAGTGCATTTTTTTCAGGGATTGTAAAATATGTTGGGTGGTAGAGTCAAGAAGTGATTAGACTCTCAAAAGATGGTAAATGTAATGGTAAATGGCGGAGCCACGCTGTCCTCTCTATAAACAGTCTATGTCAAATACTTGTGATTAGCTTGTGCTAATATGCCAAGTCAGGTGCACGGCTCCCAAGAAACTACCTTCAATAAATGATTTCAAACAGCCAGAGAGGTTACTCTTGCAGTCTGTAGTTTGAAAGCCGTACAACACTTTGTAGTTGTTTTAATAATGTTATTGCTTCTTCAGTCATAGCTGTGATGATTGTGCAGCTGGGGCAGCAACACAATCTGTGTTTTTCTTTGGATTACCCCCTCAGAGAGTTTGAAGACAAATAACAACTAACAAAGGCATTTTGGTTGTGTAAGTAAGGCAATCAAATAGTAGGAATGAAAAGCCCAGATTCAATCAAGCAAAAAAACACACCTAAAAAGCACTGGCGAACTACAGAACGGAGGTTTAAAGTGCAACAAAAATCTTTTGAAACTCTCGAAATAAAGAGCTGAAGATTTGGGTATTCAATATCTTTGGCTTGAATAGGTATTTTGATGGACAAAAACAATTTTCTGTTTCTCTTTCTTATCTGATGTTAGAGATTCCTCTCCTCCTCCTCCTCCTCCTCCTTTCTGTCTGTGTGTCTTCCAAAATAAAGGTTAGAGGATGAGCTGGATTCCTTGTTCCTTGGATTCCTTCATGTTGTCTTAGACCCTGACAGTAATCTGTGACTCTGCTCTCATTTTTAAACCTAATCTTTTATTTGACTCATGGAAATGCTGCACTGAGTTTACAGTAACCTGGATTAATTTTCATCCTGGGTTTAAGGAGCCTAGAGAACAGCTTCATCTCACTCATAAACAGAGAGTTCACAGGGTCAACACTGCTACTGTGGGTGAAGCTCTCCCACAGCACTTTCTGACAGGTGCAGTAATGAGCTGCTTAAAACATTATTTCTGTCACTACCTGACATGATTTCATGATTTTAACCTGGATAATAGATATTCAGCTTGTATTAAAAGTATTAAACTTGGTCTCTTTTGACTAACAGTGGTGTAATGATGGTCTTCACAATGATCATGAACCAATATCGGGTTTTCTTTGAGTTCCCGCCTCAGGCTTTCTGCAGGGTTTCTAATAACTTTGTGGTGGCTGTGAAAGCAGCAGTTTGATGACTCTAAATGTCCATTTGCATGCAGGAACACATTTCATCCTCAGTCTATACCCACAGGCCTGGCTATATGCAAATACTCTTTCAGATACCACAATACCCAAAGCTGAAGTAATGTGAATAGATGACAAGACGTAAATGTGTCTCAGCTTATTTCAAAACCGCAAAAAAGAGGTCCCGTGGGCTCGTTTGCCTCAGAATAAATCATTCTTTAAACACTGCATGACTTCATTACACACCCTCAATCTTTCCAGTGAGGTTTAGAATAAGTATTCACATCGTCTTAGTCTTCAAAGGGAAATCTTTGTTTGAATGAATTTGCAGAGCAAGGTTTGGTTTTCAAAGAGACGTATTGGACTAAATATGACATAAAAACTGGGGCACCAATCCTGTCTTATGACTGTATTTAGCTGTGTTTCATATTCAATTTTATATATTTTATTTCTAATTCTATTGTCCGAAGACTGGAACAACATCTTGATTTTAGGGGTGGTGCTTTGTTTGGATGAGAGATCAGCACAGATTATGAGAAGAAGATGTGAGATTACAGAGAGACAATGGTGAAATCTTGCAAGTAAGACGAGTTCAGGTAGCTCACACTCAAACAGAGTATATGTCACAGTCGTGACAAAAGATGACAAAGATTATGGAGAGGATCAAAGGATGGACCTACACTGTAAACCCCAAAGTTCAAATTACTCCATTAGATTAAGCTATGAAAACTTAAATTTTGTTAGTAAATTCAATTTACTCAAATACCTGTGTTTTTAGTGTTGGAAATGATGATTTCTGAGTAGATTTTAACTTTTCTTACTGTTTTAGTGAGGAAAACTTGTTTGTGACTACATTTTGTAACCCTGAGTGAGGAGGGGACGCAGTTGATATGAGACCCTGCTGCTTGACCCTGAGGGCCTGCTTCTAGACATGGAGCAGTGGCACAGGTTCTCTGTGCTCCACATTATACAGACTGTTTGTTTGTGCGTCACAGCATGGACCAGCTGTCTGTGCCCCTTGTGGCATTGATCAGCTGTCCATGCTCTATGTGGTGTGGACTGACTGTGTCAAAAATAAATAAATACACTTAATTTCAACAGTGGCCTAAATAACATGATAGGCCAGTCAAAAACTTCATTTATTATATTAACCATTAGGCACACTGCAAAAGTCAATAGGTACAAGGCCCTGTGCCATGGAGCACAGACCACCAGTCAGTACCGTGGGGCTCAAACAACCTGACCCCCTGAAGACCAATATGTCAATGTACAGCAGGGTCTCTATATCTACTGCCTCCCTCCTCACTCAGGGTTACCAAAGTTATGAAATTGGAGCTGATTTTTGTTGTGACGGCATTTATAACCATGAGTGAGGAGGAAACGCTGTGGATATGAGACCCAACTGTACTTCAAAATGTTATTTAATTTAGTTGTGCAGATCTGCTTAACCCTTATTATTACGTTTACTAAATTCATAAGGCAAATTTATTGTTATCACATCTTTCAGTGTTGAATAAGGTCAACTTATTATTATTTTACAGTGATATGCGACTTTTTTTAACATCACCTGATATTTTAATTTGTAACAAATAAGCATCAGGTTTATTTGTTTAAAGACATTACAGTAGAAAGATTTTTTATCATTATCATAACTACTTAAGATGTTGAGTTAAATTAACTTATTTCATGACTCGGTTTTTTTTTTTTTTTCAAAGTAGGTTTACACGCATTTTTCAAGTAAACTCATCTTATCTGGGTTTACACTGTAAGGAAACAAGCACTAAAATCTAATCAAAGCTCATTTTCTCAGATTTTTTTTTGTTTGTTTTATTTTTTGGTGAAATACTGGTGTTTTTGGTGAAACCAGCCCTGTTCTACTGTCAATTTATAAAGAATGGAAAAAGATAGAAACAGTTTTTTTTTCCTAATGAAAGAAGAGAGTCTACTCTCCTTTCGGTAGTCTTGGTGTTCTCATAGTCATTGAACACAATATTCTGTGGGTCTTGGAAGACCGGTCAAAATGCTCCGAGACGTCTGGCAGCTGATAAGTTAATATATAGTTGTGCTCAGTTGATCTGAGCGTTTACCTCTGTGCTGGTCTGTGAAGTAACTGAAGTAAGTCGGGCAGGTTATCGTCACCACCTCTCCCACTCCGGCTGAAGGCCAGCAGGCGATGATGTCCCACATGCCCTGGCAACCTGCCCAGAGGAGACAATACCATTAGAATGGCATCACTCACCCTGTGACACACACACAAACACACAAACACACACTGACAAAATTAAATCATGTGCCTAACACGATGACACAATCAATGCTGAGCACAACCTGCGTGTCATCAGATCAATAAAAGTTTAATCTGCACACAGGGAGGTCAGAAGGTTAGCCTGTTAAACAGAAATTTGTTTGTCCATCTTTGGTTTGTGGTATCTTTTGTTTTTACGCTGCAAATATTCTTCTAAATCTGTGCAGGCTAGCTAACTCATTTGTAACAATAGGTAGGTAGATTTTCATGATTACACAGGAAGTATCTTTTCCAAACACCAAGAGATTGATTAGTTCTTAAAGATGAAGTATATTTTTTTCAAGGTGAAGGCAGATCCTTATAGGAACATGTTTGATCAGTGTGTTTGGTCCTGTCTGTATGAGTGGTGAGCTTGTCAAAGGCTATTTATGCTAATGCCTGTTCTGTTTCATCTCTTGGCAATCATTACATCCAACAGGTTGCATAAACACAGGCTGTGAATGTATGCTTTCTCACAGAGGCTCGTGCACTAATTCATTTATTAGGGATGTGACCTCTCAGAGCTGCTTCACTACTTTCCTGAGAGGAAGCAGATAGGGAAGTGGAGGAGTAAGGATTATAGCAGAGATAAGGAGGAAGGCTGTTTCAGCACATACATATGGACAAACTAAACGCACATTACAGTGATTTGTTATAATGTTATGACCACTGACCGCTGAAGTGAATAAAATGTCTGTTTGTCACAGGGTGGGATATGTGAGGCAGCAGGTTAACGGGTTCAATAAAGCTTGAATTTAAAGTTGTGAGTGACTTTGATGACAATCAAACTATGACGGTGGTTACCAAATCACACCAGATCTGTCTGGTGTTTCCACTTGTTCCATGTTGTAATCCTCAGGTCCATGACTGGGACTCAAGTCCTAATTTCTATATATTCTATAAATTTATAAACATATGGGTCAAGGACGTGACATCTACTTTTTCTGACCAACTAATTTTCTTTGATAAAAAAAAAGAGGCCCACAACAAACAACTAAAGGAACTCAAAACATAAGGATAAAATGTATTTCTCATACCTTCCACAGATACAGACCCATCCTGACTTCTTCAGACATTTTATTGATTATCGGGCATTTTTCTTCTATCTGAAGCGAGGTTTAACACCTTAAGCCCGCTTCAAAATCATCCAATTTTTTAACCCCTTACTGCCTGAATTAATTTACAAATATATGAAAAATGCTTTGTGTGTTTCTGCATTCTCACTGATGCTAAATTAGATGGAGATTGTAAATTCAACTAGAAAAGCACTCAGAGAGCACAGACCTCCACCAAGCATATTGTCATTGTGACGCAACACTTTAGTCCTACTTTAATGTTATACTCCCTTTCAGCAGACTGTCTGCTACAGTTTAATTTTAGTTGCAGGTTTGTACGATAATTTGTTACCTGACAGTGTTGAAATTTATGATGACCCAGTACATATTTCCTATTCTGGATCTTAGTATCCAGAATATTGCCAGGATCTGGATCGTACTTTTACATCTGTCAGAAATTATGGTGACCTTGTCTTGTATTGTTTTGCAAAACAATCTGACCATTTATCAGTTATGAGTTATGTACACATATGGTGAAAACGGCCCTATCTCATAACAATAAAGAATCCTTAAAAAAGTCCTGGATCCAGACAGTGATCCGGATCACCTCCAAAATTTAATCAGTTCTTCCTTATCTCATTTTGAACATTTCCTGAAAATTTCATCAAGATCCATTTGTTACTTTTTGAGTTGTGTTGTTCACAGACAAACATAACTTCCTTGGCAGAGGTAAATATAGCACATGCGATAGTTATAAAGTGATATGACCAATATCTTGGGACGTAGTGCATTTGATACGATCCTTGGTATGTGTAGAATATGAATCAGTCAGCATTAGTGAGATACAAAGGTCATCTTAGCTGCATCAAGACCTGACAGGTTTGGAAATTACTAAACTAAACAGGATCTCCAACAGTTGTTGTTCTGATATTTTTAACAGTATACTATGGTGAAATGGATACTATCTTTACACATTTAAAATCAGTTTTATGGGTTTTGGAGCAAAAACAGGAATTGTAACTGCAGTGCCAAGGTGACACTACTGTTTTAGAATAAATTAATAAAATCATAGCTCACAAAAACTGAAAGGCACTAAAGCCGGTTCTTCTTACACTGTCATTTAATAACTGGTACTTGTTCCACTGTTAGAAATATTAAAGAACTATGTTTATTTTGAGACTAATTAAAGTCACTTGGTTTTTTGTTTTGTTTTGTTTTGTTTTGTTTTTACAATGGCCATATCCTATTAGTTCAACTTTATCTTTAAAAACAAAAAATCTCCTAATTTGGGTTTTTTGCATAAATGCACGTCAATCATTAAAACACATTAATGTATGAACAATGGTCAATTCTATCCCCATTTATATTATTTATAATTATTTGCCAATGACCTGTGTGTCTATGAGTATGAAAACTGAAAGAGTCTTCAAAGTTGGCCTTTACTTTATTTTTCAACATGGAAATTATTTTGAGGAAGTTTAACTTAAGTATAAGTGAAACTAATGATTGATGCGTTTTGTATAAAATGAATTTAATGTTGCTTTCAAATCGCTGCCATCCTTCACCTCTAGCTAAAATGTTGCCTTAAACTGATAAATTATTGAAAAGTTTTCAGGAGAAACTATTCTCTGCCACTTCTTGTCTACCTCACTGTATTACCTCAATATTTAGTTCCTCCTGCTGGTCCTCATTTCACCTGAACTGACAAAGAGACAACAAGAAAAGTGTTTTGGAGAATAACCTGAAGTGAGGTTTCCATAGGTGGTGTTCTCACAGCTTTCCTTCTCCAGCTCAATCTGGTGAACCACGTCACACATCTGCAGCAGTGACACCTGTAAAAGAGACAGACAGCTCAGGATGACCAACATGTTTCCATCATGGCAAAAACTAAGTGCAGAGAGATTCATGTACAGTTTGGTCGAAGCTGACAGACACCCCATTCCTCTGATGCTTCTAAATATTTCAGCATCATTTTCCTGCAGATTAAGTTTGTTTCTATGTTTCCAATTAACTCAGCTAATAATGCAGCAGACAACTGAAATATTTTCCATAACTGAATCCAAACAGAGCTCCCACCCATGCCGGGTAAATAGATGTTATCATGCAAACAGATTAGGAAGTGCAGAAGGCAGCCGCTGAGTGATCCAGCGCGACTCTTCATCTGTGTCAACAAAGGGTGAAAAATGTGAGCTGACAGGTCCTGGCAGGGAGCCGGTGGGTCAATGAAAACGTGTAAGAAAAGCAGCTTGGAGCTCGAGAAGGTCAGCGCAAATGAAAAGACAATAAGGAGAGAAGTTGTCGCAGGATGACAAGAAATAGAGGTCACAATGAGAGGAAAAAAACAGCACATACGCTAACATAACTCACATAATCTAATTAGCATGTTCCACAAGCTGCAGCACACCTCAGACAAGAAAAAACTAAATCAGTACACCTTTTAGACCACTTCTACCAGCAGAGTTATTTACAGCCTTGTTCAGGATAAGCACATCAGAGTGATGACTCAGTTTAATGATGCAGAATACACTCCAAGGTTAGCTGCGTTCATCATTTCAACACTATCTTCACCATGTGCGCTGTGCGTTGTGATATCAGGAATACTCCAGGGCACAAAACATGCATTATCTAGTTCCAGATTGCTCTAAAATTACTGTACAGGCAGAGTTACAGAGCTTCAAATCAATATTTAAAGCACAGCAGAGTACAAAGGAACAGTGCCAAATAAAGCAACAGTAGGAGTCTGTATAAATAACTTTCATAAATAAGCTCAGCAGACTGAGTAGGATTGCAAATTACATAGACTGCAATCTGCAGAGAAAATAAGAGGCCATATGCTGTGCATTAAAAATTACTGATGTTGATTGTCAAGATAAATGTGGTTCAGCGTCATTCCAGATCAAAAGGTAACATCAACCTGGATGTATACTTACTGCGCACAGACATCATAAACACTCAGGCCAAGTCTAGAAAGAAGCTGTAGCATTCAGAAATGATTGTCTCTCAGTTTTCTGCCCTGTCTCAAGGTCTAATATACAAAGCATATCACTCTCACAGTACTCAACTCTACCAAAACAACTTTGTGTATTTCACTCTTATTAAAGCATCCCATCACTGAGATGAGCTGTCGGCATCTCCACTCTCTGCTGCACAGAGCTGCCCTGTGCACTCCCACCCTGATGGAGTTCAGATCTGTCCTCATAATGATAACAAGTGGAATAGGAAGGGGAAACTATATACTCTTACAAGTTTACTGTTGAGGCCTGACAGATGTGACACAAACATCACATTTTATGACCTTACTTTATAAAGCAAACAAGGAGAGGCACTTAATTGGATTAGAAAGGCTCAGTTAACAGTTTATAGCCTATATTGTTGCATTTTTCTTTAGTTTTTATTTTCACTTTTTTTGTTTCCAGTTACAGTTTAGTTTGAGTTGGATTTCAAAGCTGGGTTTCTAGTTTAGTTTAGTTTTTAGTTTTTTAATATGCTTGTTTTTAGTTTAGTTTCCGTTAGTTCCGGTATCAGCTTTAGTCTTTTTTGTAGTAAGGGATAGCTGTCAAGGGCGAGGGCAGTTTGTGAGGATGAACAACAATCCTCATAAAACAAGAAAGCTCTGCAATAGGGATGGAACGGTTTATGAAAAAAATCTGAACCGTTTGGTTTCCCTCACTTGGTTCGGGCGCGTGTGCGTATGTTTCGTTCGGTTCGTGTTTTTCTTTTTTCTTCGTTTTACAGCTCAGTTTGAAGTGAGTATGTAGCTCTGATCAAATGCATGTGCAACGTGAGGAGGACAGCAGAACAGTTGGGGACGCGTGTGTGTTGTTTACGTGACGAGCTAGAGGGTGTAACTGTGGTGTTGTGTAGTAGCTCTGATGACAGCAACAAGAAAGTAAAGAATAAAAATCGTGACTGAGTGTTGCCAACTTAGAGGCTTTGTCGCTACATTTGATGACTTTTTAGACCTCTCTGGGGAGTTTCTTTCCTGTGGTATCGTGAGCCCTTCCTCTTTCCAAAACAAAGAAACAGGCCTCCTCACTTGTAGCAGATGAAAATCACGCAAGTGCGTGTCTCATATGGTAATTTCTGCCCATCCCCAGCCCAGATAAAGGAGGAGGGTTGATATTTTTACATATAAAAAAAAACAAAGGACAGAAGAAAGTTAATTTGTAGTTCTAAACATATTTATGTTTTTTTTTCTGTTTCTCACACATTATTTCTCTCTTCTACAGAGTCCATGACACTTACATGCAAATTGATTATTATGTAAATTAGACAGCAGCGTCATTTAGTGACTTTGAGTGACGTCTGGGACAGCCAATAGTGACTTTCCTTACTTCAGAGTAGGCATATTGAAACTAGCAATGTGTCACTCAGCTTTATTGATGTATTAAATGGGAAACAGCTTCATTCTGTCAGGTTTTTCTATGACTATACATGACATAATTGGTTAAAAATAATCTGTTAATGGTGAATTATTAGGGAATGTGGTAATCTGAGGCTCCACCATGCTGCCTGGCCGGGGATTAGCTTCTGTTTTACGGGAAGGGGACTGGGCGCTCTCTCTTACCTTGATGGTTAACCTTCCTGTGTAAGCTTTTCAACTGAACATTTTCTCTATAATTTTGATTTTTTACAGTTAGTTTTGTTAAGTCACACCATATTTCAAGTTATTATCATTTTTTTTTTAAATTATTTTTTTGTATTTTCAGTTTAGTCAACGAAAATATTTACATCTCTTTTTTTGATCATTTCATTAGTATTTCATCATCTATACTAACTTTGCTCTGTACAGCATGTGCAGCCAAAGATGGCGCCAGGCGCCTGACTTAACACCTGAATGTTAGAAAAACAGTAATGTCAAAGTCATTTGCAGACTTTATGTAGTGATATATCATTATCAGGTCACAGAGGTTAAAAGCTTTAGTGCAACAACCCATGTAAAAAAAATTACCATGCAGGGTTTAGCAGCTCTCAGCAGTAAATATTATGTCAGCTGTGTTTGTCTCTTAGTGCTGGTGTTTATAATATACTGTTTGTAATGATGCTCATCTGCTTTGAAAAAGGTCATTTTTGCTACAACTGGATGCATTATGGCTCATCTAAATGTATGTTAACTACACCGGAAAGCAGAAATGCTATTTGCACTGAAAGCTCATACAAAGGGTGAATTTCACCCACTGCAAAATTATAGTTTTTGCACATTTGCACAAGTTGAATATATGCAAGTGTTTGTGCAGACATTTTGAGAATCAGGCCCATGGTGTGTTATGTGTAGAATGAGACATGAGAAGAACTTTTGAAATGACCTCAACATACTTTTACTCTGGTTGTGGTATGAGCGTTTGGTGACCCTCTTCTTAAAAAACAAGAATAAAAAATCCTCCAAATGAATGACAATAGGCTTATCATTGCACTACTAAATGACACAAACATATAGGGAGAGTATGTTTCTATTGCTTTTAGCACTTTTAATAAGAAGTGCATTTGCCTGTTTTCTGTTGCTTTGAGAATCTAAAATATATGTATTTTGGGGACAGAATAACGAGACTTCGAAGACTGCTATTGTCCAATGAGTGTCTGAAGTGAAGTTCTGTTAAGTCAGAGAACTTGTCATCATCGACTCAATGCCTGGAGGGGAGGTTAATCTGTCATAAAGTTCTTAACAGGTAATCCAAATATTCTGGTGTTAAACTACCCTAACACAAATTCTGAACCAAAACAGATTTTTAAAGATTTTTTCAGAATACATTTGGGTTGAGACTTGATACATTACTCCGAGGGGATGGAAATGTTTGCCTTGAGGGGAAGGTAAGTACATCTAAAAATATGTACTAGAGCTGCTGACTCTATCCACATACAGGCCACAGGAGGTTTAATCCTAAACTATTCTGAAGTTAGCTTCTATCCTGCACAGAATAAACCCTGAGGATGATTCTTCTGCATCTCAGACATGCACACACTGCAAGATTTAAAGTGTATTACACATTGCAGGACATTATCGAGGCTATCATGTTTGCTAGAAGGGGCAACATGGATTGAATCTGGTATAAATGGCACCAAAACCCCTGTAGTCTGACTCAGGCCTCATTTCAGTCAAACCACTTACTGTTGACTTGTCATCCTCACATCAGAGCTACCTCAGGGTACAACCCCCCCATGAAAAGTATGAAATAAGTGCAGTCTGCACTTCAAACTATGCTATTTACCACCACTTCTCCACAAAGTCTCTGTCCCTCCAGGGTGGAGGTCATTCTGACACCGTCAAAATCCAGAGAACTTTGCTTGTTTCTTTCTTTTTTTTTCCTTCAACAGATTACAGCTGAGAAATCTACTGCAGTTATAGCAGCAGAACAGGACTGCAGGCAGGAGATTGAACTGCTAACATCTTCTCTGCAGAGCATTATGGGTAAAGAAGGAACTACTGTGCTTGTCAGACACTGGTTTTACCCAATCATTTTAATTCAGTCATTTCAAAATTAATCGTAATGGTATTAATCAACCAAACATGTAAGGCTGTGGTGGAATAAAGAAAACCAAATGTGAATTATAGACTGTTATAGAATGTTTTCTCTTTCTCATTAAGTCATCTGATCGTTTGAAGTCTTCTGAAGCTTCATGTCAGTAGTTCAGATAGAAAATGTCTAAGGATGTGATAAAATAATCACCTCTATCTTCTGCCCCCTTGACTTTCTGCAGCAGATGAAAACAGGCATCTTAATGAAGTGCTTAAAGATCTAAAAATACTATAATTTGACAGCTCATGAAGAAATGTTGTGGGTGTGTAGAAGGGTAGAGCAGAGATAGAGCTGCTAACAGGCAGGAGAGGATGAAACCTGAGCTGCAAACAGTTAAGATCCAACACCTTTCCACTGGGTTCAGCATGGTGTGAATGTATATTTATACAGAGCTTAACAAACTTATTAGACCAACTGTCATAAAAATGAAAAAAGCAACACCATTTTCTTTGATTTAGTTAAACAGGGGTGAGTAAACAGGAGTTAAGTTATGGAAATAACACAGTACCAAATATGGAACCTGGCAATCGGTATCGTTACTTAACTGTACCAATTTTCAGTAATTTTGTTTGTGTGAATGCTGTAATAAATATGAATGTGTTTCATGACAAAATCTCAATTTTTTTTAATTTAACACACTTTTTTTTTCAAAATATAAAGTTGTTCATGTCCATCATGGAAAATCACTAACTCTTCCACTCCTTCATAGTCACAAAGATGCATTTAGGTTTCAAAACTAGGTACTGTTCGATTTTATATGAATCACTGCTCAGTACTACAGATAGAATTGGATCGATACCTTTAAAAGTACCAAATTTGGTATTCATCCCTGAAAGAGTTTCAAACTAATTTTATGTTTTTATTCCCATGTCTGATCCAGAAAACAGGAATAATCTGAGAAATCATAAATTATTAAAAATTTTATTCAACCAGTAAAACAGATATTATCTGTTCAGAAACATAAGTAAAAAACTTTGATTTGTCAATTAAAAATACGAATGTGTTTTACAATAATTCAACAGCAGTTTTATTTTTGCTTTACTTTTATTAAAGAGCTTGCACATACTGGTAAGTAAACCATTATAGGAAAAAAAGGGGAAAAAAAGGGAAAAAAATAAATAAATAAAAATAAAGTGAGGGAGAAAATCGCAAATATTTAATCCAATAAGAATAAGAAAAGATGAGAAAAAAAAAACATTACAGAAAGTGTTTTGGTCGTCAATTGTTCATTTGGGGCAGTGGTGACAAACACCTAACACTGAGTGCTGGTCCATTTGTTTAGCACTAGGGATGCACACCGATAAAAATTTGTGGCCGAACCTAAAGCTGAATAAAACATAAATGTTTGGCTGAATACCGAATATCACATGTGAATGCCCCACAAGCCTCCGAAAGCCAAGGTCCCCCACAACACTAAATGGTTGATATACCAAGCCACAAACTCCATGACTTTTTTGCCCTGAGAGAACTTTTTCGTCCTCAAAGATGTCGGACACAGACGGAGTGGGCGTGCTGAGACAAGACGCTTTCCTTTTAGCTGATGCAGCCGTCTCTCTCTTGTACTCAGCATGCTGTTGAAGGTATTTGGCTTTAAATGGCAAATTTAAAGCAGTAGTGCTAAAAGTCTTTGCAGAGAAACTCCCTCTAGTTAGTTTTGTTGAACATTATTCGCAAACTGCAGTTCTTTTCCCACTCTCCAACTCTTTAAAATATCTCCTTCTTTGCTTTCTTAATTTTTTTTTTTTTAATGAGCTACAGTACACTTCTAGAGCGTCCAATGTAGAAAAAAGTTCGGCCCATGTGACATTGAAAGAAAAAAATTTGTAAATGACTTTTAATGTTTCAAAAATGATCATAAAACTCAACCAAACTCACATATGAGATGTCCATGATCTCTTTAAGGGATCACTAAGAAGTCATTTTTCAGACTATAGCTGAGGAAAACAAAGGGAAAGAGTTAGAGGAAGCAGGTAGTATCAACATGTTCCCTCTGCTTAGTGAATGTCTCATGTAGAAAAGTATCCATTCTCCCTCACGCTCTGTTTACAGACACCTCTCATATTCAACAATTTTCAATAGTAAATGATTGGATTATTTAGTTTTCCAAAGCTATAGAAATTTCTTCAACACCTCCAAGGTCTTTTTCTTGGCTCACAACCGTCTCATCAACTGCAGCAGAGACTGGTTTCAACCAAAACCTCAGATAAACCCACTGTGGGCTATCTGCCATGATTCAAACACCAGGCAATGTAAGCAACAGGCTGGTGAGCACGGTGGAACATGTGGAGGCTAAAGAGATATTTCCCTCTGGAGCTGATGTTGAGAGAGAAAACAGAGAACAGAGCAGAAGAATATCGGACTTGGAATTGTCAGAGGGACAGAGACCCTACATCAACTAGATGTAAAAAAGTCAGGATAAGAAATTGTTCACTGATGTGTTAACCAGCGTTTGATGAGAGAAAAACATGTACAAGTGCTCCTTTTGTTAACAAAGCCTGTTAAGTTCTAAATTTAGGTACAGGTAGGAAAAAAAAAAAAAAAAACGCTCTTTAGAGTACTTGCTACTTCCTCCTATCAACTCAGATTTTCCTCCGTTTTTATTCAAACTGCACAGAGTGGTGACACTCTTGGGCTGAAAAAAAGATGTCACCATCACGTAACACCTGCAGATGTACACAAGGGTCATGCATAATGGGTTTTGTATTTTAGGTGCTCATATAAATTCTCAGACGCGAAATAGAGAAGGAAAGAAAAGGCGTTGGCAGCTGGGTTAGAAGTCGAAGTACACAGGAAAAATCCCAGAATGCCAAGTACTTAAATTTAGAAATGGTTGTAGTGAGTACCGTAGAGTGCCAGCACTCTTAACGCACTCCAATTAGCAATACCAATTTGAAAAAACAAAGGCAGTTTCTTTAATTTGGGCTCAACCATCTGCCCCCTAGTGACCAAAAAGAAACTCTATTACAGAAGACATCTGTTCAGCTGCTTCCCCTTAAAAGTCCTGCTTTTGGGCAAATACGTCAAAAAACACTACAATACTCTATTGTGGCCACGACAACTTAGAAAAAAGAGAGAAGAAATATGGCTCGCATCAAGGGGGACACGGACATGAAACTGGGGTATAAGCTTGAACTCAAGGTCCGCTAGGATCAAGCTCTCTGCGGTGGAAGTAGTTTATTGGTTCACATAGACAGTGTGTTGTGAATGGACCCAGAATACACAAAGAGAGACACCAGTGATGACAACATAATCCGTTCAGGGTATCTGATGTATGGGAGAAGCTCAATCTGGCGTACACTTGCTAACCCCATAAAGAGACAATGTACAGTTTCCTGACAGTGATGTATGGTCGAGGGAAGACGTACCAACAGTTCACGAGTTAAGACACTGAAAACTGACTCTTATCTTAAACAGAACGGTTAAGCTAATAATTTATGTAGTGGGCAATAAATCAAAACATCAGTCTTTGATAGGATAAGAGAACCTGTGCAAAGCTTTCAGTATGTGCACATAAACACCATCACCGTGAGAAAAACATCTCATAAATACCTTCCAGCTCTGACGGTTTGTTATTGCAGAGCTCATCACAGGGGCTACAAGGCTGTTAGCTGCAAGTTTTGTGGTTGTTGGCATTTCAAACTGCTGTCCTTGCCTTGTTTTAGTACAAGATAAAGAATCAAATAAAGACCCAGGAGAGCAGGAGGAAAATTAAAAGCAGGGAATCACTATCACAATCCTGCTCTACACTTTAAAGAGGAGGTATGGTGCTCTTTATTTTAGGCTTTAAACCATCCCTCTGGTACCACTGTATAGTTTACAGACAAAATAAATCTATTTTCTCTCTAGTGTTTTGGAAAACTCTTAATTCAGCCTCTGTCTGAAAGACTTTGTTTTAGCTGCTGTCTCTTTAAGGCTCCCTGCTCCACTAACCCCCTTCCCTCTGATTTGCTGGTTGTCTGGATGCCCGCCAGGAGCAGAGCTATGAGCAGATCTTTGCGTTTGAGACCAGTCTTCACCATTTCTTGAACAAGTGAAGTGGTTCTAACGTGATGACCTCATCATTTCAGCAAGTCCCATGAAGATCTTATAATTATCCATCTTTGTAATACAGAAGCTCACAATTCCCCCACTTTAAGTTTCACTTGGGACTAAGGCTATGTTCAGACCAGAAATGTCCTTCGGCCCACTTGTTTGGTCCGGACCAAAAGCGGACTTTATTTTTTTCGTTTGGTGCGGTTCGTATTCAGATTGTACTTTTTGTAAGTGGACTATACTCTGTAAACACATCCACGTGTGTGACGATCAGTGCTCTCATTGGACAGCACTGACAAAGGCGGCACACAGAATACAGACCCAGAAATGGATAAAACGTGTGTTTGTGCTCTTATTAGAGCTGCAAAATCATTTTCAGTTTCAAGAGCAGCTCCTTCAAAGAAGGCTAAACAACGCTCCGTTTCAAATTTTGGAACAGCGAAGACGAATGCGCGCAGCAAGGAGACGCTATGCTCTGCGTGTCCTGACCCACAACATGCAAGCCACAGCGTGGCTAAACAGAAGACGGAGGATCAGGTATGAACCAAAGACGGTTAGGTTACGGTGGCTTTATAGGCCCAAAAGGCGCATGTATCCTGTAGTTAGTTCGGATGGACCTTGGTTTGTATTCAGACCTGCACCGGAGAACCACGAACCGCACCAGAGTTCGTTTGGAAGCGGACCGAGAGCACCTCAAAAAGTGCGTCTCGGTCCGGTTGTTTGGTCTGCACCAGTGTTCGTTTGTGTCTATTCACACCTGCATGAAAAGTCTGCACCGTTGAGTAGGAAACGAACCCTGGTCCATTTAAAGTGGACCACACAGTCCAGGTCTGAATACGCCCTAAGTGAGTACATACCTACTTTGTTTCATCATTAAAAAAAAATCAGTCTGACAAAGAAAAAATGAGGGAAAAGGATGGAAGTTTGAAATTAGTCTGATTCAAGTTTCCAAACAGCACTAAGATCTTAAATATAATGTAGGTTTACATCAGAGCATTACTGGGTTTCATCAACCTGGACCAGTTTTTTCATCTGTGCAGATTTCCATCTTAATTCCAAAGGTAGCAGAAGAGAAAGTAACACCTTTCTTCTGTTGACATCAATCCACTGTTGGGTCTGTACAACTAATTGTTGGTTTTGACATCTGTCTGACTTTAAAATCCAACTACGCTTCAATGTCCATCTAATGTTGACATAACCCTAATGTCTGGTTTGGACTTTGTCCCAAAATCTAGTTCAGTATCAGTCTGATGTGAGGTTTCAAATTCAGCCTGATTTTCATTGCTAAACAAAATCTGAAAGCTTTGGTTCCTTTGGAGCAACTTCGTATCAAACCACAATTTGACAACTTCCTTTTTGTTGTTGACTTTCACCAAATAGAGAAGCCTGACCTTTGGTGTTAGGTTTGTTTTGTTTATTTGATGATTTAGGTTCACTTGGGTTTCGATGTCACCACAGCTGGCTCTGACATTGGAAAATCATTAAGATCTGTAGTGAACACTTGTTGAGTTTTGACATGAAAACAAAGTCTGGTTTTCATGTTTGTCACAGACATCAATAAACCACTGGGTGTTTATAAACTTTAAGGTTTTTCAACATGAAGATGTCAAATTACCATAATGTGACAAATTAAGGATTTTTACCAACAAAACATGTCAATACTGAAGTTCTGCTTCTTGACATTTGGATATGAGCCAACAAGAAGAAAAAAAAGCTGCATTTTAATCTGCTTTTGTAGTTTCTGTGTGCAAATCACACCTCCAGATAAAACTTCTCACTTTATGCCCATTCACATCTGAGCTGTATCGATCGTGTCAGATTACATACAGCAACCTACCCCTCAAAGCATCTCCACCTTGAACGTATAGATGACACATTTCAGTTAATGTCATTGTGAAGCTGTCACCTATAGGGCTGTGAAACAGGCAATTGAAGCACACCTGCAGCACACCCACAGACTGTTTGATGTTTTCCACACTAATGCCTATTAGAGCCACTGATTTACGTCAACGGTGAGACATCTGCATAATACTAGAGAGCCTCAGGGTAGGCTGAATGTGAGTGATGTCAGCAAGGAGAGAGGACACTGACGCTTTTATTGAGTCTCATGGGGGGTTAGGAATAAGCATCCCTTGAAGACTTTTCAAGTTGCACAGAAATCCATAGCAACCACAATAATAATCAAAGGTTGAAAATTTAATCTTCAGAAGTTATTGCCTTGATAGCCTCCATGTCAGGAATAAAATTCCCATATAGCCTAAGTAGAAGCACAACACCAGAAGAAATAAAAACATAACTACAGATGGCACAGGATAAAAATGACAATAAACCTCCCTTAGGTACAAAGAGTTGTGTGTAATTGAAAACATAGCTGCAGGAAAGCCTATTTATCCACTTTCCTCTTGTGTACACTTCACAGTTGTTTAAATCTCCTGCAGGAAAGCCCTGATGCTCTGGGTTACCTCTAACAGCGTGATAATGCTCAAAGGCTTTCCTTTCAATCATCTCACCCCAGGGAGAGTTCAAATATAAATTCAGATTACATTTCCAAGTCTTTGGGGAACAAAATAATATGTAAAAGAGGGAAAAAAACAGCATACTGACAGTTAAAACGTAAATGTACAGTTTAAGATAAAAATGAGCCACATTTAGACTGAAATACGCCAGTCCCTCACCGTTTAGAAAGAAAAAAAAGGCAAAACAAAGTTATAAACCACTTACTTTTTGCAGATAACCATAGAGCAGCAGAAGAAGAAAGAGAAACTGTGAAGAATTCATTCCGTCTTGAGTTATTTTGACTAATATTCGTCGACGTCTGTTAAACTCCTGATGAAAAGCTCTGCGAGGAGCGCGAGGCTGTATCCGTGTGTCTTCACGCGCCTTCGAATGAGCCGCTGCTGCGCTCGTGCTTTGAGGTAATCTGTGAACAGACAGCGCGGTAGCTGCTGCCCCATCGGACTGCAGCGCTTTCTGTGTGAGCGCTCCTCAAGGAGACTTGCGTCTGTTTTACTCTGCACCCTCTCCTCTTCTTCCCCTCCTCCTCTTCTTCCCCTCCTCCTCTCATTCACAACTCCAGTCCCACGGGTCCTTCAGCGCAAATTATTAACAAGCCTGTCAGGCTACTGATAGACTCACAATGTGTGAAATGCTGTAAACAAGTGGGTTGCTAATTATTTTATTTCCTCCTTCTGACTTTATTTATTTTTTTATTTTGCAGCCAAACAAATTCCAAATTTCTGATACCGTGTTAAAGAAATTAATTTCTCTTTAATTGTATTGTTCACTGGTACTACCATATTAAATGTATTGTGTGGAAGTGTGGGGAAACACCTACAAAAGCATCCTACAGAAGATATGCACATTACAAAAAAAAAAAAAAAAAGCAATAAGAATTGTGCACAAAGTGTGTTACAATGATCACACCATCAGCTTTTTTTTATGTCAATAATGTTAAAATTTATGGATCTGGTAAAACTAAAAACTGTACAGATTATTTATAAAGCTAAACATAAATTACTACCTGGTAACTTAAATAAATTGTTCTTGGAAAGGGAGGGAGTGTATGATTTAAGGAGGGGGGTGTACAATTTTACGCAATCAATTATCCATGTGCATTTCTGTCTGTGGGGTGAAATTATGGAATGGTCTGGATGAACAAACAAAAATTAGCAAAAAATGTCCATCAACTTAAGCCAACTTATAAAAAAAATATTTTTGAAAGGTATAGAATTATGGAATTAGAGTCAAGTAAACTTAAAGGCTGTTAATTAATCTGGAAGTGAATGGCTTATTCTTGTATTGTCCGTTAAACTATGCATATACTTAGGCAACTATGTGCATTTGTATATTGTTTGTATGTGTCTGTGTATATGGGTTAACATGTGGGTGGATGAATGAGTGAAGGGGTGAGTGTGTGTGTGTGTGTGTGGGGGGGGGGGGGGGGGGGGGGGGGTAGTAAGGAACATATTTTGGTTTGAAATAAACTGAAAACTGAAACTGAATTGAATTCCTCTTAGGCACAGATTCATTAAAACAAGGAAAAGCAGCAGTGGCTGGCTTCAGCTATGCCAGAAGCAGGGTAGAACAAAAGGCACCACATGCACGCAACACAGTGCAATCAAAGTTTGGCCTATATATGACAAGCTAATATTGAAATTTTTATTATTTAATGTAACTGCACAAAGTATAAATATTACATCTCAGTGATA
Organism: Halichoeres trimaculatus; assembly: GCF_033239565.1. Taxonomy (NCBI): domain Eukaryota; kingdom Metazoa; phylum Chordata; class Actinopteri; order Labriformes; family Labridae; genus Halichoeres; species Halichoeres trimaculatus. Next base: position 13,059,766 of record NW_027437196.1, read on the forward strand.
AAGTCACTCAGGGAGCAGTTTTTTTAATGTATCGTGATCAACAGGGACCCATTGGACCAGTCCATCCTTTGAAAGACTTGGTTTTCATAGTTTCAAAGTATGAGTGCTGCTGTTTCAGAATGCTTTGATGCAGGACATGGATGTGATGCAGATATGCAGACCTGAGCTAATGTTACACCATACATAGTAGTCTAACATAAACATTGCATTAATGTTGCATGCGTTAAGTTACTTGAAGGTCACATTGGAGTGTTGTTGCTGTCTTCTTGCAGTCTTTCTCACAACCACTGCAGAAGTTCAGGTTTTCCTCAAACTTTTGGCCACAAATTAGGCAGTACATCACGGTGAGCAACAATTTTTCTGTTTGTCTGGCGGTGTTGTTCTTCTGGTTCAAAGGACAAACCAGTCAAATCCATGGCAATTCATGTCGCCTGAGGGTACCCCAGACAGTCCTGTTGCAGACTTCCACTCTCAGTAGACTATCTTGGAGCATCCACTCTGAGATCCCCTCCACTTCTATTTGATGTAATGATCTTGACCACTTTCATTTCCTCAAGAGAGACACAATTGTTTCAATAAATGTCAAAATATTAACAAGAAAATGTCTTCCAACAGGAAGTTAAAAAAAAGTTATGTGCAGACTGACAATGGGTTAGTCTTGGCTTACAGAATAACTCCAGTTTAGAGCATTGCTGTAACCACTTTGAGACAAATGGCCTGTTCCAGTCAATAACACAACAAAACAATGCATCAATGTCATGTCAAGTGCAATTCTTTACTTATTTTTATTTAAATTCAGAGATGTACAGATCCCATGACCAAGTTTACATTTGTTTAACTGTAAATTCAATAAAATGTTGTTAATGTTGTTTTTATTTTTTTTTAGCTTCACATCCTGATGTCACTCCCTTCTGGCAGAAGAGGGGATCTCAGTGTGGAGTCTCCAAGAGAGTCAGCTGACAGTGGAGGTCTACAGTAATTAAGTTTTTCTTTTATTTCTTCTTTATTTTGGAGATTTTTTTTTTGTTTTGTTGCTGTGCTTTTTATTTTGCTGTTGTAATTAGAACTTCAGGGCCACTGTAGGAATGGCTTTTCAGTCAACACTGTACCATAATCTGTTGCACAAAGGTCACATAAGCCCCGCTTCCACCAAGTGATCAGGCATGGATCAGTACAGTTTGGTGGATCACAGATCGGATAAGTACAGTTTGATCCTGTTTGCGTTTTCACAGCCAACCGTGTCTCTCTTGGTAAGCCTGATGTCAATAACAGCATCAGCTATGCAATAGCCTGACAGCATGGCAGCGTGAGCAATCACACCGAGCAATCTGAGCTTATAGCAGCATAACTACAGGCCAAACCAGCCCTAAAGAATATGCTTTATAAAAATGTGCAGTGATGTTAACAGATCGTTGTTTAAAAGTTTCAAGAAGAGAGGTCTTCTGTCTCTGAAAGCCTACAACTGGTAAACTGGGAATGGGCTCAAGCTGAAGCTGAAGGCTCTGCCTCCCATACTAAATTTAAGGACGTACCACTAGCAAGCTTGCATTCTGAGAACACAAGTTTAGAGGGCTGATGGGGCACCAAGCTTTGATATGATGCCTGATCACTGAGAGTTCTCTTGGTGAGGATAAATTATCATATTCCCTGGAAGCCAGCACAGAGATGAAAATATCAAGGTGATTTAACTTCTTTCCTCTGATGTCATTCGCATTTTAGACAAGACAAAGTGAATTATCAAAGCAGTCTGATAACATGAGTGACAGGATGTTCGTAAACCAAATCAGTTACAGAAAAGATTTGTTCATACCTCAACTTCCATTGCACTCTTTCCTCTCCCATCTCGTGTTTCTCCACCTAGACCATAAGGGTTGCCAAGCCTGCCCTTCTTCTCCCTTTCATGTCACTGACACGTAATGACTGAACCAAAAGGACGGCACTGTGTCGCTGAAGCACACCCGTACAGGAAATTTAAATGTCCCCAAATTGTTTGTGCTTTTAATTGCTGCTGTCAGTTTGCACACAGCACTAGATAACATCAAATAGAGCTCGCAGGTTGCATACAGAGATGAAGGCTGGTGTCATTTGGAGAGGTTGAAAATGTATCTGACATTCGAGAACAAAAAGAATTTATTATTTGAAAATATCTGAACCCCTGCATCTTTGGCTTTGTCTCTGGCTTCACTGGTGAACAAAAGCAAAAATAATCTGCTTAACAATAAATATTTCCTCTTGATATTTCACAAAGGAGAGATTAAATAAAGTGAAATGGATGGGTCTCTGGTTGTGTGCCTTGAGGAACTCCAGGATAAACTTTGGTATGCATGCAGAACTTGTCTTTAGCATGCATAAACTGAAATATATCGATTCCCCAACTCTAACAGTAAAACATTATGTGATTTTTGAAAAATATTGCATAAAAAAGAATTTTTTTACTCTGCAAAATACAATGTCTCATGTCCAAATTGTGCTGGTGCATTCTTGTGTAATGGCTAATGCAAACCGATAAAATAAGATTCATAACCAAAACATCAAAAGAAGACAGATTTTTTTTTTATACAACACTTTGTTCAGCTGTGAATTTCAATTTAAAAAATTCTGATTTTGGTGCAGATGGGGAACAACAACTTGGTGTAGTAGGTCTAAGCAGGGGATAGAAAATGATCTATATGTCCCATCAGCACCCCTGCAGTCATACAAATTCACCTGTCATCCTTCCTGGATTACCAGGTGCAACATCAGACGTCCACCTCCACTATTTCCCACAGCCTCCTTGCCACAGTGTCACATTTGATTGACCTGTGCTCACGGCTGACTCGCCTTCACATCACAGCATTGTGTCCAGCCTCTGTGGCAGGCGGAGATCGCAATGCAGGGAGATTTCTTTGTGTGAGTACATGTGTAATGTTGATAGAAAATTTGGTTTACATAACAAGCACCAACAGAAAGAACATCGATTTGTTTGTGTCTTTTCTTTATGTTACAGGTCGGACTCCAGCGGGGAAGCTATCCTACAGTGTTTTCATGTTTTCATGTTTTCATCATACTTTCTATTAATTTCCATCATCCATCATGCCTCTTCTATGCATCTGTGTCCAACAAATACTAAGACCCAGTCTAATAATATTGTTACCATCACAACATGCAAGGACAAAAGAAAATACACTACATATTCAGAGTGATGTAAAGTACATGATGTTCTCTCTAGGAAATGTAATAAAAATGTTGCAGTGAAATGATTGTGGCAGCGCATGGTGATGTAATAAGAAACCACATGGTGCAAAGTCACATTATTACCACAGTTTGGGGACATAAATGGTGAAACACAGCTGTTTTAATGTTGGGTACTGTGTGTTTATTTCGTACGTAAAGACAGATATTGCGACTGTGATAGAATTATAAGGTAATCAATCAACTGATTTAGTTCCTTTCAGCAGGAACATCAGCATCAACAAAACAAGAAAAGAATGAAAATTGCACCCTTGAAGACCAGCATGACACCCCTTCATCAAACTCTCCCCCTGCTGGACCTGACAAGAGCAATGGGGAACTTGTCATCCTGTGCCACTACAGAACAGCTAGCTTGGTCCCTGCACTCTTTTGTACCCCACCTCCCAAAAACAAATTCTTGTTTGGCCCTACTGATTTGACATGGTCTGTGCCGACGGCATCTCCACTAAGATCCTATGGCATCTTTTCACTTTAAGAGACATTTTGAGGGATTTTATTTCACCCTGTAGCACTGGGAAAAGATTTGACCTTTACATCTGGCAGGGTGATGGATTGGACCAGCAGACCATAGAAACAGAAATAGACCCATGCAGAGGATTTTTGTCTTTATAGGGTCGGAAGTCTTTGACCTGACTTAATTTTCAGGTACCTGGTTCTGGACATGTCCACAATGCAGGTACATTAAAACAAACACCAAACAATTTTACTATTCAGAAAACATCTATTTTCTGAATCGTAGTGGGCCACACAAATTTATCACTTATCTTTAACACAAAAATCTTTGATACACAGAACACACCAGATATGTCTCTGGTTAGGTTCTACTCCATCTTGGCATACAAACCAGATAGGTTTCTATTCAAGTCATGGTGTCAACTCAAACCAGATCTACTACATTGCAGTTTGGCTGTGACCCTGCTCCGGCAAGTCACAGCAGATAACCGAGTCTCCTAAACTTTGATACTCATAGATAGACTGTATGAAACAAAGATGTAGTGTCGGCGATGTCACCCATCTGTCCCAAATCTGTGGACACAGCCACGTTAGTTGTAACGCTAGCTTTGAGCTTCATTTTGAATAGCTACAGGGCACTCATCAGTCACGTGAGCTGAGCTGTGTCTCTGATTGGACAATCAGATGATCCTTATAACTTCCAAACTGCAGAATTGGAAAAAAATTCAACCATGAGGGTTTTAGACCCAAGCCATTTTTAGTACCCTTCTGTTGGGGTGCCAGACATACCGATCTGGCCCCAGAAAGTGGAGCTAGAAACACTGCAGAACACTGATTGGTTGAAAGAATCCCCACTTCCTGTGCAACAGGGGTAATGAATAACCACATATAACAAAGCTTGATTGCACTTGATAATAAAGAGCCAAATGGCAATCACAAAAAAGATGAACTGGTGGATGACTTCTATTTTTGCTCTTTGTTTACCGTGTCACGTTTTTTTTTTTTTTGTTTTTTTTTTATCTTTGTTGGATTCATCAGCAGGTTACACTGTGTCTTGCTGCTATTCAGTCATGCTATGACATAGCTGACATGGTTATCAGACTGGCTCACAAGCTGCCTACAAAGAGGGGAACGGTTGGCTGTGGAAATGGAAACAGGACTTTAGTAAGGAGGCTTAAAGCCCCCCTCTTTTCATCATATTACCTCCACCAAAAGTAGGTAGAGTTCAGCATTTTCAGTACAGGCGATGATTGGCTTCAAAACTATGCATCAGAAACAAATGGGACGTTGCAGGTACAACACCTGTTTGTCATACATTCTATGGTCTTAATGAGTTTGTCCCAAGCAGTGAGCCTTGTAACTATTATCCCAGGACCTAAACATGGCTGACGAGTTCAGATCAATGATTTTTGGCACATATGACTTCTAACAGTTTTCTAACAGATTTCTAACTTATATGTCATGATGTCACCAGGCGACCATGGCTGCATACAGGCTCTAGGTAAATGTATTGAACAAATCAATGAGTGGATAAGTCTAAATTTCCTTTACAGGTCTCCCTAAAAAATCAGTCAGACAGCTGCAGCTGGTTCAGAATGCTGCTGCTTAAGTCCTCACCAAGACCAAGAATGTGGATCACATCAGTCCAGTTCTGAGGTCTTTACACTGGCTCCCTGTTAGTCACTTTAAAATACCTCTGTAAGCGACACTTCTGTTGGTTTAAAAAGCTCTGAGTGGATTAGGGCCAAAACACATTATGATCTTCAAATCCAGTATGAACTAGAGGTGTCCCAGTCCGATATTGATATCGGATATCGGTCCGATATCAGCAAAAAAACAAGTATCGGATTATATCGGAATGCATCTAAAATCTCCGATATAAGCAGTCCATTCCAGACTCCGCTCCTGCTGTTATTTGATTTAATTAGGTTATTTTCTGGGTCTTCTAATTTATTTTTTATTTTATTCAATTACTAGCATATTCTTATGTTTAAAATTTCTGTTACCCATTGGTTAATAATAAATGGGTCAGTTTTCCCTCATACCTCCTGTTGCTGACTACTGTTCTTTGTTTGAATAATATCACTTAATCAAGCCTTTTCTAACATGACAGACATACAACAAAATAAGTAATAAAAGTATGCATGTTTAATGCTGATATCATATCGGATTAATATCGGTATCTGCCAATACTCAATGTTGCAGTATCGGTATCGTATCGAAAGTGAAATTGTAATATCGGGATATCCCTAGTATAAACCATCATGACCACTTTAGTCTTGGATCAGGTCCGCTTTCAGTCCCCAGAGTCAGAACCAAACATGGAGAATCAGCATTCAGCTTCTATGCTCCAAATATCTGGAACACACTGCCAGAGAATATCAGGTCTGCTGAAACTCTGAGCTCCTTTAAATCCAGTTTGAAGACTCACCTTTTTACAGCCGCCTTTTATTAAGAAAGTTTTAATAAATCTTTTTAACACCTATTTAACTGCACAGCTCTGCAACTCTGAAAATCTGTTTTAACCTTCTTTTTTTATTTTATCTTATTATTTTTATATGCTTTTTAATTGAATTTTGATTGCTTTCTTTTAATATGTTTTCTCTATAAAGCACTTTGAATTGCCTTGCAGAAATGTGCTACATAAATAATCTTGCCTTGCCTCAACAGGAAGGTACTTTACTTGGGGACAAACTGATATGTGACTTGTAGGAAAGCAGGAAGCTTCAGGCCAACATCCAGAACAAAAACCAACAACACATAATAGGCTAAAATATCACAAGATCAAAGCCTTGACAAAAGCTGGCCAGACGGTAAATTAAATGATGGAATAAAACGAGTGAGGAGTCAAGGTGATAAGTGATTTGGTGACAGGTGAGATGGGAACTTGGGTCGGATATATTTGATAGATAGTGTGGATAGAAGGGGAAATCTGAAGGGACCTGCTGTCAGAGAATCATTTACTCAGACCATAAAGTGAAACATCACAGAGGGATATTAGATTATTGGGGAAGTAATTTATTAATTTTAAACATATTGTATGCGCTGAGCAAACTTGGTCATTCGAAGTTAAAACTGCAGCAGAACATTTTAGCATTCTTCAAGCGTGGGTTGTGTCCTCAGTTAAGGGGGAGCGTAGGGCACTGCAGCTTTAACCTCTCCACATGTATGTTAGAGGGGAGCTTTTTATGCATGCCTTTCAAACTGCTTTGAAATCTACTCTTAGCCTCCCTGCATAAAAGCCTGTGTTCAGTTTTTACGAATAAAAGCTGAATCAAAGACCTTAAAGGATCTGAATAGTCTCTCACAAGTCAGTTAAAACCTTCTGCTTTTTCAGCTAATCACGTCAAAGTTATAAGACACACAATCAGCGAGGACCTGATCAGGGATCTGAGCCTTAACGGTGGAATCTGTCCAAGGACAAACACACAGCATGGAGCCGTTTGATTGACTTGAAGACTTCACAATTTTGTACTTGGCAATCATGAAATCATCATCATTAACCGATTGCTGATGCTGTCTGTGAGTAGTTTTTTTTTTTAATTGGTAGAGCTGAAAAAGATGGGACTCAGAGGAGGACAGGACTGATCTGTAATCAGTTTAAGTTGATGATATTTAAAATGCCTTCCTGTTTTCTTGATCAGCTGAAGGTATTTTTGCAGCTGGACTGAAGGATGAGTAAACGAAGAAAATTGGAGCAAAGTGACTCCACCAAAGTCAGTGTCACTGTGCCCTTTTTGCTTCCTCAGGTACCGATGAGTCCATGTTTGACAGAGAGCTCTCACTCATACCTCCCAGAGGATGAATCAGCTGAACTAAATGCTCTTTCACACAGAGACCTCACGTCTGGCTGCAGAGTTATCTTTGTGCTGCTGAATGGTTATAGCCTTCAAGAGTAATTGAAGGACCTCGTGGTGCAGCCAAAGGCGTAAAGAGGAGATAAAATTTATGTTGTGCTTTTAGGCGTGACCTTTAAAAGCTTATGTTTTAACCATAAACTACATGATATGTCTATCATTTATAAACATATTTCTTGAGTTAACCTTTCCATGCCACATCTTGTCTCAGAGGGACCCATGAGGCACGTCCCAGCCAGATTGGATGCATAATCCCCCCACAGTTTTCTTGTTTTCTTCTGAGTATATGTGCCAAGGATGCTTTCGCAGGAGTGTGTCCACCAGGCTGGAGGACCAGATGCTCAGACCACCAACAGGCTTACGCAGTGAGCTCCAGGGATGTGACGTATCCCACAGTGTTCCTCAAGCAAGCTGCATTAAAGGATTAAAATTTCAGTCCTTTGATCACATTGTTTTTACAAGTATTATGAAAATTCTTGATAAGTTTTGAGAATTTTTCTTATATGCAGATGCAGACCCCAAAAAGCAGAACTACAGGAGCTGCATCTTTCCTCTCAAGCAATATTGGTTTAAAACTCAACAGCTGTTTCATGAAATGTCACCGAGTCATACTGTCTTCATGTACATGTAAAACTCATGTCAAAGTCAAGTCTTTATGTATGAGATTAAAATCATACTTTGTCTGTGTGTACAAGATTAAAGTCACAAATGTCTTTATGTACAAGATAAAAGTGGAACTAAAGTAATTTTAAGACAGATTGAGTCAAATTGTCTTTATGGACAGATAACGTGGTAATGTCAAGATTAAATTTATGTCTGTATCTATGTATATGAATAAATTCAAAGAAAAGTCTTTAAATAATAGATTAGAGTGGGAGTAAAATCAGTATGTAGGAACTTAGAGTCAAAAAGGAGTCATTATGTACAAGATCGAAATGAAACATATACATGAAAAATAAAACATAGTTAAATTTCATCTATGAGATAAAAGTCAAAGTAAATTTTATGCCTGAGATTGGAGTCAAAGTAAAGTTTTCAAGTATGAGACTGAAATTTAAAGGCACGGTTGGCAGTCCTGAAAAACTAGCCTGAATTTGAATGTAGCATCTCGTCAGGACTCTGCCTAGCCCCTCCTCCCCCTCCCCTTGGAGCTCCTCCAAAGCATCGCCCCCGCTTACATGCACCAGCACCACTGATTCGAGATGATTGTGAGTGACTGAAAGACGGACTCAGCACATCATTTTACGCTGTGCACTACGTCGAGTCATGTCTCATTTAGAGGTAAGGAAACACCAAAACGTTAAAACGTTAAGCTAAAAAAAACAAACAAATGTACGTGACTTTTGCTAGTACTCACAACTGTCATGCTAGCATTATCCACTTTTATCTGTAACACAATATCAGGAGTAAAGCTATAATACAAACAGTACATGTACATTTTCTCTGGGACTTATTAAATATAACTTTTTTTTGCTTGTCAGAGCCCCTGTGGTGAGAGTTTATTAGACTCTGATCCAGACTACAGCCCAGAGCCAAGTACCTCATCGGGTCAGAGGGGACAGTCCCGAGGTCAAGAGAGACGGGAGTAGTTAGAGGCAGGGGAACAAAAAAAAGCCGGAGGAGCGGTTACCAGTAATCAGGGTATGGGTAGTTTCTCTACCATTCTTCTGCTGAGTGCGAACCTGTACACCGCTAAACTCGAGAACTTGCATTGAGCCAGGGGCAGTGCGTGCTGGTGAAATGTACCCGCAGGAGGTGGGCAAAACGGCAGGATGGGATTTGATTGGTTTAACAGATTGGATCCTAATCGATGTGATTGGCTGATGTTTTCCTGGGTTTTCTCCTGCTGTAGATAGCTGATATCATTCGCTCTCATTTAAGAACACGTCATGTATTGCTTGCCATCGGGACATATAGATCATTTTAACCAGTGTAACAAAAAGTGTATCTAAATCAAACTACCAATTATACCTTTAAGTAAAGTTTTAAGTATGAGACCAAAGTCAAAGAAGGGTTTTTATGTATGAGATTAAAGTCAAGAGTAATGTCTTTATGTATGATCTTAAAGTTAAAGCTAAGTTTTTATGTAAGAGATAAAAGTTTAAGAAAAGGTTTTATTAATGAGTTTAAAGTCAAAGAAGGGTTTTTATGTATGAGATTAAAGTCAAAGTAAAGTCTTTGAGGTTAAAGTCAGGAGTTAATTTTTCATGTATGAAACATTTACATTTGGTTTTGAGCTGGTGGGTAATGTCTTGATTTTGAGGTGGGTGGGGCTGATCTTTTCCTGTATCAAACTCTTAACACTGATGATTAGTAATTTTCAAGACCCAGAGCATTCCTTAAAAACTGAAAATTTAGCTTTTCTTTTGTTCTAAATATTAAAACAGGAGGGTTTAATTTTCCTTCTTTGTATTAAATATTTCCCTTTACTTAAAACATTAAAAAAAAATCTATAACTGAGGTAAAATTCAATGAGTGTTCATAGCAGCAGGAGGATCTGAACTGAACACTCTGTACGAGGACGTCTGAAGAGCGGCCCTGACAATCAAAATGAAATTGTCCCATTTTCTAACCTCTGGGGTGCTGAATAAGGGTCATTTTGCCAAAAGTCTTTGCTCAACTGCTTTCATTTGCCACAGGCGGTTAAAACCGTGACATTATTGTCTAGTGCCTATTTATTTCACATCTCTGTGTGCAGCGTTTCGGTTTCCCAATCACCTGCCGAGGACAAGAACATAGCAGCAGTTCTGAAGTAAAACAGCGCATTGGTTTTCTCTGTCCTGGTATTCAGAGTGTGTCAAGATTTGATGTTGTTTGAACAGAGTAATGACATTCCTGTTGACTGCGCTTGAGTTTATGTTTTAATCAAAGTGACTGTGTGAATTTTCTAAGGGTATCCAGCCCCATTTGTGGTAGTTTTTGTCGCCGCTTAAGTGGAAACTTCACGTTAACATTTTTTGAGTGGGAACCATATGTTCATGTCTCCATAGGTTTGTAGTGTACTAATGCCAGCTTAATGGCTCTTGGGCAGTGTTGGTATGTTTTTTACTGTTGTTGTAGTTTTTTCTTTTTTTTCTTTTTTTTTTTTTTGAATATGCAGTAGAGTAGAGCTTTCCAGTCCCAGTTATATGTTTACACAGCATAATTTATAACTGAAATTTTTTTTTTTTCATTTTTCATTAAAATAATGAGAAGAACAAAAGAAGTACAATACATATTCAACACATACATACATATTGTTGTTGATCATGTTGTTGTGGATTGAAACATGTCAATATGAACTACATGTTTGTACGTGTTTGTCTGGAGATCCTACATGTAACCATGGCTGCATTGTTTACATGCAAAATTAGCTGTTAGCAGCCTGTAGCATGCCAATGCTAACTAGTGTAGGGCTTGATGATTTCCCTCGAGCTGAGGAGGAGGAGGTGAGGACGACGTGCTGGTTCTCGGATGTGAGCTGGGAGGTGACGACGTGGACCTGTCCTTCCATCCATCGTTGTTGGGAACGTGGGATCTCGCTCCGGGGGATGGACGAGCTAGCTGTGCTAATCCAGCGGCATCATGCTGTTCACGGACGTGGCTGACGGAGCAGACATCGGACGCCGCGACACATCGGAGGAGCTTCGCCTGCTGTGAGCAGACAGGATCCAGGAGACAGAGACTGAACAGACTGCTGGGGAGGCTCAGTCCTGGACCCTGTGGAGGTGGAGACTGGCTGGGCTGGAGAGTGGTGGACGAGTGGTGGACGGGATGTCGTCATCTAATTTCTTATGGACATTTTTGCACTTTCTATACTCTTTCTTACTTTTGTTTTCTTAAATGCTGCGGTGACTCCTGAATTTCCCCTCGGGGATAAATAAAGTATTTTCTATTCTATTCTATTCTATTCTATGAATTGATACTTTAATCCCCACCACTGTTGTCAGTATTGTATATTTATAAATGCAAAATTTGAAACCTAAGTATTCATTTCAGACGTGTTTCCTCATTTATTATCTTCATTCTATTTACTGCAAATAAAGACTGATTGGTTGATTGTACCGTAAAGTGTGAGTGACATTGTGTTACCTCCTATTTAAAGCCCCTGGCAGGTCAGAGTAGCATCATTGTTGTTAGACACTGTAGCTCTCTGTGATTAGCGCTGATTAGCCTTGTTAGCACTCTAACACTGTATGGATGAGAAGGTGTCACACTCTACTTGCCTTCTCCCTGTAATTTACCACTCACCCACATGCTTCCACCTCATCAGCTCAGTATGATTTTTGGGGGTTCGAACTCCACTCATTATGGATAATTAACAGTAAAAGTCTTTGTCGTTGGTATTTTCCTGTCTTTTCACCACCCAGTCATCTGTGCTTGACATTCAGAAGAAAATCATGGACCAAACAGAGAAAAGGAGCTATGGTTCAGCTCAGGAGGGAATAAAGATAAGCAAATTAGCTTAGAGTCAGAGCGCTCAATGACTTGTGAATGTTTACAGCTTCTTCAGTGTCAAAGCCTGCCGCCTGAATCTCCTCTAATGGTATGCATGTGCCTTACCATGACCCTGTAGAGCTGTACAAGTGGGACATTACTCTCTGCTCTGCCGTACTGGATGGTAATCCATGATTTTAAAGTCAAGTGTTACTGTGTTCACAGCAGAGATGACACAATGTGCTTATGGGAGTGTTTGCTGGGATCACATCAGTGTACAGAGTTGGCGGCCTGGGAAAACAAACAAATGAATAAATATTAAACAGTCACAGTTATGACTGCAGGCATGAAGTCAGGACACACAGATGGTGTGAGCTGAAGGCTCAGTGACTTCTAGCGCTGTCCATCAGTTTGGATTTTATACACATGGATCAACTTATCAAAAAAGTGTGTTGTAAAAAAAAAAAAAAAAGTAGATAAAACCGTTCAATAGCAATATGATCAGGGGTTTTCTCTGCATACCAGTACGACTTTGTGGAAGTATTTGTACTTAAAAAAAGAACTTGTATATAAGTGAAGTGAAAGTTTTATAAAAGAATAATAAACTCTGAAGAATGTCACTGGCTTTAAAAGGGTAAATGTCAAGCTGCTCTGTAAAATCTGCCATTGTGTTCAGTGCTGAGCAGTCCCAGCAGTCCTCCTGCTCCACATTAATCAGCTCACCCTGACTGAATCATAGATCAATAATGTTTTGGTGCTGGAATAGGGATCGTAAACTGAGCAGACGGATCTGATATTAAAACAAACCTGTGGGGCCCTTGAAAAGAAAGCTCTGTGCTTGTTTGTTGTCTTTTTCTCCTTTATATGATAAACTCTTAAAGACTGATTTTCAGTGGAAGCTTTCCTTTTATCAGTAACAACCCTCAGGAACACGATGAATACATTTTAACCAGGAAACAAACTGAACAAAACTCATTTTAAAGTTCTTCCTGATTAAGTCACCTGCTGATACCTCCTTTTTAAAGTATTCAAAGTATGGATGACCAATGTCACTTTCTTCAGACCGATACCAGTACGAGTACACCGTCTTGGGTACTCACCATAGACTGTATAAAACATGGACATAGCCCCCGCGACATCACCCACCTGTTCCTGACCCTTAAATTGAGCCAATCCATGGATACAGCCACATTCTTTATGTGAGTTTCATTTCAAACAGCTACACGGCGCTCGTCAGACACGTGACCTGACCTCGTGACCTCAGTTTTCATGACTGGGTGTGTACGTGACTTCTGGTTTTTCTGCGACCAGCCTCAAGTGGATTCTCGTTGAACAGCAACATTGCTGATGCTGAGTACTGAAACCAGCTGTTTTTGATGCAAAAGATTTCAAATAGAAACAGATCACTTTGAACAAAGATGGCAAAGTCACTCTTTCATTAAGGCCAAAAGAAAACACGGTAGCACTTTAGATTACAGCCCGCGTCTTACAGTGTAGTTTCCCGTCTCTTACAGTGTAGTTTCCTCAACTGTAGGGGTAACTCTCACACATGTACCTTGACATTTTGCGGTACCTATCGGGTAGTTACGCTCTCGTCTTACAGTGTAAGTCCTGGAGTCTTACAGTGTAGTTTCGTCAACTGTATGGGTAACTCTCACACATGTACCTTGACATTTTGCGGTACCTATCGGGTAGTTACGCTCTCGTCTTACAGTGTAGTTTCCCGTGTCTTACCATGAACTTGTCAAAACAGTATAATTTTCCTGGGCATATGCTTTTGCTGTTAATGTGCCACTTCCTCTTAACAATTAGTATGGTGAATAAAGTAGACCAATGATGAACCTAAACACTGTAATGTATTGATGAGTATGTGTTTCACACAATAATGATAAGACTTGCAGATGTAAAAAAAAAAACTTTATTTTTTTAAACACACAGAGACCCCACATAGTAATTCACCTTTTAGGTAACCCGGCCATTAAGTTAACACTTGCCACTGCTTACTGTCTAACTGTCCAGTACTTCCACTGCGACAACCCACTACTTTACCTGTAACTACTGGTCAACAACTGGAACCGGGCTGGATTATAAAGTGCACACTTGTTGGCTTTACTTACTGTGTAACTACCCACTACTTTACCTGTAACTACTGGTCAACAACTGGAACCGGGCTGGATTATAAAGTGCACACTTGTTGGCTTTACTTACTGTGTAACTACCCACTACTTTACCTGTAACTACTGGTCAACAACTGGAACCGGGCTGGATTTTAAAGTGCAAACTTGTTGGCTTTACTTACTGTGTAACTACCCACTACTTTACTGTAACTACTGGTCAACAACTGGAACCGGGCTGGATTATAAAGTGCACACTTGTTGGCTTTACTTACTGTGTAACTACCCACTACTTTACCTGTAACTACTGGTCAACAACTGGAACCGGGCTGGATTTTAAAGTGCACACTTGTTGGCTGTACTTAATGTTTAACTACCCTCTACTTTACCTGTAACTATGGGTCAACAACTGGAACCGGGCTGGATTTTAAAGTGCAAACTTGTTGGCTTTACTTACTGTGTAACTACCCACTACTTTACTGTAACTACTGGTCAACAACTGGAACCGGGCTGGATTATAAAGTGCACACTTGTTGGCTTGACTTACTGTGTAACTACCCACTACTTTACCTGTAACTACTGGTCAACAACTGGAACCGGGCTGGATTTTAAAGTGCACACTTGTTGGCTTTACTTACTGTGTAACTACCCACTACTTTACTGTAACTACTGGTCAACAACTGGAACCGGGCTGGATTATAAAGTGCACACATGTTGGCTTTACTTACTGTGTAACTACCCACTACTTTACTGTAACTACTGGTCAACAACTGGAACCGGGCTGGATTTTAAAGTGCACACTTGTTTGCTGTACTTAATGTTTAACTACCCTCTACTTTACCTGTAACTATGGGTCAACAACTGGAACCGGGCTGGATTATAAAGTGCACACATGTTGGCTTTACTTACTGTGTAACTACCCACTACTTTACTGTAACTACTGGTCAACAACTGGAACCGGGCTGGATTTTAAAGTGCACACTTGTTGGCTTGACTTACTGTGTAACTACCCACTACTTTACCTGTAACTACTGGTCAACAACTGGAACCGGGCTGGATTTTAAAGTGCACACTTGTTGGCTTTACTTACTGTGTAACTACCCACTACTTTACCTGTAACTACTGGTCAACAACTGGAACCGGGCTGGATTTTAAAGTGCGCACTCGCTGTACTTAATGTTTAACTACCCTCTACTAGTGTGCATTTTATAATCTAGTCCAGTTCCAGGTGTTGACCAGTAGTTACAGGTAAAGTGCTGGGTTGTTGCAGTGGAACTGTTGAAGCTACTGACATCTGTGTTTCTATGATGACTAATGCTTGGACACTTTATCCACACAGATACTCCGGTCAGAGAGTAAAGGCAGATACACAGTTCACAGTTCAGTCTTTTATGTATCCTTTCAGAAACAGCATTACAGCAACGGCCGGATGCATGGAGATTGAATGAACGAAGAGGATGAATAATGTGTGTGACATCAACATCCAACAGCCACTTATCAGTAGTGCATCTCAACAGGGCTGGCAGTGTATGGTATCTGAAACAATAAATAACAGAAGGTGAATCAAAGACAGTGTCTACCAGACGTTAATGATGCGCCCACTAGCTATTTAGCATTAGCAGTGCAACGTAAGGGAAATAAGAACCAAAATTCCTGCCACATAAACAAACAAACTAAATGTTTATTCCCCACTCAACACTCCTTAAAGATAACTTGTAAGCTATTAAAGTACTTACTTCCTCAAGAATGCTTCACTGATAACCTATAAGATGCTTTGAAGATGCTTTTAAACAATCGCGGAATCTCTGTTCGGGATATACAACTTTTAGGACCCCAGGCTGCCCGCATAAAGGCATGAACGCAAATACGCAAAATCCTAAGGACCCCGGTCTGCCCTCCAAGTTGCCTGAATAAAATTATATACAAAATGCTTACAACACATCAACGAAGAACAAAGGCAATTTATAACAGAAAATACTGGATAGTTAGCCAGTAAGCAAAGACAAGTGTGATCTTAATGGATCAGTAACTTAAAAGGAGAATTACAATGTGGGGTCTCTGTGTGTATAAAAAAATAAAGATATTTTATACGTCTGAATATCATTATTATGTGAAACCCATACTCATCAATACATTACAGCTTTTAACTTTATCATTGGTCTACATAATCTTTATCCATGCTGATTCTTAAGAGGAAGTGATACATCAAGGTTTGCATAGTTAGAGCATATGTCCAGGAAAATTACACTGTTTTGATAAGTTCATGGTAAGACACGGGAAACTACACTGTAAGACTCCAGGACTTACACTGTAAGACGCGAGCATAACTACCCGATAGGTACCGCAAAATGTCAAGGTACATGTGTGAGAGTTACCCCTACAGTTGACGAAACTACACTGTAAGAGACGGGAAACTACACTGTAAGACGAGAGCGTAACTACCCGATAGGTACCGCAAAATGTCAAGGTACATGTGTGAGAGTTACCCCTACAGTTGACGAAACTACACTGTAAGAGACGGGAAACTACACTGTAAGACGAGAGCGTAACTACCCGATAGGTACCGCAAAATGTCAAGGTACATGTGTGAGAGTTACCCATACAGTTGACGAAACTACACTGTAAGAGACGGGAAACTACACTGTAAGACGCGGGCTGTAATCTAAAGTGCTACCGAAAACACCATTAACTCTCTGAATTTATGATTTGTTTTAATTAATTCACAAAAGCGCAAAATAAAACTATCAACTCTCAGTTAACTCTTCTTGGTTCATTGATGTTGTCTGAACAGGACCTGACACACATTTACTATGGTGTCAAACTGCAGCAATGTAGAGCCAACTACTGTCAAGGACCTATGGACGTAAGATTTTTTTTTACCTTAAAGGTTCCATATTATGCAAAAATCACTTTATTAAGTCTTTTAGTGAAATTTGTGGGTCTTTGGCTTTCCTCCCAGCCCATAAAATGTGGTATTTAATGACAAAACCTGTATTTAGTAGTGCTTGCGAATGTAAAATCCTGTCCTAAAACGAGCTGTTTGGGTTTTGTGGATTTGCCTAAGTCAGCGATTCCCTTTTTTGATCAATCAGGAGCAAGTCTGACTTGATTGGTCTACAGGAGCAGAATATGGGACCTTTAAGTATCGACTGCTGGTATCGGCAGCCTTCCTGAGGACCGCTTCCCTGAAATAAGGCTGGTATCGGTCTGATATCTGCTCATCCCTATTTAAAAGTGTAAGGCCTTCACCAATGTATTATAAACTGCTTAGCCAACCTTCTGGCACATCAAATGTTACATGTGAAACATGCAGCCTTAACTTTGAGTTTCACCCAGTTTAGCCTTTGGTGGACACTAATCTGTATGTTTTAGGTTTTCACATTTAACTCATCGAAGTCTAAAACCATCCAAAAATCCCCCTTAATTGTAAATGGAGGTGTGTGAAGTATTCTCTTTAAAGAGTACAACTTAAGTTACACTTAAATGTGTTTTACTATGTGTGCACTCAAGAATGTGCAAAGATATATGAATCTAAAATGTGTTACAGGACTGCATTTCCTGTGTGTGACACCCACGGACTAACAATCACAATGAAAATGTATGAAAATGTACAATGTTGTGTGAATAAACATAGCACATGATACATTGCTTCATATATTTTTCCATCACTTACCAACTCATAACGACAGATTTTAAATGAAGAGTGTAGTGTTTGATTCTTGCTCTGAATAAAAACTTATTATTATTATTATTATTATTATTATTATTATTATTATTATTATCATCACAGTGGGGGTTTTTTGTTTGTGTTTTTTACCAGCACCATGAACATTTAGAAGTGATTTCAGTCCTTTCCACAATGACCAGCT
The DNA here is from genome assembly GCF_033239565.1 of Halichoeres trimaculatus. Taxonomy (NCBI): domain Eukaryota; kingdom Metazoa; phylum Chordata; class Actinopteri; order Labriformes; family Labridae; genus Halichoeres; species Halichoeres trimaculatus. The sequence goes on from NW_027437196.1 coordinate 13,077,706, forward strand.
ACTGCAACACATATCAGTCAGGACAAAGCTCACCACAGAACATTCCTTGTTTTGCACAGAGCAAGTTGTGGACACAGCCACCGAATTGGCACCCTCTTGTCACTGTTGGTTCATCATTTCTGTCCCCTAAGCTTAACCTGAGGGCTGGATGACAGCTTGAGCCACCTGTCACTTTAGTTATCGTCACACTAGATGATGTGCACGGGCCAGACATACAGCTCACTGAATCTGGAGCACAGTAAATGTCTTCACTCATCACTGACTTACACTTGAGAAGGTGGTGATGGTGATAACGAGAATTGAAAACCGGTGGGCTGGAAAAGGACAAAAAAAAATCTATATCTTGACACCTCAGAAACCAAGAGTTATGGCATTCATGTGATATTACTGAGTTATCAGTTTTTCTCAAGTTAAGACTGAAAAACAGCAGTTTAAAAAAAAATCAGAAAAACTGTATCATTATCACTGGATTCATATGAAAGATGTGAAAGCTAAAAGACTCAAAACAACATGTGATTCACTTTTCTGGGCAAGGAGCCTCCTGCATCGCGAATTATGAAGTCAGTCAAAAGTACACAAAGATAGTGAGACATTTTCAATATGTTGCACTAGGAATACAAAGTATTTATCAATTTATCACCCTCTGACTTTCTATTGCCAAAACTTCAGGGCCTGATGAATAAATAAAGTATTTTATCTCATTCCCTGCACTGACTGTTCTCAAGAACCGAGGGTCTGGTCCAACAATGACCAAATCAGTCATTTTGTGAGTGTTCCAGTAATATTTTAGAGAAGATCATTTCCTCAAGTAAAAAAAGAAAAAGAAAAAGATGACTCATCCTCCACAAAGAGGCATACCAGCGTGTGTCCTCCTGAAATTTTTGCACAGCCTTATAACTGAATTTAGCTAGTTAGCAATCAGAATATTTGGTTAGTTACCAGATCAAGATGCTAGCTAACAGGTATCTATGTAAGCTGTCAAATACCTTTTACTTTTACTGTTCCTGAGCTTTTAGTTCATAAGAGTCACATATTAATGGGATATACAAATTACACATAACGCTCTGTTAGCTTTTGAGGTTCTAGCACCTTTCAGTTTATTGTTTTCAGTCAATCTACTTCCTAATGTTTTAGTGTTAAGCTGTTGTAAAAAACTCTTAACTTGATTTTCAAAGCAAAGAGCAGCAAAAGCTTCAATATCTTACTTCCTTAGCAAATGATAGATGATGATAGGCTAGCAAAGTCAAACATTAGCTGCCAATTGGCAATCTATTTCTGATTTGAATCAAAGAAATTATTTGTTTACTTATTTATTTATCTATTTATATTTAAAGAATTCAGTCGGAGGGGCATTGGACAAACAGAGGCAAGCCACAATTTTATGAGACAGATGAGCTTTGCTTTCCTAGCATGGGCGTCATACAAGTTTTTAAGGCTAACATCCCTATTTTTGTTAGCAAGGTACATTCAGCTAAGGCTGTCCAAATCCACCATAGTTAATGAAATGGTGCGTTTCCACCAAGCAGTACGGGTCGGTTCAGTACGGTTTGGGACGGTTTGGGACAGTTAAGTCTGATCCCGTTTGCGTTTCCACAGCAAACTGTGCCCTCTCGTGGTGGGCGGCGTGTAAGCCGCATGCCGGAAGCCACAGCTGGTAAACAATAGCGCTACGCCGTAGCAGCTTATCCCGCGATTAAATCCAACAAAGAAGAAAACGTGACACAGTAAACAAAGAGCACGGATGGAAGACATGCAGCATTGCGCCCTCTCTGTGATTTTCATGTAACTCTCTGTTACAAAGTGCAATCAAGCTTCGTTTCAGAGAAGTCTGTGTGCCGCCAGGAGAAATGCAGCCGCTGTCGGGGTGAGTGACGATTCTTTCACACCAATCAACCGTCTGCAGTGTGTTGCTCCACCTCCCGAGAGCGGATTGGTTCAGTCTGGCACCCATACGAAAGGGTCCCAAAAAAGTGGGACGGCTCGTCTCGGTTTTTAGGGATCCGTCCCGGGATGAGTCTGTGGAAACGCCGCTAAAAGCGCACCGTACCGAGACGAACCGACCCGGACTGCTTGGTGGAAACGCACCAAAAGTGTCCTGTAAAAAATACACTTTTCCAAACATGAAATTTTTGTCTTCCATTTTTATCCTTTAGACTCCATGTTGGAAAAAAACAGCAACAAGGACTTCCAAAATACGAAAAGAAAAAGTGAATTTTAGCATTATGAAGGCCTCAAAACAATAATAAATAAATAAATAAATAAAATAATAATAATAATAATAATAATAATAATAATAGTAACACAACAACAACAACAATAACAACAACAACAATAATAATAATAATAATAATAATAATAATAAACTAATATGGAATCAGCAAAAATCCAAAATATTTTCTGTTCTTGCTGCAACAGTTGAAATCATCTTGTATCCTCAGCAACAATTCAATTCAAAGGTCTTCACAGCTTTGTACATCCACTGTTTGCTGCATTTATAGTGGCCTCCCTCAACAAGCACCACAGGCTGAATCCTTTCATTACTCCTGTTACAGCACCCAGGGGAGAAAAGCCCCATTCAATTACTACCAGGAGTGTTATTCAACCTTTAAACACAGCACAACACAAACTACAAGCAGTGGTTAAGGACTGCTTTTTATGTATGGTGTTGTCATTTGTACCAAAGACTCACAATTTGCCTTTTTAACATCATTTTCTGGGCTTTTTGTCTCCATTAGAGGGGACAGCTTGAGAAAAGCAGGAATTCTGGGAGGTTAGGGGAACAACATGCACAACATCATATCAGGATCAGAAATTAATTCAACAACCACCACAATGAGGGCCATAACCTTTGTACATGAAACATCAGCTGTATCAAACCTAAACCTTTACGGTGGATTTCTATGTTGAGATTTGGTGCATGAATAAAGAAATTGTTGATCTAGCAGCTGTTAATCTGTGTTAATCTGAGTCTCCTCTTTTGCACGACCTTGTCACATAAATAGTTTCCAGCCTTATTATTTGAGCATACCATGTTCTTTCTTAGATTATCTACAACACAGACAGCAGAAACAAAAACACTGGAATTTGAAGCCAGTTACCAAACTGTGAGTCAAATTGTACAATCATTTAAGATTTTCATTTTGTCAAAGTAGCCGTTCTTTTGTCATTCAATATTGTTATTTGGAAAAAAAAAAAAAAAGAGACTGAATCCGAAACTATGGACTAACAAACTGAAATAAGTTTGTATAGTACACAGACCTAAATACTCCTTTGTTATCATTTTGATGTGTCAAAGTTTGCAGGTTGTGTAGCTTAAACAATTTTTTGTTCATTTACTTATTTGTGATTGATTACTGACTGGAAAACAGCAAGTAGTGAAAATGTGGACATTCAACATGTCAAGCTAAATCACCAAGTGATAACTCATAAACATTCACTACCAAGATAAAACAGGCACAGTTAGCATTTAAACACGCTAACAAAGTAGTCAAAGAAAAAGAAAAAAAAAGTACTGCTAATACTTTTGGTTACAAATGTATATTGTCCTAAATAGCTGATATTGTTTTACTTTATTCTTTGACAAGCCCAAATTGTTAGCATAGCCTACCAGCTACCACACTTAGATTTCAGTAAATAGAAATATTGTTGAAAGAATTTTTCCCTTTTATTTTGTACATAAAGTATGAGCCATGCGAGCCTCAGAATTGTCAACGCTAAAGTTACATCGAGAACAAGCATTACTTACAAGTTATCCATGCTAATAACACAAAACAGCTAGATACTATACTAGAAAAAGACCTTTCTTACTCATGGTTTTAGCAAGAAATCAACACTTAACCCATTAGCCTTTTTTTACATGCTAAATTCTGGTGGTAAAAAGGGTATGATATTACACAAAGGTAAAAGATAGCTAGCTAGAAGTGGTTATGCTAATGTTAATGTTAGCTTTAACAGCAACATGAATCCTCAACTTGAGTTAATTCATGCATTTCAGCAAACGTGAAACCACATTTACATTAAATGGTAAACTGTTTACATCAAATTTCATAAGTTTATGACTCGTGCATTTAAAACTTGAACAAAGTTTCTACATTATCTTGTAGTTGTGACCAAGACATGCTGAATATCCTCGTGTTTTCACTAGTCATCTTAGCCTCTGATTGGTTGGTTGTGTGACATGTAATTGAGTAGGAAGAGGGAGGTTTCATTGTTATGCTGATCAAGTGTGGCTACAGGAAAGTACTCTTGAGAAAATTATCCAGTCAGCTGTTTTCTATCAATGAGGTGATCCAGCCGCTACTCATCAAACCCTTGTGCTACAGTTAGCTGACAACAGAGCGTGGCTTGTATGTTGTAATGATCATTTTATCATCTGCTGTCTTTTCATTTTTTTATCAATCTGAAAAAAAAGTAAAAGGTTGTGTGATTTCTTATGAACAGATCTTAAAATTAGTTTGGGGAAATGGGAAGATTTAGCCGTGTCTAGCAGACAGATTCTAGATAGATAAATGGATAAATAGTTTGCTTACCTCTGCTATTGGAAAACCTCACAGGCCATGATTGCTTTGAGGACAAGACGCTGCTGCGATGCATAAGTACCCTCTTCTTCACATGGACAAAAACTTTAAACTCCACAGTTGAACTGAAAATCCACAGGGAAGCATGAAGAAGGACACAGTGATCTGACAGGGGAGCAGAGAGACTCAAGACACGCACAGGGTAATCAAGCACAGGTGTGACACAAGACACAGGTGAAACTAATCAGGGAGAAAACACAGGAAGTAAAACTGGACTGGTCGCACAGGGGGAAAATACTACAAAATAAAACAGGAAATGCTAAAGTCATTCTCGTCCTTTCTCTTTTTTTTTTTTTTTTTGTTGCTGCAGAAACATGGTGGTGCAATGAGGATTCACTACTAATGACAATATAAAAGAATAATTTCAAAATCACAAAAACAAACTGAGAGTTAATATTTGGGTGGTTTTATAGTAATTTAAACATATTTAAATGTTTATATTCCCATCCTACCAAGTTTGGTCTGCTAAATCTGCTTAACAGTGACAAAATATTTTAGATTAAAAGACAAATATAGCCAGTATTACAATGCAACACAGCAAGATCACTGCAAGATGATGAATCTCCATCTGAAGAATTGAAGACAAGGCCGAATAATTGAAAGCCCTCAAGTACAAACTTGGACTGATCATGTGAAACTTCTTAGGTTTGATTTTTTTGTTTAATTTTCGTTTCTCTCAAATTTTGCCATCTCTGGACATTAAAGTCAGCAGAGAATACGTTTTCCCTCCTCCCCAATAACAAAAACATGTATCCTCATTATGGTACCTAAAGTGTCTGAGTCAGTATCAGCTATGGATCACTGTACCCTGTCACATCACAGATGGATGTTTAGAGGCTTTTGGCTGTTTTTCAACAACCTCCTGTCTCCCTCCAAATGTCCTTTTACACAAGGTGAAAGCGTGAAGATTCACAGAGCTTTTAAACTAATTGGAGGTTTTACAAGTGCGACAGAGAGAGTGGGCAGTCCTCCTTAAGCAGCCTCCTGACACACTCCCCTCCACGGGGTGCCAGATGCTAAACTTTGATTGTATCCAGAAATAAAACAGCACCGTGACTCTCCTGTCCACAGTTTCCTCTTGTGGACATCTTGTCCAGGAAAACATGTGGAAGGTGTGTGTTTGATGTGTGTGCGTGTGTGTGTGTGGGAGGTGGGTAAAGTATGACAAAAGTCACGGAGCAGCTGTATTGTTATGCTGCTGGTGGGCTCCCCTCTCCTCCTCTCTGCTCCTCTCTCCTCATTTTTATGCTTTCTTGTGCTTTCTTGTCCTGCAGGTGGGTTGTCATTGCAGCCTGCTGCAGTGCAGTGGACCTGCTTAACTCCCTCTGAATCCACTATGACAAATATGAGTCATATTCCTGTTGCTGTTGTGTTATAGCCAAAAATACTATTAGCTGTTTTTGTTAAGGCTAAGAGCTGCTGAGGCTAATGGCTGTCCAACGGCACAAGGTCACACTTCAAACAGGTTTTTCAGACCAAGCTTCCCTGAGTGTGTAATGTATTGGCTCAGCCTCTTTCACACATGAACTCTAATCGTTTTCTAGATAATAACAGGAAATCCATGAGATGCTCTTTTTCTGAAATTGCTTTTCACTCATGAACCTCAGCAGGAGGCTGTTGATGCCACACATGCTATCATGCCCCAGGATAGACAGTTTGATTTTTATAAGGGTTTATATCTGTGAAACATGTACAAGGACATTTCCACATACAGAGAAATCAGGCTGTAAGCAAAGATTATAAAGCAGTAAAACTATGCCAATCAAATAAAATTTACTCAAATATGACAACTGACAATCCCTGTGACTTGATCAGCTGCTATCTGAAGATTGCGTGATTGATTAAAATAGTGTCAGATACAGTGTAAAACTCAGCCAAAAACAGATGCTTTATCTTTTTTTAAGCTCCTTTGGAGAGTTTTCTTTTGCTTTTTTTTTTTAAACAGACTTGGTTTATTTATTTCTTTTTCACCTTAAAACACAAACTAAACCATTAAGGGGAAGCTGAACCTTTTTGTACTGATTATTTTAGTTCCTGAATTTCCTGATGGGGTGGACACCTGCCTAAGTGTTTGACTGCACCCCTCTGATACAGACTTTTGGTATGTTTCTATCCTATAAAATGTATACGAAGATTATTAAAGAAAACAAAAAACACTTTTGGTGTAAATAATATGTCATGTGTGAAAGAATATGTTTAATGAGCAAGTTTACTTCCTTTTAATATGTGACAAGGTACTGTGTCTGCTTTCTTTTTTTTACAAAAATAATGAAAACACCTAAACATAAAAGAAGAAAGGAAGGAAGGAAGGAGGGAGGGACTGACAGGAGGAAAAAAGGAAGTAAAAAAGGAAGAAAGGTAGGAAAAAAGGATGAAAATATAGTCAGTGGAGGAAAAGAAAAAAGACAGAGAGAAAAGGAACAAACAAAAAAAACAAAATACAGCATAGTCAAAAGAAAGAAAGAAAGAAAGAAAGAAAGAAAGAAAGAAAGAAAGAAAGAAAGAAAGAAAGAAAGAAAGAAAGACAAAGGGAAAAATAAAGAGGAAAGAGAAAAAGAAAAGCAGAAAAAATAAGGGAAGATGAAAAAGAGAAAGTCAGTAATAAGTGCAGAAAAGAAGAGAAGAAGACAAATTGAATGATTTAAAAAAAAGGAAAGAGAAATAAAAGACAACAGAAAAAAGTGAAAGAAAAAGAAAAATCATGGAAAGAAAGAAAGAAAGAAAGAAAGAAAGAAAGAAAGAAAGAAAGAAAGAAAGAAAGAAAGAAAGATAAAGGCAAAATAAAAAGGAAAGAGAACAAGGAAAGCAGAAAAACAAGAGAAAATGAAAAAGAGAAAGTCAGTTATACAAGTGAAAAGGAAGAGAGGAAGACAAAATGAATGATAGAAAAGTAAAGGAAAGAGAAACAAAAAAGAAAAAAAAGAAAGAAGAAATGGTAACGAGAAAGGAAACAGAAAAGTGAAAGAAAAAGAAAAAACATGGGAAAGAAAGAAAGAAAGAAAGAAAGAAAGAAAGAAAGAAAGAAAGAAAGAAAGAAAGAAAGAAAGAAAGAAAGAAAGAAGTGGACCCTAATCTCTGGTTGAGGATAATCTGATGGTGGCCACTGATGATGGTGTAAGATTCTGGGTCCATGTAGGATAAAGAAGTGGAGCAGAAATGGAAAAACTGTTTTGATTGCCCACTGAACAAGAACGCTTCTGTTCCTGAATTTGTAGTCGGATATTTACATGTTTTTTTCTGACTCTACTCACGCCCACTTCATATCATGATGCTCCTCTCTGTGTAAATTTATTGATCTCATATCTGTTTCCAGTCCATCTCCATGAAAGATAAACTGCAGCATGCAAGAGAAGAGAGCCTGCTTCATATGGGAGATCATGCATACAGCTTCCAGGATTATACACTAAATCATAGAGTAATGATACTGCCAGTTTGCTGATCAATTTACAGGTTATATAGGAGCTAAAAATGAAATGTCTCTTTGACGGGATGTCAAGCAATAGCAAGATGTGAATGAAGACGACAACAAATTGAGGATTTTAGAAATGTAGACGTCAGATGAAAGATAGAGCCTGAAGCAGCCAGCATCAAGAGTCCAGACTTCAGCAACATACATAATGCAACACAACACTGCAGCCCTGAAGTGAACACCTGATGTGCTTGATCACATCTTTTCTTCAGCTGCCTTTGTGAGGCTGTGATTCAGCTCTGCTGTCATTTTTTAAAGCTTTAGTTTATGGTGTCTGTCTGGATGAGATGACAAGATATGATCCTGATTTTTTTTTTATTTTTACCTGCCTAGGAGCTCTTAGTGTGCAGCCTTCAGGTTTCAGAATGAATCTCTGGATATGAGGGACAAATAAGCACCAGGCTGGAAATGAATTGGATTAGAAAGTCTGTGTGTTTACTTGTTGGACACTATGTTAACTTTATATGACACTCAGTCCACAGATAGAAACATGTTTGTTTTTTTTTGTTTTTTTTTTTTTGATAGGTGCATCTACAAAAATGGTAAACACTGATGTTGTATGATCCTAAACCAAAGGCTGAGCTGCTTGAGTCTTAAGCTACAAAGGCTGATCTTGATGCTGATGGTAAATGCCTGTATTGCTCTACGTGGACAATTAATGTAATTTTAGAGACTTGCCCTCCCCCGAACACAGTCTTTTTCAAGGGAAAAATGTCCACGTCACACAAAATTTCTACCTTTGGATGGAGGTGTGCAGACATAGCTGCTTTTCCACCAAGCAGGCCGGTTGGCCGGCATGCATTTTGTGGCGTTTCCACTGACTTATCCCAGGACAGATCCCCCAAATAACCGAGACGAGCCATCCCACTTTTTGGGACCCTTACGTATGGGTGCCGGACTGAACCGATCCGCTCTCAAAGGTGGAGCAACAACACTGCAGACCAATGAGTGGTCCGTGCATCCTGTTTGTTCTGAAACCATAATCCAGTCTTTATTACATGCAAATAATTGAGTTTTTGGTAATGTTTAATTGCAAGGTTTTATTTTTTACTCTATAATTAAAATGCGTGGTCATGTTTGTAAGTGTATTTATTATATTATCATTTTTCTTTATCTATAGAAATGCTAATTAATATCCATTGTCCCTGTAAATAATAATAAAAAAAGAATAGAAGAAAAAGAAGAAAAAGTTTAATCCAGCTGCTTTTTCACTGAGCTTGTCCTCAAAAGTCCTTCAAACTTAGTCTGTCCTTAAAACAGGTTGAACAGTTTGGAGTCTCGGCTGTTTCAGCCGCCAGACAGGAAACAGGATACAGTACGCAGAAAACAAAACAAAACAAAACAAAAATAATACCAACCTGTCTGTGAGAGATGATTATATTGTATGTAATACAAAACTTGTGTGAAAAAACAATCCTGACACCCCAAATGAAAATAATCACCTTTAAGAAAATCCGGAGCTCTGTAGCTTTTCCTTCAGTTCAGATAAAACTATTTTATTTCCTCTGCAAAACAAATCAAAATGTAGGACTTAAAATCTACAGCCCCAGACAGCAGACTCTGGATTTATCCCATAAACACAGTGACAAGTACAGGACACAAACTTTGTATTTTAATTATGGAGTTACATCAGACTGCACTTCGAGGTAATGTAATAAAAAAGTGCTCCAAGATAGGTTTGAGGTCTGCTTTTTCATCGGTCAGTTTTTCTCAGTTAATTGAGAAATGAAAACTTCTTTTGAAAAAATAAGTTAATAGTTTGGGGTGACACAGACTTCTGATTGAACTGTAATCCCACTGAGCTCATGACTGAAAACTCACCCAGCAGAAAAACACATTTAAAATTCCTTTTCCTCTGTACAGCCTGACACCCTAGTCCTTAAAACAAGGTTTGAAGTCTCTTGGAGAGTCTTCATCCAGAGTCATAAATTTAGTCTCCTCTGGTGATTATCCACAACTTCACCACCTTATCTCCCTTCACTAGTATAGATTTGGAGGTAATCTTCAACAGACTTTGTAAATTGCTCCCATGACTGACTATTGGAAATCAAAACTCAATTTTCATGTATCTGATGTAGCAGGTGAGAGGTTGGATCACATGTGTCACTTTTAGATCAGCGTAAGAGGATGTTGAGAAGGAATCATGTGACCCTCAAGCCTTATGATGGATAAAAATAGATTCTTCTCAGACACATTTTCTGTATATTTCTGACTTACATCACATATGATATTAGAAGACTGATTTCTCTAAAAAAAAAAAAAAAGCAGGCCCCTGAAATAAAGAGTGTGAATGGTTTCATTTTGTTCATATTTTTTTTTCTTTCAATTTGTATCCCTTTCATTTTTTCTCAACAATTGAAAGTTTTATCCATCTCTTCTTCCTTGAAATTAAATCCCAAACCTTTACAGTCCCCCTGATCCACCGTGAGCTTGTCTGTTTACAGATTCTGCTGGGATCTGCTGGTAAGCGACGACACATCCTGTTTCTCTTTCTGTTTGTACTCACACCAGCTTTTCATTCAGCTGTGGTTGAATGTTGGACAATAGTCCATTGTTTAATCCAAGACCTGGTGGCCTGCAGTGTAATTCGATTATATCCGGAAGCAAAAATTAGCATATTAATGGTTTTTACGATTATCTCTCATGTCCAACATTTTGAACAAGTATGAGTCAGACTTTAATAAATGACCTGTGAACCATTTTCTCTTTGCCTCAAGCTTTATTTCCCGTATTTTCAGTATTAAATTTCACTGACTGAACCTTTTGTCAATCACCTTTTGCAAACTCTACCTGCAGGCTGAGGGAGATTGAGGACAGATCAGGGTCTCAGGTGGAGATCCAACAGGCAGAAAGGATGAATATTCATCAACATACATATTTATTTTATGTATTTTAATGAATTTATGTCACATTACTTTTGTAGATTTTGATCATCTGAGTATCGTTTTGTTCTGAAGACTAAATCTTTAAAGTGCAAAACTTCTCCAATGGGACACTACCTGAACCAAGACGTGTATTTCACCAAGAAATAAGAAATCCAGCACACGTTTATCCATCAAGTCTCTGCAACACCCCACAGAAGCTTTTGAATGCAGTTCACTGATAGTCCAAACTCTGTGCCGGCCTCAGGTCTTCCGGAAAACATGAAAAGCTGCCTCACTGTGTGAGTCTTTGTTTGGACCTCAGGCACAATTTAAAGACCACGACCTACAGACCTGAAAGCACTCACAGACTTGTAAAGTTGGTGCAAAATCATAATTTAAAAAATTCCTGGAATTTATCAAACCTCATCTCAGTACTAGAGAATCTCACCCCAGTGGCAGATTTCTCTGATTTTTTCTCATCTTTTGAGATCTTGAAGAAGACAGACTAGAGCATGTTGCTCATATTAAATGTCCCATATTATGCTCCTTTTCTGCAGTTTAATATGGATCATTGATGTCTTCATGACATGGTAGTAACATGTTTTGGTTCAAAAAGCCAATAAATCAAGTACAGCAGCATTGTTTCCAGGCTCTCATAGCTCTCTTTTCCAGCAGTGGACAGTACAACAGAGGGCTAGCGAATAGACTGGTCCTGAATCCAGGCGCGTTACCAGCCATCTTCCAACAAACCTCGGACCCTGGAAATGTGAGTATTTTAAATGCTGTGTGCTGTGGAGCAGATGTAAGAGCTTTTCCTCAGTGTCTCCCCTGTCTCTGTGTTAGCTTAAGGATGCTAACTTGAACTGTGGTTAGCCTGTTGTTTAAGCCTGTAATGTTACGCTAAACAAGCTTCGCTGTTTTCTAAACATTGTGCACTTGGAGCTTGTGACGCCGCTCTCAGTGACGCGGAAGAGCGGGGCGGTATCAGCAGTGGTTCATTTACATATGAAGGTCACGCCCATTAAATCAGAGCGTTCTGAACAGAGGGGCTATGAGAGCCTGGAAACAATGCTGCTGTGCTTGATTTATTGGCTTTTTGGACCAAAACATGTTACTACCATTTAATGAAGACATCAATCATCCATATTAAACTGCAGTAAAGGAGCATAATATGGGACCTTTAACCAGGCTGTGAATATGCTTTTGAATGCAGTAAAAGTCAATGGTTTTGGTTTGGTGTGTACGTGACTTCCAGTCTTTTTGCAGCCATTCTTAAGCAGATTCTTGATGAGCAGCAACTTTTAGCACCTCCGCACAGGCTTCATTTTTCTAAACTGGATGTTGCCCCTTGGTTGGAATGAACATAATCACAAACAACTTAACCCTTTTAGCCGTTAGCTCGTGTTTTATGAGTCCCATGTTTAGCTTTCTTCTGCTCTTCTGTTCTTTTTCTGTCTGACAATTAGGCTCCTTTCTTCTCACTGCCAAACTTTGTCAGCCTTTGTGGTGTTGTCATAGAGACCTAGATGTGCTGTGAATCAACCATCTTTATAACATAGCATTAGTAAGCAGTTTGGGTTTGATGGTGGAGTCATCTGCTATGAAAAAGTCAATAAAAATGTTGATCACAAAAAGTGTTGGAGTATGGAAGTAGGAGACAGACAGCCTTTTCAGAAATCTGTATTTCCCTGTTTGTTGCCTCCTCTGGCTTCTTATCACACAGCACAGACAGCAAGCCTGGGCTGTCATCATCAATTTGCACTTTTTGAAAGTATTCACAGGGGGCAGATTGAATTTAAAGTTCCTGAACACGCTGTCCAGAGGGGCTATTTGAAGGAATGATAAATAAAGGAATGAAAATCTTCTTCCAGCTGATAATAAGGTGAAATAACACGTGCTAGACTGTAATATTGAGCTTGTTCACAGAAGCCCTTTTCATATGTTATTCCTTAGCAAAGCTGTTACAGTGACCGACGTGTTAAAGCCGTCATAAGATAATTGGAGTTTTAGATTCAAAGGCTGTTTTTGCTCCCGGAGGCCTCATCAAGACTGTCACCCTCAACGTGCGCTTTTCTGTTCCTGCTGTTATTTATCTTTCTACTCTCTTGGGCGAATCCCTACTCAAAGCTGTGTGTGCTTCATCCTTTGTGAGGATCAGAGGAGCTTGAGGAGGCTGGAGGTGGATGTGAGGAGTTGAGCAACATGAATTAACGTTAAAGAGGGAGATGGACTCTGTGATCATTCTGTTTCAGGGGGAATAGGTCGGAGATGAAGCACAGCATGCGCCAGAACGTTAGATTCTCAAATACAGGAGGCAAGAGGCTGAAATCAAGTGGCCTGAGGAAGAAAGAACAAAGAAGATGTGGCTTTTCTGCCCTGATCTTCTTAATGGAAACAATTTCATGTAGCTTATTCTGCTGTGTTCGGAAATCATAGAGCTGCACCTGCACTGGATATAACCCCGCTGCTGTTTGTTCTCACCCTGCTCTGTTTGCTCTTTGTCGTGTCTCAACAAATGTTCTGTTCTTTGAACAACTAAAGCATCACAAATGAAGGTTCATTCTCAGTATGGTTTTAACATTTGTATGATATTCACGTTTTCTAAATCTTTGTTTTTTCCTTTCTATTTAGCATGAACAAACAGCTTCCTCTGTTCCATTCAGTCATCCTCTGGTTTTCTCAAGGTCTACTGAGAGCTGCAACTTCACAGCAGACACTGAAAAAATGAGTTTTCATTTCAAAACAAGGGAACAAGAAGAGCATTTAATGAAGAGTGAAATAAACTGCGCAACTTTTAATTACTCTGAATATTACAAGTTGTTCCCAGGTTCTTGCTGTTGTTCCCACTGTCATACAAATGAAGACAGCAGTAGAATCGGCTGTTTGTTGGCATGAAACCGCAAGTTATCAACAATTATAGCAAAGCCACACACTGCAAAAAACTGAAATCTTATCAGGTGTTTTTGTCTTATTTTAGGTAAAAAATTGTCTTTTTATACTTGATATGAGCCACATTCACCTAATCAGCCCAGAAAGTGTCTTATTTCAAGTTATTTAAAGATAAAAATTGGGTCTGAATTGCTGTAACAAGAAAAAAAAAATGCCAATGGAATAAGAATTTTTTTCTTAAAAAATTTGCTTGAAACTAGATCGGGGTGGCCAACCAGTCAGAGATCATGCGCCACAAAAACTACCGTGGTACAACAAAGATTAACTTCCAAATTTTGAAGTGAAATTTATTGTGTTCATAAGCGTGTTTAAATTCGTTCTTGGAGCTGTGTCTAAGACAAAGTTCTGTTTTTAAAGCAGAAAAGACAAAGTTCCATCCGTCTATTTATCTAGATAGCTATGAGCTCATGTGCAATGTAGAGAAAAGAAACTGAAACTTAAGTATCAATCTCATCACCCAAGTATTAATCAATACTGATCACAACGTTGGCATCAATATACCAATATTTTAGATTGATTGGCACACCACTACTCATAACAATACATATAATATATTTTTTTTATGAATCGATCAAAGATCCGCACACCGAAAGGCAAAGAGCTGCAAGTGATCACCCCTGAACTAGATTATGTCTTAATGCAAGTAACTTTTCTCTTACACAATTGGCTGATTTTTTAAAACTTTTTACAGAAATTCACACCTCATTTTTGTCTTTAAATATCTTAAAATAAGACATTTTTCTAGACTAGTCAGGTGAATGTGGCTTATGTTAAGTCTAAAACGTTATTTTCTGCTGAAAATAAGACAAAGACTTGATTAAATTTCCATTTTTTTGCAGTGCATTAGAAATGCTGACTCAAGAGGTGGGCTTTGAGCCTCTGTAATAACAGCAGTGGGGCGCCCATCAGTTTCATGAGCTGAGCTGTGTCTCTAATTGGACAAACTCATGGTCTTTATACTTTCTAAAATGCTGAGTTGGAAAAAATTCATGCAGTTTCTCCCATGCAGTTTTTGCTGATAGGACACTGTGAGAAAGGTGACACTTGATGAACTGCCATCTTTTGAACTACTCTGCTCCTCTGTTCTTTTTCTGTCAGGCAGTTAGGCTCCTGTGTCCACCATCACTAAAAAATTAATCACAGAAATTGTTTTCAGTAGAGACAAACACAGATCGTGCTTCATAATACTAAAATTCGTCAGCAGGAGAGACTTGGACGTAAATCAATCCAGTCTTGTTCAACTTGATCGGGGAGCTACGAAGAAGCTACAAAGTAGCATTTCAAAATAACCTACACTGGCACTGATAATCTAGTTTTAAAGTGTGGATTATGATCACAATATATGCCTGATCATTGATCAGGCATATATCTTGATCTTTTTCAGGATCTCTTTCAGACTCCTCTTCTCCCTTTCAACGTGATTTACAACAAAGATTAAAAATCCAAAATTTCTCTCATTGGCTTTTCTTAGAAAACTTATTTGTTTTAGCTGCTGTCTCTTAAAGGCTCCCTGATCCATAAAACCCCCTTTCCATCTGATTGGATCTGTCCGCGGATGTTTCCTCTGTATTCCTTTCACTCTCCATCTGTAGCAGCTCCTCTTCTGTGTAGCTACTGTTCATACAGGTATCCCTTTGGTTCCAAAGTGAATGAAACTTCTTCGTCACTGTCATAGTCACTCATTTTGAATTTCCTACCCTGCCTCACAATCCTTGGAGTACGAACAAAAGAATTATGATACTTGATCAAATTTACACAAGGCTAAAACCGGCGCCCAAAGCATAGCTTGTTTACATTCCCTACAGCTGAAAGGAGGAGGGGGGACAGAGCACACTAGCGTTGCGCGTAAGGACACATGACCAGTTAGTTAGGTCCAGATAAATGTTTATATTTCCGAAGACTTAATGCACTTAAAAAATATTTAATGTAGCACACTATTAAACTGTGGTATTACTTTTTGATTTTAGTTCTTGTAGGCAGAGAAAATAGCCTTTGAATTTGGTACCGTCTGTCCCTGTTAGCGTCTATTTCCTCGTCACCATCGATTACAGTCTGTGTCTTACTGAGGGAGAGGAGACAACTTTCTACTGTATCTAATGTCCTTAGTGGTCACATAGAGCTCATACAACCCCACTTCAAAAAAACTGAACTATCCCTTTAAGTTTGAACATTCAGCATTGTTACTTTATATCATTTTCAAAATATGCAAACGCATAATACCCCCTCTTTAAAGACAGAAGCCTCAAAGATTTACATCTCTCACTCTGTGATGCACAAATTCAATCGTGTTTAGAAACAGCAGTTGTTTGGTGAATTTCTATTTGAGTGGTTATGAATCCGTTGCTACACCGCTTCATACAAACAAGACTGAATTCTGAATCCATAACATCAAGCAGATGTTTCAGATCCAAAGCAAAACAAACCTGGAGCTCCTCTATAAAACATACAAACATTACCATAACACAAAGACAGGATTTCATTCAGATATGAGCAGTATTCTGTGCTTCCTCTGTATTTCAACACAGCACAACAGAAATCATTTATTTTCTTGATGGCAGGACTCAGACTGTTTTCAGAATGGACTCTTTGGTATGTGGATAATTCATCAATAGAGCTGTTGCATAAAAAAGAAGAGGCTCCTGTTGTTTCTTTTCACTGGATGTGTCTTCTGTGAGCCGGAAAAAAAGAGACTTGAAGTTGTGAAGCGTTTTGATTTTCAGTCTGGACTTCGAAACTGTGTCTTTGTCCAACATTCAGAGTTCATGTTCGTGTAAAAACTTGCACAAATTTCATTAAAGACAACATTTTTTTCACAATGCTGACAACCTTTTATAATATACTTGAATGAACTCTGAGTACGGTACTGGCCACACAACACCTGTATTGAAAAGAGTTTATTGTTGCCTCTTGTGGCCTGCTGGCAAAAACTCAGAGCAAATCAATATTCAGAGCCAACTTAAACAAAGGAAGGAAATCATACTGAATGCTTCAACTCTGTTCCAAGACCTGACACCCAGACTAATCACAGAAAACCTCTAAAGCCTTTGTGTGAACAAATGAGTTCATGGCATGCAAAGCTCGGCGAGGTAGATGCTGTGTAATGAATAGACGCTCATTACTGAACGGGTTCACTGACTGACAGCTTCGAGGATGATGTTATTTCTTTCTGCTTCTTTGGGCTTAGGTGCTGCACAAAAAGGATTTCTTGCTCAGAAGTGTAAATGTTTGCAGAGTTTTTGACGCAAATGTTAGCTTTCAGGGCATTAGCAGATTTGAAACATGTAGAATATACAGTCTGTTCCAACAGTGATATCTCCTCAGGTGAAAACAAGTCACATTTACTCTCACTGATGATGACATAAAATGGTGTCATAGCTTGGCCAAATGTGGCTCAGAGAGAAAAAAGACCATAATTATTAGACATTGAACAAGTTGTGACAGTTTCATATTGTCTTTATTTAGTCACATTACAGCAGGGGTGGCCAACCTGCAGCTTGCGAGCAGCATGTGGCTCTTCGCTTTTTGGTGTGTGGCTCTTCGATCCATTCATTAAAAAAAAAAAAACTGTGTATTGTTATGAGTCTTGGTATGCTGATCAATCTAAAACATTGATATATTGATGCTAACGTTGGGATCAGTATTGATCGATACTTGGGTGATGAGACTGATACTTAAGTTTCAGTTTCTCTTCTTTATACGTGCTCCACTCAATCGCCCATGTGCTTATAGATAAATCAATAGACAGACAGACAAACAAATATAGATAGATAGATAGATAGATAGATAGATAGATAGATAGATAGATAGATAGATAGATAGATAGATAGATAGATAGATAGATAGATAGATAGATAGATAGATAGATAGATGGAACTTTATCTCTTCTGCAGTAAAAACAGAAATTTGTCTTTGACGTTGCTCCAAGTACAACTTTAAACACACAAACACAATAAATCTCTCTTTGAAAGTTGGAAATGTATTGATTTTTTAATTTTACATTATTTCGTTTATGTGTGAGAGGAAGTGTGTTTGTTAGGCCACGTGTGTAATGTGGCTCTTTGTAGTACCATGGTCAATTTTGTGACTCTTGGTCTCTGATTTGTTGGCCACGCCTGCATTACAGGATTAAAACCAAAATCAAGATTAATGAGATGCAAACATTTTTCAGGGTTTATGTTGGATTCTTCAAGGAGAAAAAGAAATGGACTGTTCTTCAGGGTTACAAAGTCCTCTTTTCTGATGAAAGTCCATTAAAATCCAGTGTGAAGCTTTCAGTTAGTGATGGCTGTTTTGGTGCCATGTCATTGCTCCAGTTGATCCACTGTTTTTATTCTGAAGTCCAGAGTCAGTGCAGATATTTGCCAGGAAATGTTAAAGCACCTCACGCTGCCATCTGCTGAAAACTTTTAAAGAAACACTAATTTAATGTGTCAACGGGACTTGGCTCCTGCCAGCACCGCCAAAATGACCAAAAGCTGGTTCAATAAGAAGGTCTTTCCTGAGAGCCAGGAGCCTCATGAAGCGACCAAAGGAGTACTGAACCTTTAGACCTTTTGTCCATTTTTCTCAAATTCTCTATTTTTACAGTTTTGACGGTCTGAAACTTTCAGGGTGTTTTTTTTTTAATTAACAGAGCTGTGCAGCCTGCCACTTTAATGAGACTCGGGCCAATAATTGAAGAGTTACAAGGGTTTGTTGAAAGCTATTTACACACATTTTTGGGTCATTATTTTTTTACCAGGATAAAAATATGTGCAAAAATAAGTGGCTCAGAGCAGCAGGTTGCACAGTTATATGTTTTAGTCTTCAAGCAAAATTAAAGGATGTAGCATTTTTCTTTCTTGAGATTTCTTCTTTAGACTAAACCTACTTTTCAATCCTTTAAAAATGTATGTGTGTTTTAGGTTTTGTTCCTCAGAAATTTAAGGTATTCAACTATAATTACAAGTTTGACAGCTTTGGAGAGTTTTAAAAGTAAATTTTGTGCAGCAAAGAACTTATTGAGTGTTGCACAGTATAAATGAATATATTCAATATGACTATTTTATGTCTATCAAGCCACTGTAGGAAGAAGATAAGAGACACTTAGTGAGCTGAAACCTGCTATCAAAGCTAACATGGGCTTCCATAAGACTTCAGCAGAGCTACAGGCTGACTGCACCACAGTGATGCTGTGCAAAAGAGGATTAATGCATAAAGGCCCAAGCCAAGTGGTGTGTGCATGTAAATGCACATACCTTTTTGTATTGGTCTTATATAATAATTTTACAAGAGACTTTTTTTTTTTTTCATTTTTGAAACAGTTGTATTTGTAATTGTAATTGCTACCTTCAAAATTTAAAACACTCTCAAAAGCACCATATAACAAGAAAAAAGACCAAATCTGAACAAACTCACTTCTGCTTTCTTTTTCATCCTCCACAAGAACACAAAGCCCAAAATGCATCCCAAACATCACTCTGCACAGATGTTGTGTTATGAGTTGAACATTTCAAATGGAGACTTTGTTTATAATTCAAGCTGTGGGAGGTCAGCTCAGTGTATGATACTGTGATGGTCCAAGCAGCATCCACTCCTGTGATGGAGATCCTGCCTGAAGGCCTGTCAGACCGCTGAAACAGCACAAACTAGATATTCAAATGTGATGAATTACCAAACATGCAGCTGCTGAAGCTGGAGAGGGAAATTGCTTCTTTCCTAAAGTTACAAAACAGCAGAATCACTGTGCCTCATTCAGTTATTATACAGAAAATCAAATACGTTTGCACTTTAAAGTTCTTGGCTCTTTTCTGAGTTTGTCTGTTTTCTCATCAGCTGGCTGATCAGCTGCTTATTTCAGTGTTATGAAACACCTGAATGTATTCTCATCCTAGTAGCTGGAAGAAGCTTAAAGGTCCCATATTATGCTCCTTTTCTTCAGTTTAATATGGATCATTGATGTCTTCATGAAATGGTAGTAACATGTTTTGGTCCAAAAAGCCAATAAATCAAGCACAGCAGCATTGTTTCCAGGCTCTCATAGCCCCTCTGTTAAGATCGGTCTGATTTAGTGGGCGTGACCTTCATATGTAAATGAGCCACCACTGATACCGTCCCGCTCTTCCGTGTCACTGAAAGCAGCGCCATGAGCTCCGAGTGCACAATGTTTAGAAAACAGCTAAGGTTTTTTTTACCGTAACATTACAGGCTAAAACAACAGGCTAACCGCAGCTAAAGTTAGCATCATGAAGCTAACACAGAAACAGAGGGGACACTGAGGAAAAGCTCTTTACATCTGCTCCACAGCACACAGCATTTAAAATACTCACATTTCCAGGGTCTCAGGTTTGTTGGTGGATGGTTGGTAATGCGTTTGGATTCAGGACCAGTCTATACGCTAGCCTTCTGTTGTACTGTCCAAAGTTGGAAAAGCAGTTGACTGTGAAGTGACTAGCACACACATGCACAGTTTTACTGAGTGTAGCTGGCACATTTCCTTGATAAATGAACTGTAGCCACTTAGTCTTGTCTTCTTCTGAGATGGGAAGCTTGTGCATGGAACTATGGGGCTGTTTACAGCCAAAAACAGAGCAGTGATGACTGCTGGAGCAGCAGCATGGAGAGGGAGTGGGCGGGGAGGGGATTCAGGGAAATCTGCTACAGTGGACCAGTCAGACTTGCTCCTGATTGGTCAAAAAAGGGAAATGCTGATGTCAGCAAATCCCCAAAATCCAACCAGCTTGTTTTAGGTCAGGATTTTAAATTTACAAGCACTACTAAGTACTGGCTTTGTCATTAAATATCACATTCTCTGAGCTGGGAGGAAAGCCAAAGACCCACAAATTTCACTGAAAGTGATTTTTGCATAAAATATGGGACCTTTAAAAGCTGAGTTTGAAACGACTCTTTTCAAATATCACTTGTCAATAACCTGATAAAGAATGAATAAAAACTGTGTTTATCAGTTTCTAGCTCTATGTATCTTTACCTGTTTAAAAACACGAGACAGTGAAAAGGTGTTGAGTGGAATGAAAAGTCTGACCCACTAGTTAAATGCTGCAATGAGAAACGTGATCTTGATCACAGCCGGTGGTAATATGTGTGGGAAACAGATCTAATTAAAATTGATCCAGCAGAACTGATGTTATTTTTCACAAAGTTCGAGTGAAAGCATGTTTCTTCTTTTCCTCATCATGCATCAAGAGCAAGAGCGCAGACTCAGAGATTTGGGGCTGTTATCCTGGATTAGGCTTCAAGCAGAAACATGGTGTGCTTTTTTCTTTTTCTTTTTTCCAAGAAACTCATTTCCTCCACATTTTAGAGAAGTATTTTCCAACTCCTTGTTAAGTTTTCAAAGCCATCTGACAGACTTCACTCAGCTCCTAGAGCAAAGGAAGAAAAAAAAGGTTCCCATGATTCATTCTTGTAGCAGTGTAACTGAGGACAAGTAAACACACTTTGATGTATCAGATCAGTGTGAGCATGGAGGTAAACAGGTCTGACCTTTGAAATGCTTCTGTTGTGTCTCGATATTTTTCTAAAGACAATTCTCTGTAACTGACCTTAACTATAACCTAAAGAGGGGGAATGGCATCAGGATGTCTGAACTGCTCCATCAGACGATGGAGAGACAGCCCTCAAACACTGTCAGCTGTGTCCCTGACAGTCCTACTGGGGGCTCACAAACCATAGGTACAGAGTAAAGTGCCTTAAAGTGACAGCAGCTAAAATAAAGAGTTTCAGACAGAGGCTGAAGTAAAGGTCAAGTGTGAGGAATTAGGGTTTTTTTTTTTTTTTTTGCTGTAACTGTGAAGCTGCCAGAGGGGTGACAGAGGGACAATACGCACCAAATCACGGAAGGATATGTTTCCCTCAATCAATGCTTGGCTTAAGTTTTGCACAATTTTATAAGCAACAGAGTTTACCCCTGGAAAGAAAGCTGATGATGACTGTTAGATGCTGGTTATGAACTGCAGATCTACACTGCCCCCTAGTGGCATGAAACCATAAACGCAATATTGAAGGAATAAAAGTCAACTCATAAAAAGTAAAACATTTTATTACGAAGTTGTTGGTTTTTTTTTTTCCACACTTGCAAAATGAAGTCATTACAATCTTGGCTAAGTCAAGATCAAAGAGATTTTCTAGAACAAAGATCTGCTATTTACACTTTGTATTTCAATACAAAAAGCAAGTCAATTTAAATTATCATACAAATGCAGCTGTTTCTATTTTATACATGGATTTGAGGAGTTGTAGTTAATTATGGAGCTGGTTTTTCAACTGCATCCAAGGTTTCCACTTCAATCTAAACTTTCTGCTAATATCCTGGTGAAACACAGCATTGCAGGCTGACCCAAGATGTTTTTAATGCTGTAGGCTTGGCCTGTGGGAAGAGACGAATCGTGATTAAAGACAAAACTCTTACATTTTCACAGACAGAGAATAAACCTCATCCTTTGTAGCATTGCTTAATCATGATTTAAGTCTGCTTTAATATGTGTGGAGATATCAGTCTCACCACATGGCACCATGAAGGACTGTCCTGGACTGTAGCGAGACTCACTGCCGTTGATGGTCACGCTCACCGAGCTTGTAAATAAGTTAAAAACCTTTAAAGAAGAAAATGGAAGAATAAAGTCTCAAAAATTAGCTGGATCATAAAAAGTCTTATGAGAATTAACAAGAACAAGTGTACTGACTGATGTGGCGCTGTGGTCCACCCAAAGAGGCTTCTTCATGTAGGAGCCCAGCAGCATTTTGCCGTTACAGATGGTGCCACAGTTCAGGTCCACAAAGAAGCCGATTGCCCGGCCTTGATGGAAATACCAGTCGAACTGATCAGGAGTGATTTCAGGTCCACCTAAGGTGATTTTTAAACAGACTAATTACTCAGAGGTTTCACACTTTTAATTTACCAGTCTTAGCTCAAAATATGAAAGTCAACCAGTGACTGACTTCTCTTTAAGGGCACAATAAAAACATGTGATAATGATTCTTTTAAAAGTGGATTTTAATCAGGCATCATTTTCTCTTACTGTCCACGGTGGCAGACCAGAGATACTTGAACCACTCTGTCAGGTTGGCTTTATCCTTCGGCTGTAGTACCAGCGGTTTCAGTGGAGGAGCGCATAGATCTGACATGGAGAGAGTCCCATGGACTCCTGATACCAGAGCTGAAATGAAAAAACAAAAGACAAAAGCAATGTGTCATTATCAATTCAACAACCCTGTACTAACAGTGATGGAGGAACTCAAGTCACAAATTCCATATCATCCATCTGTAGTTAAAAATCACTTTAATTTTAATGCACAACGTACCAGAATTGTCGTCTTCATCGTACTCTTGCAGTTCAATCATGGAGGACGGCCCGCTTCTGTGTGCTTTCAAACTGCAAAGACAATGAACATATCTATGAGCGATGTAAACAATCTGATTTAAGATAAATGGTGAATATTCAAAGTTTTGTCCTCACCTGTTCACTGATGGAAACGTGCCATCCTGTAGCGCCTGGTGCTGAGGGGGACTGATGACCTCCTCCGGCTCTGCACTGAGAACCTCTCTGACACCTTCATCAGGCACTGAAGCGTCACTCGCAGTGACCTTGCGTGTGTTTGTCCGGCCTGTTCCTCTGTTGCTCTGCAGGGTAGGTGTCTCTGTGTTTGAAGTGAAAATGTCTTTGAATGTGGCCAGAGAGCGTTTGACTGTCTTTGGAGCTGACAGTGGCTTAACACTCAGAGGAGGAATGGGAGCTCCCCCTTGTGGTTTGGATGAGACTGCAACATTGCCGTTTTTAGGGGTCCCCAGTTTACTCGGCCTGCTCTGCTTCTTTCTTTCCTTCTGGAGTTTGGGCTCCTTCGGCTGAGGCGGGGGGGAGAGGTTCTCGTCCTCCTCCGCTGTTGGGCTGCCAACTATCCACCAGTTGCCTGGAGGTTTTCTCCGTCTCTTTGATTCACCTGCGCTTAGCTGCTCCATTGGCCTTCTGGGAGATGCCGGCGCTGGTGTGATGGACTGTTTTTCTGCTGAGGTGCTGTGGTAGACTCTTTGAAACACCTGATCCCCTGAAAAACATCACATCTTGGTCAGCTTGAAGAACTATTTGATTTTTTTTGTTGCTGTTCTGGAAACTCACATCACAGATGAAACATGCTTCTCTCAATAAACACTGGTAAAGACTACGACTGTCTGAAAACATCACAGGATCTACGAAAAATAAAGGAGTTACACTTCAATCTGCTGCTGAGATGTCTGTACTTAATATAAGAGAGATCTCAAAATCCAGAATATCTAACTGGAAATGTGTTTCTCTTGAAATTTTTACACAAATAAATGTAAGACGCAGTATCTCCTTCCTACCTGTCCTGAGGCTGTGATCTCTGTGATTAAGGTCCAAAGGACTGGACTGGTCCTCATTCAGCACCTCGTCCTGCTCTTCCACCTGCTCTGCCTCTGCCTCCTCCATCTCCTCGTGTACCTCATTTGTCGCTTTAATTTTGCCTGGCTTGTTTTTCTTGCTCTTCTTTTCTTTAGCTTTATCTATAATCTGTCTGAACTCCTGTGCACACCCTGTCTTACCCTTTCTCTTTAAAACTTTTTCCTTTTTCACATCCACAGGCGATGGTGCTACTTTGTTCAGCTCCTTGATCGGCTTTGACTTCTTGGCCGTCGGCTGCCTGTCAGGAACTTCTGTCTCCTCTTGGTTGGACACCCTTCGGGGACCATGCTGCTTCTTTCTCTTTTTCCTAAGAATCTGATCGTCTGTGGGAGAAGTGCCATCAGACACAGGCGGCGCTTTGTTGTGCTCATCATTTCCATCAGCTGAACCCATCTCTGCTTGTGCTTCAGGTTTAACAACTTCTTCGTCTGAAAAAAAAATCATGTTGTACAGAAAAGCTTTTGACTAACAGTGTGATTTTAAAGAGTATTACTGACATTGATCTGATATCAGTATGAACTTGACGTTCTTTGTTTCTTATCATGAAGATGAGACTGAGAATTGTTTTAGCATTTTCAGACTTTTCTAACTTTGTGAATTAAAATGAAATAAAAATATATTTTTTTGATGACTGTATTAACATTTACGGGATGAGAAGTGTGCGGTGGGTACATCTCTGACGAAGTATCTCATCAGGATATAAATTTAAAGACAGTGATTGAGATTAAAAAAGGAAAAATCTGAGAGGACAGGAATAGATTCTCACCTGATGGAAAGCCCATTTCTTCAGGACCTCCATTCTCCTCTCTTGCTTCCTCAGTATACGTCGCCTTCTTTCCTGCATCACATCCCCGCCCCTCTTCTCTAATTTCCTTCACTTTCTTAGTTCTACTTCTCTTGACGTTTTCTTTTTTGTCCTTTGAAGGCTTTTGTTTCGTGATTTCAGAGGGCTTCTGAGCTTCATCTTTGTCACTGATGGCCACATCTTCAGACTTCTCTCTTGCCTTGTCTTTCTCTTTCGATGGAACCCTTTTGAGACGGCTCTTTTGGTTTGTTTTTTCTTTTTCAGGTACGTGAACATCAGTAGGATCCTCAGGATTAGACAGTTCAGGAGTGTCATTTCTGGACTTGGCCTCTTCGCTCTTCTTGTTCTCCCCCTCTTTCCCCTTCACCTTTTCCTTTGCCTCCTTGTCTATCGAGCTGCTTTTGTCGGTGCTGGATTTGCTCCCCTGCCTCTGTTTCTTACTGGTGGCACTTTTAGTTGGGATGGAAATCCAGAGCGGTGTTTCATCCTCTAGAATCCAGAAATCATCCTCAGGCTCAGGAGGTGGAGTGGGTACTTTTACAGGTGACAGAGATTTTCTGGAACTAAAACACACACAAACACACAGATTATACAACTTTGATTAAGAGAAGACAAAAACCGTTCAACAAGTCACTAAGATGCAACATTTATGCAGCTCACCATGCAGGTTTGGCCTGTCCAGCTTCTCTCAGCTTCTGAAGGAAACCTGTTACGTCCTTACCCACTCGGGTGAAAACATCTGCTGATGGCTTCTTCTGAACACTTTCTGGCTTTCTATTGTGAACTTTGATCTCAGGCTTCTGTCTCACTGCTGGCACAGGAGGGTCTTTGCTTTCTTGACTGAGAATAAACAAAAACAACAAACAGTAATGTGTCATCTGGAAAAATGCACTGTGAACACTTTACAATTAAATAAGACGTAAAGATTAAAGAGGGGTATAGTGCTTCCCAATATTTTAAACATGGATATTTTTATTGTTGCATATTGATGTGTGTTTGAAACTTCTACTGTGTAAATGCATTTTTATGATGTAAACCAATAAAGCTATTCCTAATAATAAATATCTATTATTATTCTCAAATTCTATATTTATTAAAGCCAAATGTTTCAAATATCCATTGTGTCATATGCAGTTTATTAAAACACAGTGCGTTGCTCTTTTGAAAAGTTTAATTTCTGCTTAAGCTAAATCTGATTTCCAGAAGATTTTTTTGTCAATATCAGATGTAGATGGTCTTAATTTGTCAATTGTCTGTGTGTGACCACAGATGACAGTCACAAAACAAAAAAGAAATACTGAAGCTACACCTTAAAAAGTTATCACTACCCACCTTTCTGTTTTTCTTTTACCAACCATGTCACCGTTTTCAGGTTTCCTGGGTGTTTTGTGTTTGATGGGCTGATTCTCTTTGCTGCAAAAAAGTTTACAAGGGCCACGGACAATTAATTAGAATAAGAAATAAAAACAAGTAGAGAGATAAGAAACGATACGGTACCGATGCCCAGTACCTAGCAATTGGTACCGGTACTCTACGGTACCAATTTTCAGGACTTTTTGTGTTTATGTGGTAAAAAATATCTATTTGTTTGATAATAGAATATAAAGTTGTTCAATTTAACATATTTATTCTTCTATATATAAACCTTACAATGCTGTGTTCATGTCCAGCATGGAGATTTGCCTACTCTTTCACTCACAAGGATGCGTTTAGGTACCTAAACATGGTAACTTTTGGTTTTACGTGAAGTTTTTTACGTGAGTTCGGTCAGTACCCATAAAAGTACCTAATTCGATACCCATCCCTATTCTTGAGACTGGTGACTCTTGCTGAGGTTAACGCTAACGGACTGATCCATAAACAGACAGAAATAAGGGAAAAAAAAGGACTGAGATACTTATTTTAGCTGATTGGTAGGAATTAAACACAACCCATGTGCATACACTGCTGTTTCTTAACTTAAACTGCTACTACTGATACCATTGTTATCCTGGCTTATTCACCTTGTTCTAATTGGTCTGGGTGTTGACAACCAACTTAGGACACTAAAAATGAAAAGAGTCCTTACCAGATTCCCTCCACCTCTTTCTTGTGACAGGACGTCTTAGGTTTGCTCAAAGCAACCTTAACAGGGGGAGACTCCAACTCAAAATCATCACTCCTAAAGTAAATGAGATAAATAACAAAGCATTATTATGTTAAAGTAAAGTGGATCCTAATGATTATGATAAAATACCACTGACAAATACAGATTATCTTTATAAGAGTTTAACTGTTTCAATGATTTTTGCCATTGAAGAAATACGGTAATACTGACTTTTGGGTGGAGTGCCCATTAGTTTGTAGTTTCTGGCAGGGTGCCGGCTCTCTTTGTGCCTCTTCTTCTTCCTCACCTTCACAGGTGAATAGAATCGGAGACACCGCTTTGTCTTGTTCCTTGTTCAAATCTTTACAACCACGTCCTGCAACTGTGTTTTCTTCAATAGGGCTGGACGTTTTAATCGGGCCATGTCCTTTAAACGGTATGTCCAAATTTGCAGCTGGGGAAGCTACACAACATATAAAGTGGAAAAAAAAAAAAAAACAGCACATGTGGGTAAATGTGAAACAAAAACGTCAGCGTTTTCCCCCACAATTGAACAGGGTTAATTCTCTTACCCATGGCTTTTATACACCTCAGAGACCTTGAGGAAAGCTTTGGGGCATCTCCTTTAGGATCCTGTAGATTAGAAAAGATAATTTCTCTACCACTTTCTCAAGCTCTTTCCCAAGTGAGATCATACAAGCAGTGAACAGATACTCAGCAGTGAGAAACAAAAACTGGCATAATAAACTAGCTTTCTGAAAGATTATTGAGGTAATACACCTATATCATGTACACAGGAACAACTTTGTTTGCTTCTTAAACCAGAAGAGTCTGACTGACTGTACGTTACCATGGGGCGTCTTTGAATTTCTTCCCGTGGAGTTGATGAGACCTTTTTCTCATTACTTGAGGTTTGTTGCAGAGGAGATGGAGGAATCAAGTCAACCTCATCTGTTGAGGGTGAATCTATGAAGGATGTTGTTAATACACGTTAGCGCCATCATTACACAAAATAAGCTGAATGTGTTCGCAGGAAATATTCGCAAAGACAACTCACCTAAGTCATCAAACATGTTCTCAATGTCTGCTAGACACAGCTTTCCAGTCCATTTTTTAACAGGACTGAAAAAGAAACAGAATAAAATGATAAGTTTATTGTACAATATTTTGATACTGCTACAAAGCTCATGACACACTCAATACCATGAAATCTGCATGGGGTGAAAAAGTTTTTAAACTTGTGGGGAACAGATCATGCAATCAAATCCCTAAAAACTTGAAATTAGCCAACAGTAAAGAGGATGATACAATTTACACTTTCAAAAAGTTATCACAGCTCAGCTCTTTTTGGTGAACTCCTTTCGTAGCACATTTTTACTTGATAGTTTCATCAAATGTCAAAAAAGGGGATTATTTGGTAGGACATACCATCAAAGGTCATATTTCAATTATAACATTAAAATTATGTTAGAAAAAGCCAAACCCGTAGGATTGTTTATTGTTGTTATTGATGTTGTGTTGTTGTTTTAATTAGCCTATGTGAAAAATATTTTGTCTTTTTGCCAAATGCAGTAGCTGATGTACTAAACTTGGCTGCCTTGTTGTCTCATCACATGCAGAGCGTACAAATAGCAAAAGAAACGAAACACAAAGTGTACCTGTCTGGATTGGTGAGGTAACAGAGTTTCCTCTTCGGCCTCTTCTGCAAACAAGGTAAGAGGAAGAATGTTTATAACTGTGACCGACAGTGCTGAAAGTATCACTGTACAACATTCTGATACAGTCTGTTGTATATAAAAAGTAAAGTAAAAACAAATATCCCTGATGTTTTTGGGATAAGCAGTTTGTTGTCACCACCACAACAGATGGTACGTGAACGTTGAGGCTTTTTTTTCTTCGATCATGGCTAGATATAACTGAAGCCTACCATTGATTTTACAAAGATAGGTGAAAAACACACTTTTGACTCACCAAGGTCGGATACTTCGTCTCCATTTATCGAAGCTGATTAATATTCCCCTTTAACGGTAAAGTGACCGATAGCTTGATGGGTGTTCACGACAGTAAGACTCGAGCTAACGCCGACACAACCATTTTGATATATAAACAGCTTTGTGTTCGGTTTCTTTTGTTTCTCTCCACGAAAAAAATAGATTTCAAGAAAGTTTAAAACGTTGCAAAAGCCAGCGACACGGCTATTACGTCCACTTGCTATTTAACGTTAGCTTTAGCAAAACAATGGCGCAATCTTCATTTGGAATATCCCGCGCACTCGAAGGTAATATCGCGATATTTGCCCTCGGTTTAGTCTTGCAGGAGAAGTATTGAGGAAAAGCTGACGGTACTTTGCAGTGCAAAGCAATCTTAATACAGTGCAGATCATCAGCTATTAAAAACGTTTATATGTTAACATAAATATAGCATCACCACAATACTGCTAAATTATTACGCTTTTGGTTTTGGACGACAGGAAGCTTGAGGTTTAGTGCCTGAAATACCATGCTCAGAAATAACACCGATCCATGCTTTTCTTCTTCTGCATTTCTTTTTCCAGGAGCTCAAGAACGGGCAAAAATGGTGCATCTCGTTGCTGCCCCCCTGTGGTATGTTTGATTCATGTTTTATCTTACATTATTTTTAATTTTGTTTGATTCATAATAATATCACTATAGTAGTAGTCATAATAATAATAATAATAATAATAATAATAATAATAATAATAATAATAATAATAATAATAGTGATAATAATAATAATAATAATAATAATAATAATGATGATGATAACAATAGCTATTTAATGTATCCAATCCTTTTAGAGGGCACTCACTGACATGCTTTGAACTCAAATTGTTAACTCTAGAGTCTTAGTGGAGGACAAAACAAGAATTTGCTACTGTTGTGAAAATTTTCAGAACATGTCTTTTTAAGTATGTGCTAAAGTGACCAAAATATTTCCTTGCCCCACAAAGAGTTAAAATATTCAATTATACCATTTACAACATGCATCAGTAGCAATAAGGAAAAATAGTTTGAAATAAACACTTTGATTTTTTTGTGATTAAAAATACAGTTTAAAACAACTATTGTCCTGTTAACACGTGGATGGATAGATGGCCTTGTATTTCTCTCATGTGATAAAAGGACTGTTTTTGCTAACTTTTCAAACAATTTGAATTAAAACTTTATTAAGAATAAATGTGGATCTAGATGATTAAACTTTATTTTACACAAGAAAATGAACTTTCATAAGATAAGAAGCAACCCTTTAGAAAGAAAGTGGCATGTTAACAATATATAGCCTATAGGTGAAGGGGGCGATAACACAGTTGAAAATCTTCCTTTATCAGATGAGTTGTGCTTGCAATAAATACGTTAGAAAAGAGTCATAGAAAGTTCACAGGTCGGTTACCCTGAGTTGAAGTCTCTTTGAAATATACTGGACTGCATCAGCAATAACATTTTACAGGCAAAAGTTCTAATTTGTCCGTCAAGATTTTAAATGTAAAACATTCTCATCACAGTTATTAAAAACAATACAGAGGAGCAGCACAACTCTTTCTCATTATGTCAAGTGTCAGTATGTTATATCATTAAATAATCAGCGAAATATCTTTGTCTGCTTCCCAGCAATCTCCACGGGTTCCATTGCCTCAGGACTTGCATCTTGATATAGCGGCTGCTTGATGTGTCTCCAAATCACGATAACAATCCGAAGGGCAAACAGCACACAAGCTAAAGACAGCAGCGCAACTGAAAGAAGAAAAATCAGTCAGTACAACAGTTAAAGGTGTTCAAATTTAAGCATATACCTTAGACACATTATGATATGGAGTTCTCACCAATGAAGATGCCACTGCGGCTGGGTGATTCAGCGTCATAGTTCTTGTCCAGGTTTCCACACAGGGCCCAGATCACAACAGGGTAGACGATGAGAATGTACCGCACGTGCTTGTCGAGCACAAGGTTTTCTAGTATAAACCTGGGAACAAGCATCAAAAACAAGTTTCTCTTTAATTCAATTGATGATTTTGTATATATATATATTTTGTATAATCGTCTGTAATCAGTATTTCTAAGAGCAGTGAGCTCACCACACAAGAAGTATAACAGCCAGAATAGAGTATGAGATGGTGGCAGCGTCTGTGGGAGACATCTCAGCGTTGTAGGTCAGAACAATCGTCAGGTTGATCAGTGTTGCAATGGTGGTCCATGTAGTGTAAATCATTATACCATTCTGAACCTGCATGTGGAGGTTTACATAGGACACACATTTAAACAGTGCAAACCGTACCTTTACTCAAGAAAAAGCTAGTAAATCAGTTGAGCAAACATAGCTCTGTTGTAGGTTGTACTAACAATCACACGGTAGCACCAAAGGTCTGCGTTGTGGTACTTCTTGAGCCATGGTCCGTAGATATGAAGTCCATGGCAGATGAAGAAAACCATGGAGTAATTTGTGAAGATAACCAGGATGAGAAGAATCATGGCTAGGATCATCATTCTTAAAATAGAATGGAAACAGTAGAAAAGCCTCATTATTTGACATCATCCATTATTTTCTACATGAGATTTATCTATGTACCATGAATATACTATCAACACACTGTACATATTTGTCATTTTAGTAATATTGTTTCTTCCAAACTCTTTCATATCTTTCACTATGTTTGAACATTTAGTAGATGTTTCCATGTATGTGAAAACACATTTCTTTTGTCTCTAACTACCTTCTTATCTGCTTATAACTCTGCAATCCAATGCTTCAAAACTATGTATTCTACTTTTGTTAATTTAATTTAATTTGATTTAAGTCAAGTCATAAAACAACTCTTAAAACTACACAACTTTCGTCACAGAAACATATCACATCAACTCTTATTAAAAAATACTGAGAATTTCAAATGTCAAAAGCTAACAGGCAGTTGAAAGGCTCATGGTTGACTTCATAACAACAAAAAGCTTCCAAACAACTTAAACCATTGCTATAACCACTTTGAGACACTAGATGGCCTACTTAAATTATTAATATATTACAACACAGTACATCAACGGTACACTGTGTGCAATTTTGACCTGTTCTGTAAAGTTATGCTCAGAAATATCCAGACTCAGGGACCAATGAAATTTTATTCACTTACAGTATTAACTCAATTAAATGCTGTGATACAGAAAACCTGTAAAGCTACTTTTTGTCCCAAGAAAATTCACAACAGGAACTGATAAGGGAATCAATAAAGAATCAGATTGATAAGCAGAATCAATAAGGGCATTGGTATTGAAAAAATCTTATCAATTCTCATCCTTAGGGCTGTCAGCACTAACACTTAATTTGCATTGTGATTAATGTCCGTTATTTTTACTTTCTTAATCCTGTTATTTTGTAACTTTAATAACACTATAATTAAGCCATTGCAAAAGCTGAACTCCACAAAGTGATCTCAGTGGGGCTTAATATGTGCCACATTCTCCTGAAAAGTGAAGGAAAATGTCATATTTCAAGATGTTTACTGACAAAATGACACCAGAATTGCTTGTTAAGAGTAAAATAAGTCTGCAGTTGGGTTAACAAAAATTACCTTTTTTCTGTGTAATGAAATAAGAATGTCTCAATACAAAAAGCTAATCAAGTACACTTCTTTTACCTTACTGGCAGATGTGGGAGATCTTTACAAGAAATCCAGGTGTCATTTTTGTCCTTTGACATCTTTAAACAAGACATTTTCAGGTGAATTTGGCTCGTAATAAGTGGATAAATTTAATAAATTAAGTCTTACTAAAAATCGTGCACTTTATGTGTTAGTATAAGCTATTATCTATGAGTTAAGCATATAGGGGCAGCTAAACAAACTGAGGTTTGTGGGAAAGTGCATCAAAAAACCATGTCAGGGACCAACTACAGCAAGTGTTAAGCCAAGGAATCCTTTGGTTAGCATGTTGTGACTATCTTATGTCTTACTGATGTTGGGAAAAATAGCTTCCTGCACATAGGAGTTGTACAAAACAGGGAAAGTAACTTAAGCTGAACTCCTGGAAAGTGCTGTCACATTAACCACAGATTGACAGACGTCAGTAAGTTATCGTAATTATCCTGAAACATATGCCATTCCAATGTCATGCTTGTTCTATTTTTAGGTTTAAGCTGTTAACTCTTCTCTTTTGTAAGCTGATGTAACAAGTGACTTCCCCCAAAAAGAGACCAATAAAGTTTATCTTAGCTTATCTCATCTTATCTAATTCAGTGTTACAAAACAGTTAGTGAGACATAAACAGATACAGGAGCCTCCTACCCTCTGTCCCAAGCAATCAACCAGCCAACGTTGAAGCACAGGTTAATGCACCACATAATGAAGAAGCCGTAGGGCAGCACTGAAGGGCTGCAGTAAACGTAACCATAACCATTCCTGAAAGAAAAAAAAAAAACCTTTGTTAATTCTCAGGGAAGGTCCTTGAGGAGTAGCTCCCAACATTTTCTCGTCGTTCATACTGTCTGCAAAGTCCTGTGAGGATGTAGATGACCATTGTTGTCAGCCACACATAGATGACACTCCATATGTTGAAAGTCCATCCTGATGGTGTGAGCTGCGTGTCAAACACAGCTGACACGTTGGCTGTTGTGGTTTGATACGGAGCTTGGGAATAAAGGAAGGAAAAATAAACAAAAAAGACAGGAATGTATTGAGTTGAACTAATATTTATCATCCCTTACAGTACAATGCACAATCACAATTAAACTATGCGTGAGACAAAGAAAAAGGTGCTGACTCACCAAATCCGACCACAGAGAGCCCGTTGAACACCAGGCTTATAGTAAAGCCAAGAAGAAACACTATTATTGGAACAAGACGTTTGGGGTCATGTTTCGCCATTGTGGTTTGCTGTTGAAAAAGAACCTTAAAGATATAGAGAAAAGTTTTATTCATTTAAACAAACATATACATTTCTCTTTTTAGGTGATAACCTGCACTTGAACTTGACTTCTGACCTCCATAAACAAGGGGTAAAATAACACACCTTATGCCTCAGGTACATAGGCATCTCACGTCTTCATCTATGCCAACGTTCTTGTAAGCTTATTTTTAATTGATTAAGATACTAAAAACATACCAATTCAAACTCTTGGAAGTCAAATCTAAACTTGTACAAATTTCAAATCAACATGGCAAAATCAAAGTGGCTCACGTGAAACTACGGCACCTGGGATGTCTTCACAGGTTGTAAAATGTTGGCAGGGAATCAAAAATCTGCCCACGTGATAACAGCATAGTAAAGGGAAACAGACGTACCTCCCTCTGCAGTCATCGGCGTAAGAGTCAGAGCGACTGTGAGGAAAACAGGGGTCTGTCTACTTTATAGAAAAGCAAGTTGTGTAAGAGGTTTTATGACCACTCAGAGTGCCACGTGCAGCTCTTATCTTAAACATGTTCACCATAGTGAAGTGAATCATATAACAAACTGTAAACAAGTTCTTATGAATCCATGTAGGTTAACTTAGCGGTTGTGTTTGAACAGGTGTTAATAAGGTTGTTTAAAGTGTTGAAATATCAATCAGTGCAGTGCAAAGTGCTTTACAGTGATAAAGAATAAAATGCAGTTAAAAAATATAATTGTCTTCAGAAGACTGTTAGAAGTCCTCTGGCAGATCCATAGTGTTCTTTGTAAAATGTAAGTTAAAGTTAGGTTGCCATTTGTTTTATTATCTGAGAAATCAGAGGAAATGCATCCTTTATTTAAACAGTAAATGTATAAAGTTTGTAACTGATACTGGCCTTTATTTTTTTACAATATACTGCCACACTAATCTATTAAATGAGACCCTGTTTTTTTATATAGAAACGCTTTGGACGCAAGCTTCAGATTATTTTTATTTATTTATTTATTTATTTATTTTTACTTATTTACCTGTTTATTTTTCATATTCTATCAAAACAAGAGAAATACGAACAAGTAGGGAAGGAAACAAGACAAATCGTTGTTTTTGTTTTTTTTTAGACAGAATACAAATAAAATCAACCATCAGTCAATAAAGGAAGTGAGTAAAAAGAAAAAAGTATCATCAGTGAAAAGAAGATCAAGGAAAACAAATCAAAAAGATATGAATGTAAGCCTCAAAAGCTAATGATTAAACACATTATATTTTCTCAAGATAAACAGCAAATTTCAGTTGTTTGTTTTTTAACGAGGGCTCCTTCTTCACTTTGAGCCTTTTGTCACTTTGTCATGTCTTGTCTTGTCTCACACTGATTTTTGGCTTTTGTTTAAAGAAGGTTGACTCAGTCACAGCTAGCCAAATATACTCAAAAGTACATATACGGTTACCCTGAACCTTAACTTTGATATCTTTATAATATTTATCAATTGGTGAACTTTATTTATTGTCATGTTGAATACATACCCTGCATCCCAAGTTACCTACTCAGAACATGAAAGTTGCATCCTAAGTTACTGAAATGATTTGACAAAAGCATGAAAGAAAACTGCATTTATTTTAAACAAAAACAGCACAAAAGATAATACAGCTTACATTAAGAAAAGTACAAAAAAATACATTTTTTCACATTTGTATAAAAAATCAATCTGAACTGATTAGTGAATTGTTGGTTTTTTCACTTTTAGTGAACAAAACATTCAGACTTCATCATTGTTTGAATATTATACAATTTCAACAAGTTCCTGATTTTACACCAGTCTTTAAAACAGAACATAAATAGTCCATTAAAACAGAAAAGTTTGTTTAAAATTGCATTTGTTATTTTCACTTAAAGATCTTTCTCTGGTTCTGGGAGATCTCTATCGGACTCATATCCTCTGGATCGACGTCTCTGTAGTATGGCTTTTTGATGTGTCTCCAGGTGACCAAAACGAAGCGTCCAACACACAGAACACACGCGATGGCCAACAGGGAAACTACAGAAGAGAAAAAAGTTAAAATCCCTGCTTCAATCCAACATAAATGTCTTTTCTTGTTTGTTTGCTTGTTTCAGCTCCTTACCAATATATATGTTGTTTTGCGAAGGATTCTGAGTATCATAATTTTTGTCAAACACCCCAGTTAAAGCCCAGATCACAGCGGGGTAAATGGACAGAATGTACCTCACGTATTTGTCCAGTACAGTGTTTTCCAGGAGGAACCTGCAAGACATCAAATACACACATAATTAATTTTTACGAACTGTTTTTCAAGCTTTAGCATTCATCTTTAACTCTGATCTGCACTCACCAGACCACCAGCACTACAGTCAAAACAGAGAGTGCAACAAGAGCAGCATCTGACTGGGACATCTTTGCATCATCAACCAGAACGATGGTCAGGTTGACCAGAGAGGCAATGGTGGTCCATGTTGCATAAACTGCAATTCCATTCTGAACCTACAGTTGAAATAAGACGTAGAAAAATGCTAAAAAGAGACTGAATTTGGCACAAAAATTGATCTTTGGAGGTTGCACATAACAAAAAACGTTCAACTGACCAGCACACGGTGGAGCAACAGGTCAACTTTGTGGTATTTCTGAAGCCAGGCTCCGTAGCTGTAGAGGCCGTGGCAAGAGAGGAAGATCATGGCGTAGTTGGAGAGGGCGATGAGGATGAGGAAAATCAGAGCAGCGACCATGAAACTTTAAGAGAGGTGTAAAAGGGATGTTTATGTTATTACAGAGTTTTTGACCTGCAGAAAGTCAGACAAGTTCAATCCCAAACAGCCACAGTTTTAACTATTTATTTCTGTTTTCCACAGTCAATCAGGTCAGCTTTACCTGCAATGACACATCTAAGAACAGAACCATATCTAGAGACTGTGTTTCATTCATGCCCCAATCACGATATTGATAGCAGACACACATTTGAACTACATTCAATTGTGTTTTTAGCAGGGATCTGCTGTCTTATCAAGAAAATTAAAGACATGAAGACACTTTGAAGCCCATTTAGTTAGTCTGAATCAGGATTTAACTGATTATGATTTTTAAAATGAGAAAGGCTCGTCTTACCCTCTATCCCAAAGGAACAACCATGAAACATTCAAGGTCAGATTCAAGCACCAAAACACGTAGAATCCATGCGGCAGAACTGCAGGGCTGCAGTACACGTAGCCATAAGCGTTCCTTAAGATGAAAAATAAATCAGATCGGTGAGTACAGCAGCTTCAACTATCAATACAAACTGGAAAATATCAGACAGAAAACTGACTTTCTAAAGATGCCAGAGAAGACATAGACCAACACAGCAGCCAGAAAGCTGTATATGATTCCCCAAATGGCAAAAGTCCATCCTTCAGGTGTGATCTCAGTCACAAACTTGTCTGAGATGTTACCTGTTGCTGTCAAAAATGGATCTAAGAGACACAGATGGAGAAATCAAACCTTAAATTTGTCATAGTAAAATCAAAAGACACAGCAAAGTTCTTATAAAGAAAATAAAGAAAATACTCAAACTTACGTTCCCCTAAAGATGCAAGGGCGGTAAAAACCATTGCAATGATGAAGAAAATCACTGCAGCCACCACGGCAGCCAGGAGGCTTGTTTGGTGCTTTGCCATTGTAGGAAGGAGTCTCAAAAAGCATCCAAAGATTACAAATGAACTTCCTGAAAAGAATGTAAAGAGGTTAATTTAGCAAAATCTGACACTTATGAGAACACACAATAAAGAAGTTGTCTGCTGACCGTTTGCTGTGGGTCCGAGGATGAGTGTGGCAGGAGATCTGCAGGGGTAGAGGCTTTTATTGCATCAAAAAATGTCAGCTTGTGTAACAGTTCGGCATTTATGGCTTCTCAGCCACGACACGTGTTCTTATTTGTCACCAAGATTGCAGACCTCCTTTGACCTTTCCTTTTTGGAGAGTAAGGACAGAAAATATTCAGCAGGAAATAGAACTC
This sequence comes from Halichoeres trimaculatus, assembly GCF_033239565.1. NCBI lineage: Eukaryota > Metazoa > Chordata > Actinopteri > Labriformes > Labridae > Halichoeres > Halichoeres trimaculatus. The sequence goes on from NW_027437196.1 coordinate 13,115,743, forward strand.
TAAGGATGAATTTTGTCAGTTTGGTTGCAGGGTGCTTTAGATGTCAACACTTGATGCTAGACGTTGCTGGACGATGGCAGGCATGTTTGGTAATGCCTCATAAATGAACAGTCATTTCTGGTTTCGATAGAACATGGCAACCTCAAATGGTTTAATGTCATAATAATGATGGCTCAAATCCAGCTCCATTACAAAAGAATGATGAGGAGGGTAATACCTGAAAATAGTCTCTAACTTTTTCTACTTCAGTCGAAATCACTGTTGTCTTGCTTTGATTGACTCAATTCCCTCTGATCAGGCTTAATCCAGCACCTATTGCACTCCTCAGTCACTATCCAGATGATCCAAATCCATGATCTAGACTGAGAGCAGAACAAAGAATGAGTTCCATTTTAGTTTTTTAAAATCCATATTCAAAAGCTTTTTATGACTTCAAAACTACTTGTGTAATTTCAGAGAGGTTCGCATGCTACTACAGAATTTCAAGTGTTATGAAGGTTATAAACATTGGCAGGAAATCTAACTCAATGCCCACATGATAAGGCTCAATAAAATAAAAGCAGACCTACCTCTCTCTGCAGACGTTGGTGTTAGAGTTAGTAAGTAGCAGTGCAGCGGTCTATAGAAATGATGGTTGTATAAGAGGTTCAACAACCAACCCTCACATGCACCTCTTATCTCGCACTGCAGAGACGTGGGTCATAAAAGCATCTATGGATGTTTTCGAGTAATAATCAAATGCAGCAATAAAAGTGAGTCTTTATCAACATATCTTATGATTTTGTAGCTTTTTTGAGAAGAAAGCTGCTGAGTAAATTTTGTCCATTTAGTGATAGAAACATGACTAGTTTAACTCCCCCTAATCCTTTTTATGCTTACCCCTATTTTTACACTTTTTATCATCACTCTGTTTTATACTACTATCATTTTTATTATGTTTATTCATTTATTTATTCATTTAGCTTGGTCTATCCTATTTTATTGTGTTATTGTTTTATTTCAATGTTTTATTTTGATGTTTAAGTCAGGACACAGATTTATTTTATTTCACATTATCTATTTAATCTATACTGTTTTATTCTCTCAGCTCACTCACAACGACAGCCTGTGTATGTGTGTGGGTGTGTGTATGTTTGTGTGTGCGGGTATGTATGTCTGTGCGTATGCCTATGTGTGTGCGTGGATGTGTATGTAACTGTGTAGCCATGTGTGTATTTGTGGGGGTGGGAGGTTTGGGGTTTCATGGTATTCCTTTGTTTCTTTTTTGTTTGGCTTTGTTTTTATTTTGTTTTTATCCTCTGTGAGGCACTTTGTGCTGCAAAATTGCATTAAAAGTGCCATATAAGTGAAATAAAGTTGAAGTCGAAGAAACAGGGTGGTGCAACTGGCAGAAGCCTTACATTTAGATACTTTCTGCTTATGCAAGTGTTAAAAACTGCAGCTCCTTGAGAGTCCACCTGAGACTGCCTGCAGAAACATCAGAAACCAAACATACACAAAGACAAAAAGCTGATGCCTGCTGCAAAATTAAACAGCTCTGGTTCAGAAATCAGCTTGAAAATGAATGGCTCATTTTATTGGAACAAAATACGCGGGATGTTTTCATTACTGGTTTAAATTTAAAGTTGTGAAAATATGAGTTATGCCCACTCAAGGGCAAGGACTTCTTTGAGTGACAGGTGAGAACTCTTAAGCTGTCTGCAAAGAGGCTAAAGGCCAGCCTCTTTACCTCATCTTAACTCTAAGAAGACTTCAAAGTTGAGTTAAGTATTGAGACTTTAGAACTATCAGACACAAATGGATGATGGTATGTCCGTTTAATACAGTCTATGGTTGATATGTGGATATATTTACTTGAAGATAAAACATACTTTTTTTTTTTCTTTTTTTTTTTCAGCACGCCTGCTCCATACACTGCACCTTCAAATCTCAGCCAGGTTTGTTATGTAGTCTTTGTTTATGTTGCGCTTTGTTTAGGTCAACAATACAAAAATAATAACTATAATAATAATCATCCATGACTTGAGATACAATTTAAAGGTCAAACTTTGTGTGTTACTTTTTGTTATTCCTGTGCTTTCTCAAGGACTCCCAGTCTCTTATATTTCTTTGGAATTATTTAAACCTTGTGATATATTTTGAGAATTGTTGTGAAATATAACTAGATACAAGTCTTTTTTTGTGCTCTGCAACACTTGAGATGGAAATATAGGCGAAATGTTACTGCGGTCTACTTTAAACAAGTTGACAGATTGGTAAAGAAACAATGCAAACTCATAGAGTTTGAGAGTTTCATATTAGGAGGAATAACAGCACTCATGCGCACATTGTAACATCAAAAACCTCAAAAGTAACTCATAACTTTGTAAGGGCCATTCTCGTTTGGTAACAGCACTTTATCGCCTCACTAAATAAGTGTTTGACCTGGGGGGTGTGATACGGTTTATGATCATTATATAGTCAGTTATGAAATGCTGACATGGTGCTTTTAACATCAGAAAACTACCTGTATCTGATACACACAATCAGCTCAATCAAGATCACTCTTCTTATTTTGTGTATCAAAGCGCTTAAACATGAGTCTGACTTAAACTTTTAAATTGATCAGTGCTATAACCACCGTTAGTTCAAGCTTTTATTTGCTTATTTATTTATTTTGTTTATTTATTTGCTTTTATTTGCTTTTATTTGCTTATTGCATGCCAAGCAAAAATATGATTAACATTTTATATTGTACTTAAGGCCAAATCTTATTGCATTAGTGTTGGATTAAAATGTTGATTACTGAGCAGTGGCTTTGAAATTATCATAAATATATCTCGGCAATAGTTGCCCATTCAAATGCTTTTCTGAAAACGGAACCCACAAAGAGACAACACTCCCAACTTTTGCTCTGTTTCTTTTATTTAGAAATAAACATAGCTTTTAAGATTAGCATTATCCCATTCTGTGAACACTCCTGTCTTCAACATGTAGTGACAGCTTGATAGGTAAGGGGCACAACATTAACCTTAGCTAACTCTTTACGTAGCAGCAACGTCAAAACCCAACATTCATGTAAAAACGGCTCATTTGGAAAAGTGTTAACGACACAACGCATTATGTCAACACGAACACATGGTTAAAACCGCTCCTGGAATTATGTACAGTCTTTTTACAGTCTTTTTGAGCTACCAGAACTTGGGAAGTTTTTGCATCGATGGCACCTCTCGCTGTGCACGCGGGCAGTACCGGCGTGTGTGCGCGTGGTCCCCGGTGGCTCCACAGATGGGACAGGCGTAGCTCCGGAGGATGGGGCAGCTGACCTTTCCGTCGGCCGTTTTCAGGCTGTGTGACCGGTAAATCATCACCGTCTCTCCATTCTGCTTACAGAAGCGGCAACACTTCGACGAAGTCCCGCTGCCGCTGGTGCTGGACAGACTGCTGCTGCAAAACTCCGACGAAGTCCCGCTGCCGCTGGTGCTGGACAGACTGCTGGCTGAACCGGTCCCTGAGGGGCTCCTGCTGTTGCCCTGCCGAGATGTTTGGATGCTGCTCCATGGTACCTCTGTGTCTCTTTTGGGACACTCGATGTCTATGTGGTCGTTGTCTTTTCCGGAACACAGCTCCCGCAGAAGTGTGGCCAGGTTCATGTAGTCGTGCCACATATCAAAGCAACCCCCATCCATGTAGAGGGGGCCCTCGACCTGTCTCTGAAACGCAGTCATTTTTGGAAGGAATAATAACACAAGTTTGGATGTTTGTACCGGTCTGAACTAAACGTCTCATATTTATATACTCCAGGCCTTTCTGAAATATTACAATCTTCTAACCAGGCGCCAGGATGTCTAGTTTAATGGCAGTTGTCTGCATGCCATCAATTCGCCACCTTTCATCAGAAGAGTCTCTTATTCTTGTGTCGTTGAGACGTCATGAAGCTGATACAGCTTCAGATCGTTAGAATCAAATAGGTTCCGCGAATTAGTAACGTTATATCAAGCAGACGAGAGGTCTGGCTCAATCAACAATAAAAGTACCAACATGTTGGCTGTACTGTAATGGACCCATGAAGATGCAGGTTTTCAGGTGTCAAAATTGTGATGCTGCCCTGTGATTGACCGGGTGTACCCCGCCTCTCGCCCAATGACAGCTGGGATAGGCTCCATCCACGCGCGACTCTGAAAATGGGTTTGGAAAATGAATGAATGAATAAAAACTGTGATGCTGATCTGAAACCATGACCTTAACAATGGTAAATAAATTACCTTTATTAACACTTTATTTTTCTTCTACTACTCACAAAATAAATTGATAAATCGATAGATAAATAAAAACAGAATTAAGATTTGAAACAAAAAAACAGTAGTTGCACTTAAGTGCCCTTCTCTCCCTTAGATGCAGACACACTCTCCCCATGGGTTGAGCTTCATCAAAAACCAATGGTCGCACCTGGGTCACTTTATTCTTCTCAGAGAACTGGGAATCGACTGGTGGCTTAAATTCGCCATTAAGTTGTTCTCAGTAGGCGTAAAATGAGAAAGTAAGTGTGCTCCAGCACCTCTGACGCACTAGTGGTGCCAGGTTTGGATTGTGAGTGGGCCTCCAGAAAACTGGATGGGCCAGTTAAAAAAAGCAAAAATGTGAAAAAAGGTTCCCTTTTCTTTTTGGGGGGTTTGAGGACAGTAACCCAGATGCCAACTTGTGTGACTCTTGTGTCATTGTCAAACCCCACCAGTGTTGCCAGATTGGGCGGTTTTCCACCGAATTGGGCTACTTTTCATTGCATCTGGTGGGGAAAAAATGCATTGGGCGTGTATATAATGTTTGGGCTGCTTTTGCCAACATCTGGCGTTTTTTTATATTGTGGAAACAGCACAACAAACTGTTATTTTATGGTTTGAAAACAGTACAAATACAAAATTCAGTATACTTCATTCACTTGTATCATATTCAATTAAAAACACATTTATTTGCAGTGAGTTATTCAGTCGCTATCAATGTCGCCATGACAACGTGACGTCATATCAACAGACTAGCGTAGTGCGCCGACGCAGAAGCCTGAGGCAGAAGCCCAAGCGCACTTGGGCCTGGCACTGGGATACAGGAGGTGTGTTTTTTCCACATTTTCTGTGACATACTGTCTGTAATAATACAACTTGCCATTTGGGCTTAAATGTTTAATACTGTAAATGCATTTTAATCCACGTTTATTAGAATATTTAATATTTTCGTGTGTGAAACACTATTGGGCGTTTTTTTGCGGAGTGGGCGGGTTTTGGAACATGATTGGGCGGAAATAGCTCAACCAAATTTGGCAACACTGAACCCCACTGGAAGCAGCGCGCCACGCTACGCTACGCCACACTACCCTACGCCACGCTACACCACGCCACGCTAAGCCGCGCCACGCAACGCTACGCCAGGCTGCTGAATACAGAGGGGGAGGGCTGGTCCTTAGAGAGTCACAGTCTCTCGTGTGAATAGCGATATCACATGATCACCATTCACTCCCATAACTTTTGATATGTCAGTCCATACCTTGTCCTTTCTGCCTGTACCCTTATGAAAAGGATGTTTGGGATCAAACATAATGTTGAACTTCTCCACTTCCAAGATCAGCTTCTCTTCATCCATGGCATCATGTTGCGTCTGGAACCCTCTGACAGACTGTTTACCTGATGCCAGTTCCCTTCAGATGTGATGTATTTATAACATATTGGGGAAATTTTGGTCCGAGAGTTCGTGCATTGTGCTTTATTTTGAATCTTCTGGGTACTTCACACTAAGGCTGCACGATACAGGAACCAACTGACATTGCGATTTTTGGGGGTTTGCGATATATATTGCATTATTAAAGATAGAAGAATTCTCACCAAATGACTTGAATAGCTCTGTTTGTGAAGAATTTGGTTGACTCACAATGACACCATTGTATTCCCATAATACCATTTAATCCAGGCCAAGGGGGTTTATCCGTGAATGATGAAGATTGCTGTATATGACAGTGATCCAGGAGGCCATGTCTCTGTACAAAATAGAATAGGTTTCAATTTCAGTTGCTTTTCTTCCATTTCTCCAATAAATGGGTGAAAGTCGCATCACATGCGCGATGTGACTAATGCACATGCGCATATTGCGATGGCGATGTTCAAACGATATATTGTGCAGGCCCACTTCACACGGTGACTTCCTGTCTAGTGCTTTCTTATCAACAGTGAATATACAAGGTTTGGAAGCAGCTGCGCAGAAAATAGACCTGAAGCCTATTTCTTGCGCCTGGGCATGCGCTTCAGCAGCGCGTGCAGTGGAATTTGCCTGATAGATTACAATGGAAGCTAAGTGCTCCGCAGTACATTCTAAGGGCGCGGTGCTGCGCGGCGCGGTTAGCCTATCTGTAATTTGTCTTGCTGTTGTGAGGGGTTGGGTACGGGAGGAAATGATGGAGAGAGGGCGGCTGAGCTGGACAGTAACTCGTAGGAGGTAATTTTACTTAAAATGGCAGGATTTTCTTGCTTTTCGGGGCATTTTTTCGTGAGTTTAAATGAAAACAAACTGCTTTGCTTCGCCATGTATAAGAAAAAGCTAAGTGTTTACCATCATCTGTTTTGGAGCTTGACCACACGTGGAGGTACAATCCACTGATTGGCTGAGCATATCTGTCTTTAAATTGATGGAATTTTACCTTGTTTAGATTGGGCCTCTGTATGGGCCTGAATGTGTCCCCATCAAGCCAGGGGAACGCCGTAAGTAAAAAAATTATTTTTGCGAGACAGCATCCTGCACTTTAAACACTTAACCACAGACTTCCCTGCATCGACAGCTTAGTATCTGACGTGTCTTGATTCAGGGTCATTCCAGTCTATTAAGTGTGACTGGGGCAGTACACCTGTCAAAAGAACAACGCAGGTGTCCTAAGGCGAGCTCAGGGAGGATGGAAACCTCCCGTGAAGCTGAAGGGCTAAAGCTTGCTCGATCTTGACTTTTGGTAAGAATGCGGGCCGAAAAGGGGGGCCTCACGATCCTCTGGGTTTTAAGCAGGAGGTGTCACAAAAGTTACCAAAAGGTCTCAATTTATGTTTCCGAACATCGTTCATTACAGCACTAGATTAATTTAATGTGACACATACAGTTCACAAGGCGCCTTTCAGAAGCCCGTCGAACCTTCTCTGAGACGCGACTAAAATAAGCCTGACCGTAAGCCTGCCCGGGACCAGGCTTGTCGCTCTGGCTAATTTACCGTGGTTACCAAGCCACGCTAGCCCTAAGCCTTGTTTGTGGAACGAAACTCTCACTATAGTAAGCGAGGCTAACCGAAATAACCCAGGCTTTGAGTTAAGCCAGCTTCGTGGAATACCCCTCTTGTGTTTGCAGAGTCATAAACAACAGAGATTATCTAGTGTATAGGTTAAACTTCTATTCACATATGCACAAGCAGCGCAGGCGACCTGAACCAAAACTTAACTCTGGAACCCAAATGTGTGCTGGTATTGAAGTGCCAAACACAACAAAGAAGACAACTTGACAATACAAGCAGCCTGTTGTCTCTTATCCCCCTTCCTTAAACTTTGAGTACCATCTAATCATGAAATATTTGGTCATAATTTGTTGTACATTATCATGAGATTGTATGCCAAAATTATGACTGAGCATCTTATTACTGTGACTTTTTTTTATTTATACTGGCTAAAAATGGGCTTCCACTGGTCCCTGGATGAAGCTGATCCTCAGAGCTAGGCTGCATGGCCCCAACTAATCTTGTTTTTGCAGCATGCTGCGACATAAAGACTCCACGCAGAGAAATTTTGCACAACAAAAGCAAAAGCCATGAATAAAACGTTTATTTTTTGAATACTTCAGTAATACTGAGTTTACAGATGTCGTATGCATCGAGAGTAGAGGATGACCACATAACAGAAGCGTTTTGCGTGGGTGGGGCGGAGTGCGGGGGAAGTTGTGTTGGAGTGCGTCAAATATCACGCATGCGCATACCAGAACCGGCGACGGCTGTACAAACTGTGGCCTAGCGAATCAGGGGATTACGGAGCCCAATTTGACAGGTCAGTATGTGTATTTTTTATGTGAGGAGTTTATGTTTACAACCTCTGAATTATAAGAATACGAAATAATTGTCTTTGTTTGTGATATTCTGGAAATATCTTGAGCGTTCACGTTGTTTTTCACAGCTAATTCAGCTACCTCTGTTAGCCTGTCAGTGCTAACGACGGACTATGACATTAGCTCGCTGGCTGTGTTATGTAGTCTTTATGGTGACGTGCGCTTGATTTACTCAACATTGCTAATTTGTTTTCATTGTTTGTGATTCGATGGGTTAAAACATGACGTTGTTTTAAAGTATTGCGTGCTTTGGTGATGATTAAACCCGCAGTGTCATAAGAAATGAAGCTAACCAGCTAGCTAGTATCCTCAGATGCCCCATTTGTTGAACTGTGACAGTTAACAGAAACGGTTCTCTAAGAGCTAAAAAGGCTGTTGGGGTTTTTTGAGGTGTTGCCTCAGTTAGGAATAAAATTTGTGTTCCTGAAAGTTGACACGCAGAGGGTAACACAGTCAGAGCTAACTGTCATACACGTTGATAAACGGATTACAGGAACATATAACGCATGGTTTATCACTTTGTGTAGTAGATTAGGGTTCATTTTATAAATCTGATCTGGGTTAGGGGGCTAAACTGTTTTCCGTTTTCCTGGCTGTCTTTTGTGACCGTTATGTTTTTCGATGTCCGAAGGCTACACAATGAGTCAGGGTAAGGACAATGCTCGACTCAAGAGCTACAAGAACAAGTCCCTTAACACAGATGAAATGAGAAGAAGGAGGGAAGAGGAAGGCCTGCAACTCCGCAAACAGAAGAAGGATGAACAGGTGAGCAAAACTGGAGTGAAATCACTTAAATGCCTTGTAATTCTCATAATCCTGGAGATATTATGACTTCTCATTGTAGGCTGCTGTCAAACTTGATCTCAGGCTGTGTCCTAAGAAAAATAGAGACAAAAGGGTATTAGGAAAGCCATATTCAGTTGTACTAAAAGGTTGTTTGTTTTTACAGCTTTTCAAGAGGAGGAATGTTGCCACCGTGGAGGATGATGGCCTCCCTGAGGAAGATGGAATGGCTGATAGCGGCTACCTGGAGTCGCAGGCCAACAACATGGACCCACTCATGGTGAAGAGAGAAACATTTAGGAGTTTAGTCCAACTCTGCTGTCCTCATTGTTGTCAGATACGATTAAATAACCATGTCTCTGATGTGCAGGGTGGGGTGATTTCAGAAGATATGACACAAATGATCTTCTCCAGCTCTCCGGAGCAGCAGCTAATAGGCACTCAGCGCTTTAGGAAACTCCTTTCAAAAGGTAAGGTACCATGGATGACTGTTATTATTCCTTAAGGATACTTTTCTCCTTTGCTCATGATGGTGGCACCACCCTGTGCGCTTTACTTAATATTTGTACTTACTGTTTCATGCATCTAACTCTTTAACGTAAATTATTGACCAAATGTACAAATTATGTGGTAGAAATGTCTGTGTCAGTTTTTTTTGTTTAACTTTTATCTGTTTTTCACAGAGCCCAACCCACCCATCGATGAGGTCATTGCCACTCCAGGTGTGGTGGAGCGCTTTGTTGAGTTCCTGAAGAGGAGAGAAAACTGCACATTGCAGGTAAATCTGCTTAGCAGTGGTGCAGGTGTACAAATGCTGACTAAAACGGAGGGTCCTGAGTATTCTCTTTATCCCACTGTATTTTTTATTTTTGTTTTAGTTTGAAGCAGCATGGGTTTTGACCAACATTGCATCAGGGACATCCCATCAGACTCGAGTGGTAATCCAGGCAGGAGCTGTTCCAATTTTCATAGAGATGCTTAGCTCAGATTTTGAAGACGTACAAGAACAGGTAAGGAGGATTCAGCCCAGTATCTTCCTTTGGGGATCAATAAAGTACATCCTATCATATTTTATACTCTCCTAGATTTGATCAAAATAACAACTGAATCGTGTAAACCTCTCTGGTTGAGTTTTTAAAAAAGTTAAATGCTGTTTACTAACTGACAGAAATGATTGTTTGGCCCCTCAGGCAGTGTGGGCCCTGGGGAACATAGCAGGAGACAGCACAGAATGCAGAGACTTTGTCATAGACTGCAACATCCTGCCTTCCCTGGTGCAGTAAGTGACTTCTCAATGCATCGGTGTCTTCCTCCTACATCTTTTTGTGACAAAGGAAAAATAAAGAACAACTCTGATCCTCTAACCTTGATAAAACACACTCTTTCTCCTGCAGGTTGTTGGCCAAACAGAACCGTCTAACGATGATGAGGAATGCAGTGTGGGCGCTCTCAAACCTGTGCAGAGGAAAGAACCCACCTCCAGACTTCACTAAGGTAATTTGCCAAGATAAACATATCGCTATGGCAACTGCAGCCTTCTCACTGGGCTCGAGTGTATCATATCTCACTTTAACAAGGTCAAAAGTCGCTGCACAGAGTTGCCTGTGTCTACAGTGGAGAACAGTCAGGCAGAATTCTATCTAAACCTTGTATCCCTTTACATATTCGTACCCCACAGGTGTCCCCGTGTCTTAGTGTGCTGTCCTGGCTGCTGTTTGTCAATGACACAGACATCCTGGCAGATGCATGCTGGGCACTGTCCTACCTATCTGATGGTCCCAACGACAAAATCCAGGCTGTTATTGACTCAGGAGTCTGTCGTAGACTGGTGGAGCTATTGATGTAAGGCTTCAAATATTTACTGCATGTCTAACATAGTTTTTAAACTGTCACACAATCAACACGTCTATTGTCAGACCCACAGAAAATCCTATGTGAACTATGTTAGTGTTAGATTTGATGTAGGGAGTCAAATGTGGGTGTTTTGTGAAAATTGCAAACAGTTGGTTTTAAGAAGTATTACCAGAAAAAATACAGTTAAATGGACAGCAAAGAGAAGGATTAAACAGATATTTTTGCCTCTGGCACTGGAGGGATAATACACTGTTGTTGTTTTAAGTGCTAATACATAACAGAATTCTTCTGCTTTTTCTTAGGCATGCTGATTATAAGGTGGTTTCTCCTGCACTGCGAGCCGTTGGGAACATTGTCACAGGAGACGATCTACAGACACAGGTAGACACATCGATACAGAAATGAAGACATTTTAAGAAGGTGGCTGAATACTGAGGGTCAATTTTTCCCTGTGTAGGTGATTTTGAACTGCTCAGCACTGCAGTCCCTTCTTCACCTCCTGAGCAGCCCCAAGGAGTCCATCAAGAAGGAGGCCTGCTGGACCATCTCCAACATCACAGCAGGGAACCGAGCACAAATACAGGTGTGTGTGCTGTCATTCAGAGTGCGACTTAAGTCCCATGTCCACCAAGCAGTCTGGTTTAGATCAGCACAGTTTTGTACGGGTTGGATCAGTTGAGCTTGGTCCTGTTTGCGTTTTCACAGCAAACTGTGCCCTCTCATGATAGGCGGTGTGTAAGCTGAACGAGCAGTGTCACATAATAGTGTGACCCCATAGCAGCACAACACTTTGTGCCCTACTAAAAAATCCAATGAAAAAGAAAAACACGACACAGTAAAAAAAGAGCAACGATGGAAAATTTCTGGAAATTCGCCACCTTTGTGATTTCCATGTAGCTCTTTATTACAGAGCGCATTTAAGCTTTGTTTCAGAGACCGCTGTCGCAGTGTAAGTAACATTTAACGGTCTGCAGTGTTGTAGCTCTACCTTCTGAGTGAGATTGGTTTAGTTGGGGACTCCCAAAGGGTCCCAAAGAGTAGGGCGTTCGTCTCAGTTGTTTGGGAATCTGTCCCAGGGTAAGTCAATAGAAAGTGTCTTCTGTACCAAGACGAACTAAACTGAACTGCTTGTTGAAAACGGGGCTTAAGTGACCAGGAAAGTGTTTCTTGAAGAGTTTGAAGGGTTTTCCCCTTTAATCGTTTTTTTTCCCCCCTCTGTAGATGGTGATCGATGCAGGTCTTCTGCCTCCTCTCATCACTATCCTGCAGGTAGCAGAGTTTCGCACAAGGAAGGAGGCTGCCTGGGCTATCACCAATGCCACTTCAGGGGGCTCTGCAGAGCAAATCAGGTAAGACTGATTTCAACAGCTGGTTTAGTGGCTTCAGATGTTGCTGTGATCACCTTGGTGTGGTTTGTTGATGTGGGTTGCTTTCTGCAGGCACCTAGTGGAGCTGGGTTGTATAAAACCGCTGTGTGATCTGCTCACACTCATGGACTCCAAGATAGTTCAGGTGGCTCTAAACGGCATTGAGAACATCCTACGACTGGGAGAACTGGAGGCCAAGAGGGGTGGGGGCATCAACCCTTACTGCGCACTCATTGAGGAAGCCTATGGTGGGTGTCCAGACACGCTCATATTTACATTTCATTCTTTCACCAACCAAAGTGTCTTCTGTTCAGGATGCAGGACTTTAGACTGTTTAAGATGATTAGTTTATGGCTGATAGGAAATAATAATTTCCTTCCCTCCCCTCCCAGGTCTGGACAAGCTAGAGTTCCTGCAGGGCCACGAAAACCAGGAGATCTACCAGAAAGCCTTCGACCTGATCGAGCGCTACTTCAACACCGAGGAAGAGGACCCCTCCCTGGCCCCGGCCGTCGACCTGCAGCAGCAGCAGTTCCTCTTCCAGCAGTGCGAGGCCCCGATGGAAGGCTTCCAGCTATAATACTCCCTCTCCCTGAGCTCCACCTCATCCTCACCTCCGCTCATTTCTGTCACTCTCTGCCCACTGCTGTCGTCAAAGGTCACGACAACGCTGGAGGTCCTCGGCTCCTCCCTCCCCTCCTCATCGTCAGAGATTGATTTAATGATAATCATAATTATGAAAAATGTAACATCACGGGAGCAAGTGTGTGCGTTAGTCCAGCGTGGGTCAAGTTCTGCAGTTCTGTCAGCCAGTTCGTGAAGGTTTCACTTATCATTCTGTCTCGCGCTGAGCTCATCTCAGCTCTATTCCCTGAACTCCGATAACCTGCTAAGGCCCCAGCACCTCCTACAAGCAGATTTCTCCTCAACGCCGCCTCTAGTTTTATTCTTTGGGTTTCCACCTCTGCTCATTTTGAACAGAAAGCTCCTTCCTGTAGAATCCTCTCTCTGAATAATCCAGGAGTTTTGAAGACAGCACTGCTTGTCTGAAGCATTTATGACACAGGACAGACAAACATGGACATGATTCCGAACCCCTCCCACACACACACACACACATACAAACACACACAGAAGAATGATCTCACCTAAACACTGGACTGACCACACAGCGCTGACATGTTTGACCGTGGGAGTCCCACCCCAAGGACACAACTGACCTCTACAAAAGGCACTTAAATGACTCAAAATGGAGGTTGAATTCCCTCATCATCTCCTAGCCATTGGACAAGTGACCACAGATGGACGAATTAGAAAAGTGACTGTATTACAGAAGGGGTGGAGCTTGATGGCAAAACCAGGCTGCTCATGTTCCCTCTTGGATTTCATATCATGCATTCCTTTCTCCAGCATCGGGACTCTCCACCTGCACAGGCTCCATTCTGAAGAGTGTAGACTGCCTCCTGCCTCTGGTGTGACGTGAATAAAACCCCATGGATCCATGGGAATTGGAGTCTTCCCTCGCACTGAGACAAATGGACAGACTTGGACAAGACTAAACAGACTATTAAACCCTGGAATCTGTCAAGCAGCAGACCAGGCGGGAATTTTTGTTATCTTTCCATACTTTTCATTTCATTTGCAGCACTTTAGTTCAAGACTGACGCCTGCTCTTCAAGAATAAACCACAGGTTTTACCTTTAACTATTTAATTAGTTAACGAGGCTTTTCCCTCCTCAGGAAGCGTAAAGAGGTTGGTCTAAATCCTCAGCTCCCTCCTGCTATAACAAAGATCCCCACAGTCGACCCTTCCTGCAAAGGGACTCAAGCAGTTTGTGGACTGAAACTGTTAGCACACTAATAACAATCAAAAGATCACTCTGCCGCGGCAAAGCCAGAAGAACTTTATCGAGACTAAGGAAACGGACGCTCTTGGAAATTTTTCTGAGAAGTCAAAGACATGACTTTCCAACTTGTGTTCATGTAGAATTTTCCAATTTGATTATGCCAAATCATCAACGCATATTTGAGCTATTGGGTCTGAAGCTGGGTCTTTTTTTTTTAAGTGTTTTTTTAGTTGGGGTTAGCATCTGTCATGTTGCTGATGGTGCCATAATCCTTACTCGACAGTAATCCTTCCAGATAATTTCAACAGAAATCCAGATAAAAACTTGAAAATACTGGTAATCACCTTAGCTAGCAGAACTGAATGTTTGTTTACCAAGTTCTCTTTACATCGCTTTTTTTGTCAAAATCTCTACTAGAGATGACCAGCTCTACATGTTAATTACTGTTTGTTGTACTGAGTTCGTGCAGCTGTCCCCTGTTATGCCATTTGCATAAAAGTTGTTTCATGAAACACAGTGTGAATCAATCTGTGTCACTGAGGTGAACTGGATCTGGTTAGTGAGTATTCACTCTCAACAGGAGCTGAATAAGTGGTGGCAACTTTTACATTGTATGTTTACTTTTGTTTTTTTAGTTATAGAAACATAAAAATGTGCAGTTTCCTGAGCATTAGATTCTAATTTGAGGTACCAGTTCTAAGACTAGCTGCCCAAAACCTTTGTAAAACTTAGCTTGGCACAAAAACCTTGGCCAACTAGGCATGTTCTGATCCCACTTTTTAAGACCTGACCCTAACACAGATAATTTGGCTGTGGTATCTGCTGGAACTAATCTGATTGTGACTTGATTTCGCCTGACAAATCATCCTGTTAGACACTGAGGTTTTGCCTTGCCAGATATAAACGGTTTAAGCATCTACCTCCTCTTGTTTTTGGTGTAAATGAAAAAAATCACCAAATCACATTTCCTTTTGTTTATTCACTTTTTTAATATAACCAAGAGCAATTAAAGCAATAACTCATTACTCCTATGAACGTGGGTCCAATCCACTGAAAACGTATGAAAACACAAAGGGCAAAACAGAACGGTGTGGATTAAAATCTGCATGCTTCTCTCGTAGACTGTATAATAAATGGATGTAGTCTCTGTGACATCACCTGTCTGTTTCTAAATAGGAGTTTTGAAGCAAATCATCAACAGAAACCATACTGGAAATGACACAGACTTTAAGCCTTGTTAGAGCCTGGAATTTAACAACCCAAATTGTTATTAAAAAAAATGTAACAATCAATAATGTAACAAGTGACCCAAAATATAACTAACATGCTGAGCCTGAAATGCAACATAAAAATATGTAACAAAACCCAAAGTGTAATAACTTTTTGCTAAAAATGTAAAAACTTGTTACATTTTGGGGTTGATAACATTTTAGGTTTTATTACATCTTTTTAATTACATTCTAGGCTCAGCATTGTTTTTACTTATCAACCAGTTATTACATTTCAGGCTCTAACAAAGAAGAAAAAGAAAACGCCCGGCAAATCCCTTGGCTTTTAGTGTCTGACAATACTTACCTGATCAGATACCAGTATTGATTTAACAATTTCCATTCTTCAGTATGAGGATTTGATCATTTGGCAATTTACAGCACAGTGGATCTGTCCATTACCACCAATATCTGGTCTTCCTTTTTAAATCTGTATTGGGCCAATACCAGGATCAGATCAGTGCCTCTGTTATAGAATTATAATTAGAAAATTAGGAAAAAATCTCCTGTATTATAATTATTCATAATAACACAACTGTCCCTTTAAGTCACACAGAAACAGACCAGGTGGTTATATCAGATTAAGTCACGAGTTGGCATTACTTTTATTGAATCGATCTTTTTGGTGCTCACAATGTACAAAATGAATGTCACTCCAGCTACAGCTGAAACCAGCTTAACCACACGACTATCAGGACACATCAGCTGATGCACTTGATCAAATTCTCCACTGAGATTTTAACCCTTTGGGCCGTGTTATCTGTTGCCTTTGAGGCAAATTCCAAACAGAAGGCTACCTGAGCCAGCGTGAGAGTAAGTGTCAAAAATGTACCAGAAGCAGTTATTTGTACCATCTGGGCACTGATTTTATTAGTTCTAATGATCCCAAAAGCTTCATTTCAGTCCAGGTTTCCACTCCGCATTGGTGATCACATTATTTTCAAAAACACTTAGTGCTGACCTCAAACATTCACTGAAAACTTTATACCTTAAAGGTTTTTAGAATTATTCTACAATCCAAACTTGGATGTAAAGGTCAATGCCAACACATCTGCTATGACATCTACTGACTGCTCTCAAGGATGGAAGTGAAGAGCTCTGAAGTTGGGACAAATACAAGATCAGGGGCAATATAGGCTTTGTAGCTGCAGGAATAATAACATAGTTGTGTTTTTGTCGTCCATCACTGAGCCTTCTGAGACAGAGCCAGAGCAGCCTCTTTTTCCCTTTGCATTTCCTCTCTCCATCTGGCTTTTTTCTCCATGTTTTGTCCTGTAAGGGACTCATTCCTGCCCGCAGCCTGCAAAGAAATTGCACAAATCATAGTTAAGATCCTAAAAATGTTGTTTATTATACTAGTCCACATACAAACAAAACTGAGCAGAACAATAGTAGGATTATCGCTGTGATCTTATGCTGCGTTCCACCTGTACTCAGAAGTCAGAATTTCCGAGTTTCAAGTGGAAACCCCCCGAGGTCGGAATTTCCAACTTGTAAGT
Organism: Halichoeres trimaculatus; assembly: GCF_033239565.1. Taxonomy (NCBI): domain Eukaryota; kingdom Metazoa; phylum Chordata; class Actinopteri; order Labriformes; family Labridae; genus Halichoeres; species Halichoeres trimaculatus. The sequence goes on from NW_027437196.1 coordinate 13,132,455, forward strand.
CGGAGCACTCACACCACCCCTGAGTTCCCAGTAGGAAATCCCGGGTTCAGGGGTAAACAGTAATTAAGCTCCTGTTATATTCTTTTTATTTTAGAATTTCTTACTAGTGTTTGTCGCAATAAAAAGCTGTATATATAGTATTATTCAGTATTTATATACATGAATACTGCTGTTATTGCAAGTTTTTCCGACTTGGCAACTGGAACACTGAACTCAGAGATGACGTCGCTCCCACTCCCAACTCCCCTATTCCAAGTACAAATGGAACGCAGCATAACCAAGCTGAAAAGGAGCTACTTATGATAACACAGAATACTCAGCAGGCATAACTCACCCACGCTTCACAATACATCCCTAAATTTAACAGTTGTAAATATAACTTCAAAACATTAGTTTTTCATCGTTACTTACCCGTTTGCCCAGGAACACCATCAGCAGACAGGCGGCTATCGTCATACCCATCATTATGTAGCAGACCTTCACTCTGGCCTTGTTTCTGGCTGCATCAATCATCTCAAACCTGTCACACATGCAGGTGAACAACAAAAATCAGTGTTGCCAGGCATCCAGAGGTTAAAAATAAAAACTCATGTTGACACATAGCTTTCCAGCAGTATTTGTTCCTGTTAATCTATTCATGCTTATCTCAGCCCGAGTTCAACAACATGTTTTTTCTTTATCCCCACCCCCACCTCCTATACAGGGCACAGTGAACGTAGGATGGGATGTTCTGCAGTTTGTCTACATGACAATCAGGACTTCAATAACAGCAGCAGATCAGACTCTGTGAGATCTCCACCCTGATGTCAGGAGCTGAGCTAATTACCTCCAGCCACACACAGATACTTTGTTTGAACTGGGACAGTTTTAATCCAACGTTAGCAACCCGCAGCAGCATCCAGTTAACTTGCTCTGTTCTTGTGATGTATCTTAACGACATCATGCAAACAGCCAATCAGATGGGAGTGTGCTGCCGGGGTCTGGTATAAACAGGAAAATACTACTTACGACACAAACTCTGGTATCTGGTCTGGGGACTTGAAGCGTCCAGACCAGAGCAGGATCTTCCTGTCAAAATTAGAGGGTCTGTAGCCTGGGATTCTGAAGCCAGCTCGAGGGGCTGTGTGGAAGAACAAACAAACACAGTTCATTTCCTTTTGCTGCATTTTACAAAAACAGGGAAAGATGAGAAGTTTGGTTATATAAACCCAAGTTTTGAGGTTCATCACCCCAGCCCCCTACTGTGACCCTATTTCCTGTGTTCCCAACCCCCTGTGGGACTGAAAAAAAACTTTCACACACTTAAGAACAGTTCACCATATTCATCATCTGTGTACAATTTCTCAAAAAAAAGAACTCAGACGCCGTAAGTGTGTGTGTGTGTGTTTTCATTTTCGCAGCTCTGGGACCAAAAGATTATTACAGTTTTGAACCGAGCCCTAGCTTTTGCTGTTGTGCACATATGTAAAGAAAAAAATATCAAAAATTATACTAATCCAAAACTTACCCTGTGCTGGTGCTGGTGCTACAGGCGGAGGCTCTGCTTTTGTCTCCTGTGGTTTAGTACACATCCCTCTGTGGCTCCATGATTCAGTCACCTGTCTGCACCTCTGACCTGTTGGAGTAGGTAAGGTTAAGTGTAATTGGAACGATTATAACATATACAGCTAAAAGATACACATAACATATTTTAGATATTGTCTTAGCTATTTATTTGGACTTGAGTGACTAAAAATATTTCAACAGTTGAGGCTTCATTGATGAATACTTTTCACTTTTTTAAGAAAATAAAATAAATTGTAATAAATCATTAAATAATACTTATCATCTACAATCAGATCCTCGCACAGCTCGGTGCTCGGACCCTAAATATCACTGTTGTCATTTTTGCTGTAACACTGGTGCCCATATAAATAGATAAGGGGGCGTGGCAGGTGAAAATACATAGAAAATGAGTGGTCGAAACAAAAAAAAGAAAGAATGAAGACTTAAATGTGATTTCAAATAAACTTAACTGTAAGACAATAAAACCTGGGCAATAGCTACACACTTACATAATAAAGAATTTCACAACACAGGAACTAGCTTTGGTTGATCAATCTACAAAAACTGGTCAATCAGAAGAGAGCGCCCCTGGTACAACGATAAGTAAGAGATATGCTGCTGAAAATGAGTATATACAAGTAAAGGTAACAGTATGTTAGATTTGCAGCGTTCTCGTTTAAGTTGAAAAGACCGGAGGTCAGCTTTCCCAACGAGACGTGGAAAATATGTTGTATTGTACTGGGAGATATACGTACCGACCAAGTTGCCGATGGAAAGGCGAGATCTGATCAAATTCATGTTGTCGTTGTGGTAAAATTAGTATAACGTAACTATCAAGCCACAAAGCTGTGTCGCACCATTTCTCAGTCAACTGTCAGGTGTTCAAAGTCACTTCGCTACGTTTTTTGACAACAACTGCCCGGATGGGCCCCTTGAAATAGGGTTAGTAGCCCCTGCCGCATGCCTGATGAAAAATTGTTTTCATTTATTTATTTTTTTATTTATAATTTTACATTCAGATTTATCATAATCGTGCATAAAAACCTTTGGTTTCATCTCAAAGTTTCAGTCATTGATATGTAAATAGATTGTCAGATGGAGCAATTTGTATTAACCAGGGCTAAAAAAGCAAGAACAATCCCACCACAGATACGTAAAATTAAACATAAGATAACTAACTAACTTAATAAACAAGTAAATAAATGATAAATTAAAAAAATGCTGAATTTAACGAGTATCTTTCAAATTTGATGATAGAAGATATAACCTCAAACTATGTAATTGTTCTTTATGTATTTATTTAGAGTATACCGAAAAAAGACGTTGAAGTTTTTGAAACGTATTTTCACTCGTAAGATTTGTTCAACACCGTGTGCGAATTTATTGTTGGATTTTCTCATTGACTTATTTATTTTTGTAAACTAGTACTCAGGCAGTCCTTTAACAGCCATCTCACGTTGTGTCTGGCTGGGACCCCACAGTCCACTATGGCGGCGCCCGGTGGAATTTTAGATTGTGAGGACTTTTCAATGTTTCAGGTAAATTTCACCAAATATGATAAGATTTATGCTAAGATGTCACCAAATGGCTCCTCTTGGGATCACGACAGTTTAGGTTTTCACATGTTGTGTTGTTAATGTTACGTTTAAGTCGGACAATGACTGACCCTACTGTTAACTGGCGCTCTCACAGTGCATTCAGTATGAGTTCAAGGAGCCAAGCAGGATCAGTGGGACTGAAAACAAGCAGCATATGGTTTTAAAGTCCCTGTGACGAGTCAACGAGTGAGAACGCTGGATCAAGACGGGATATCTTACCTTTTGGAGTTGACATAGTTCCCATAGTTGTAGTACAGAATATTAGTAATAGTACAGTATAATCAATGACTTGATTTATATTGGACTTTTAATGACGAATATTAAAAAAAGTGCTTTCACAGACAAAAGCATGGCTACGATCAGAGGGACGACAAAATTAATTTTTAACAGAAAGAGATAAGCAGTCATGGTGTTAGTGGAGTGTTCAACATAAAGGTAGAGTAAAAAATAAAGTTTGGAAAAAGTGAAAAGGACATCACATCAGGTGAAAATAGAAAGGGTTAAAAGTTATCATCTGTTCATGGAGTGTGTGATTTAACCACAAGGCCCTGACACATTCTTAAAATGTTATTCTGATTTGTCTAATTAAACCAAAGCTGCTATCTTTTTACCCTCTTTTGTGTTTGGGTTTTTTGTTTTTCCCAGGAGGTGCTGAAGGCCATGCGAACTATAGATGACCGAATCGTCCATAGCCTTAACACCACAGTGCCCACAGTCTCCTTCTCAGGGAAGGTGGATGCAACTGAAACATGCAAAAAACTTTATGAATCTGTGAGTGTGACCGTCATCACTACAATTAAATGCTTTATTAAGCTTTTTCACAGCAGTAATAATCTTATGTCTTGTACAGATGATGGAGGCCCATCTGAGCCGAGACAAAGCTATCAAGTCCTGTATAGCCCAAACATCTGCAGTGGTTGGACAGCTGCGTGAAGAAAGAGCAAAAGACAGTGAAAACATGGCACTCATCAAACAGCTCAGGAAGGAGCAGACCAAAGTAAGAGGTTACAAACTCAACCAATCAGTGAAATTTTCAGTTAACATTTGACTGAGACATTGAAGTACTTATAATAATCTAAACTAATGCTTTGGTCTGCCTTTGTCTCCAGTTAAAGCTGATGCAATCAGAGCTAAATGTTGAAGAGGTAGTCAATGACAGAAGTCTGAAGGTAAGCTGTCCCTTTCTTATAATATCCTTTCATCATACATGATCTCGCCATCTTACACGTCACTTCTTTTCGTTCAGATTTTCAAAGAAAGGTGCAGAATCCACTACACGCCCCCAAAGGTGATGTGAAGCTCTGTCAAACCTGAGGAGCTGCTTCGCCTGTGGGCCAAGCCTCGACTGGAGATGAAACTGTGAGCTGCTGAGTCCTAACTTCAGGCTGATCACCATTCAGACACCTCTGACCTCTTCTCCACAACACCTGTATTCCATTGTGATTATCGTATTACGTTGCCACCGCTGTAAAACAGTCATCCTTGTGCTTCTTTGATGAGACATTGTACAAAAAGAGTTTTTTAAAAAGACAATGAAGATGTTTTCAAGTGAAACACATTGTGTGTCATTTCAGTCATTTTTCAAGTCTACCAAGGAGATCTGTGTTTTTTCTTCTGTTGATCCAAGATTTTTTTTAGCTTACCAGAAATACTGTCTCTGAGTCCGGTGATCCACCACTTTGACTACCAGGTAAACCAGTCATGAGGATTGGTGTTTCAAAGACTTTTCCTCTGGCGCCTCTTTCCATCTTTTGGCCAAGCTGTAAACCTAAGTCTTGAGAGACAGGTGAGTTTTTCCAGACTCCAATGCCACCAACAGCTTGCATATGTGACGTCAAGTATTGCAACAGTGTGACTGAATTAAGGGATCAAATGTCCATGCTCTAAATAGTACTAGTGCTAAACTGTAACCTTTAACCTTGCATTTAAAGCACCACCTTTTTGAGATCAAATATTTGCTTAACTAACAGGATTTACATCAGCTCGTGCTGCACTTTATCTCATTTGTTAACAAATGCTAACATGATATGGTTCCATTTAGATTGCTCCGTTCCAGTGTTTCTTAAATAGTTTCAGACCCAGGACCACTTACCCCCCATTCTTATGATAATTATTATAGAGACAGATGGAAAGAGCAGCCTTCAGACATCCAAATATTGATGAGGAATGAAAATCTCGTGAAGATCTACCATTACGAGAATGCACTTTAAAATATTAATACTTTTAGGTCATCAGCACCATGGTGCCAAAGGTATCAGGATTGACTAACAGTTTCCCCCTGAAACACAACGTAAGACCTGCTTATCTCAGTAAAAAAACAGGCCAAAATCTACTCTCTGGAAACTCATGTAAAATCCCATTGGTACTGACACTTTGCACACAAGACCCTTGGTTTTTTTCTGTGGCACCTTTTTTTAAGAAAATAATGCTTGGATTTCTGTTTCACAACACTTGAAACAAGCTCTGGAGTCACCCTCTGGGACAGGGGCAATCCATGATTCAAGCTCCAGATCAGTCTCCCATTCCTTTCTGTATATTTTTGGGGTGTTTTCTCCACTTCGGAATGATGCTGTATCTAAACGCCAAGTCTTAACTTGAGAGGAAAGTCTTTCAGACCAACACACCTCACTGTAACTTGGTAAAGAGTTAACTTGGTGACCAACAACTGACAGTGACCAACAGTGACTCTTGATGACTAACACTGAACGATTATGTCAAGTTAGGCAGATTTTCTCAATTTTATAATAAACAAACAAATAATATGAGGATAACAATTTCTTGAAATGTGTAAGTTTTATTCTTTTTTGCCACATGGGGACTATTTTTTTATATTGGCTCCATAATATTTTTGAAAAATCCACCAAATATGAAAAGTATCCAGATCAAAGAATCATTTATCAACCTGCACAACGCTATTTTTTCCAGCCTGCCATGTTCAAAGAAGCTGAGTTGGGCGTAAACCTTTCCAGTCTGGCAACAAATGGAGTCTATTATAAAAGCAGGTGAGCTAACAGACTAGATTCTGTAACCATTTGTTATTCTCAGCTGTTTAAGTTAATTTTAAAAGATAATAATTTTAGAGCAGAAAGCTGTCTGATGTTTGAATACCCTCCTGTATGATATTTCAGCATTTATTGACAATTACATTCTATATATTAATGTCTATCAGCTTCACATTGTTTATTCAAAGATTCTTAAGATTTAAAGCTTTTATTGTCTGCTAAATTGGCTACTAAAGCGAATGCCAATCTTATTCCCAGAAAAGTACTGACATGACCTAAAGGAGATCTGAGACTGAAATGAAGACTCACTGAGGTTTCATTGTTCTGGTACATTCTTTATTGTTTCTTTTGAAAGTAACCATCAGACCTCACCAGCTCGACTCTGAAAGAACATTTTTGTCTCTGATCATTTAGTGATAACTATCAGAGCCTGTTGTGGTGGAGCGGCAGCACAGAGCATCAGAAAGGTTCAAAGGGGTCGTCTTTTCCTTGCTCTCTCACACCGTTCAGCACAAGCTCTCCTGAGGTGGTTAGGAAAACCATCAGATGAAGGTAATCACCCCCTCCCACATGAACCTGCAGGAAAAAGATTCACAAAGTGAACCCAGTCTACCAACAGCTTTGATTGAATGATTTGATAGTGAGAAATATTTACCTTAAAGAGGAAGTTCACTCCCTCCACAACCTGCCTCCGGTACAGAACTGCTCTGAAGATATTGTATTTCTTTTTTGTCCTTTTTTCCACTTCAGGCATCAACTGTGTGAATAAAAAGTGTGATACAAATGCAGAGCAGAGAGGTAATCAAGAATAAAGCTACCAGAAGCTCACCTCATCACACCACTTCTGACACTGTATGTCAGCGTCCCTGGGCTCAATGTAACCTTCGCTGGGTTGATCCATTGTCACAGGAAGAGTGTGAAGAATCAACTGTCTGGAGTGATGCCTGTGCTTGCAGGTTGGTATCACACATTTATGTCCTGGAACTGATCCTGGTTCAGACAGGAGTGCCAGCATTCACAATATAACAACGTGGGCGGAGCCCCCCAAAAGAAAAATCTCAGAGGCTCTCTCAGATTGAGGTCCTGGGCCCTGTCAGTGCTGAACAATTTTAGCGGACCCAGGCCTGTCAAAAGCCCAAACCATAGTTTGTGAGTTTATTATTAAGACATCATACCCCCAAGTCAACAAATAGTTGTAAAAAATAAAATAATATGAAATAAATAACCACAGATTGGTTAATGTTGTCTGATTCTCACACACCCTGCCTCCTTTGGTCATGTTATAACATGTCCTGTAGTTGCTCTGGAATTTTCTAATTTCAGACTCAATAAAGGCTGATCCTCTTTAACTTTCAAAGAGTTATGGTGAGGCATTTCTTCTCCTAATGAAAACACAACGAAAAGGGGAAAAGCATTAATTGTAACTTGAAAAAGTGGATGCAAACATATGACTTGAACTGGTGCCAACCAGAAGGACAAACCATCTGTCTTACTGACTTTAAAGAAATACTTTGAACTGTGTTAATTTCAGAATAGAGCCTTTGTATGAAGTGGTATGGATCAGTGTTCTTAAATTTAGTCTTGATCCATCTGTTTTCCTCACATGTAACAGTATTTTTAGTTTATCTAAGGTGTGGCTGTGTTTATATATTACAGCTTATTGTTGATCATTTTCTCTCTTTATTGAATTCTCCCTCTTTCTGTATCATGGTCTGAGGGAATGCTGTGCTGTGATTGAGAGCAGCGTGTTAACTCTTTCCTGTAAAGCAGCTCTGATCTGTCTGATCAGAGTTCTTTATGAACATGTTTCAAACAAATTGGTTCAATTTGGTTCAAAGTTCAATTCAGCCACACGCCTAATTTATTCAACTTTATCAAACAATGTTTTTCTCTTGCCAAAAAAAAAAGCACTTTAGATTTCAATTTTATCAGAAACAATGAAGACATGAGATGAATTTCATTTTGGACACAATCTTTATTTTCAGTTTAAAAACACTCTTGGTGTCTCTGTATGTGTCTGATCATTTAAGAGGCAGAGCCTGTTGAGATAGAGCTTCAGGAGGGAGGATCACAGGCTCGGGAGGATTCGGGCCTTTCTCCACACCAGTCATCTTCGTCTTTTCTGAGAGGTCTTGGTAAACCTTTACATAAAGGCAATCATTTTCTCCCACATAAACCTGAAGGCAAAAAGGATTGTTCAGAGAACTTCATATTTTGAAATTTGTCCAGTGCACCTTTGTGTTTACAATTTTTTTTTTAATCAAAAATAATCAGATTTGTCCTTTTACCATGATGGTGTAGTTTACTCCCTGCACAATCTGACTCTGGTACATAAGTGCAGTGAAGACCCCATAATTCTTCCCTGTCTCTTTCTCCACTTGGGGCTTCACCTATGCGAGAACATGATAAAATGTGATCATGATTCAGACCAGAAAATGTCATAAAGAGTGAAATTCAGATTAACCTCACCTTATTGCAGATCTTCTGAATCTCCTCAGTAGCTGGACTGGGCTCAGTGTAACATCCTATGCACACCAGATCCATGGTCACAGGGTTAGGTGGGTGAACTGAGGGGTCAACTGTCAGATCTGAGCAAGTGTGTGTTTGCAGCCTGCTATCACACATATTTATATCCTGTAGCCAAACTTGGATACAGGTATCCCAGCCCTGAACCATAAAAATGTGGGCAGAGCCAAAGCTCCAATGTGACAACAACCCTCACAACTGTCAAGAGAGTGGCAGTTTTTTTTTTGAACATGTGACAAATCAAACATGTTTTAACAAGATTTTTTTGCTCTGCAGAATCTGTCCACAAATTCAGCAACCACACAAGCGAGACAATACATCTTGATGAGTCTATCATAAAAAAGGATTTCTTATGAAGCACCAAACAAGACAGTCCAGTTTCTGTGCAGAGGTGTCAGATGGTAACCTACTAATGTCTCTCTGGTAATGGTTCATCATAAACAGGGGGTTACTAAAGGAGCTACTGATGCTTTAGAAATGTATGTTTTTGGTTTAAATCATTTCTTAAAACAACCATTTTTAAAACTTTCAGAGATTGGTCAGTGCTCCTTTGATTCAGAAAGTTTTTTCATGTTTTACTTTGCACAAGGGATTATCGGACTAAAATTAGATAAAACAAAACAGTCCATTGGCCATTTTTATATGAGTTCAGGTTAAACACTGACCACCAATGACCTCTTTGGAAAAAAATTGTAACAAACAAAACTTGACAAACGGTAGGACATGATCGGATTTAGATAAATCATAAGACTTGACTTTGAAATGACTCGCAAAAATGAAGCCATTTAACTTTTGTGAGTTTCAAAAGAAAGGATCTCTGCAGGGATTAAAAAAAAATCAAAATGCACTGTGGGCAAATTTGAAACACCCATGTGCTCAACAGTTACACTTCTCAAACACAAACCAGTCTAAATCAAGACAGAGCAGGACTTTTAAAAACCCACCAACATGGCAGAGGTCAGAGCAGAGGACATGTGAACCAGTTGTTTTTCAGAGCGTCTGTCAGTGACAGGACACACTTCAATCAATTGCTAAACCAAACAGAGGTGCAAAAGAACAACTTTAGCAACCTAGCAACAGTAAGCAGGTAAAATCTCAGTGGCTCTGCCAGACTGCCCGACCAAAATCATTGATAGTGGACCCAGATCCTTACAATACAGAAGAGGATTAGGGACACTGAAAAAATATTATGTCCAATTCTATTTCTTTTTTTTTTTCTTTTTTTAAATTCGTTTTTTTTTTTTTTTGTTGAGGTTAAAGTCAGTGTTTATCAGTAGAGTTAAATAGCATTGTTGTTTGAAACAGGACTACAAGCGAATGTTGTAGGTGTGTAGCGTAGCCGGCTATCGGCTATGTAGCACCCCTGGCAGTGCTACAATGTATCCGTAGGCTGACGTCACAAGAAGCAAACTGTCAGTTCACACAGTAGTTTGGTAGCTGTCCATACAGAATGTGTCCATAATGTGTCTTGTCATGTCTTGCCAGCGCTCATCTACCAAGCAGAGCTAACATAACCTCACTCTTCATTTTATTGATAGACTCTCAAATTTGAACAGACCACTGCAGAATAACTGCTGACTGTGGGTTGGAATGAACATTATCACAAACAGCTTAGCCTTTTTAGCCTGTAGCTCATGTTCTATCACTCCCCCATTTATCTTTCTTCTGCTCTTCTGTCTTTTTTTCTGTCTGACAGCTAAGCTCCTGTCTCCACCATCACTACCAAAGTTATCCAAATATTTTTTTTCACTAGATAAAAACACAGATCTCTGTTCTCACTTCTAAACTCCTTCAGCCAGCGCAATAATGTCATCAAGACTTAGACACACTAGTCTTGCTTGGCCTGATGGGAAAGCTAAGGCATAGCATTTCAAACTAACCTATAGGGACACTTTTTCAAAATCACTTTGAAACTTCTCACAGCCCCTTTAATGATCAGTCATTTATAATTCTGAGACTCACTGAAGATTAAATCCACATTAACACTAGATGGAAATAGTTGATGAAAAAAAAAAAAAAAGACAAATGCAACAATGAACAAATAAACAATGTCTTTACTGAAAAAAAGAGGAATTGGTCCAAGAGGAAAAGCTTTCTGGAATAATTCTTTTTATGATACAGGTAGCGGCTTAGTTACTTTCTGTTAGGTTTTGAGTATCCCAAAAAAAATAGAAATAGCTTTTTTATTACAGCTACTTCCATTTAAAAAAACAAAAGTGTTAAAAATATAGAAAGAACAAAATACAAGCAGAAGTGTAACATAAAAATTGAACATAAGTATGTACACTTGCTAAGAATATATGGTAAAATAATGACAGAAGTTATGGGTTATTGCACAAATGCTTACATGAATTATGGGTATTGCTCAAAGGTAAGTATTGCACATTTTTGCTGAAATTAGTGAGTTCAGAGTTAACCTACTGGGACTCAGAGTGAGGGTTTAACAATCTGATGACCACAGGCAAGAATGATTTCCTATGGCACTCAGTGGCTCATTTAGGTGGAATCTGTTTCAAATATGTTTAAAAAAAAGACAGAATTTATCGTAAATTAAATGATACTTCATGACAAAATTCACATTCACAAATGTAAACAAAAAATTAACCCTATTTCCCTGTTTATTTACCAGAACTAAACCTATACTTTAAACCCCTTAAATTGGTTGATAGCACACTCTTTTTAATGCAAAATCAACAGTCACTTGAAAATGAGCACGTTGATTGGAATGCTGTGATCTGATTGTCACACACCCTTCACTCTGTGCTCATGTGCTAACATGTACAGCAGTTACTTGGTTACTTTCTAATAAAGACTTGGAAAAAGGTTAATGGTTGCCAATGTTCTTAAGGTAATGCCAAACTCAACTGTTACTTGGGATTGGCAGAGCTGAGGCATCTTTCCTTTTAATCTTCAGATCAGTTTGACTGCTTTCAATAAGTGTAAATCGTGTCACAGGTAACTGAAGTTCAAGAAATTTGTTTATCCAAAAAGCGCGGATAGAAAGGTGTGACATTTAAAAAAAAATTTCATGATTGAGTGTCATCATGTAAACTAATTTTATGTTTGCAGACTTAGCTGTTAAAAACAGTATAAACTTAAATTTTAACATTTAGACCAGAACCATCTCCAGTGTATCAAAGTCAGAGCCATGTGTGGGAAAGTTCTTCACTGATTTCATGTCATACTGTTATTGATTTTGATTTTTTCCTCCATTTATCTTTTAAAAGCAAATGCACACCTTGGTTAGAGTCTTGCCTAGTAACAGTGAAGAGCAAGTGCTCATGGGAAGCAGAGTCTTTATCTAATGCAAGCTTTTCTTCTTTCCTCTGCTTTTCTGTCCTTTTTTCAAAACTCATTCCTGCAAAAAAAAAAAAAAAAAGTTCTGAAGCTGTTTGATCAGAATTATCTGTTAACATATTGCCAACAAATTAACCTTTATTAAAGGTCTAATAGACTGGCGGCCAGTCCAGGGTGTACCCTGCCTCTCGCCCAATGATTGCTGGGATAGGCTCCAGCCACCCGCGACCCTACACAGGATAAGCGGTATAGAAAATGAATGAATGAATGATAAAGGTCTAATACATGTCTTATTAGAAAATATTTTTAATGTCACTTAGCAACAATGACACCCAATTTCTATGGAAGTCAGACAAAACCTTCAACATGTATCCACATTTTCTAGGCCCATCCCAACTTTACAAAGTACCACTTGGGCATTGTGTCTTGTGGGTGTCAAATGTAGACAGTATGATGTTTGTTACTGTACACTTTGGACAAGTTTAAAGCAGAAAGAAGACATTTTGCTAAGGTATGTCCCATCCAATGAAAATTTAAACTAAAGTAAAGCTGCAAAGAGGTGGGAGGTAAGATCCTTGTGGTATCATTATGAGGAGGAGTCTCTTTTGAAAATATATTGCAATGGAAACAAAAAAGATAAGGTAAAAGACAACAGACTGAGAGGTTCACAAGCTTACTGACAATTAATGATATATAATGTCAGGACACCGGTTGTAGTGCTGCTGCTACTCTCAGTCAGCTGTTGTCTGAACCATGCAGCTCTCTGAACGCAGACCCAGTCATCTCATGTTGGTACACACTCTGCAGCACAGCTCCACTCGGCACAGCAGATGAGACAAGGCAAGAGTGACAGATAGGCTGTCTGAAGACTATTAAAAAACACACTCACTTCAAGTGATCAGTGCAGGTGTTAAATCAACAATCAGCAATTCAGCACATGGGTCTGTTGATCCCCTGCTTTGACTATCAGGTTAACCAGTCTAGATTGGTGGTTCTCAGACTTTCCCTCCAGCGCCACCTGCAGCTATTGTTTGCGATAGCAAGCACTGACACAGTATGAAAGAATCTAAGGGAACAAATGCCCATGCTACACTCAGTTCTATTAGAATGCTGTACTGTTTAACTCTGGGTATGCAGCACCATCCTCAGGCCAGCATGTGAATGTGAGAGATCAATGACATATGTTAACATCCCTCAGCTTTAAGTTCTCTTTGTTTAGGTTGAAAAAGGGTTAAATCACGTAAAATGTGTTTGGCAAGCATAAGCACTATTTGTCTCTACACCACATCTGCTTAATGCAAAAATGGAGTCTATAATCTTTGGAAGATATTTGACAAATAAAGGATATTCTAATTCAGATTTTATTACTCACATGACTTTTGAAATAAATCTGAGCTGACAAGAAATATGAAAAGAAGAAAAAGTGAATTAATCATGATTATTGTATGTGCTTATACCTAGAGGTCTCTGTTTAACCTTAATGACTCAAGAGTGCACACCTGTAAAATTCAACCTTGGTGACTAAACCAGTGTTTTTGTATGTTAATGTAATTTCTTCTTGATCTCAATGTAATTTCCTCTTGATCTTAATGTAAAATAATTAAGAGATGACTCGGCAAACTACACATTATGATTGAAAATAGTGTTGTACTAACAAGAATCAGTGATGGTGGTCCAACTAATTAAGGTTAAACACCAACATGATAATTTATTAATTATTATTAGTTGTCTAAAACAAATAATGGTCAGTCACTGGAAATAAAATAAAATAAAGGAGGTATTAACCCAGTAGACCCCATAGTAATTTAATATGAAAGATGTAATGGTGAAGTCAGTTCATTTATTTTTAATTCGTACACTATAGTTATAATGTGTTTTCATTATTTATTTCCATATAACTTAGATGAGTAAGTACATTTTTTTATAAGAGGTTTAAATATTTGTCATACTGCACCTCTGTGACCCTCATCTGTTAATTGCGCTTTCCTCGTTTCCGTTGCATTTACGCAGTTAGGCTCCCGCCTCTGATTGGTCAGCTCTGTGCCATGTGACCAGGTAACGAGGAAGTGCAGTTGTTTGCCCTGCGGTTCAGTGTGAGCTCAGGTGAGCTCTATTTAATACACATCCTCACTTTAAAAAGTTACAGGAGTTTTGACCATAGACTGGTTCCGACTCTAGTTTGTGACTGAAATCCTCAGGAACTGTCGAAAACGAAGAGAAAATTAGACGCGAGTGAATTTTTATTTTTGTAAATCACGTTTTCAGGCACTCAACACCTCCATCAGTGTGCAGTGCCGTCAGGGCCGCGTAGTGATTTCCTCATCAGTGTTCCTCGTGTGTGAATTTAGCGGTCTTTGTTCATATACAACCACAAAGATACACACTCAAAACAATGTAGACACTGATAAAATAATTAATGGCACATTATTTATTTTCTCTTTAAAACACATTTAGTTTTCCTGTCTGTGTATGATCATTTCAAGATTATAAAGCAGAGTCTGTCAAAATGGAGATGCACCACGGAGCATCAGAAAATGAAGAGGGGATCTTCTTTGGTGTGGTTTTCCTCCACATTAGTCACGGTTCTCTTTCCTGAGAGGTTTTGGTGAACCATTATATGAATGTAAACACCTTCTCCCACATGAACCTGGATGAAAATGTAGAAGGATCCTTTACATTTCAAAATTTGTCAAGTAAACATGTTTGTGAACTTTTTATTTAATGTAAAACAAATGAAATCAGATTTTTCTTTTTTACCTTGATGAGGAAGTTTTTTCCCTCTGAGACCTGATCTCTGTACTGGAGTGCAGTGAAGAGCCTATATCTCTTCTCTGTGATTTTTTGCACTTGAAACCTCACCTGTGAGAGAAGATCAGAAAGGTCACCATCAAGAATAAGATTAAGATGAATGAAATGAGAAGAGTAAAAATAGACTGAAACTCACTTCGTCATAGGTCTCCTGAACCCCTCTATCAGCCTCCTTGGTCCCTGAGTAACATCCAGGATATGACATCCTCTTGGGGGTTAAGAGGATGAGTTGAAGAGTCAACTGTCGAGTTTATCTCTGTGTTTGCAGGCTGCTATCACATGTATTCATTTCCTGAATTTAAACCTGGATACAGGAATTCCTGGTCTGGTTCATAAAAATGTGGGTGGAGCCAGAGTTCAAACATGACAACAACCCTCACAGTTGCCCAGAGATTGACAGTATTTTTTTTTCCCCGAACATTTAAAAACTCCTTTGTCTTTCTTGTTTTAACAAGATTTGTTTGACCTGCAGGATTTATCCTAAACATCAGCAACCACACAGGAGACAATCAAATACCTTCTTGAAAATGAAATGATATATCTTAATGAGTCTCACATAATTAATGAATTTCTAATGAAGTACCAAACAAGACAGAGCTGAGATAATGTCTCTGATGTAGCTTTATCAGAAACAGGAGGTTACTCAAAAGGCTATTGAAGCCTTTGAAAGGTATGTTTAGTTTTAAACATTTCTTGCAGACAACCATATTTATAACTTTTAAAGATTGGTCAGTGCTCCTTTGATAGTATAATGTTTCTCATGTTGTATTTTCCTAAATGGTCTATCGGACAAATTTTTCTAAAGGCTCTTCTGAAATCAATGTCAAATATGAGGTTTTTTTAAACTAAAATAAGAGTCACCCTGCCAATTTCATGAAAATTCACATTACACATTGGGGCTCACCTCTTTGGCAATAAAAGAAACATCTGTACCTTCATCCTGCTCAACAGACGCTCTTTCTCTTCCCGGTAAGGTCTGAAAAACATCTGATGGAGGTTGTGGCATGCACACATTTTTAAGGGCAGGGGCAGAAAGAAAAAAAAAAAAGGGGCACATACAACGCATTCCCCACACTGAAGAGGGCAAAAGTTGCACATGTTTTCCGTCCCAAGAGGACAGCGTGTTAACTCTTTCCTGCAAAGAAGCTCTGAAACTGACTGAATGCAGTTTTTTATCAACATTCTGCAAACAAATCAGCCTGTATCAAAGTCAGAGTCATGTGTGGGAAAGTTCTGGCCTTATATATTCCTCATTATCCATGCCCTCCTTTTTTTTTCTTTGGAAGGTGAACAAATCCTCTAAGATGTAACCACATTTTCTGGTCCCAGAGTGACATAAACCTGTTAAGAGGATGAGACATTTCAATTCAGCCTCAAGCCTAAACTATACAGCTTTATGATAAAAGATATTCTCTTTGTGATGCAATAACTTTATTCTTTAACCAAAAAAAAAAGAAAAAGAAAAAACACATCAGGCTTCAGCTCCACAGGACACAGTAAAGACACAAGATGAGTCTCATTTTGGTCCCATTCTTTATTTTCAGTATTAAACACTTTTTTAGTGATTCTGTATGTGTCTGGTCATTGCAGGATGGAGAAGCAGAGCCTGATGAGATAGAGCTGCACCACTGAGCATCAGAAAGGGTTCAGGGCGTCGTCTCTGGAGTGGTTCTCCTGCACGTTAGCCACGTTATTCACTCCCTCACAGGTTTGGTTAACGATGACATGAACGCAGTTACCTTCACCAACATGAACCTGGAGGAAAACATACAAGGGTCCTTTACTCTTTAAAATCAGTTCAGTACATGTCTATTTACATTTTTAATACTAAACAAATGAAAAAAAAATCAGATTTTTCTCTCTACCTTGATGAGGAAGTTCTTCCCCTCCAACTCCTGTTCCCTGAACTGGATTGGAGAGAAGAGCTTGTAGACCTTGTCCGTGATTTTTTGCACATCAAGCCTCACCTGTGCGAGAATAGAATAAAAAGTGATGACAATTTGGACCAAAAGGCTCGATATTTAGAATTGCATTAATGATCGAGAACTTTATAAAAAAATTTAAGGAAAGGTTAAGAAGAAAAAAAGAAACAGACTGAAACTCACCGCAACACAGAGCTCCACAACCTCCTCACTGGCCTCCTTCAGCTCAGAGAAACCTCCAGCTCTGTAACTCATCTTCACAGGGTCAGATGGATGATCTGAAGAGTCAACTGTCTGATCTGATCAAAGTGTGTGTTTGGAGGCTACTATCACACATATTTATATCCTGAAACTAAACCTGGATACAGGAATGATTCATAAAAACGTGGGCGGAGCCAAAGTTCCAGCGTGACAACAACCCTCACAACTGCCCAGAGAATGACAGTTTTTTTTTTAATGTTTGACAAATCTGTAGTCTAACTTGTTTTAACAACATGTGTTTGATCTGCTTGATAAAGTTTAATCATGTCCAACGCTCTGGGGCATTTTTCCTTCTTCTCCATCATCACATCAGTTTGACTGCTTTCCAGTACAGTTGATCGTGTCAGAAGTAATTAAAGTTCACCATGTACAGTGATCAGGAAATCTGTTCTTTCAAAAACCTAAGAAGAAAAAACTGTGAAAACCTTCACAATGATAAACATGTGTTGATGTTTGTAGACCAAACTGTCAAAAGTAGTATAAACTTAAGTTTTAGAATTTAGACTTGAACCATCTCCAGAGCGGCCTGTATCAAAGTCAGAGCCATGTGTGGGAAAGTTCTGCCCTGATATATCCCTCATTATCAAAAACATGTCTGCCGTTATTCTACAATTACGCCCACTTCCTTGGAAGACGGACAAAACCTCCAACATGTAACCACATTTTCTAATTTGGCCCCAAGCCTAATTTATATAACTTTCATGAAAGATATTCTCTTTACGCTGCAGTAACTTCATTATTTAAACTAAAAATGTAAAACAAAAAAAAAAAGACTTCAACTTCAAATGACACAATGAAGACATAATATGAATACCATTCTTTGTTTTTAGTTTGGAAAAAAAACCTTTTAGTGTCTTTTTATGTGTCTGATCTTCAAGGATTAGGAAGCTGAGCTACTTTTCTCTTACTTAAAACACCTCTGTGCCTCACAGTGACACCTCTCGTATATAAACCTGTCTATAAATCAAGGAAGAGCATGGCTACTTAAAGTCATGGCAGATGTCAGAGCAGAGGACACATGAACCAGTTGTTCATTGAGGTCAGAGCGTCTGTAAGTGACAGGACATGATTCTATCAGTTATTTGGACTTTCCTTTGTAAAAGTCCATCAAAAAGGAACAAACTCAACAGTCACTGCTAAAGCAAACAGAGGTGCAAAGGGTATTTTAGCAACCCAGCAACGGTAAGCAGGAATATAGTTTGTAAGACATTGAATCAACATGTTAACAAACAGACATCTAAAAACAAACACATGTTAATTGATTAGCTGCAAACTGATTCCCACACACCCTGCTCTCTTTGGTCCTGTGCTAACATGTGCAGCTGCTCGGAAATTAAGATTTGATAAAGGGTTAATCATCACCAATCTTCTAAAGAAGTACCATACCCAACTGTTAATATGGTTTGGCAAATCTTAGGCATTTTTCATCATCTTCTGATCATTTTGACAGCTAATAGAGTAAATCATGTCAAAGGAAACAATTAAAGAACAGTGGCAAAATTAAGGATTGATCCGTGTCCAGATTAGCTGGTATCTAAGTCAGAGCCATGTGTGGGAAAGTTCTGCCCTGATGACGCCCACTTCTCCTGGAAGGCAGAAAATGTGTTTATCACTTCTGTGAAAATAAGATGCTCAGGATGAGTACGGGAACTCATGTAATACTGTTTTTGATGAGGACTGCTGTGGAAAACCATAAAGTCTCATGAAATTAGACATGTAATGGAAACCATTTTTTGACAAAACTGTGCAGGCCCTTAAGTGCAACAATGACAAAACAGGAACAAACCAGAAAATCAAAAAACAAAACAGCACCATAAAAAAAATAATAGAAAAAGGTAAAAGAAGGAACAACAACAGCATTATCTTCTACTGAAAAAAATAGGTTACCACTTTCTGGTAGAAGCTGATATTGTTTTTTACTCATTTTTCTGTTTCTTACATGTTGTTGTGCACTGCATTTAAGGGGAAGGAGTCTTAAACTCATAGCCCGCCACTTTAAAATCTGGTCATGATCATGGTCTGATCTGCTGTCAGGTCTGGGGGAAAGTATCAGAATTCCAAGTTGACCTCAGGAAGGGGACTAAACAAGACGGTGGCTGGTTCAGGCGCTCGTGCTTTGGCTCTTGTGAGGTTTGAGTAGCAACTATGTTTACTGAGGTTGCTAGCATCGTAAAAACAACACCAAAGACTGTTGTTTACAAAGTGAATGAGGGAGAGATTCATTCTGGACACAAAGGCCCCATCTCCTGAAAATGAATCAAACTATCTGTTCCAAGTCTGGCTGGCTAGCTAGCTTGAGCTGCACTCATAGAAGTCCCCATTCAGTGATGAAACAATTCATCATGCATCACTTTCAGACAAAATGTGAAGGGCTGTGAATGCCAGAGTG
Organism: Halichoeres trimaculatus; assembly: GCF_033239565.1. Taxonomy (NCBI): domain Eukaryota; kingdom Metazoa; phylum Chordata; class Actinopteri; order Labriformes; family Labridae; genus Halichoeres; species Halichoeres trimaculatus. The sequence continues at coordinate 13,151,803 of NW_027437196.1, forward strand.
ATAAAAGAAACAAAATTTCATGTGACAAAAAACTTGACATACCAGGAAAAACAATGCTGGATGAAACTCTGGCCTTCGACACAGTCTAGTCTAAGGTTTCATATGTTGATATAAAAACCATTAGGTACACCGCAGAAGTTAGAAGGACAAGACCCCACGCCATGGAGCACAGTCCACCAATCAATGCTGTGACACTGTATACTTTTAAGAGTGCAAAACAAGAAAATAGAGTTATTACGATGCTTGACCTAAGTTGCATCAACTTAAATAAAAGATATGTTAGGAAGGATTTCCAAATTCAAACTAATGTAGTTCTATTTAATTGTTATATTTAAGTCGACATAGCTTAATTATGAGTTGAGATGGGTTTCCATATTTCTTTTAAGAAAGGTCAACTTTTTATGTTTGTTAGTGTGGTTTGGAATGAACATTACCACAAATAGCTGAGCCTGTGTTGTAGCCTCTTGCTTGGACTGTATCACTCTCCCGTTTAGCTTTCTTCTGCTCTTCTGTACTTCCCTTGTCTGACAGTTAGGCTCCTGTGTCCACCATCACTTTCCAAATTAATCACAGAAATTGTTTTACGCAGAAAAAGCACAGATCTCTGTGTTTTATCTCCTCTCACTACTAAACTTCATCAATCTAGAATTGCTGTAAATCAACCCAGTCGTGGTCAACCCAAACTGGAAGCTAAGAAGTAACAATTTAAAATAACCTGTAATCAGCAATACTGCTGCTAATAATCTCATTTTAAAGTGTGGATTAAGATGAAGCATATATCTAGAAGGGACACCTTTTCAAGATCACTTTCAAACTCCTTACAGCCCCTTTAAATCCCTTAAGTTGATTGAAAGCAAAAACTTTTTAATGGGTATGTTGGAGAGGGTTTTCTTCTCAGTACCTGATGAGTTTATTTGGATTGGATTAGTTTTGAGTTTTGTCTGTAGTGTTTGTCATTTTTATTATTTACAGATATCTAATGAAAAAATAAATAAAAACCTGTAAGCTCGCAGCCAAAACCAAGAAATGCAGCATAATGACACTGGCACGGACTAACATCCTCAAATTGATGTTAAATCAAGATGTCTCATTCAAAGGTTGATTTCAGGCACAGAGTGTTTAGGAGGAGTGTGAGAATAATAATTTCTGTGAAGTTTAAGAGGAATAACATCATTCTCTAGTAGTTGTTGATTATTTTCTCCCTTTATTTAAATTCTCCCTCTTTCTGTATCATGGTCTGAGGGAAAGCTGAGCTGTGACTGAGAGCAGCGTGTTAACGCTTTCCTGTAAAGCAGCTCTGAAGCTGTCTGATCAGAGTTCTTTATTAACATGTTGCCAACAAATCAGCCTGTATCAAAGGCAGAGCTGTGTGTGGGAAACTCCTGATCTGATATATCCTCTTTACCAAAAACGACTACAACAACCCCCACTTATTTTTAAAGGTTAACAAAACCCCGAACATGTAACCACATTTTCTGGTCCTCTGGGACATTGACATTAACCTGTTAAAAGGATGAGATGGTCCAATTCTCAATGAAGACATACTTTATTGTAAAATTTATTCTCTTTATGATGCAAAAACTTTAATCTTTTAAGTAAAAAAACAAAGCACATAAGATTTCAACTTAATAAAAAACAATGATGACACAGGAGGAATCTTATTTCCAACCCATTCTTTATTTTTAGTGCAAAAACACTCATTTAGTGTCTCTGTATGTGTCTGATCATTCCAAAAGGATAAAGCAGAGCCTCTTGGGATGAGGCTGCTGGATGGATTTCAATGTAAGATCTCAAGGTAAGATTTCTCGCTGCAGTTCTCCTGTATATTGGTCAGGTAATTTTCCCCGTTGGTGCGGTGAACCATGATATGAATGTAATTAGTTCCTCCCACATGAACCTGCAGAGAAGGAACAAGGGTCTGTTACACTTTTAAATCAGTTTAGTAAATATGTATGTTAACCCTTTTTTAAATCTTTGAAAAAAAAAAAAAAAAAAAAAAAAAAAACTTTTTGCCTTGAAAAGGAAGTTTTTTTCTCCAGGCTCAGTCTGTTCCCTGTACTGGACTGGAGAGAAGAGTTCATATTTCTTCCCTGTCTTGTTCTCCACTTGAGTCTTCACCTGTGTGAGAAAAGATTAACATGTGGTGACAATTCAGACCAGAAAGTTTTATTTACAATAAAATTAATAATCAAGAACTTTATTAAAAATTTAAACAAATGTCAAGAAGAAGAATAACAGACTGAAACTCACCGCAACACAGATATCATGGATCTCATCATCATCTGGGCAGGACCCAAACAATATGGGTTCAGAGTAGGTTGAAGAAGCTGTTTCATCCATCATTACAGGATCGGGTGGATGAGCTGAAGAGTCAACTGTCTGATCAGACCAAGTGTGTTTGCAGACTGCTATCACACATATTAACATCCTCAAACTAAACCTGGATAAAATAATTATTCATAAAAATGTGGGCGGAGCCAGAGTTCCAGTGTGACAATATCCCTCACAACTGCCCAGAGACTGACAGTTTAGTCAACTATCATTAACAGTTTAGTCAGAAAAACTTAATTTGCAACCAGTTCCCATATTTCTTTTGAGTGAGTTCAACTTTTTATGTTTTTTTAGTGGGGTTTGGAATGTACAGCATCAAAAACAGCTTAGCCCATGTTTTAGCCTCTAGCTCGGGCTGTTTCACTCTCCCGTTAAGTTTTCTTGTGCTCTTCCGTCTTTCTTCTGTCTGACAGTTAGGCTCCTGTGTCCACCATCACTACGAAATTAATCACAGAAATCGTTTTACGCAGAAAAAAACACGGATCTCTGTGCTTAATCTCTTCTCACTGCTAAACTTCATCAGCCCACATGGTGTTGTCATAGAGACCTAGACGTGCTGTAAATCAATCCAGTCCTGGTCGTCCCAAACTGGAAGCTAAGAAGTAGCAATTTGAAATAACCTCTGACCAGCAATACTGGCACTGATAATCTCATTTTGGAGTATTGTCTGCAGTGTTTGTCATTTTATTACTTACAAATGTCTAATAAATAAATAAAAACCTATAAGCTAGCAGCCAAAACCAAGAAATCCAGCATAATGACATCTGGCACGCTGCTGACATCCTCAAATTGTTGTATAATCAAGATGGCTCATTCAAAGGTTGATGTCAGGCACAGAGTGTTTAGGAGGAGTGAGGGAATGATCATTTCTGTGAAGTTTAAGGGGAGTAACATTATTCTTTAGGATTTGTTGATTATTTTTCTCTCTTTATTTAAATTCTCCCTCTTTCTGTATCATGGTCTGAGGGAAAGCTGAGCTGTGACAGCGTGTGAACTATTTCCTGTAAAGCATCTCTGAAGCTGTCTGATCAGATTTCTATATTAACATTTTGCCAACAAATCGGCCTGTATCAAAGTCAGAGGTGTGTGTGGGAAAGTTTTGACTTGATACATCCCCTTCACCAAAAACATGTACTTGGTTACTCTACTACGATGATGCCCTCTTTTTTTGGAAGGCAAACAAAATCTCCAACATGTCACCACATTTTCAGGTTCCCGGCTGACATGAACCCTGATTAGAGGATGAGACGATCAAATTCAGCCTCAGGCCTAATTTGTATAACTACTTTGTATCCTCTCGACTATGCAAAAACTTTATTTTTCTAACCAAATTTTTAAAAAAGGAAACTTTTATACTCTGTACACTGGTAATTCAGCAAAAAAAGTGCATCAAAGGTAACATTTTAAATCAAGTAGCCAAGAGCATCAGTGAAAAAAGGCATGGAGCTGTTTGCCTGGATCGGCACTTAAGATCAGCCTCCTTCCCACCGATATCGGTCCAGCTTTGAGGGGCACCGATACCAGGATTGGTATCAGTGCATCCTTAGTTACAAGGAATGTTTTACGCATTCACATCCTAAACAGAAAAATCAGCTCAAACTATGGTTTGTAAATAAATTGATACATTGTATCAACATGATAACAAACAGTCATCTTAAAATGAGCACATGTTGATTGATATGCTGTAATCTAATTCCCACACACCCTGCTCTCTGGGCTCCTGTGCTGACATGTACAGCATTTATTCAGGACCTTTCCGTTTGAGATTTGATAAGGGTTAATTATCACCAATGCTCCCAAAGAAATGCTAAACTCAAGTGTTAATATGGTTTGGCAAATCTTAGGCATTTCTTCATCATGTTCTGATCATTTTGACAGCTAATAGAGTAAATCACGTCAAAGGAAACAATTAAAGAACAGTGGTAAAATTAAGACTTGATCCATGTCCAGATCGGTCTGTATCAAAGTCAGAGCCATGTGTGGGAAAGTTCTGCCCTGATATATCCGTCATTATCTAAAACATGTCTGCTGTTATTCTACAATGACGCCCACTTCTCCTGGAATGCAGACAACACATCCATCCCTTCTGTGAAAATAAGCGCTCAGGATGAGTCAGGGAATTCATGTGATACCGTTTTTTGATGAGGACGGCTGTGACAAACCCAGTGAGAAACCAATAGTCTCATGAAATTAAACATTGTAAAAAAGATAAAACTTTTTTAAGGGGCCCTGAAGTGCAAACATCCACTAAACAAGAACAAATTAGAAGATCAAAAAACACAAGATCACAAAAAAGATTAAAAGCAGCAAAAGAAGAAAATACAACAGGATCATCTTCTACTGAAGCAAAGATTAAAATCACCTACTGGTATGTACACTTTCTGGTAGAAGTTGATATTGGTTGTTTTTTTCACATTTTTTCATGTATTTTTTGTGTCACTATGTTGATCACTTAACTTTAGAGTCTCCTTTTTAAAAAGTACAAACAAAGTTCTTCAATTGAGTCTTGATCCATGTCTTTCGGTCACATGTAACAGCATTTTTAGTTTAGGTGAGGTGTGGCTGTATTATATATGACAGCTTATTGTTGATCATTTTTCTCTCTTTAAAATCTTCATTAAAATTCTCCCTCTTTCTGTATCATGGTCTGAGGGGTTGCTGAGCTGTGACTGAGAGCTGAAGCTGTCTGATTAGAGTTAACATGTTGCCAACAAATCGGCCTGTGTCAAAGTCAGAGGTGTGTGTGGGAAAGTGCTGATCTGATATATTCCCTTTATCTAAAACATGTACGTGGTTACTCTACTACAATGATGCCCCCTTTTTTGGAAGGCAAACAAAATCTCCAACATGTCACCACATTTTCAGGTTCCAGCGTGACATGAACCCTGATTAGAGGATGAGACGATCAAATTCAGCCTCAAGCCTAATTTGTATAACTACCATAAAATGTATCCTCTCTACTGCAAAAACTAATTTCTTCTAACCAAATTAAAGAAAAAGGAAACTTTTATACCCTGTACACTGGTAATTCAGCAAAAAAAGTGCATCAAAGGTAACATTTTAAATCAAGTAGCCAAGAGCATCAGTGAAAAAAGGCATGGAGCTGTTTGCCTGGATCGGCACTTAAGATCAGCCTCCTTCCCACCGATACCGATCCAGCTTTGAGGGGCACCGATACCAGGATTGGTATCAGTGCATCCTTAGTTACAAGGAATGTTTTACGCATTCACATCCTAAACAGAAAAATTAGCTCAAACTATGGTTTGTAAATAAATTGATACATTGTATCAACATGATAACAAACAGTCATCTTAAAATGAGCACATGTTGATTGATATGCTGTAATCTGATTCCCACACACCCTGCTCTCTGGGCTCCTGTGCTGACATGTACAGCATTTATTCAGGACCTTTCCACTTAAGATTTGATAAGGGTTAATTATCACCAATGCTCCCAAAGAAATGCTAAACTCAAGTGTTAATATGGTTTGGCAAATCTTAGGCATTTCTTCATCATCTTCTGATCATTTTGACAGCTAATAGAGTAAATCACGTCAAAGGAAACAATCAAAGAACAGTGGTAAAATTAAGACTTGATCCATGTCCAGATCGGCCTGTGTCAAAGTCAGAGTCATGTGTGGGAAAGTTCTGCCCTGATATATTCCTCATTATCAAAAACATGTCTGCCGTTATTCTACAATGACGCCCACTTCTTCTAGAAGACAGAGCCATGTGTGGGAAGTTTCTGTCCTGAACATGCAACACCTACAACATGTCACCACAATTCCAGGTCCCTGAGTGACATAAACTTGTTTGGAGGATGAGACAGTCCGATTCACCATCAAGACTAATTTAAGTAACTTTATTATAAAAGATTTTCTCCGTACAATGCTATGACTTAATTCTTTTAACCAAAAACAAAGCACATCATTACTTGACAAGACACAATAAGGACACAAGATGAATCTCCTTTCTGACCCATTCTTTATTTTCAGTGTAAAAAACACTTGTTTAGTGGCTCTGTATGTGTCTGATCATTTCAAAAGGATAAAGCAGAGCCCATGACATAAATAGCCCAGTAGTCTGGGTGGTTCCTCATAAGGTTTACCATCAGGCAGGGGCCCAGGGTTTAAATACAACCTGGGGTTTCTTTCTTAAATGGCAATCTCCACTTTCACCCTATTTTCTACTCTGTCCACTGTCCTATCGGCTCTAATTTAAGGAAGAAAAAAAATAGAAAGGCCAAGAAGAAGAAGAAGAAGAAGAAAAACAGTCTGATGACCAACACTCCTAAAGAAATACCATATTCAACTGTTAATATGGTTTGGCAACTGTTACGCATTTCTTTATCATCTTCTGATCATTTTGACAGCTAATAGAGTAAATCACGTCACAAGAAAACAATTAAAGAACGGTGGCAAAATCAAGACTTAATCCATGTCCAGATCGGCCTGTATTAAAGTCAGAGCCATGTGTGGGAAAGTTCTGCCCTGAAATACTGTTTTTATTGAGGACAGCTGTGACAAACCCACTAAGAAACCAAAAATCTCATGAAATTAAACACTGTGATGAAAACCTTTTTTGACAAAACCATGGTGGCCCTGAAGTGCAAATAACCTCAAAACAAGAAAAAAATAAAATAAAATAAAAAAACAGAAAGCATACGATCACAAAAAAGATCAAAATCAGCAAAAGAAGAAAATACAACAGGATTTTCTTCTGCTGAAAAATATAGGTGACCACAGGTTACCTCGACAGGGGGACAACTTGTTGCTGTTATTAGCAAAGATTAGTTTTTTATTAACATGTTGCCAACATATTGGCCTGTATCAAAGTAAGAGCTTTGTATGGGAAAGTTCAGACTTGATATATTACTGGTTAACAAAATCATGTCTGTCACCACTCTACTACAGTGGTCACAACAAAAACCTTTAACATGTAACCACATTTTCTGGTCTCAGAGTGACATACACCTCTTTAGAGGATGACATGGGCCAATTCAGCCTTATGACTAAATTTTACAACTTATATTATCATAAAAGAAATTCTCTTTACACTGCAATAACTTTTTTCTCTTTAACAAAAATTAAAAAGACATCAGAACTTGTCAAGACACAATGAAGACACAAGATGAATCTCATTTCTGACCCATTCTTTATTTTTAGTTTAAAAACACTCTTTTAGTATCTCTGTATGTGTCTGATCATTGCAGAATGGAGAAGCAGAGCCTGATGAGATGGAGCTGCACCACGGAGCATCAGAAAGGGTTCAGGGGATCTCCTACGGCTTTTCCCTCTTGAACTTTAGCCACATTATTCACTCCATTTGTTTGGTTTACCCTTATATGAATGTAATCAGTTCCTCCCACATGGACCTGCAGAGACACATACAAGGGTTCTTTACACTTCAAGACCAGTTCAACGAACATCCATTTAAAAAAAAGTATTTATAATAATCTTAAACAAATAAATTCATGTTTTCTTTTTACCTTGATGAGAAAGTTTATTCCTGGATTCACCTTCTGTTCTCTGAACTGAACTGGAGTGAAGAGGGCATATTTCTTGTTTACGGTTTCTTGCACATTAAGCTTCACCTGAGTGACAACAGAATAAAGTGTGATGACAATTCAGACCAGAAAAATGATTATAAAGAATGAAATTAGTGATCAGGATCTATATGAAATATTAAAATAAAAGTTGAGAGGATAAAACAGACTGAAACTCACCATGTCACATATATCCTGGACCAGGTCATTAGGTGGCTCAGGAAAAGAGTAACCTCCAGGAGCTGCCATGGTCACAGGGTCAGGTAGATGATCTAAAGAGTCAACTGTCTGATCTGATCAAAGTGTGTGTTTGCAGCCTGCCATCACACATATTTATATCCTGAAACTGAACCTGGATACAGGAATGATTCATAAAAACGTGGGTGGAGCCAAAGTTCCAGTGCGACAACAACCCTCACAACTGCCCAGAGAATGACAGTTTTTTGAATATTTGACAAATCTGTAGTCTAACTTGTTTTAACAACATGTATTTGATCTGCTTGAGAAAGGTTTATCATTTCCAACATGATGAGACATTTCTTCTTCTTCATCATCAGATCAGTTTGACTGTGTTCCAGTACAGTTGATCATGTCACAAGTAATTAAAGTTCACCATGTAGAGAGATCAAGAAATCTGTTCTTTCAAAAACCTAAGAAGAAAAAAATGTAATATTCAAAAACTGTGAAAATCTTTATGATGATAAACGTGTAATGAAAACTTATTTGATGTTTTGAGACTAAACTGTCAAAAAATAGTATAAACTTAAATTTTTAAATTTGGACTTGAACCATCTCCAGATCGGTCTGTATCAAAGTCAGAGCCATGCGTGGGAAAGTTCTGCCCTGATATATTCCTCATCATCCAAAACATGTTTGCCGTTACTCTACAATTACGCCCACTTCTCCTGGAAGGAGACAAAACATCCTTCACTTCTGTGAAAATAAGATGCTAAGGATTAATCAGGGAATTCATGTGATACTGTTTTAGTTGAGGAAGGCTGTGACAAACCCACTCAGAAACAGTTGTATATATATATATATATATATATATATATACACACACATATTTATATATATATATATACATAAATATACACACACACACACACACACATATATATATATATATATATATATATATATATATATATATATATATATATATATATATATATATATATATATATATATATATATATATATATATATCTCTGAAAAACAGACCCCTGCTTTAACCCTTATCACTTTGGCCAAATGATTCTCTGTATGCTATTTAGCACCACGGACAAATATTCACTTTAAAAACTGTAACCCCACTGTGTGAACTGTCAGCAGGATGAGCCATGCTGAATGCACAGAGTGCCATAGTAGTAGAAGTGATTTTTGTTGCCATAAATCCCATTTTTTGGCAAATATCGGCACCTCCTGTCATTTTGTGTCACATCCAGGACTCGATGGCACAGTGCTGTATAACTTTTACAATAATTACAAGTAGAGCTGGGCCGATACACTTTTTTACATTCCGATCCGATCCGATCCGGTCAGAATGCAAACATTAAATTAAATTGAGATGTAATTGTGCTGATACCCGATCCATACCGATACAGGGGGCAACATAGTAAAACATAAATCAAACAAAACATTCTCAATTTTAAGCCATATGTTAAATAAAGTTGCAACAACTTGAGCACAATATGTAATGGCATGGTATGTAGGGATGCACCGATCCAACTTTTCTGGCTCCAATACTGATGCCTGGGCCTTGGGTATCAGTTGATACTGATCCGATTCCAGTGTTAAATAATAACCTGCATGCCCTACTGTGGGATAAGACTGGTCATGTTTTGGGTAAAAGGGAAAAAATGAGTAAATGGAAAAACTGAAGTAAACATTTATTTAAACTATAGAATATTCAAATGTTTAGCACTATTTTGGTAAAAACAAAGCTTCAGAATGTACAGAAATTCTATTCAAATGTAAACTTTTATACCCTGTACACTGGTAATTCGAAAAAGTGCATCAAAGGTATCATTTTAAATCAAGTAGCCAAGAGCACCAGTGAAAAAAAGGCATGGAGCTGTTTGTCTGGATCGGCCCCTTTCCCATGATACCGATCCAGCTTTGAGGGTCACCGATACCAGGATCAGTGTATCCTTAGTTACGAGGAATGTTTTAAGCATTCACATCCTAAACAGAAAAATTAGCTCAAACTATGGTTTGTAAATAAATTGATACATTGTATCAACATGTTAACAAACAGTCATCTTAAAACAAGCACATGTTGATTGATATGCTGTAATCTGATTCCCACACACCCCGCTCTCTGGGCTCCTGTGCTGACATGTACAGCAGTTATTCAGGACCTTTCCACTTGAGATTTGATAAGGGTTAATTATCACCAATGCTCCCAAAGAAATGCCAAACTCACCTGTTAATATGGTTTGGCAAATCTTAGGCATTTCTTCATCATCTTCTGATCATTTTGACAGCTAATAGAGTAAATCACGTCACAAGAAACAATTAAAGAACAGTGGTAAAATCAAGACTTGATCCATGTCCAGATCGGTTCGTATCAAAGTCAGAGCCATGTGTGGGAAAGTTCTGCCCTGATATATCCGTCATTATCTAAAACATATCTGCCGTTACTCTACAATGACGCCCACTTCTTCTGGAAGGCAGACAACACATCCATCTCTTCTGTGAAAATAAGACGCTCAGGATGAGTCAGGGAATTCATGTGATACCGTTTTTGATGAGGACAGCAGGGACAAACCTAGTTTGAAACCAATAGTCTGATGAAATTTAACATTGTGAAAAAAAAACAACCTTTTTTTAGGGGGCCCTGAAGTGCAAACCACCATTAACAAGAACAAATTAGAAAATCAAAAAACACAAGATCACAAAAAAGATTAAAAGCAGCAAAAGAAGAAAATACAACAGGATTATCTTCTACTGAAGCAAAGATTAAAATCAAAATCAATTTTTTTTTCACCTTTTTTATGTATTTTTTGTGTCACTATGTTGATCACTTAACTTAAGAGTCTCCTTTTTAAAAAGTACAAACCAAATTTCTTAAATTCAGTCTTGATCCATGTCTTTCGGTCACATGTAACAGCATTTTTAGTTTATCTGAGGTGTGGCTGTCTTTATATATGACAGCTTATTCTTGATCATTTTTCTCTCTTTAAAATCTTCATAAAAAATTCTCCCTCTTTCTTTGTCATGGTCTGAGGGATTGCTGAGCTGTGACTGAGAGCTGAAGCTGTCTGATCAGAGCTCTTTATAATCATAATGCCAACAAATCGGCCTGTATCAAAGTCAGAGCTGTGTGTGGGAAAGTGCTGATCTGATATATTCCCTTTACCAAAAACATCTACATGGTTACTCTACTACAATGATGCCCCCTTTTTTGGAAGGCAAACAAAAACCTCCAACATGTCACCACATTTTCAGGTTCCAGCGTGACATGAACCTGTTTAAAAGATGGGACGATCCAATTCAGCCTCAGGCCTAATTTGTACAACTTTATTAAAAAAAAACTTTACTAACTCAATTACTTTAACCAATGATAAAAAGCACATTAGACTTCAACTTCATGAGGCACAATGAAGACACAGGATTAATCTCATTTCTGACCCATTCTTTATTTTCAGTATAAAAACACTCTTTTAGTGTCTCTGTTTGTGTCTGATTATTGCAGGATGAGAGCCTGATGAGGTGGAGCTGCACCACGGAGCATCAGAAGTTGTTGAGGGGATCTTCTTTGGTGTGGTTCTCCTCAATATTTACCACTTCATTTGGTCCATTGTCTTGGTTAACCTTTATATGAATGTAATTCTTTTCTCCCACATGAACCTGCAACAAACAAGGGTTCTTTACACTTCAAGATCAGTTCAGTTAACATCCATGTTAAATTTTTTATAATCTAAAACAAATAAAATCTTATTTTCGTTTTACCTTGATGAGGAAGTTTTTTCCTGGATCCACATCCTCTTCCCTGTACAGAACTGGTGTGAAGAGCTTGTATTTCTTCTCTGTGATTTTTTGCACATCAAGCCTCACCTGTGTGAGAACAGAAAAAAAGTGATGACACTTCAGACCAGAAGGCTCGTTCTTAAGAATGAAACCAATGATCAAGAACTTCATGAAAATTCAAAAGAAATGTTAAAAGAATAAAAAGAGACTGAAACTCACCTCAATACAGAGCTCCACAACCTCCTCATCAGCTGCCTTTGGCATGGAGTAAGTTCCATAAACTACTAAACTTTGACTCATGGTCACAGGGTTAGGTAGATGATCTGAAGAGTCAACTGTCTGATCTGAACAAGTGTGTGTTTGCAGCCTGCCATCACACATTTTTATATCCTGAAGCTAAACCTGGATACAGGAATAATTCATCAAACATGGGTGGAGCCAGACTTCTTATGTGACAACAACCCCCACAACTTCCCAGAGAATGACAGTTTGTTGAATATTTGACAAATCTTTGGTCTAACATGTTTAAACAACATGTTTGAGCTGAAGGATGCTACCTTGGACATTTCTAGGCGCCGCCCTGTTGGCTATGGCTGCCTTTTGCAGCAGTTCTCTCTTCTTTGTCCGTTTCTTGTAGTTAATTTGTCTCTTTTTCTTAATCTTTGTATTTGGAGTGGATCATTACTTTGAATAGCTCATTTGTTGGTCATAGACACCAAACTTTTTGTGGCCTCAGTGATATTTTTACTACTTTTTCTCCTGTGTTTGTCTGGAGATCCTACATGTAACCATGGCTGCACTGTTTACATGTGAACTCAGCTGTTAGCAGCCTGTAGCATGTCAATGCTAATCGGTGCAAGGCCTGATATCTTCCCACAAGGTAAAGAGAAGGAGGTGAGGACGACGTGCTGGTTCTCAGGTGTGAGCTAAGAAGTGATGACATGGACCTGTCCTTCCATCCATCGTTATTGGGAACGTAAGATCTATCTCCAATAAGATGGACGAGCTAGCCATGCTAACCCAGCAACAGAGGGAATACCAGAGGGCAGAGTAGCATCATGCTATTCACAGACATGGCTAACAGAGCTAACATCAGACACCAACGCCACATTGGAAGAGCTTCACCTGCTGTGAGCAGACAGGATCCAGGAGACAGAGACTGAACAGACTGCTGAAGAAGCTCAGTCCTGGACCCTGTGGAGGTGGAGACTGGCTGAACTGGACAATGATGGACAAGCTTTCATCATCTTTTTTCTTATGGAACTCTTTACACTTTCTATCCACTGACTTACTTTTGTTTTCTTGATTGCTGCTGTGACTTTAATTTTGTTGTACTTGTTACAATGACAATAAAGTTCTATTCTATTCTATTCTAGACCAGGGGTTCTCAAACTTTTAGACCATAGACCTCTTTTGAGTGAGACATTTTTCCAAGGACCCTCTCATTATCATAGCATTGATTACCATAATATTAATACTTCATAGTCATTTGCAACGATAGAATTAGGCAACATTTACACCTTCCAAGAAATCTGTTTTTAAAATGTTGGCTCTGAGGTGTTTTGTTGTTTTGGCCTTTTTTTTTCTCTATGATTGCGCACTATTAAGTAATAGATGTCATGATCATATTGGAAACAATCTTATGGCACAAAACTAAGTTGGGCAAGAGTATTGTAAAAAGAAATAGCTGATTTTACCAGTGCAAGAGATCCCAGCTTGTTGTTATCCTTTTTATTGATAAAGAACACAGACCCTTGGGAGTACTGGGACCCCACTTTGAGAGCCACTGACCCACACATCAGCAACCACACTGGAGAGTGCCTTATTGAAAACCAGATGATATATCTTAATCAGTATACCATGATGAATGAATTTCTAATGAAGTGCCAACCAAGACAGTCCAGTTTCTGTGTAGAGCTGTCAGATGGTGAGATAATGTCTCTCTAACAGTGGTTCATCAGAAACAGGAGGTAACTGAAGGAGCTGTAGATTCTTAGAAAGATGTATTTTAAGTTTGAAACATGTCTTAAAATAACTGTTTTTAAAACTTTCAGAGGTTGGTCAGTGAACCCCTGATACTGAAAGTTTTCTCATGTTGTATTTTATAGAAGACTCTATCGGACAAGTTTTCCATCATATGAAAAGCTGAAAAGCCCTCTGACCTGGGCTTTGACTTGCCACCTTCTTGGTTTGATTTTTCATCGCACTCCAAGAAAATGGAACAATATTGATTTTGTGAATCTTCAAACCCCCTTTTTTAGATTAAAACAAAAATAAAATGACATAAGACGTCATCTTCACACAACACCAAGAAGACACTGTATTATTTCTGACACATTCTTTATTTTCCCTTTTGAAAACACTCTTTAAGCCTCTTTCCAACAGTTAATATCCCCTGTGTGTTCAGATACTGTAGAGGCAGAGCTGACATTTTGTCTGCATTAATGTGTCTGATCATTGTAGCGTGAAGAAGCAGAGATGAGATTGAGATGAGGCCTCAGCATCAGAAAGGTATGAGGGGATCATCTTTGCTGTGGCCCTCCTGCACACCGGTCACCGTTTTCTCTCCTGAGAGGTTTTGGTAAACCATGATATGAATGTAATAACTTCCTCCCACATAAACCTGGAGAAAAATGATTTAGAAGAGTCAGTTTTATGTCCAAACTTATTCCACACAAAAAAAAAAAAACTCACAAAATTTGTATTCTTCCAAGTAAAATAAAAACAGGCTTTGTCCTTACCTTGATGAGGAAGTTGTTGCCATTCACAATCTGTTTCCGGTACAGAAGTGCATTGAAAATGTCAAAATTCCTACCAGTCTTACTTTCTACTTGAGGCTTCACCTGTGTGAGAAAAGAACAAAATGTGTTTTGTTACAATCCAGACCAGCACAGGAACTTAATGAAAAAGCTTAAAGAAATGTTGATTAGGCAGAAAACAAACTGAAACTCACCTCATCACAGATCTTCTGAATCTCCTCATCAGCTGGTCTGGTCTCAGAGAAATCTCCCGGCATGCTGGCCATTATTACGGTTCTGCTGGGGCTGGATCTGTCTCTTCTGATGGATCCAAAGTGTGTGATTTCTGCTAGCTGAGAGACATATTTATACTGTGGAACAACATCTATACAACATGTTGGGTGGAGCTGCATGCGTTTTTTACTCATCATTGAAGAAATACTCCCAAATTCCAGCTCTCAAGCTTCCCACTACAGCTGTGTTCAAATTGTGTAATTCAGACTTCTCCGTGTACAGCTCTAACCAGCTATGACAAATTTCCACTTCACAACAGCAATGTAGAATAAGTTGTAGGGATATATGTTTTAATATTTGGCAAACAGCTCAATAATGCTTCAACTTCACATGCAGGTTTAAGAAAAATCTGTTGGAATAGTGAAATGAGTTTATTTACTTTAAGACTGCGAAGTAGATGTAAGTAAATCAACCCCACTTGCAAATACAAAAGATAACGTTACTTAAGCTCAGCTTCAAACTGGAAACAGCTGTCCAGGCTGTGTCCCAAAAAATCGTACAACCTTTACAAATGATTACACTTGTTACATAAGAAACTAGCTTTAATATCTTTAGTATTTAAGGTGCAGATCGAGTATTTCTCAAGCTTTTAACAGAGTTGGAGAAGCACTACAGACACAACGGTATGATGCTGAAGTTGGTGTCTGATTAGAAGCTACTGATTGGAAACAAGGTCATCATCCACAACCTCTACACTTAGAAATTTTTAGTTCTGGGCAACATTACCTAAGAGAGTTAAAGATTGAGTCAAACACAGTTTTGATTTTGTGAAACCTTTATTTTATCTGATTTTCTAAAGGGAGATTTCATTTCATTTATTCTGTCATGTCAACACCAAATGTTGTACCCAATATTGACATTTCACACAAAATAACAGAATCAAGAGGCATGTGTTGAAAAATGATTGAAAGGCAGAGGCAGAGGCAGACTGCTCTTAAAGGCCTGTCCTATGTTATCGACTTTTTAGGCTACCAACCTCCAGAAAAGCAAAGAAAAAAACAACACAGATAATCAATTACATTTATAAGTTTCAAAATAGCTTTACAAACCATTTTCTTAAAATCAAAACATTTTTTTTATTTTATTATTGTTTTTTTTTTTTTTTTTTAGCTTTTTGTACAGTAAATTTACAAAAACCTCTAACATTATATGGGCTGTCTTGAATTGAAAAGAACCTTTGTATTGAGTCAGGGAGCATTTTTACATTTTCCTTTGAACATAAATTGCATTATTTTATAATAAAACAGATCAGAAGATTTCATAACATGAGAATTTAGAAACAATGGCTCTGTTAATGATAATACGTATAACTTGTTTTTGCATTTTTATTATTGAATTTATGGTGGTTTTAAAGGTGGATTCCTACAATTCAGCACAGGGAACAATCAATGAGTGGTAAATAAAATGCAAGGTCTTGGAATTCAATACGTTTCTAGATTTATACAGGATTACAAGTGATTTTGAGATTTTCTCTTTAATGCTTTCAATGTTTTGTTTCCATGTTAGATTTTGATCAATGACACTGCTTTTTGTATTTTTTTGGGTTCCTTTACAAATTACTCATTCAAAATGTGCAAGCATGGCTGAAATCTTAACCCTGAACTTCCTCCCTTTTGTTCTGCAGAAAACAGTAAAAATTTCAAAAGATCCTCCTCCACATTCCCAAAGAGAATTGCCCAAAAATTTATGGTAAGCACAGTTACACCATATGAAACTGGCCACTGATTTCCATTCAACTCAAACTCCATCTTCACATATTCATGGGGTCAAAGAAAGAAATGATCCTCTTGTTTAAATGGTTAATAAAGAAGGAACTGTCTAAAAAAATCTACAGAAGTGTTTATGTCTAATCTTGGTAAAATTGTCTTCTTGGACTAACTGAGCCACATTCAGCTGACAAGTCCAGAAAAAAAGTTGCATTACAAGACACCAAAAGACAAAAATGACCCCTGATTTTCCCGTACAGAGTAATTAAATCTGCTTATGAAGTAAATAAACTTGTCAAGTGTCTTGAAGTACAAATAACTTTTTAATATAAGTAACTGAAGAACTACAGATTGCTTAACCCATTTGTAGACTTTTTATTTACTCTATCTTTACAATTAAGGCATCATTTTGTCTTAAAATATCTTGAAATAAGGCATTTTTTCTGGACTTATCAGGTAAATGTAGCTTATGTAATATCAGTCAGACCATTTCTAATAATTAAAGACATTAACACTTGCTCAGATTTCAGTTTTTCCCATCAATGCAGAAAATGATTCCTGTCTTTTCTTGTTTGCATTTCTCAACAGTTGACGGGAGTTTCTCGGTCAGCACAGTTGCAACATCTGATGCCATTGCTTCACGATAAGGCCAAAGGTTAATTTGAGTTCATCAAGAAGTAATTTATTTATAGTGCCAGATAAATGAGTAACATTTCTGTGAAAGTTTGGATTTAAAAAAACATTTTGTATTCCACCTAAGATACGCGTTTCATTTTCTGATAAATGTTAAGCTTTTAAATATTTTGCCATGAAAAAGTTAAACTTAAAATGAAGTATGCTTTTGCATAGGGTGACATTATTCTTTAAAAAAGGGACACTGTACCCGGTCTCTGGCTTCTAATCTAAGGCAAAAATATAAACAATTCCTCAAAATCTTGGTTAAATAAAATAGAGGTATTGTTCTGTTATTTATTCATTTATTTATTTTTGTAAAAAAAAAAAAAAAAAAAAAAAAAAAAAAAACAGAAAAGAAAAAAGAAAAGAAAGGAGAGGTCTTCCATTCTATTGGGCTAATGTAAAAATATGAATAATGGCTCATAATTAAAGAAAATAAAAGCTGGCAGTTAAGCATGTTTTCTGTTTTGAGCTGAGAGAAGGTGCAGCCTGTGGCTGTCGCATTATGCTCGTGGCATGCATGCTCAACATCTAGACAGGTAGATGCATCAGAATAATACCAAAGGCCCAGTGCAGCGCTTGAACATAAATATGAACAGTCTGTAGAACAAGCTGGAAATCTTAGGGAATTAAAAAAAAATCTCTCATATATCAGTAGTTGGTTTAGCATTGAATTCATGTTCATATTTGAGAACTTCCATGAGTTCCTCTGTTCCTGACTCACAGGCACCACCCTGTGGTCTAAACCGTGCTGCCCGTGTAAGCGTCACATCAACATCAACTGCAGTCAACTTCACTAGATGTCGCTAAATACTCCCATTACTTCACCCTGCACCTTTAAGACTTAAACTTTCCAAATATGAACATAAAGCAGGCATCGTTTTCAGGGGCCAGGATGTAGTTATCTCCTTAAATCCTAAAGCTGTTGCATAGTATGTGCTTATCATCAGCTGTGATTTTAAGATAATTGATCCATTCATAGAAAGATTTTAAAACATACACATCATACAGCCACAAACAGACAAATGATAAATTGAACTACACCTTAAAGATGAAGTGATTTGTTTTGCAGGTGCACACCCAACTGTCAGAGTATACACATGAGTCACATACTGTGTGTATAATCCTTTCTTTAGCTTGGACAGAGAGAAGCCATTGTGTAAGTTTAACATGTATGTACAGGTCACACCCACTGCACAGAAAGGGAGCATGAACTTGATGATAGGAGTGAAGAAACAGTACTTGTGCGTCATTGCACTCTTTGAGCTCAGACCCAGGACCTGCAACTCAAATATTACAAAAAAAAATAACAGCAGCAATACTGAATGATCACCAAAAGTCTCAAAATCAGAATGTTTTATTCTTTTTTTTTGTACAAAATACTTCCATTATGACATACTCTGCAAGTGATGATCTACAGTATGTAAACAGTCTACTAACTGCATGGAGCAATACTGTACATGAGAAGCCATGATTATTGACTAACTAGTAAATGATGATGCAGCCTTTCGGAACTGGTGCGCCGTCCAGTTTCAGATCCCATTAAAAGTAACCAATTGCATCTTCCGCTGTCTTTCCTCCCTCCATCTTTAAAAACAACACCTCGCCTCCATTACACGGTAGTTTTTTATGAATGCAGATGTGGATGTGTTCAGCTTCTCCCACATGAACCTACAGGGAAGTGAAGAGTTAAAACATGGGTTACTGACACATCCAACAGGAAAGGTAGTCAGTGTAACTGAAATGAAACACACACAATGCACTTCCCCAGACAAAGATGAGTTATAACAAACCACTGCTTACAAAGAATCATGTGACACAATCTAAATTGAGAGCTGGAATTAAAGTGCATTGTGACCTTAAAGGGGGTAAAAGCTTGATTTGCAGACCTAAGCCACTGCTGAGTATTTTGAATAATTCTGTGTCTTTTAAACTTCTTTTCCAACGCCTTTTTATCAACTTGCTTATTCTCCTCTGGGGTGCTGCCGGTCTCCAACTTTTCTTACAAATAAATCTGGCTTTTTACTTCTACTTGCATTTTACCAGCAAATCCCCAGTGACAATTTAGGATTTAGTAGTAGGCAACTAAACCAAAACAGTTGGCTAGAAATCTCTGTGACAATAATAATGAGACTTTACTATAACCTATTGGGTCTGATTGAGAGGACTGGTCACCCAGATGTTTTATAGCTAGCTCACCCAGACTGAACTTGATAGCTGAACTGCACTGTAACCCGTTTCCTTGTCCCACCCTTTTCAAGTATGGTGGTGTGCAACCATTAATAAAAACTTACACTCCCCAGCTCTTTAGTTCCACAGTGTGGCTTCATATGTTGTAACGTAGGCCTGTTTGCAGTGGCATACCCAGTTTTTGTTATTCTATTCAATGCTTTGTAAATACTTACCTTAACGAAGTAGTTGGTCCCAGCCACGCACTGCGTCGTGTAGTTTTTGGCCACAAAAGTATCATAGCTCTTCTTTGCCTCATTCTCAACATGAGACTTTACCTGAATAACAAAATAAACAGAGTAAAAACAAAGTGAAAACCGCTTTCTGTTTACAATAACCAGAGTCAAGGTGTGAAAGTAATGGATATTTCAACTTACGCCGTCACAAAGCTCCTGAATTTTGTCGTCGGCCTCCTTTACAGGCCCGGTTCCTCCGCACATCATCGGCATTTTGGGTTTTATTCGAGAAACAGTTTAGAGAGAAAACGACGCGATGTTTTCGACTCAGTTTGAGACAGGCGTTCAGACTGAGTCAGAAATCATATGATGCTGTGTATGAGCGCGTCATAGGACTGTACCATCTACCTGAGAGGCGGGGGGTTGATGAGTTCCACAACGGAAGCCGCAAATAGACCAAAAATCAACAAAAGTCTCTAAATACCATATTTCTGTTCATAGACTGGTTGTTAAATCATTTTCACGCAAACTTTACTCGTATTTGGAGGTCAGAATTAAAAAGTATATTCTAATCGTCTTCCCTTCTCCAACCTGTAAGGTGGTTTAGTCCAGGCGCGGCTGTGTTGTGATACGACATTACATATCCATATACGTTTGAACCATATGGGTTGAACAAACTAGAAGAAATACCTGTGGTTCCTCATGTTTGAGGATTTCGTGGTTTAAATATGAGTCATATGCTAACAAAACATTTCTTCTTCTTCTTTTTGTTCCCTCTTTTCACAGTTTTTCCTGCTGTGTAAGCTGTAAAGTTGTAACCAAGCACAGAAAACCAACAAGGTTGGCATGAATCATCACCCTCTCTGTGGTCCTGTCATGCTTTTTTACTTGTGTTTTGTGGCTAGATGATTAATGCAACAGTCCAGGACAAATCTTTTATAATTTTTTCCAACAGTCTGAGCACTTCAGCTTAACATACTTGTGCTTTTAGAAGAGTGCCCAGTGAAGAAACCCAACCCTCAACAACATGTACTACTGAGTCACCTACCTGTGCTTAAAGTCCTAAAACCAAAGCCTAAAGACGGACAGGCAGCAAGAGACAGAATATCACTGGGGTTATCATGTGGCACCTCCTGTCACTGGTTGTTTTGTTAAATTAGGCCCACAACACCTCAGAGAGGATTAACAGTTAACTCTGGTGTCCCAGAGCCAGCTACTCCATACATCAGGTAACACTCACACTACTAACACTAACCACCTCCAACCTCTAAAACCCAGGAAAAAGGGAAAGCATCTGTATTTAAATTAGGGCTGCACGATTTTGGAAAAAAATCTAATTGCGATTTTTTTTTTTTCTTACCAATGTTGAGATTGCGATTTAGCATGCAGTTTTTGGGGGGGACATTGATCTTCAGCATTATTCATTAAAAACAAGCAATTAATCACTCTATAGTAGTACTACCAATATGACAAAGGATATTGTCAACATATACAAAGTTTTTCCTGAAGGCCAGGTTTGCATGTTAAGATTTAATGAGATGAATTGATACGAACAACAAATCTTTATGTAACTGTTACAATCACAGCAGAATATTGACTGATTGATTTAACTTCGAACCTTGTAGAAATGTAACATAATTATGATCAAATACCTTAAATAAAATCAGAGAAAGGAAGAAAAGCACTGCAGAAAACAGGCCTTGTATGAACAATAATTTGAAAAATAACCATGAATCCTCTCCTCTATGAATCCCACACTGAATAAAGTGCAGAAGTATAAATAAGACCTAATCTCTGGCTCAACCATTAAAATATGTCAACATGTGGAAGTCACTTTTTAAATGCACTTTTAAATGTTTTCTTTTTGTTTTAATTGCAGTCTTTGTGATTTGAGAATTGCGTTCTATCACGTTGCACTGTCGGTTTAAATTCAATTAATTGTTCAGCCCTAATTAAAATTTTAGAAAGACCGCAGGGAAGGCCCGACCTGGGACAGCAGGCTGACCTCTGTTCGTCTTCACTGCCAAATCTACAGATGTAAGTTTCTAAACAAAACCATGTATTCTTATTTATTTCTTTAAAAACGTGTTAAATGTTTTAAGAATGTGTTTATTTGCCATAATGAACTCACATCTTCTCAGTGGAATTTCCCTTTAATTTTTGCCAGTTTTTGCTGGCTTAGGATGCCATATAATTGGGCCTGACTTTTTATCAGGTCCAATTATTAAGCCGAAGACCTTAGGTTGTATATTTGATGGCTTAGACCAAAAACAGGTCATTTAATGATCTTTAGGTCGGAACCAAATCCCAGACCTTTCATCACATGCTCTTTGCAATATTGGCATCATCAAACACTCTCTCTTGGATAAGGTGTTTGCTTTTGTACAGAAGGATGATACAAATTTTATTCAGTCCATTTGTGTTTTTATAAAATTAAAGATTTCAAAGTTCACATTCATTTTTTTTTTCGAGAGGATGAACCCTACTGACTCTTATTAACTTAAGGCAATTAATTTAGCACAGTCATGAGGTTGACACTTTCAGTATCCAGTGAAACACTTTTTAACAGAATGCAATAACACTCCTGAGGATGAATTTTTTTTTACGATAATTGAGAGGCCCTGCTGTTTGCTGAAGTGGCAAGTATCAGATTTTAAACGTATGTCTTCAAAGTGACTGAACCAGCACGCTGACAGCTGTAGAGAGGGGACATGTAAGTCAGAGTGGGGGCAAAGGGTCAAGGCCAAGAGTCAAATCAGCAAGCACTGGAAAAGACCTTGTACACATATGATGTACAAGATAACTACTTTTGCACAGTGATTTTCAATGTTTTAGTATCTTTCTCATGGATCCAGTATTAATTGTGCTTTTGGGACATCTAGGACTTCTTAGATTCAGCTTTTTATTCTTTTTTGTGCTAAGTGGCCAAATACTATGGAAGCGTATCCATAAAATACTGCTCTTTAGTTGGTCAACTATGACTAAACCATACATAAAGTACTTTCTAATACGAATACGTTGAATGTATCACAAAAACTTAGCAGCTGAATTTCACTGAGACATTTCTGTGATATTTAAAAGCCATCTTCCATCATGCCTTAAGAGACCTAATTCAGGTGATTTGAACCCACCTCAGAGACTTGACGTTTCCCACCTGAGGATGGCGTTAGATATTAAACCAAGTATAAGCAGAAGGAGACGAAGCAACCGTCCCACCTCAGCAGGCCACAGGGTTCCTTTGTCCTGTCTTCAGCATGTTGCCTTTTATGTTGTCTCGAAGTTTCTGTCAGATTGTAGCGGAAGTTTACCGCAGGTCCTACCCGAGCCTCGGTTCCGTCAACCGGACGCTTACGTCATCGAGCCCTGGACGCGGAGTAATATCTGAAAACGGTAAATCCAAAATAATCTCATGGAGATTGAAGTCTAACAGGAATAAACCTGTAGCCCTGTTATATTTTTGCAGCTTTTTGTGAATCTTATGTCCAGTTATAAGTTCCCATAGTAGAGATAAAATGTTGCTGCTTCATTCTTTATAAAGAAAAAAGAGGGTATACCCCCTTTTCCTGAAGCCTATCACCACCTGTGCTAACATGGACAGGCAGCATTTTCTTTTAGAATTTATTTAAGTATGCCGAAAATTTTCAGAAAAGAATACATAATTTAATCGATACATTAAAAGAAATTATAGGAATAAAAAGATTTGATTAAATAGTGTCGAAAAAGCAATTGCTTGATGAAATATCATATATATCATCTTAATTGGCAGACACAGGAGTCTATTAAAAAATGCAAGCAACGATAAATAAAAACACAGGGTAAATACACATTCACACAGACAAGACATCATCAGTATGATAAAAGAAAATTCCGCCAGTGTTGTCACAAGGGTGAAAGGTATCGCATCGAATTATGACTGGATTTGTCCACATCATGATGATGGAACACTGAGAATCCTTCAATCGCTGAATAAATCTGTATATTTAGTTCCTCAGAGCCCGAAAAGTGGTACTTCCTGCATTGCAAAATTACTCACTTGCACTAGCCCATCGAGGTTTTGTAAACAGTATTTTTATGGAGTCATTACATGCAACTTTGAGCTTTTGTAAGCTTGCCATTTCAAACCTGAACCACGAGGGGGCAGTATAAAGATGAGTACAACATGCTTTGAAGAGCTTTGAACATTTTCTGTACACACTGAGAATTTGTTTGCCAGCATATTGGCCTGGGTTTATAACATTTGACATTGACTCTACATGTCATCATCATACATTTGATTGGTAATAAAGTGACCTACATACTTACTTTTGGTGCTAACACGGCTAAATCTGGAATTAGTGAACTTTTTATGAGCCAGTAAAGAAAGGCACCTGTTAGTTCAGACAAAGGACAAAAGAAATTCCCATGAGATTTATCACTACGGTTTACACTTGAGCGCATAGTGGCATCATAGCAGACATAGCAAATAAATACAAAGGCTAATGTACTTATACATATTATATGGTGGTCAAGATTTGCCGCTATGAAAGAGAATATATATATATATATATATATATATATATATATATATATATATATATATATATATATATATATATATATATATATATATATATATATATTCCAAAGGTTTTTGAGTTGTAAATAATTTTGGTTTGTCTGGATGCCTAAAGCAGACTTACCAAAGTGAGCACAAACTGGGATATCAACAGAAATTTTAACCATTTTTCAACCATCTTAAAATTGTTTGCATGATGAATAAACTCAAATGTGTCCATTTCAATAACATATTAGTTTAACTGTTAAACAAAACAAAAAAAACGAAATCATTTTTTTTACGGCAACTATCGCCTAGAATTTTTAGCATTATCTGAAATCCTGTCCAGGCGAAGATGTACTGTTTCCATGATATCTGTTTTTTTTTTTTTTTTACCAAATTCAGGAACACCGCAACTGATCGTCTGTGTGATGTTAAAAATACACCACAAGAAGAGCACTTTATAAATACTCAAAAAGAAAAGGAAGTTATATCCCGTTTTTTGTATTTTAGCTGCTATGTTTATGAGTATGTCATCAAAATCGTTGTTCACATGTGCTCTTCAATTGCCACTCCTAACATGTTTTTTTCTCAGCAGTCATAGATGGTTTTCAAACACTGTGTCAGATTAAAAAAATGCTGACCATGAAAAACTACTTGCACTTCTGGGCCATAATGATCTTTGATATTAATATTTTGTCCTTTTACGAAATGTCTGCGGCTTTTTTGTATAAGAACATTTTAAGCTGCATCTTTAACTTAAGAATAATGTACTTGCTCACAGAACTGACACAGCAAGAGGACTAAAAAACATGTATTCAGGCTTTCTAGACTGATTGTTTGAAAGTGAAGGTTTTTTGTCGACTGGCGTTTCTGTTTCAGGTGGATGACAATGGTGAGTGAAAGGGTTATCTGAGCTAGGTGAGAGGTGTAGCTTATTCTCACAGAAACAGCATCAGTGACAAACGCAGGAGGCTAAATTAGGCTTGTTTTTAAAAGAATGGACGGTGGGTGTCTAATGGAGCAGTCATAATTTAAAGGCGTCTGTTGTGACTACATGTGTTTTTATGTATTCATATTTCTCAGTTTCAGTGGTGACCTACTCACAGCTGAAGAACATGCTGTCTTCTGGAGACATTCAGCTGTTTGATGTGAGAAATCCTGATGAATACCAAGCCGGACACATCCCAGACTCTGTCAACATCCCATGTTAGTGTGAGCCTAAATGTACAAAGCGTAGCCGGTGCCTATGATGCTTTTCTTTTTTAATTCCTATGACATTTTTATTCTGCAGTGGGTAACCTGGAGGACTCTCTGAAGCTGTCCCCACAGAATTTTGAGCAGAAATATAAAGTGAAGGCTCCTGGGAAAGAAGACGACAACTTGGTGTTTTACTGCAGAAGTGGCAACAGGAGCAGCACAGCGGTGAAAATCGCCCACCAGCTGGGGTTTAAGAGGTAAGTAAGAGCAGTCACTCGTGAATACATAGGAAACATTATCCAGCTTTTCTGTGATTGAAGCTCCTGTGAAGCACTTTCTAGTTGAATGATTTTGGCGCCCCCTGTAGACTAAAAAGGATGGTAGATCCCACTTTTGACAAGTGTTACATTTGTTTTCAAACAGAAAACTTTCAACTCCACGTGACTACAATAAATCTTTGCATTCGATTTATTTCTTGAAAGTGTTTTTTTTTTTGTTAGCTGCTGTTATTGACATCTACTCATGTCAGTAGTTTTAGACAACATTCATTTTTCACAGAAACGTTATAGACCTGTTCAGAGTTTGGAAACAGTTCGCACGCATTTTGTCAACAGAGGTGCTGCCAAGTACAATGGTTGGTCAAACAACTCAAGGCTGTTGACCACCAAAAAACAAAATTTTCACCCAAATAACCCAAATTTGACAGATGGTAACTGAATGTTTGTGAGAATCAGTGAGTAAATGGAAAACATCAACGAGTGGACAGACATTCAATAGACAGATGTTTTTAGTGGAGAAATATAGCGGGTACCCCAGAGAGGAGTTTAATACCTAAGTCACTCAGTGCTTCTGACTGTATTATTAGTTGACACTAACCAGTTTGATTATATTGACAAAAACTTGTCAAAAAGAGCACACAGACTGCTGAGTATGATGATTAAGGGGCCAGAAAACCATGTCCAGACAGAGAAGTGCACCAAATTTATCAGAATATTAATAATTTTGTATTCCAAGAGTATTAATAAGACTGGTTAATAGTTTGATAATATAATTCCTGTTTTCCATTTACTATCCATAGTGGGTCCTTATTTGGTCATAATCATTGACTGTAAAAAAAAAATGGACGCCTGCTTACTCTGCTTAAAATGAGGTCGTCACCAAAACTGCTCCCCCTGGTGGCTGGCTGCAGTATAGCTTAAACAATCCTGCTCTCCTGTCATTTCAGATGGGCTGTGGTCAAACTTTAAAAAATCAATACTCCTCGCAGAAATGTTTCTCACGTCCAATTGTTGTGGTGATTTGAAGATATCATTTGGCTGTCTTATATTCAAGTCCTCTTTTTTCTGAAAAGTTTTGTTTTCATTAGTTATAACAGGTTAAAAACAAGGTTTTACGTCACGTTTAATCATGATTGACAGCAGCCGTCCTCGTGTATTTTTTTCTGGGATTGAAAAATATGTCGGGAGATAGAGTCAAGAAGTAATTAGAGTCTTGAAAGAAAAAAAATGTATATTATTTTTGTCACCCGGATCCACTCAGATTCTCCCAGAATCCCTCACAGTCTTTACTGCTCAGACTCTGGCTGCACAATGTTACAATGGCTGCGCCTGTGACGGGGGTATTTTGGCTTCACAAGCGTACAATGGTAAATGGCAGAGTCAGTCCACTCTGTATACAATCTATGGCCATAACCATAGCCAAAAACCAACTTCTCATGCAATACACAAAGTAAAGACTGGATTTAGAATATCAGCAGCTAATATTACAAATTTGTTCTCAAACCTGGTTAACTTAGATTGGATAAAGAAGACATTTTGTTGTGTCTATTCTGGCCAGATTTTAGTCTGGGTAAGGGTGGAGGTGTTTTTGATGCGCTTCTCAGAGAGTTCAATGTCGAATCCAAGGTTACTGCTGCATTATTTCTTCCATTTATTGATCCAGAGAAAACACACAAGAGGACATACTGAAGTTTTATGTGTAAACCCTGATGAGTAGGATTAGAAGTAAAAATCGTGTGCTCTTCTCGTTGCTCAAATCACTACTTCACCTGTGCCTCTTTAGCGGTGTCTACCTGCCAGTTTACCTAAAGTGCCCCCTGTGATGATTGTGTAAGTGACCAAAAAAGAAAAAGAAAAGCAGCCTAAGTAAAATGGCTCATACAAATGTGGTAACAGCCACAGATGACAGTGGTGTTTCAGTGTAAAGTGTGACCCTGTTAACTGAAGACTCTCTGTCGACCATCACTGACACGTTCGGCTGAGAGTCACCAGTTAGCATGGTCACACTTAACTCAAAGAACGCTAACTCATCTGAATGAATGGAGCTAAATGCTGCTTCTGTTGCCAAAATGTATGAACATCTTCCTGTTGACATGAGTTGTATACAGGTCTATTTTAGGCTGTTTTGGTAAAAGTTCTCACTGGAGCTTTAAATGGAAAGTGACGGTGACAATGGTTATTCAATAAAAATTTGAGAAAAGTCACCTCATTGTTTTGACGGCAGCCATACTGAATACATGTGATTTATTCTGGTGCCCCCTTTTTTACCACACAAAGGGCACACTATAAATGTTATTTTATTATTAAAGTATCCAGTGCTTTAGAAGAGCTCAACATGGTTTGTTTTTTGAACACTGTATAACTTGAACAGACAAACGAACAGTGTGAGAAGACTTAGCTCTTTCTCTTTGTGCTTCTCTTCTCAGGGTGAGACATTACAAAGGAGGGTTCAGTGAGTGGAAAGAAAAAGAAGGTAAATAATCCACAGGAATGACAAGAAAAACAGCTGAAACGGTTACAGTTTGGTGTTTTTCAGACTGTAAATAAACTACAGGTTTGAATGTACACAATCTGTGAGACGTCCATACTTCCTGTTTGGCTCAGACTCCTTCACTGTTATAATTCTCTGAAGACATAGTTCATGAAAAATGGACTAATGTGAATTAATTTATGTTAATTAAACAATATAATCATTTGAACAAGTCTTACTCTGTCTTTGTAGACCTGTGATCCAGTACACTGTAGGTACACTTTTTACTGATTTCTACTTTTTTTTTTCTTAAAGTTTATCCTTTTGTGCTGTTCACCTTTATTGATAAGACTGTGAAAAGAGAAAGAGCTAACTACCACTACATCCTTTAATCTAAACATATTTTATTCTTTATAAAACGCTCATAGAAGTTTATGCCTCCAAGGCTGATCAGGCAATGTTAGAGGAAAAATCATTTATAGCCTAAATTAAATTTAAGATGCAATAAAAGCTGAGCTTGTATTAAAACTTTTTTCCCCTGTTGTTTTCTGTCCTCTATTTCACATACTTAAAAATATATAAATAAATAAAAATCTGCTTGTTTTTCCTACTGTAGAAAGTGCCTCCAGGCTGAGTTTAAGTCCAGTTAAGCATAACCAAGTGGAAATTTAGCAAGCATTAATATTCAAGGGCTACTGCCTATACTGCAGCACTGGGATTCATTTGCAAGGATATGTCCAAATATAAGTTATGAAAAGAAACTCCACTTAAACTTCACAGACTGTTTTTAAGAGGGGACTGGTGGTTGTTTTCTCTTCTCCTTGGGGTTGATCAAGTTGTTACTGATCACTCTGAGTCAGCTTTCAGCTCCTGTTAGTCCCTTCTCACTCAGATTTAAGAACCCTTTCGTTTACCATCAAACCACTGTCTTTCACTGCAAATCCCAAGGTTGCAGAGGAGCTGAAGCCAGGGGGCAGGGTCCTCACTGGGCATGTCACCAGTCCACACCATTTCAAAGGGTCAATCAGTTACTCCAGAAACAAAATCAGACCCTAGCTCCTGTGGTCAAAAAACACCCAAATGTGTAAAGAAAGACAAACGTTCACACTTGTTTTCTGTTTTTATGTTTCCACTTCATACTTGACCAGTTTAAAATGGGATAAGGGGCATGGCTGCAGCTCCAGTTTCATACGACACAGTAACTGTACACTATAGATTGAGCTGAAATAGTGCATCAATTGATTAGCCTAATGTTCTCTAGTTACACCCTCTGCAGCGTTGGTATGAACACTGATTCTTTTCTTTATCCCCTGTGATAAGAACACAGGTTTAACAACTTTTTCTGAATAAAAAGGACATCGTTGAAAATCACTTGTAGATTAAAAAAAAAAAAAAAAACTGCTTCATACCAAGAAGAAAGCTGTCAGGTGTCACTAACATGAAGAGTGAGATGGCTGGTTTGTAAATGTTTGATCACATTCTTTTTCTTCTCTGAGGTTTCCTTAGAGCCTTTTTGCCCTGTTGCCCTTTTTTCTTTTCTGCAGCTGCAAACAACCAATCACAATCTCCTGCGTCAGAGTTCAACACTATTTTGTACATAAGTGTGTACATTTGTTACATTCATTTTGACATAAAAATACTTGTACATCAATACCAAACACCTTCAAACGTAAGTCTACCATCTGGATTTGGGATGCAGCTTGTGCATTTCTAGGACAGTAGGATAGAAACAGTTCCATTCATGGACCAGTAGATGGCAGCAAACTTTCAATGAACTCTGAAGAAATGTTTCCATCTACTTCCCACTGCTGTCCTTTATCATTATTGTAGCAGTGCTCTCTCAGGTCTGACCTTCACACTGCTATTGGTCTAGACAGGTATAGATTCAGTGAGTAACAGCTCTGTGAGCAGCTGTCAGGAGTCCGATATGTACAAGGTCCACACAATCCTCAAACCGTCATTCAGAGGGGGAAGGAAATCCCTCTTCACCTTCACTCTCCTCTTCACCATCCTGTCCCAACTGATCTAAGCTATATTTGTTAAACATCAGCAGCACAGCTGCAGGTGTTTTTGTGAGTGTGTGGTTGAACTCGATGTGTGGGGAGTTACAGTGATTGTCCTCTCTGGATTTAAACGTCACAGCTGATCCTGAAAAAGCAGGTTGGAGGAGCCTCTATTCAAAATCACCTTAACTTTTAGAACATGTTCAAAGACACATCATAAATCACCACACCAATGAGCTCATAGCCTGTCCAGCAAAGACCATACACTCCCAGCAGCTGACATTCACATGGGAGAAACTGAGATTAATCGTCTGAAGGTTGCATAATGTACATGAAACTCTGTGAAGGATATCTGGATTTATCGAGCACGTTTTGAATGAGTGGAGGCAGCTCTGTGTGTGCAGTGTAATATCATCCAAAGTGTAATTCAGCATTTGTCATGGATGTCACATTCCATCAATTTTGTCTTGTTCCAAACGTATGGATTCTCGCCAGCTGCAGTGAATGTTTACATCCTCATCAAAATTCAGCTCTGCTCTGCTCAGGAGGGTTTCATGCTATTGCCTAGACCGAGAAGAAGAATGAGTCAAATTTTCAATGAGCACCAAGGACGATTGCACACTTTTGCACTAAGTGATTGCAGGTTTGTGGTGAAAAATGTTCAGGTTGGGCTGTCTGTCACATCCACCCCCTGCTGCTTGTTTATTTTTAAAAGCTGCACTTTGAGGGAGGCCTCATAATGAAACCAACACTGATGCTCTGAGAGAGTCCACTTAAGTTTATAAATACCTGGAAACATGAGCTGTGTGATCTTCATTTGCCTTTAAAAATTATTAAAAGGACATTCAAATGTCTAACTTTAACTTTCTGTTGATTTTCTTCTAGTTCTGAAATTTATCAAACTTTTGGAAACTGGAGCAGTTATACAGCCAATAAAAATCGTCCCGCTTGCTTGATTACGATCTCATTTGTTCAGTGAGAGCTTCTCCAGCAGGGATTATAAATCTTCTTTTAAAAATAACTGGCAGCAAAGCAAAAAAAAAAAAAAAAAAAAACAATGGAAAGAAGAGGTGCATGCGCTATTTTATCTGCACTACTTTTTATCTGGAGGGATCCAAAGACGCCAGGGTCACGGAAGTGTGTCACTCCATTATTTTTTTCTATGCAGGGACCCAGAGTGACCTAAATACACCGTGAAGGTCTTACTGGTCATCTCATCTGGATGCGTCAAGAGGCCAACAATGAACTATTTTCATGCGAACGCCACTTGCAGCGAAACACGACCCAGACGTGGTTCAGGGTCACGCGGAGGAATACAGCCGTGGGGCATATATGTGGAGCTGAAGCTTGTGCTGTAAACAGTGGTTGTGTTTTAAGTGAATACTGAAGAGAAAGTGTGAGATGACATGCTGGTGGTGAAACTTGGTCACATTGATCAATGAAGAAGGGGGGACTCCTGACGTCCTCTCTACGCACGCAAATCGTCTGCTTCTGGGTTCGTTCAATCACAGCGTCAAGGAAAAAAAAATCAGCGCGCGGTCACAGCACGACAAAGCTTCGGGGAGGGAAATGAAGTGAGTAAGCGCGCGGCTGGGTGATCACTGAGCCTGTGAGAGCTTCCCACTGTCACTTTCGCCCGTGCGCAATGGCACCGAGCGCTCCCTTCTTCTTCTTGAAGCGCTGGACGCAATGACAGGATAACTCTAAACTCTGCACAGGATGATGTTTTTCCTGGATGGCATCTGATGAATTCTTCCTTGAGGCTCATTAACAGGTATGCATCATTATTGACTCAAAATACACTTAAAACTCTTCTGGATATTTTTTTGATGCTGCTCCAATTTTGCGCGTAAAATTTAATTCTGTTCTGCTGCTTTGTGTGCTAAATGATAATTCTTACAAATGCAGCGACAGGTCATGACATGAGAAAATAGCTTTAGTTCATCATCTATTTAACTTAACCATGATTTGACTTTAATTTTTCTCGAAGCCTGATTGCGAGGCGCGATAAGGTGAGTTTAATTGAATTTTACGATCGAGGTTTGATTCCAATTAAAAGTCCTTTCTAAAGTTCTTCTGGGGCGGTTTCTTGCATAACCTTAGTTAATTGGGGTTAGATAAATGCTTTATCAATCCTCAGATAATTGAGCTGTGCAGGTAAAGGCAGCAATACTCTATGTGCATGTATGTGTGCATTCATTTAAATGTCTGACAACACCTCTTTCACAAACACTTGTTCTAATTCCTGCACACTTACACTGAGAATGTTTTATTATGGGGAGGAAGGTTCAGAAAGATTGGGGATCAGCTTCAATTAGCCCTTGATCTACAAGTGTAAGCAGATCATGCACCACACCACTGTGCAATCTTGTATCACATAATTTAGAATCAATAATTCATGTGGGAATATGAATCCCAAAGATGTATTTTCCTGATTTGCAATTATTGTGTCCTATCTCTCACACAATTTTTTTGACAAACTCAGAGCTGCACTCCCATCTGGAGACTTCAAGGTGATTAGTATTGGTGCTGGTGTTGATTTGCTTTTCAGATTCTCTTGAGGAGAATCATATGATACTGGAGCCATCGAGGAGGAACTGAGAGGAATTATAGACCGGGCAAATCTTTAAAAGGCTCCTGGGTTTGAGCCAGGTCTAAAAATGCTATTCAGCCTCTTTTCCCCTATTTCTGTCACAGATAGACATAGATGAGGGGGGGTTGATGAGATGGATCAGTTTCTGTAACATCTCAGCACAGGTGTGAGCCTCATCACAGCAGTGTTATCTGGACTGGTGCCAGAGAGGGAGGATCAGGAATAATGAGGGGAAGGATGGAGTCTATAGATGCAAAGTCTGGGACCAGAGCCAACCGGACCCCTCAGTGTGGCAGCACTGACTTATTACTCCTCCCTGATGATCTAACCTCACTGACTGCTCAGCGGCAAAGTGCCAGCCTCTCATTAAACTTTTGTGTTTCTCTTTTGCCCTATTTTCTGCTACTGTTAGTTACGAGTCAAGAGCAGGTTACAGGAAGGACAGGGAGAAATTCAAAGACTGACTGGAGCAATCATAAATGCATTATATTCTAGATGAAGTCTGCTCTTAAGAGCTTGCATTTCTGCTGAGTCTTTACAGAACTGAAAGTCCATACAGGAGCCAAAGAGCTGCACCTCAAAGGAGGCATCAATATGTGCTTACATTCTCCCCTCAGCGGGGAAAAGAAAACACTTGTGCACAGCAAACATAAGTGATACACAGCAAAGAATACTGCTGGAATGCATTTATGAGCAGCTGAAGATTCTCAGCAGGCCCCTGACCTGAAATGATCTCATCACTATCATCTCAGAGCTAACATCTTCTCTCATAAGAGTAATGAGATACAAGCTAATGTCTGTGTGTGCAAGTGAATCCAAACTAAAGGGAGTCACAAGATGACTGGTTCAACATGGAACTATACTTTTTCTTAGGACTGCCAAACATCTCACCTCCCATGTCAGCGGGACACCTCCATGGCGATGTTTAGCAGCACGGAGCAGCTGTGGAACGAATCTGACCACCTAGGATGGGATGAGAGGAACGAGAGCTCGGAGGCGTCAGGGCAGGATGAGCGGAACTACTACGCCATGCTGTACTCGCTGCTCATCCTGGCCATCGTGTTTGGAAATGTGCTGGTGTGTCTGGCTGTGCTGAGGGAGCGTTCCCTCCAGACCACCACAAACTACCTGGTGGTCAGTCTGGCTGTGGCTGACCTGCTGGTGGCCTCACTGGTCATGCCCTGGGCTGTGTACCTAGAGGTGAGTAAGTCAGAGCGTCTTTTGTGTCTTTTGTTAGTTAGTGGTGGCTAATCCGGTCTGTCTGATGCACATGTAAATCATGTTTTATTTCTTCACAACTTATTCCAAACTTGATTATTATTTACACCACGTGAACTTCTGTGTGTGATCACTGATTTTTGTCACTATAAGGCTAAAAACTGTAAAGTTTTTCAGCTACTTGTAGTCTACATACATAT
This sequence comes from Halichoeres trimaculatus, assembly GCF_033239565.1. Classification (NCBI taxonomy): domain Eukaryota; kingdom Metazoa; phylum Chordata; class Actinopteri; order Labriformes; family Labridae; genus Halichoeres; species Halichoeres trimaculatus. The sequence goes on from NW_027437196.1 coordinate 13,185,967, forward strand.
TTGATATGTATATTGATTTTTTTTTTAAACCTGTTGAATCTTCACTTGTGATTATTTTCATAGTTGATCTGCTTGGAGTATTTCAGTAATTTAGCAGTTCAGGGGCTGGGTCCCACAAAAAGCTAGTTTGTTTGACAAATTGTGACTTCAAAGGGTGTTGTTTTTTAAAAGCCCTTTCATTTGTCGCCTCAGGACCGTAAACTATAAGTAAGAAAAATGCTTTAACAGCTGTTATTTAAAAAAAACACCTTCTAGCTTGAATCTATAAAATGATGGTAAGAGTGGTTAAGTTATATGTTGATTGCTATGTTAGCTAGTTAGACAACTAGCTACACATTGCTATGTGAGGCAAGCATCAGGGTAAGAACATCAGGTGATGCTAACATTTTATGTTTTTATCGGGCTTCTTTGAAATTATTTTTCACTGCATTAACCAATCATGTTTTCTATTTTAGATAATTCTAGTTAACTCCATAGTCAGGGTGTTTCAACAATTCATCCATTTCTAAACTGTTAGTATATCCCTTTAAATGCTTTTGGACATGCATTTCTACTTCTTTCAGCAAAATATTTCAACTACACAGATCGACCAGTTGGTTACGCTAATTTGATTTGATTGTTTGCTTAGCCAGCTATTCTAAGAAATTATTTACTTATTTAAAGCTATACTAAGCTAACTATTCCTATTTTAGGGTCTAGTTTTTATGTTTAATCCATGCAACTACTTCTTTAATGTTTATTTCCCATTAGATAGATTTTCACTGTTACTTCTTACTGTCAAGATGCTGCATCAAACTTTCCAACTGTTGCTTTTAAAAGTTACCTTGACTTCTCTGCTCGCCTGCTAACCGCATATATTTTGTGAAACATGGCCTTAGAAACGTCTCTGGTAAATGAGTCAACCAACCCCTTAGAATGGAGAGTGCTAAAGGACAGGAGGGAGAGTGTGGCAGAAGTACAGAAAATGGAAAATAAATTGAAGTCAAGATGCTTTGCAGTGAATAAGGGATTGGAAAGAGTGGGAAAAAAGACAAAGTGGACTTTGGGAGCAGCAGTCGAAAAGAAGGATGAGGGTCATTTGGAGCTTATTAGATGGTGACAACTGTGTGGGTGAAAGGGGGATAGTAATGATGATAAAAGGTACTTTGGATGAGGCTGCACTATTCATGTGGATTATACATAATTGCTAAAGGACATGTTGAATATTAATTAAAATTAATGCTTAGATAATTACTGAGCGTCAGATTCTGAAGAAGCATCTATAAACTTTTTGTTTAATTTTTAACAAACCTGTAAGGCAAGTTACTATTTGTGGTGGGGTGTAATTATAAGTTGTGCTTGACAGATTTCACAAATTGTGTAACATAGCTTGATTGCTGACTGTTAATTCCCTCAGTGTCTTTCTTTGGGTAACGTGCTGTTTACCTCATGCTGTATTAACAATACAAGCACACATGACCCTCAGGCATCCGCTTTTCATCAAAGTAACACACTGCACCCTGATAAATGCAGCACAGAAGCGTCTTGTGTGTATAAGCAATCATTGGCAGAGTGTAGCCAATGTTGGATACTTCATCCTTGAACCTGAGGGTTACAGACCATATCGCTCAAGGACAGGGGGTGTGCATAAATAAGGTCTAAAAATCATGTGGTTGAAGTCAAGTTATGTTTAACAATTTCCACCCTGCTTTGCTTACTGTCAGCAGAGCTTTTTTTTCACAGCACGCAGGGGATACAACATCAGGTCAAGCAGAATAGAAAAGTTAACACACTCAGTGAGCAGGAGCAGACAAATTAAAGATGATTATAGTCTGTGAAGGTAGACAGAAATCACAATGTGATTCGGGTATGACTTTAATTTCCATGTGAGCAGTCATGCTGTAGAAGCATGTGCTATATTTTCAATTTCACAATCCTAGAGAGACCTCTTATGAGGAGTGGGTCATTAAGAGTCAGTAATGAAAAAAATATTCATTAGCTTAGCAGAGATGCAAAGGTCAATGTCTTAAATAAGAAAGTAGAAAAAACTTCAATCTAAAGTACAAGCACCGTGAAACTTTTGTCTGAGAGATTTGGGATTCATTTAGTGCAACCAAAGGGTGTTAGTCTGGAAAAGTTTGCCACTATATATCTCCTCACCCTCAGCATGTACTAATCATGAGCCCTTGAGCAAGCTGAACCCTTGATGGTGTAATTGATGTACGACTTGAGCTGGAAGGATGTAGTTGTATTGGCAGCAAGGACTGAGCACTTACTTCCCTGAATTTATCCTAAAGGATATGGTTCTGCCTCAGCAACTCTACAACCTGATTACACAAACAGGAGCACAGACTCTATACTCACACAGCAGACATTTTTTAACTTGAGACAGCTTACTAAGAGAAAATCAAACTGACTTCATCATTTCACTGTTTTCGAGTTGATGAGCGACTAGAAATGTGATGTGTTTATACTAAAACTTGTGCTCATCATCTACCATTAAAATCAGCTAACATTAGCATGTAATAAAGGATGCACCCATTTATCAGCAGTACATCTTTATTGGTCTGTCCTGTGCTTATCAAAGATCATCAGCCAGCAGCAAATACTGTGCCATAAGTGAGGTTGTAGTTACTTGTCAAAGGGAAGTGTATTAGCTCTAGAGGGTCTATATCAATGGAAATGATCAGCTGAAAGTCACCACTTTAAAGGGCCACACTTTAAACTGTTAAACCAGGAGCTACAAGAGACTGATTCATGTTATCAGTTGTTCAGTTTTTACATCATGTGTCTATCCTGCAGTTGATGAAAAACATTGCAAGTGCTTGATCAATCAGAAACGTTCAGCTAGAAAGCCCTACCCCAAAAGTTCCAGGACCTCCACAAAATGACATTTCAATCGGTAGATCAGTTGCTCCATAACAACATTAAGGCCTTGGTTCCTATGATCAAAAAGTTCCTCAAAAAGTCCCTACCTCATAGAAAATATCCCTGCAGATGACAAGTAACTTTTACTTACTGGTGGAGGGGAACTGAACAGCCATTTCTTGAAAGCACAATTTAACAATGACTTGTACATCACAGAGTCTGGTCAGTACACTTAAGGAAGAAAAGCATGTGCTGCATCCACAAATAGTGAAAAACGAATTGTCTTGCTTTTGAGAACTTGTACCTGCACCAAGAGTTGTACACTATAGTTCAGGGGTAGCCAACTAGTCAGAGACCAAGAGCCACAAAAATTACCGTGGTACTACGGTGTGTTTAAATTTGTACTAGAGAAAAGAAACTGAAACTTAAGTGTCAATGTGTACACCCAACATTGATCAACACTGATCCCAACGTTGGCATCAGTATATCAATATTTTAGATTGATTGGCACACCCGTACTCATAACTTGATATAAACATTTTTATGAGTGGATTGAAGAGCCGCACAGCGAAAGGTGTGGCCACCCCTGGTATAGTGAAATACTGTCTTGGTTGGAGTTTGTTAAATTAGCTTAACCACACTGTAGATCTGGTCCTGTCTGTGGTGGCTAACAGTCTACCCCCCCATTCTGTAGGTCTCTGGACAGCAGGGCAACAGGGCCAACATCCCCTGTGGCTGATCCACTTACTCTTGACAAGTACCTTACACAACACCACTTAATAAAACAGACTATCCCTTAAACTCTGGAAACTGTTAATTCAGGCATAAAGAGTTACTACGAGGTAACAGTAGAGGATAAAAACATGCCAACCTGCCATTGGCTGAGTGGTTATTTAAAAATTTGTGTTAGTATTTGCCCAAGATGTCAAAACTAGTGCATTTATAAACCCACTTCCAAACCAACATTTCTGAGATATTTTCGCACATTAGGGGTGAGTATTAACCTCTCCATATGAAATGCTTCACGTACATGGGTCTCGTTTCGACAATATCACAATGTTGTGATATATTGCAGTATTCTATCCAGTTAACTGTTTGATTTGAAACAGCTTTTCTATTTTATTGTGGTTAAAATGAAGACAGTCAGATGCAGTTTTTCATACATACACTTAACTTGAAAACATAAAGTGCATCAAGTTTGTCGCTTAAACTTCTGTGACATTAAACGAACGTTGCAAAGAAGTTACTGGGTGAAAGACGTGGTCAGTTGGTGAAACTGATAAATGTCACTTGGTGTTACCAATAGTACTCATAAAAAATCCAATATTGCACAAAACATGACTATGATCATTATTTTATCAATCTACTGCACTGTACAAATTAGACTTAAAATGATTTTAAGCTAACTGACCTGAGAATAGAGAGAAAAATCGATGTTTACAGCATCAAAAACCACATCATCAAGTTCAGGAGTAAATACTTTAAATATACTTTGAGATTATATTTATTATACAGTTAATGAGCAACATACAGTGGGGTAGCTCTTTGGCACCATCTACCAAAGTGGAGGTGCGGAAGACGGTTTGTACTTCCAGCTTATCTAGAATACAAATTTTTATTTTAGCAATAATATCAATGTCAAGAGTTGAACAATCAATACTTACACATGTCAAAGTATCGCTGTATATTTCCATATCAATATTTTTTCACACCTCTATCCTACATAGTAAAAGTTTTTGAAAGTGCAAAATTTTTCAAGAGTTGGGAATCTGTGTTTCTCCAATTTTAGCTTTCCAGCTAGCGTTGACAATTTTCACAGTATGCTTATTTATGTCTATGAATGTAAATGGTATCTTATTAGTTAAGAGGTCACTTTTCCTCAACCTTAGAAGTCCTGTTATTAGAGTGAGAAATACAGGAAAACATTAGATTCTGCTGAAACAATTTGGTCGACAGTTTTAAGAAGCAGTAAAGTGTGAAATATGCTGATCCTCATTCTTTGACTTAATGAAAAACAAAGGAAACACAAATTCCCTCCACCAGCAGACACTCAATCTCCTGTGGCAGGGTCATAACGATTCTGCTCCTGCTGCGTCTTTCTATGAGACTCTTCGCTCGCTTTACTGCTGTGAATGTATGGATGCTATATTTCCAAACACAGTCGATATGAAGTGTCTGCAGAGCCCCATTGAGTCAGCATCGTATTCCCACACTGTGCACACATTGTTCATCACAGATCTACATGAGTGTTCAGTCTTTGTATGTGTGGGCTGTGAGTACGGGGACAGTATGTACTTTCTGTGCATATTGCATGTATTAGTGTCGTTTCTGTACTGAGGAGCATCAAGTGTGCTCTTAAAGATTATAAAGATGATAGGCATATGCTATAGTGAAGGGATGTCATCTCATCTCTTTGCTGGCTGAGCAGCTGGTTTGGGGAGATTATTTGAGTTTTGGATTGAAATTAAAGGGATTTTCTTTTTATTGAAATATTGAGCTTCTGAAAAGTTGATGGATTGCAAGAGAGATTAAAGGAAAAATGAAAATTGGTGCTTCAGAGGCAGAGATATCCTGAAATTCCTAGCATGCTGCTGTGGTCCAATATCCATATTAACAACTTATTGAATAAAATATACACACTGTACTTGGGGAAAACCCAAACTTACGGAGCCCCTAAGGTGCCACGGAGGAAAAATTATATACACATACTTGTTTGTGTATATGATTTAGCTAAAACGTGCGCACGAGATACTAAAATGTGTACTCGAAATAAAGTTATTAACCACGTTTTGACTCATCCTTGTCCTCGTCCACTACAGCTTCCGTAGTAACGTCAGGTGTTTACAAACACACACAACGGAGAGAAGAAGTGAACTTGTTAACTTTTACTTCCACCTCGAATTGTCATATAATGGCATTCTTGCTGCTCTTGCCACGAGAGATGGAATAATCCTAAGTAGGAGAACTTAGCTGCGCATACTAAGGAAGGACAACAGGCTCAGCCGGTGGAAGGAGTACTCAGATTTGGGCCGTGTCATTGATTTCATACAGGAACAATTACAAGGTCCGGGGAGGATGCATGGATATAGGTTGATGTGTCGAGAAAATGGCCTAAGAGTTAAGAAAGAAGAAGTCCGACTCATACTGGCCGAGCTGGATCCAGAGGGGTCAGCATTCAGACAGCGACGGAGACTGTACAGAAGACAGTACTTCTCAAAGGCACCTAATCACATCTGGCACATTGACTCATATGACGAACTGAAACCTTTTGGTGTGTGTATTGATTGGTGTATCGACGGTTTCTCTCGTAAAATAATTTGGCTGAATGCTTACAAAACAAGCAGTGACCCAAGAGTGATCGAAGCTTTAGAGACAATGTCCCAAACTTGTGCCCACTGACCATGGCACAGAAAACAACAGAAAACAGCTTTGTGCTAAACCTACAAATAGATTTACGCACATCTCATGGAGACGATTTGTCTGGAGAGCGAAGCTACTTTGCTGGGGCGAGTGCAGCAAACCAACTTTATATCAAAATAACTTTATTTGGATATAAAGTTTTTCCTCTGTGGCACCTTTGGGGATCTGTACAAACTGCAGTTATGAAAGCTTTATTTTTGATCTACAAGCCTCCGCGACTTACATCCGTTTTTGCTCTTCTTCCTCTTATTGCAGATAACAAATGAGTGAATTACGTACCACCAGCAAATAAATCAGGCATTTGAGCATACTGATTAGCCCTGCTTGTGTTCTACTAAGTGTAAATTATTTGACTCTTACCTGATGTCTTGAATATGTCCCCAATGTTAGTAAAGGTCAAGCTTCCTTCTTTCCCACCATAGCCAAAAACAGTGAACCCCATATATGACAGGGGAAAACACACCAGCATTGATAGCTGGACTTAAACACTCCCTGGATTGTTTTCTCAGAGCTGACAAACTTTATTTTATTTATTTAAATAACTTTGCAGGCTCAGATTTGTTATGTTTAGACAGGCCTTCATGTTAATTATTGGTGAAGTTTTTGGTGGATAAAAGATTAATTATAGGCCTCATTTGTGAGCTGGCTGAAGTTAAGTTTCTCCTTAAGCTATAACTTTAGAAAAGAACATGCACAGTGATTGTGAAAAACAAATATAAAGATTCAAGTCACATCGCCTGCCTTCTGTACATTTCCATCTTGTCTGTGTGCCTGTGTGTCTGTGTGTAGGTTTTCCCATGTGTACCTGCATCCTCTTTCTGCTGGTAGACATCTTTTCCCATCGTGGACATAAGAGATTTAGCAGTCAGGTGATGGTGCTGGGCTTCCATTCATCTTTGTCAGACAGTTATTACCAGGCATTACAGAGACTAAGTGAAAGCCTGACGGTCTGAGCAGGACTCTGTCGGGGAGGCAGATGTGCAGGGATGGAGGGGTTTGTTTGAGGTGTTATTAAAATCCTTTATGGGAAATGGAAACTCCCTTGAAGATAAAATCTTTTGTGTGACATGCTCTTTTGATTTTCCTTCCTAGTTATAAGGATCATCACAGAGCACTTAATCTTTTTGTAGCTTGTGTTATCTGAGGACAGGAGCTGCAGTGTGATTTATTTGCTCATATATGGTAACTGAATTAAAATTCCCATTCTCGTTGGCATCAAATTTATGCATCAATGCCAAAAAGTAGAACCGCTGCATCTATGTTTGTTTTTTGTTGAGTCAATGCAGGAAAAATAGCATTGAGGTGCTTCAGGGGTCAGCAGTAGCTGCGAGGACAGTAAACTGTGAAGATTAAGAGGGAGATTCATGGGCTATAAGTTACAGCATATTTTATAATCATCAAGCTATCTTATGACAAATGTAATAGCATATTTTAGCATTTAGCTAATGATATGCTAAAATTATTATAGAGGGTATGCATTTACATCACTTCCCCTCTGGGACACATCTACTTAGCGATGCAGAGAGGGGTGAGACCAGCTAAAATGTGGAATATGACATGAAATTAAGGAGAATTTGACTCGGCATTGATTTGTTAAAGCTACCGAAGAACCAGGGGTCCACACACATCTACATGTGGCCAGAAATCACATCCTGACATTTATTTGTACCTGATTTCATTGCCAGGAAAACACACAATGTAAAGTCTGAACCCTACGAAAGCCTCTACATGATTTAACTTACAGTATACAGTGTACTTACCCAAGTGATGAATGAAAAATGCTAACATTTAAAGATATCATAATTTCAGGAATGATATTATAAATAAATTAACGTTGACTTACACAAAAAAGGAACCACAAATCCAGCTTATGTTGCCTGGATTGTTTCTGTAAATTGCAGCGATCCATCAGTTTCTCTTCCCTTTGTCTTTCAGTAGCCTGTTTAAAGATAGCTCTGAATGCTTTTCAACATATTCGATCAATCAGTTGCGCAAAAGCTCTTCCCCATTTTTTGATTTTGTTTTAGAGTTTAGACGGTATTAAGCCAACTCTGCCACTCAGTGGGCGAACCTCAGTGACTTCCCCTTGCTGTGACATCATGTGCATACCCTCTATTAGCCAGGAAGAAGCTAAATACTGACATTACCTTTGTAATTGTTATATGATACTTTAAGAAGGGTTAGCCCAAGGTAATTACAGTTTCACAATTTTCTTTAGTTCTTAATTTATTTCTTTTTGACCTTTTGTCAAGTTTCAGTTGAACTTGAATTGTTTTTTCTACTTGAGTTAAGGTTTGATTAGTTCCAGTATTAGTTTTTTAATGGGGTAGTTTTCAAGAACAAGATGTGAAAATGTCAGAAAAAGCATTGTGCTTTTCACAGAGTACAAATTAACAACCATCTTTATAAAACAAGAAAGCTTTGCACCGGTGTTGTCTGCACTCTGTTTGTCTTGTGCTTCTTATCTAAAGAAAAAAAAACTCAACTAACCATCAGAAACACCAAGTTTGATAAATCCACCGTTTCATTGATTAAATTAGCCAGGAGTTTACAAATGTTCTGCTCTTTTGTTGGCCACTACACAATCAAAAGTTAACTTTTTAAGCATCCAGCTTCTTCCTAGCTAACAGTACTCCTCACAAAGATTTGGCTCAGAGCCAACATTGCCTTTCAAAAAAGATAGATGATACTAAAGGTAAGGTTTTGCTTCTCTTGGCTATCAACAACATCTGTGCTTATATTTAAGTTAGCTCGGAGTAACACGTTTGTCTTGAATTGACAGCTACCTTTATGCTAACAGGAAAAGGCAGATATGTGCTGGTTGCTAATGCTAACATTGGCTACAGCCTCAGGGTAACTAAACAGTTACAGTTGAGTTTTACCAATATTCTTATTTATTTTTGTTGGTTTTGTTTCTTATAAGGTAGAAAAAGTAACAGCAGACAGTTTCCACAGTTTTACCTCTTCAAACTGAGACAGAAACCCCACCACAACTTTAAAACAGCAACAGAATTTGAGTTCCCTATTCTGAGGCCTTGGGTATGATGATATCAGAGAAAGGTTACTCCATTAAGAGCCCAATCTAAAAACTGTAATTGTTTTACATGCAGGTTGTGTGAGAAGTGGCAAAGTGCTTTTCCATTCCAAATTATACCATTTTGAGCTTTTGCAGGCTTGTGCACTCAACCACGAGTGGGGGCATTGATATTCAGCCAATGTGACTTTTTTACGCTGTGAAAATGTATTCCCCCACCCTCCTCTCTACTGTCACATGTGCGGTCACCAATGACCACTCATAACCATGTGGTCATAGGTGACCACACATGCGACACGGCGAAGAAATGGAATCAAAACGTGACTTGTTAATCTGCCCGTTTGTCCTGTGCAGGTGGTCGGCGGTGCCTGGCTTTTCAGCCGGCTCTACTGTAACGTCTTTGTCACGCTCGATGTGATGATGTGCACTGCCAGCATCCTCAACCTCTGTGCGATCAGCATTGACAGGTGAGTATGCCTTGTTTGTGAGTAGGAGTGCTTGTGCTGAACATTCTGGATGCACACACACACACACACACACACACACACACACACACACACACACACACACACACACACACACACACACACACACACACACACACACACACACACACACATGCACATGTTGCCATGACATCTCCAGTGTAAATGTGAGGTTGCTGTATCTCCAGGTGTCACTCCACCCCTCACCTCACCTCATGGATTTTTCAAAACTTCCCTGAGAAACACTCCTGTCCATAATCTCTGGGTTGATGTGTGTAACTCAAAGAGGAAGGCAGATATATGGAGATATTATGCAGAGTATGGTGTTTGTTTGGGGTTCTGGGATTAGACTTGCTTATGTTTTCAGTTTAATCCATTTGTGTGTTAACCCTGAGCAACCTGCGCAGTTAATGAATTTAAACCATTAGTGTACATATGCATTCAGTGTTTGCATTATTTATTAGCGCAGTTTTTCTTCCTGTTTCTTATATCACACTCAATATTTAATAGCTCTCCAGAGTCTCTGAACTTACAACCCCTCGGGCAGCAAGAGTTCAGCTGTATGGAATGAATCAGGTAATGCAAGCAGACTGGAGATGTCATGGGAATGTACCCGGACAGAGTGTACAGAAAAGTCTTTCTCCACTTTTTCCAAGACACTGTGATACTTGCTTTTGTCATTTTCAAAGCTACTCTAAAATTTCACTGTTTAGAGTTCTCTATATCTATGAAGCCCCAGTCATGGTATGATCAAAAAATGAAATGACGGCCACAAAATACTGATTTGTGGCCACCAAATAAGTCTAATGTGTGCACTAAATACTCATTAACAATATCAATATCATTCCTGGATGGTTTGGTAAGCAGATCGAGTGGACCTTCTCTGGAAAGCAACCTGGCTCTCAATATTCTGCTAAAATACCTCTTAGGTAGAATTGGTCCTTGACATGTCTGCCATCCATCAGCCCCTCTACTGTCTTTACTTTAGATCTTCAAAAAGCCGCGTTTGATTTGCTTGCCAGGAATTGTATTCATGTTAATAATTAGTATTTTGTGTGCTCAAAAAACTTCTTTGTAGCCACATTTTTTTTCTTTTAGGGCTCTGCACATATCTATTGATTTCAGGTGAATCTAAATTGTTCAGGATTTCATAAACTGTTTTCTGATAGCAATACATTTTATTACAATTTGACATTTTAAAAAATAAGCTGCCAGTAGAGATAAACTATTGGAGAAGTGTTTCCTAAATCCACAGCTTTACAGATCTTTAAAAACCAGCCTGTTGTTTTTTTCTGTGGAGCCAACAACTTTACATTTTGTAGTTCTCAATAAGGGATGCACTGATCCAACTTTTCTGGTCCCGATACCAATGCTTGGGCTTTGGGTATCGACCAATACTGGTACTGATCCGTTACCAGTGTTGAAATAATAACCTGCATGCCCTACTGTGGGATAAGGTTGGTAAAGTTTTGAGCAAAAGACAAAAAATGACTTCGTATCATCACCCTATTAAAATAATGGCCTAAGTCGTTTTTTTTAAGCTTTTGGGAAAACACAAAAAACTTTACCAAATACAGAGCATATGATATCTATTAATCATTTCAATCAAAAAGTCCTCAACAGTGAATGACATTTATAGAATATTGTGTGTCAATCATATAATATTTCAGAATAAAGTGACTTAGGCCATTTTTTCTTACATTCTAGTGTGACTTTGACAACGTTAAACCAGGCTTACACTACCCTTTCATTCCATAGTGCAATCTCAAAACTAAAATTACCCTAAGTTAAATTAAAAAATGTCAGGTAAATCAAATTGGTCAGTAAGCAGCCCCTTTCCTCACTTCGCCAGGTCTTCTTTGCAGTTTTTTTTTTTTTATTGAACTTAACCCATTTCCAACATCCAGTTATGAGAAGAATCATGTTTACAGCTTCTTCTGCTCTATAGTTCTGTTTCTGTCTATCATGAAAACTTGTTAAATTGCCCAAGTCACACATTTTATCCTAAATAATCCAACATTTTGACTTGGGCTAGAAATAAAATGGCCTAAGTTACCCTCTTGACATAGGCCATTGTCCTGTTGGGCATAAAGAGCATGATCCTTTTAGCTAAAGATTTAAGCGATCTTACCAGAGATGGCCAGCATTATCAAGAGATGATTTAAGCCCCAAACTAATTTTCATCACAAAAATGACTGAGGGTATTATTTTAATAGGGTGAAGATGTGGAATAACTTAAGTTGATATTTTTTTAATATTAATGACTATCTGATTGTAAAAATGTTATACCCTGTTGACCAATCATTCCCAAAGTCTGGGTCCTGACCCAAAGGTGGGTCACCAGAGATTTTTTATGGGTCACCAAATTAGTTTTCAAAATGTTTACACAAAATTCATGCTTCCCGTCACCAGAAGTCTCCCTTCCCCTTTATTTGTTAACTGATGATTGGCTTCCCACACTGTCATAGCTGGTTATGTTTTCATTGTGAAGGGTCATCGCCACCATAACTGTAACTGGAAACGTGCAACTGTTTTTCAAAAGTCTGAAGCCATTTGCTGGTGCTACTCAAACAACCAAAGCCAAACCACCTCATGTTTCCTACTGTTTTACAGCACTAAGAGGAAAGGCTGAAAACAAGGCATGGACAGAGACCTTTATTCTGGATTAACATTGCATCTTCTGAAAAGCAAGTGGGCTAACCCGTAATAAAAATGCAAGGATTTTCAGAGTGTAAGCTGAGCAAAGAAAATATGTCAGGCCTGTTAACTGGTCCAAAAAAATGTAAATGATGCAGAAACATGAATAAAGCACCCTTTTTTATCCTGTCATTTGATTTACAGAGGATATATTTTGGATTGGGTCGTCATGGCTTGTTTCCCCAAAAATGTGGGTCACCTGGAAAAAAGTTTGGGAAACACTGCTGTAGACAAAATCATAGTTTAGCCTTAGTGTCAAGTTCTTTTCCCACTGGTACCTGAATCAGCTTTGAGGGGTTGTATCGGGCCAATACATGATACCAGGATCAGATTGATGCATTCCTACTCTCAGTGCCATCACAGTTTTGTTTTCACCTGCACCAAGAACATAAGTCTGGCAAAAAAAAAAAAAAAAAAAAAAAAACCTCCAAAAAGAAAACTTCTTTACTTTTCTATGAGGATGCACGGATCCATCTTTTTGAATTCTGATACTTGGGCCTTGATTTTGGCCACTACCGATACTGATCCAATCTGACACCAGAACCAATTTAACATTCCCTGTTACTTTGTGTGAAATGACACTGAGAACTATGTTTTGGCACCTTCAGCCCTTTGTAAAGCTGTTAACCAACTATTCTTGAAGTGACTGTATCAATTTTTATGGGATTATAAATTTGTGGTGAGTAAATCTCCAATACTAACAGGAACCACAATTTTACTGTAAACCTCAGCAGCAGATAAGTGAGGAGTTAAATTTGCTCATTTTGCAAGTTGACGTCAGAGTTCTTGGCAAAACAACTCCAAACTGCTGAGCTGCTGAAGATTTATTTTTCCATGACATTTCAGCTCTGCCTTGCAAAAATGCACATGATTGTTCTCAACACAGAAGAGGTGAAAAGTCTGTCCAGTGGATTGGCCCTTTAACATTATCCAATCTAAATGATTAAGTTCACATTGAACAGATACTTGATACCAGGATTGGGCTGGTGCATCCCTACTGGACAGATATTTTTGGGGAATTTCTAATATAGCTAGCTATAAGTAATTTTGAAACACTATTTTTCACCCATGTCATCCAAATGTCCCCCAGGGTTGGCAAATAGACACAACCAAACACCCCAAAAGAGAGAAGCTTGAAAAGTTAGGAGGGATGTCCAGAAAAAGCAGAAAAACTAAGAATGATTCAGCCTCTACTTCTACACTTTTCCAGCCCCACAAACATTTTTGTTTCTCTGCAGCTTTGTCATGTCGAATGTGTATTTGCTCTCAGAGCCTAAAAGTTTTTTAGTGATCAATCATGAGACAAGGCAACGCCCCTGCTGCAGTATCACAAGCTCTGTCAGGTGCCATCTCAAAAAAAGACTGATGACATTTGTTGTCATTGATCGTGTTGCAGAAGCAGAACCTCTGTAACAGCGTTATTCCTTTACAAGCTTATTCATTAAATGTCACTGTGATAGCAAGAAAGATTTATCATCAGAAGAGTCTTCCTAAAGTGGAAGAATAGTCTGAGGCTTCTCACAGGCAGAATAAATACACCGCCAAACTTCAAGGTGAAGTGCATCTTCACTGTATTTACAGAGCAGGTCGTGTTATGAGTGGTATTCATATCCTACGAGGCATGTTTCTGCACTTAGCTGACTTGAACTTGATCAATAAATCCTGTGTACTGTTGTTTTGCTCTCTAACACCAGTTCTTCTCTGCTTTTGTTTAACCTCACAGCACCTTTGCAGAAGGGTAAAGTAGGGAGGGAAGAGAGGGATATTTTGAGAGGACGTGTGCGCTCTGGGTTTGGCCTCTGTATTTCGCCCACAGACGCTCCAGTGTAATTAGTCTGATGAAGATAAACAATCCTGGCAGTTATCTGGCTCCAAACAACATAACATCACATCCATTTCGGGTCGGGGTCCAGAATAATTGCTGCTTCTTCTGAGCCATCGCTGAGCCTTGTTTTCCTGGACTCGTCATATACTCTTGGCGTATAATGTGCTGATTAACTCTTAAATCAAGCTCTGCTAGGTTTATTGCTGAATGCCCAAATTATTTTTGAATGGGAATACTCAGTTTGCCGCCCCACCGGTGATTTTTATGTGACCCGCTTTCTCCCATCAGTGGATTTCTTGGCATCCCTAAGCCTAATTCTGATAATAAAGACTCTATTCCTCTTTTTTTCTCTAATTATGCACTTTTTCTCGTTGTTTTCAGCACTTCTCCTCTTTGAAATGTCACTTCCAATCCCCAGAAACACATTCTGAAGCTGGACAAACAGTAACGTGTGTGTCTCTGCAGGTACACGGCGGTGGTGATGCCTGTCTTGTACAACACGACACATCGCTCCAGGAAGAGAGTTTTTGTGATGATTGCCACCGTGTGGGTCCTGGCCTTCGCTGTCTCCTGTCCCCTGCTGTTTGGTTTCAACACCACAGGTCAGGTCAAGCTCATTCAGACTTCATCTTCCTGTCTAGATGCACCGTGAAGAGATGGTGCTGCATGATGCAGAGTAAGAACAAAGGCACAGAGGCAGTGTGTCATGAAATTCTGTCAATCATAAGTCTTGTAGCAGTTTCAGGGTCAGTGGTGGGTTGTGAAATGCAGTTTAATGCAGGATTTAAAGTTGCAATTCAACTCCTTCAGGATGTCTTTAACTCCTCAAGGGAAGACCTGTACCACTCAACCTTTGAAGATGTTTGTCAAACTCTTCTCTGACCCTGTCACAAACTTTAGTATTCCCAAAAAAGAAGTCATTATTGATGAGATTTGGGACTCATATTTTTTCGAAGACAGAGCCAGGGTCACAAGCTGGAACATTTCAGTTTGAAAAATATCTCAACTTCTCAGGCAGCAACAGCTCCACGCTTCCCCTCAGAGCAGTCGTCAGTGTGTTATCAACCTGAAACACACCATAACCTGCCTGGTGCACATCGAGAACAAAACGAGACATCCAATGCCAACAAAACTCAAAGAGTATACCCTTTGGTCCTGTTTGAGCAGACGTAATGACACATCACTGGGACAAACAGATTAATGTAACTCAAGATCAAGATTCTAAAAAAAAAATGTAATGAAACTTGAAATATTATATCATCATGGCATCATATAGCTGAACTAAATTAAACATAACATGGCACAGTCTAATATGTTCTAACTTGACCAAATCTTACTTGACGTGACGTGATGTGACATGACTGGAGTGATGTAATAGAACAGTGCTCTAAAACTGGGGGCAGTAAGTGTTGGCGATGTGGTGTGATGTGAGGTAATGTAATGTGATCTTATGTGACATAAGCTGGTGGAGTTGCGAGGCGTGTCGCACAATGAGTGATGTCAGTGTAATGACACTAGGGTGGTTAGCATTGGGGATGACACAACAAGACCTAGAGTGAAGTGAGGTGACATCACGTTACATGACATTACATTACTTTTGGTGATCTAACATGACATTACATTACACTCACTGGCCACTTTATTAGTTACACCTTGCTAGTACCAGGTTGGACCCCCTTTTGCCTTCAGAACTGCCTTGATCCTTCGTGGCATAGATTCAGCAAGGTACTGGAAACATTCCTCAGAGAGTCCGATCCATATTGACATTACAGCATCACACAGTTGCTGCAGATCCGTTATGCAAATCTCCCGTTCCACCACATCCCAAAGGTGCTCTATTGGATTGAGATCTGGGGACTGTGGTGGCCATTTGAGTACAGTGAACTCTTTGTCATGTTCAAGAAACCAGTCTGAGATGATTCCAGCTTCATGACATGGAGCATTATCCTGCTGGAAGTAGCCATCAGAAGATGGGTACACTGTGTTCATAAAGGGTTGGACATGGTCAGCAATAATACTCAGGTAGGCTGTGGACTTTAAACCATGCTCTGTACGTCCTAAAGGGCCAGAGTGTGCCAAGAAAATATCCCCCACACCATTACACCACCACCAGCCTGAACCGTTGATACAATGCAGGATGGATCCATGCTTTATGTCATTGATGCCAAATTCTGACCCTACTACTGTTTTTCCAATCTTGTATTGTCCAGTTTTGGTGAGCCTGTGTGAATTGTAGCCCCAGTTTCCTGTTCTTAGCTGCAGGAGTGTGACCTGGTGTGGTCTTCTGCTGCTGTAGCCCATCTGCCTCAAGGTTGTTGTGCGTTCAGAGATGCTCTTCTGCAGACCCCGGTGGTTATTTGAGTTACTGTTGCCTTTCTATCATATCCTCTGACCTCTGGTATCAACAAGGCATCTTTGCCCACAGAACTGCCGCTCACTGGATATTTTCTCTTTTTGGGACCATTCTCTGTAAACCCTAGAGATGGTTGTGGGTCAAAATCCCAGTAGATCAGCAGTTTCTGAAATACTCAGACCAGCCTGTCTGGCACGTAAAACCATGCCATGTTCAAAGTCACTTAAATCACCTTTCTTCCCCATTCTGATGCTCGGTTTGAACTGCAGCATATGGTCTTGACCATATCTAAATGTCTAAATGCATCAAGTTGCTGTCATGTGATTGGCTGATATGAAATTTGCGTTAACGAGCAGTTGGCCAGGTGTGCCTAATAAAGTGGCCGGTGAGTGTTTGTGACTTCAAATCATGTGAGATAACATCATTACGTAAAAAGACATTTTAATTTGACTTTGCGCTATGTAATGTGACGCTACGTAATGTGACGCTACGTAATGTGACGCTATGTAATGTGACGCTACGTAATGTGACGCTACGTAATGTGACACTACGTAATGTAACGCTACATAATGTGAAGCTACGTAATGTGACACTACGTAATGTAACGCTACATAATGTGAAGCTACATAATGTGACACTACATAATGTAACGCTACATAATGTGAAGCTACATAATGTGGCGCTACGTTTAGGGGCTACATAATTTGACGCTATGTAATGTGATGTTATGTGACTTTAAATCATGTGGGACTGCATTCCATGATGTTGTGTTATGTGACGTTGCTTTATGTTACAGTTTGTTAATTTCATTAACTCTTACATGGGTCAATTTGACCGAGTATCCAAATATGGATCATAGATCTACCAGTGTGGGTCAAGGAAAAATGTTGTTCGGGGATCTTGAAACTGCACAGACCACGTTTGTCACCACTGTCTCACAAAAAGAATACATAGAGTTCAAAGGGGATCTCAACACTGAAACAATGCTGTGCATGTTTCTTTCTAACCCTTTTTTGGAAAGAAAGACACAAAGATGGTGCAAAGCGTTTGAAAGTCTTAGTATTTACAATCAGCATTTGTTTATGGTGAATGTATGAACATACAAGAAAAATCGACAACCCAGCCATAAGATGGACAGAAAATCACAATGGCTTCGTTATTATTTGATTTCTATAGCTATCAGCTCAAAGATGCATGGCTGCACGTACACAATGAGGAGCATTAGTGGCAGACAATGTGAAGCTACTGACACAGATGGATGGTTTAGTGGAGCTGTATAGTTTAGTGCATCGACACTGATATATAACAATGGAGAGTGATTACAGGAACGTCTTGCCACTACGCAGCCATTACAGCAAGGATCACATGTAGGTTCATGTCAGGTCCAGAAGAGATATTTTTACATCTTTCAACATCTTTCAACAAAACAAGATTGGAAGGGAGGACCTTGACAAGACAAATTATGTATAAGGGAGGGGCAAAACAGCCTAATGGTATGAAGGCAGGCACTGAAGGTGGTTTGGAGAGTGGGATGAAAATAGATTGCAACTGTCTGTCCCTGTTTCAATCTCTCTGTGTATTGAGGTATGTGGTATTGATCCAGAGCAACATCACAGGAGAAGCAAATCACCTCAGTTTGCTCATGCCATTGACATGCAATATACATGTCACAGCTGTGGTCAAGGCCCGTGCCATTTTTGTCCCAACATCAATTTACAGCCAGATTAGCTTACCTGATTGATATTTAACTCTAAAATTGTGATTGTATAATTGATCTATACTTTATTACTGTTATGCCAAACAGTCCATGATGCTAGCTTTATGGCTCAATTATAGCTGATTGATTAATCATCTGACTCCTAGAGGCTGCTGTGATGTGTGTGTGTGTGAACAACAGAGTGGAATTGAGTGTGCATGCAGGTTGTACTAAAAGGACAAACCAATCAAGGTCATTTTCAAATTACTGCGCAAGCTCCAGGGTCAAAGGTCGTCTGTAAATGGCTCCCACCGCCCTTGCTGTTAGCTTTTTAATTTGAGGCTGTTTCATGTAATGAATTTTTTTGTTTTGTTTTGTTTTTTTACGCTGCAGATGACCCCCTGGTGTGCTCCATCTCCAACCCCGACTTTGTGATCTACTCCTCTGTGGTGTCTTTCTACCTGCCGTTTATGGTCACCCTGCTCGTCTATATCCGCATCTACGTCTTCCTCAGGATGAGGCGGAAGAGGATCACCTTCAGCCAGGTCAGCGGGAAGGTGCAGCCAGGCTCAGCGCCTCCATCTGTGGTGAGACACACTCCTTCTATTGGTTTTTGTTTTCACGTTTTCCAGGTTTTTGAAGCGACTTGTTTAATAACGGTTTTGTTTGTTACAGTTCTTCAACACAAGATTGGTTTGACTTCAGGATTGTTGTCTCTGAATGCCATTTTTTATATTTAGCTGATACTTTGAAGACTTGGCTCATGAGTATAAACTCAATACTATCTCTTTGAATTTGGGGGTTCTGTTTGTGAAGTTGCACAGGCTAAAAATTAACAGTAACATCTCCCAAATTGGATCTAAAACATTATACAGTTGTTGAGTTTTTTTTCACAGTCACATTTTCTATCTCATTCAAACCAGTATTTGTAATTTTTTAACGTTTTTTATAGTAAAACATATGATTAAGATATTGTCACTGTTAAATTAAAAAGAACAGTTAAAATATAAACACAAGTGTTAGATGTTCAAGCAAATTCAGGGATCCCCAACTGGTGGGTCGTAACCATTGACTGTATAATAGCCAGATGACGTCTCTGTCCCTGAACAAAGTAATGAAGCCTTTCTTTTGTGGGAGCCATATTGGAATTGCTGACTCAATGGGCGGGTTTTGAGCTTCTTCACTAACAGCTATATGGTGACAGACCTGTTGCTTTGGTATATTTCTCAGATCAGAATTGAAATTCTCAAAACTACTTATTCAATCTTCACATCATTGTGTCTCCTGTGCTCATCAAAAAGCAGTTTCTCATTTCTTTTAACAAGGTGCAAATGCTTTGGTTCATCCATGCAAATGATCATGTACTCTCTGCTCTTTCCTACATTATCAACTGCTTATGGCATGTTGATCAAAATGGATTATCATGAATCTCTGTTGAAAAGTCTCACCCTCCACAACATTTAGTCATAAGTTCATCACATAAAGTTTTACATGCAAAAAGGTTGAACAAGTTATCATAATATGTCAAACATCTTTCCACACAATTCCATTAGACTATTTTTCTAAATCTGTCTGGATTGGAAAATTTCTCTCTGGTCAATCTTGACTTTCTCTATTGAATGAAAATATGTGGAGCAGTAGATCAACCAATGATTAACTAGTTTTCTGAAATAGCTCAAAGGTAAACCATCTCATGAACCATCAACTGGCAAGTATGTATGTGTACTTTTCTCTGTACAGACAGTGGCAACACATTTCCTGTACAATGAGAGATCTATCACTTGCAGACCATGTTCTCAATCATAAGTTTACAACAGCCGAGGTTTGTTGAAGGATGCAGCCAAAAGTTGGGAGAACAGCTGTGTCCTCATCATTCAGACTTTTTGTGGACAGATCTTTGTTGTAATGTGGATGAGAATTTGTGGCTCAGCATACAGGAACATGAGGAGGTGTAGGAACACTGCACTGTAATTCCCACAGCACTGCACGTACAGGTTTCCCTAAGGAGACTTTCCTGTGTTCACATTTCTTCCTCTATTTTCCTTTGTGCTACGCAGCGCCTTCTTCTTCTTTCTGTGTCCCAATGATGGGGTTAGTCAACAAATTACAGCACAAACAGAAAAAAGCAAAAATGGCATAAGTCTTCCAATTACACTGAGATATAACTTACAATTTACAATAACTGTCAGAACATCCTTCCAGAGTAAACTGTTTTACTCAAAACATGACCAAACAATTTGACCATCCTATGCATGCACAACGACACAAGGACTTGTCATTCTTATGGCACTGACACATTCACTGACACAGAAATTTATTTCCAAGTGATGAACTAAGAATTCTGAGAGAGAGACTGGCTTTTGCAGGTAATCCATAGTGTTTTTTCTATTTGTCTAAACTGTTTTGAGAAATGCATTTACTGTTTGGCCAATGGCGAAGATGATTCAAGAAATGTACCAAAGTGACTGTGAAAAACTGTAATATCTTCTAAACTGCTGAGTTGTATAAAAAAAAAATTCACCCTCATACAGTGTGTGCGGTTAGAGAAAAAAGCCTCAAGCGTTTTTGAACCTGTAAATACAGCGGTGCCTTGACTTAAGAGTTTAATTTGTTGTGTGACCGAGCTCGTAACTGAAATTATTTGTATGTCAAGTTGTTTCCCCTCATTGAAATGAATTGAAAGGACATTAATCCGTTCCAGGCTCCCCTAAAAAACACTGCAATTTTTTACCTTATGTTTTTGAATAATAAAAATGCTCCTGCTAATAAGAATGTTTCTAAATTAGTTGGATAAGTTTCATTCATTAGCGCAGTCGCACACACAGTTGCAACTTTTGTGCTCCTGGTGTTTCTTTTGAAAGCATAGATGCAAGCACATCATTGATGCTTCCACTGCAAGCTAACTGCTTAATGTGATACTCTGGGATGGGACAAGTTGGGTTCTATCACAAGGTTTAGGGCAGAAATTACCCCTACAGCAGTGTTTTTGTGCAGCAGAAGCCCAGAGCGCTCGCACCAAACACCCCCTCCCTGCTCCTCTGCCGGTTTCCTCTGCACTCAGACGGGGCCATATTTTACTTGACCAAAAACACAAATAAACGGACTCCCACTGAAAAAATCTGATATCGGTCTGCATTCACTCTTTATTTAGAGAATTTTCAGCGCGTTACTTTCACACAAAAACACCGCTAAATAAGGCTCTAGTTCTCATCGTGTCGTAAAACGGCGCTACCTCCACTGCAGAGCCACAGCTGGCTACGAGGCGCATGTAGTCTGCCAGGACGAATTATGCTATAACAATTGAAGATGAGTGATTATGAGAGTGAGGACAACCTGCCGTTCACTTTGAATAAAGTGTGAATGCAGACCGATATCAGATTTTTTCGGTGGGAGTCCGTTTATTTGTGTTTTTGGTCAAGTAAAAAATGGCCCCGTCTGAGTGCAGAGGAAACCGGCAGACAAGCAGGGAGGGGGTCTTTGGTGCGAGCGCTCTGGGCTTCTGCTGCACAAAAACACTGCTGTAGGGGTAATTTCTGCCCTAAACCTTGTGATAGGACCCAACTTGTTCCATCCCGGAGTATCACTTTAATGTGAATGACTGAGAAGTTGTAACCTGGTGTTGGCTGCGCCAGTGGTGCGGTATTTGAAGCTGGCTTGTAACTTAAATTTTAGCTCTAAACTCAAAACAAAACAAAAAATCAGCCAAGAGATGAAAAATTGACTTTTTGGCTTGGTGTGTCAGTGGTTTCCTGTCTTACTTCAGCCAGCCTCTGGGAGATCGTTAATGAACTACAACTTTAAGCACTTCCACATAGGCTTCATGTCAAACCAGATGTTGCCTCTTTGGTTGTATCATAAATATGTTTGTGCCAGCTTTATTAAGTACCCAAAGTGTAAACAAGAAGTGTTTTGTTTGGTTTTTTTTTTATAATAGTTATGGTTTTTATTTAGCACATAGTGTGCAAAGCTGGCAATTAAGCATGAAACACAGAGTAGCCTACAGCAAGGCTAATGGGAACGCTGTCAGTAAGTTACAGTAAGTGTATTGAGACTATAGATAGATAGATAGATAGATAGATAGATAGATAGATAGATAGATAGATAGATAGATAGATAGATAGATAGATAGATAGATAGATAGATAGATAGATTCTGAGCATCTGAATCATCCCCATGTGTAAAACTTAAAATACTACAAGACACCAATAATAAATTCTTATTGTTTCTCGACCCGCTTTGAAAATTCACAGTCTTTTCTCTTGAAGTGGTTCATTTCATATCGCTCAATTTTCTCCCTCATTGCGCACACACGCACACATACAGAATGCTCTTTAGTTTAGCAGCAGGTTACAGATAATTGGTTTTGGTTGAGCTCCAGTTTGGGATCTCATTTAAGGGTGGAGAGTCCCTGAAAGATCGTAGCCCGGCAGGAGTCCAAGTGTCTCTAATGGAACGCCATTTTCTTTATTTTCAGTCTCACAGGAGAGCTGCAGTGTTTGAATGAAGAGTGAGACCCACACAAATGAAGTTCATCTTAATTCTATTGATTTCTTTTGTCTCTTGTGGACAACGAATAAGATTATCAGAGTGACTGAAGGTGAATGATTAAATTCCCAAGTGAATAGCAAGAACCGTGTGTACCAAAAGATGGTGACGTCGGGATGCTGGGAAAAGAAAGTTAGAGCATTTGTCTGAAAAATATATTTATCTGAGCTTCTTCTGCTCCCCCAGGAGACCTGTCTACAGGAGGAGACCCCCAAGGCAAAGCAAGACCTGTCACCTATCAGGATTAAAGTGGTGGGTTCAAACCAGACAGCTCAGCCATCAGATATCTGGAATTGATTTTTGTCATCGCTCTACTTTTGCTGAAGACAGCATCACATACAGCCAAACCATTTTGAGCGTGGTGGCATGTTTTGTTGCTGTGAAATCTATAATTTCTGTTTTTAGCTTTTAGTTTTATGTGCTGCATTTTTTTTCCTTTGCTGTGAAGAACAAGCCCAAAGAAGAAGCAGAGTATTGTGATTCCAAGGTGTTGCTTGTGTCACCTGGTCACCTGAGCACTCCGTGTGTGATGCACTGCAGCACTTTCACAAACCACAGACTGTACAAAGACAGAATAATAAATCAAGCTTTCCTCCTGAGGAAAATGTGAGGAGACGATTGTAGAGAGTTCCCATGAACCCTGGAAAACCAAGAGAACAGTTGACCAATTTTCCAGCCGTGGAACAATCTGATTTGTTTTTCTTTCCAGATCCAAGGGAATAAATATTCTCATCCCCAGTCACTAGAGAGATGCAGACACTTGTTTGGGGCTTTATTTACCAGTTGTGTGTTTCCTCTTTCTGCTGAGAGTGAAGTGAAATATTCTGCCAGACAGAAAAATGAAACAATGAGCTGAAAGGTGCTGAAGCAGTCTATAGAGGATAAACCACAGAGCAAGGTCATTTTTCTGAATATGCTTTATTTCCTCCTTTATCTTAAGTTACCTTTCACATTTAGATACCTTTTGTCATGGTTTGGTTTTTCAGTTTGTGTTTTGTGTATTTCAAGGTTTTGGGGTTTTCTTGTCTAACTTGTGTTCTTGTGTATCTTGAGATTCTTTGTGATTATTCTTTGTACTTGCTCCTTCTCCTTCTTGGTCTTTTTAGCCCATGTCCACACGTAGCCAGGTATTTGGGAAACGGCATACATTTTTATGTCATACTCATGAAACCGCAGCTTTAAGTCATTAAAAACAATGTTTTCTGAAAACATGGAGATTTTGAAAAATTCTGATTTCATGGTTTTGTATGGAGGCCAGTGAATGGAGTTTTTTCGGTTCCCAAAAGTCACAGCTGAAAGGCAAAGGCTCATTCTGATTGGCTGGCACTCAGCTACCAATCAGCTACCTATCACAGGTAACTGGCTCGACCTTTCATCCCAGCAGCGTCTCAGTGCTTTGACACAGTTGGATGCTAAGCATCTTCTGACTTCAGTGGGGAAGGGTAGAGTGGGTTGTTCCACTGTGGAAACTGGACGGTCATTGGATAAACGATGGGCTTTGTCCCGCCCATTGGATGATCAGCGTCTCTGGGGGTCTATGAGGCAGTGGGCTGGCCTGGACGCTGGGCTTCTGCATGATGATTGAATGATCTTGAAGTATAACCTCCCACCAGAGCATCTTCTGAGTTTTATATTGAGTTGTTGTGGACTTTATCTGGAGGCTTTCTCAATCCCCAGGGAGTTTAACTTTCTTAAAAACGAAGAGCGTTGAGAGGACACTGGTAAAATCCCTGGAAAAAACGCCTGGTTGGTACGACAGGGTCATAGATAATTTTCTTGAAAAGGAACAGAGGATAGAATAAAGGTTAAATAAATAAACAAATTTATGATGTAGGCCGGAAAAAATGCGCTTCCCCTTCTTGACTGACCAGCAGCTTCCACTGCTATCAGCAGAGGGTGGGGGGCATATTGGTCTTTGAAAATACCCGACTATGTGTGGACGTGGTCACAGTCTCTGTGTTTCAAGAGTTCTTTATTAGTTCACTGACGCTCTTCATGTGTCGCTGTTCTCTCGGCTCCTGTCCTCATGCTTCTTGGTTTTCTAGAGTTTTGTATTTTGTCTCTTTTGAAAGAGTTCTTAAATTTTTTGGATTATGAGTTTGGTCAAATGAAACCATTTTAATTCAATCTGCTTTTGGGTCCTCCACCTTGTTGTTTGTCCTGCAACCTCCTGCTGGATTATGACACTTTTAGTGGTTCAGCGGCTGGCTTACACATTGGGGCACTTGTGGAGCACATTCACTGTTTTGTCCAAGAATTTAAGTGCAGCATGGTTAAACTCACAACAAACATTGCATTTCTAGCTCGAGTACAAATCCCATACATGCATGTTGGTGAAATTTATTCCTACTAAGTTATTATCAAGGGCCAGTGTAAGAAAGATATTTCAGAGATGCAAATGTTGACTCTTTATTTCTTATCAATATCATATCCTGGTTAAGCAGTACATTTTCAAACTGTAGTCATGTGACTGTAGTAATATGGTATTAATTGTATGAATGAAAACAACGAAATAACATTATTAAGTCATTATTGTTGCTGATTATATTTCTTTGTTCTGGCAGCAGAGTGTGGACTCTTCACTTCCCCCCAAACCCAAACTGCTAACAGGCTGCCTGTGGCGGAAACGTCCAAAGACAGGACCTGTTGAGAACTCGATGCTGCCGCCGGTGGACACCCAAAACTGCTGCAGCATCAGTCACGCCTCCTGTGGCCGCACCGAGCTGGAGCTGGACCAGGAACAGGATCAAGATCACAATCAGGGGCACGAGCCAGAGGAGGACGCCCAGAATGATCGGCCTCCAGTGAGGATGAGCTGTGAGGTGAAGGATCTGTCCAACGGACGAACACTTACGTCGCTGCGGACGATGCCCCACTCTTACACCAGCAACCAACGGTTCAGGAGCATGCATGCACGGGAGAAAAAGGCCACACAGATGCTCGCCATTGTTCTCGGTGAGTGGAGACTCTTTCAGGGAGGATAAGCTGAGGAAATGAAAATGTAAATGTCACTTAATGTCAACAATATTAGAGATAAGATTCAGATAGAGCTTCTTATCCTCCAATTCATTATTTTTCCCAGGCACTTTCTACCCTATGCACCATTTTTGCTGTTGTAAAGGAAACAGCATATTTTCTTTCTCCATGTGCGTTTGCTCCTTTTTTTACAGAGCTGCAATAAATCACCTGAGATGTGGAAAAAAAAAAGTCTGACTGAATTTGGGCTCACAGTGTGTGTCCAAACTCACGTTGTAGCTCCTGCCACAGCTTCCACACCTTCTAATTATGGCCAGGTTGCTGTGAGTCTGGTCTTGTTAGCCCTGGCATAGCAAAGATCTCACTGACAAAAGTGTAATCAGAGGTGTCTTGTTACATTACGCTGGTGTCAGTGAAAAGTCTGGTGCACACACAGGAAATTACCGCGCCTACTTCCCACCTGCTCATCATCCGGCTGACCGCTGCTTAGCTCCCATCTTGTGACCCCAATTAAAGTATTAAGAGTGATTCAACCATGCTGCAGCATTTAGAGGTGCTTGCATACAACAAAGTGCGTCTTATTAGCTGCTGCTCCTTAAAAAGTGCTTTAATTAACTCTTGATGGAGCTACTTTCCTGCCAGCAAAGCTCATAAGCCATAATTGCAGACTATGTGGCTTTATGAAACTCTGATGCGGCTAAGATCGAGAATATGGAATATGTACTGGGTCATCATATTTTCAACACTGTCAGGTAACAAATTATCCTATAAACCTGCAACTAACACTAAATTGTAGCAGTCAGTCTGCTGAAAGGGAGTATAACATTAAAGTAGGACTAAAGTGTTGCATGACAATCATAATATGCTTGGCAGAGGTCTGCGCTCTCTGAGTGCTTTTCTAGTTCTCAAAGAAATGGGTAGCCGGTGCAGAGTTTTTAAAGAATTATCTCTAACGTTTTGGAAAGCTTCAGTTTACTGTGAGACATTTTGGGCAAACGAAGGGAGAAGGGAGTTAGGTTGTCAGCCCGAGTGGTGATAAAAGCATGGAATAAAAAGGAGGTCTGACTTTTGCTTTATTTCAGAAACAGTAAAATGAAATACTTGTGACCTCGTCTTTAAGCATAGATTGAAGTTGTTCTTCTGCTGCTTTGGCTTCTACTTAAGAATTTCTGTTTTGTCTTCATTAGTTATAAAAAGCTCTTTAGCATCAATGCATTAATATCAGAGAGACAGGCAGTGAGGGTTTCAATGAAGAGTGTTTGGGTTGGGTGGTGAACTAAATGTACAGTGTCCAAAAAAATTTCTTGAGGAATCTCTTTTTACGAACCATGCACCTGAGATGCCCCATGCTGCCATAAAAACGGTGTGTTAAGAAGAACTTAGCCCTCAACCAGGAAACTACTTCAGTTTGTTCCCGCTCTTTGTTTTTGTCAATTATTGTTAATCAAAGTACCTAATTTTTATTTCTCTTTGTTGGGAGTATTCTAACTTTGTAGCAAATATCAATTTAATCAAATATTTAGCAACCACTGACACCAGATATAAATGGGGAAAAAGTCTTTACCTCCTACGATTGTAAAAATTTAAGCAAAAAAAATACACCTCAAACCCACTCTCCTTAGAAATAAAAACATATCTAGTGTCTGTTCATCTCGGATACACTGCAAAAATGATGCTGGAATTGCTTGTAAAGAATAAAAAAAAAGATCTTTGAGTTTCTGAAAACAGGAAAAAAAAGTCTTAATACAAAAAAAATTGCAAGTACATTTTTCCCACCCCTTTGGCAATTTCTTTTTCCTTGTTACAAGCAGTTAAGGCGTCATTTTTGTCCACCAGTGTCTTGAAATATGACATTTTTTGGACTTGTCAGATGAATGTGGCTCATAAAATTTTTACTAAGAAAAAAAGACAGCAGTTTTTGCAGCGTACAGTATACTTCCTTGTCCCTGCACAATATGACGACTCATACATAAGCATGCGTAGACAATATCTCCATGAAATATAGCAATGTAATGCTATCATTGGGGCTATGAGTAAATGATAGCTAACCATAGGACATTTTCTTTGGAAATACATGTAAGAAAAAGTCCACACATTTCCCCAAACCCCAGCAGTACAGAGAAAATAGAAGCACCGGAGAGATCCCTGACTGACAGGGTTTCTCAACAAAAGCAGCAGGGTCACATATTCCCTTTAGAAAGGATGAGCGGCCACATAAACAAACTCAGGCGTCTGTCAGAAGGAGACAGTAAAAAGGTGACTCTCGTACTGATGGAGGAAGGATCGACGGTCAGCTGGAGCAGAATAAGCGTGAGTAAATCCACAGAATGAGCAAGTTATCAATTGGTATTACAGCCTGCCATGTTGATCAGGATGAAGTCTGGGAAATTCACCAGGAGTAAATGAATGAAATGAGGCAGCTCCATGACTCAACATGTCTTGAACACAGGCAAATGATTACCCCCTATCTCTCACTCTCTTTATCTCTGTGGAGCAGGCTGGCACTGTCTGCCCATGCATGATCATGTCAGTGATTGAATTGATTTGTTTCAACATTTCAATTTAATTCTGGGTAATATGGCACCATGGATCAAAGCATGTGTTACAATATGTGAAAGAGGAAGACCTAATCATGCTCAGGCCTGGTCGGGCCTCGGGATAATCATGCTACCAGCACAAAATAGGGCTGCCATATGTGGCGGGATTGTAGTATCTCAGAAAAAAAGGACACTTGGACTTAAATCGCTTCATCATGGTTTTAGTCTTTGAACGTTTTACATATTTCTGTCTATTTCTGTCTCTCTGTTCTTTTTTGACACTGCATGCTGTATGAAAGCTGCTACATGAACAAAGATAAGCTTAAGTTTAGTTTCAGCTCCTGCGCAGTGGATTTCTCTTTAACATGTTTTCAAACCTTATCTATTAGCTGATAATTATTACTAATTTATATGCTAATTAACAATTCTACATTACGTATCATCAGATATAATCAGATCAGTTAAAGGTGTGCTCACTACGTTGGTTGTTGAATGTCTCGTAGAACATGCTAACATTTGTAGCTAAAGCTGCACAATGAGCCGTTTTTACACACCTGTGCTCTTGTTTTTCCTCTTTCCTTCCTCCTCCTCTCTGCTCTCAGGAGTGTTTCTCATCTGCTGGCTGCCTTTCTTTGTGACTCACATTCTGAACACACACTGCAGGACATGCTACGTGCCTCCCGGGCTTTACAGTGCATTCACCTGGCTGGGGTATGTCAACAGCGCCCTCAACCCCGTTATCTACACCACCTTCAACATCGAGTTCAGACGGGCCTTCATCAAGATCCTAAGCTGCTGATTGGAACAGAAAGCTGAGGAATTAAAATGGAAATGAGGCTGTGTACTTCAGCTACAACTCTCTTGATGGGTTTTTTTGTAAACTGTGATCACACAGACCGGGCTCGGTCAAAGGAATTAAACCTGCTTCTTGCCAAACAGCGGACACCTGATTATGCAATAAGCTCAGATTTTCTTGGATTTTTACGTCAAAATAAGCTCAAACTTTTCTTCCACACTGGGTTGGGATTACGTCTGAACAATAACAGACACATGCATTGATAGCACAAGGTGTTGGACCTTCTTGTACAGTATTCTGAGCTGCTCATCAACAAAGTACTCCAATCGATGTGTGTTTAGAAGCTCTTCGAAGCCACAATGGAGTTGTTAAATTGATCTTGGAGCCGTGGGCTTTTCTGTCCCCGAGGCCCCTCTCTCACTCCTCTGTGTGGATTGACTGATGTTTCTCACCTCCCTCGATTACCCCTTCTTCATCATCATCATCACCATCAGTTACTCAGCAGTGCATGCACAAATCAAGGACACTCCTTGAATATGAGGGATGGTACCAGTCACTGCTCAGACTGACGATGATACATGTTGATGTGGAGACACTTTTCTCATTTAAACTGAAAATGTGACATTTTTGATGTAACTCTCAGCAGAAACTTTAGGTGTTATTTTTAAAGGACTACAGTTATTGGCAGATAACTCCCTCCGTATGATTTAGAGCTGGCTGCTTGCAGTTCTGATGAGGGGCTGAAAAGAGGAGCTTTGTGGTCTTAACAGATCTCAACAGTCAGGATTGTGATGGGCAGTGATGTAAATAAATAAAACAGATTAAATGTTTTCCAAGCTTGAGATCATCCGTCTATACAGGAGCAGTTTTACACGGCTCATGGAGGAATGTGTGTGTCTAAATGTGGTGAATCGAGGTATCGGTGGGATTTCTGGGGGAACAAAAGAGGAACTAATCTGGATGTTTGAAGATTTAGAGACAAATCAGTGACACAGAATGAGGACAAATTTGGAAAGAAAAACAAGAAGGTGATAAGAGAGGAGCTGGTATAAAGGAGTGAAGCTTTAAGCGGCTTGAAAGAGCAGCTGTAGACGGATTGACGAACGCTGCAAAAGAGGAAGAAAGGGAGAAGGGGGTTGTCAGTCTTCCTCAGCCTACTTCTCAAGCCCTCTCACAAACACCTGCTCCCCTGTCACTCTGTGCCATTACGTCAACCCGGCCTCGTTCCACTGACACTGCGTATGGAAATGATGCACCAGGTGTGTGTGTGCGTATGTGCGTGTAAATGTCATCTGTAATCAGGGAAACACCTTTAATCATTGCAAGCAAACATCAATAATTGTTTTTACTCCTTCTGGGAGACACATGCTTGAAAAAAACAATGTTTAATTGAATTTTCTGACTTTTAAAAAATAAACAGTTAACGTGAGTGTGATGAGGAGAAACACACTGAGGTTTCATGGTGATCAGAGGGGATGAGTTTCTTTATTCTTTAATTAAATTTGATTAAGAATGAGATTAATTAAAAGCATATTGAGGGCATACATGTGACACAGCTGTGCATGTGTCCATACATTACATGGAGTCATTTAAATAAACTAATAACGCCTTGCATCATCTCACTGTTAATAAACTACGTATGAGCCTAAACACACCCACAGGCCACGAGTCGCTCTGTAGACCCCTGGAGGCCATAATGTGCTTCACACTACTGATAAAAAGTATTATGTAAATGAGGCTCAGATATGAGACTGAAAGAAGTTCTGGTTCTCCTGAGAACATTACACCTGGGAGTAAGGTTATAGGGTCAAGGAGGAGGTTGATCTCTTTGGGTGCTTGAATATGATCATCCAATTTCATGGTGATGAGCTTCTCAAAAAACGTCGTGAGTGCACATTTACATTTCATTTCAAGGTCATGCTAACTCAGAGGGAGCTTCTGCCATGTCAAAAGTTTCTTCCTGACAGGGAATCCTGACCTTTCTCTAAAAACACACCTTGTATCACCAGTTTGGAAAAGACCACAACAACCGTTGTGTTATTTAGGATTCACCGATTTCGGTGCTGATAATCAGATTTTTAATAATGGATTATCAACAGACATATCGGTGGATTATCAGTCTACGTCATCCTAAAGATGCGCACACATCTTGACCGCAGAAGCAGCATTTAGCTCCATTCATTCAGACAAGATTTTTTAAACATTAAATTCAACCTGTTAGAAGCATCAAAATGTACTTTTTTTTCTGTGTACAGCGTTCAAAAACAATACTACACAGTAGAGGCAACTTCTGTTAAGTTTCGGCCATTACAGCGCAATTGGTGTTTTGGAGTTAATAGCAACCATGCTAACTGGTGACTTTCAGCTGACGGCAGCATAGACTGTATATAGAGTAGACAGCGTGGCTCCGCCATTTATCATCGTACGGTTTTGAAGCCAAAGTACCCCCGCGACAGGCGCAGCCATTGTAGCAGTTTGCAGCCAGAGTCTGCGCAGTAGATACAATGAGGGATTCTGGGAGAATCTGAGTGGACCTGGGTGACAAAAATAATAATTATTTATTTTGTCTGATCACTTTTTGACTCTACCTCCCGACATATTTTACAATTCCCGAAAAAATACACAAGAACGGCAGCTGTCAATCATCGTTAGACGTTGCGTCAAGCCTCATTTTTAACCTCGTATAACTAATAAAATGAAACTTTTCAGAAAAAAGAGGACCTGGATACAAGACAGCCAAATGATATCTTCAACTCACCACAACAATCGGACGTAAGAAACGTTTCTATGAGGTGCATTTGTTTTATAAAGTTTGATCACAGCCCATCTGGAATGACTGGAAAGCTGGATTTTTTAACCTATACTGCAGCCAGCCACCAGGGGGAGCAGTTTTTGTGGAGACCTCACTTTGAGCCAAGCAAGATGACTTCCATTGTTTTTTTATAGTCTATGGAAACAACCAATTTGGTGCTGATAATCCGATTTTAACAATGCTCCCTGACCCACTCTTTCACAATCTGTGCTGGATCAATCCTGACATTATCAACTTGGAATATGGTCGTGTCATCAGGGAAGAAAAAACCCATTGATGAAATAACCAGGTCATTCAGTATATTCAGGTAGTCAGCTGACCTCATTCTTTGAACACAGACTGTTGCTGAACCCAGAACTGACCAACTGCATACAATATTTTAGTTTACCTTAACCTTATAACACCTAGCGTATTATATTTGATACATGAGTTTCTAAGGCCTCTATCTCATCATCATAAAAAATAGTTTCCTGAAAACCTGTTTAAAAATGTAAGAAACAGTGTATTTTATTCTAATTTTTATCAGCTCATAAAATACATTTTTACTTTTATAATCAAAAGGGGTCTTCTCATTTGAAAATAAAAGCCTGTATTTACAAAGCAAATACCAGTAAACGGAAAACCAGCTTCAAGTTACTTTTTTTTTTTGGGCAATTCTCTTCTAGAAGACATAAGCCCTATCATAAGTTAAGTTTTTAACAGACCTGGATCCCTACACAGACCTTACCCTAATAATTGAAAGATCTTCTCTTGCGCTTTTCTTAGTTTATCAAAGAGGCTTGCAGTACAAGCAGAAGGGGACCAAGCATTGATCCTTGAGGGACTCCACATGTAACAGGATCAGGATGAAATTTGCAATTATTGATGGAAAGTATACTATGGGATATATAAGCTTTACCATAATAAGGAAAACATCGCCATTAAGATGTTGGATCATTTATTTTAATGTCTTGGGAGACAAAGCAGAAGTTTTCATCAATTCATTGCTCAATATCAAAATAAAAAGATTATTTTCTCATGATAATGAGATATTTTTCTGGCACTTTAGAGAAAAAAACTATTGTTATTGGTCTAATGATGGTATAACATGCTGCTATTTTGTTTGTTTTGTTTCCTGCTTTTGCAAATCAGGAAAGATGAGTTATTACCAGGTCTACTTAGGGTGTTATTGGACAGACTGTTGTTACACTTGAGTCTTGTTTCTTTTTTTTTAAAGACCTCAAATCTCCAACTCACTGAGCTTGCTAAACATGCAGTGTGAAGTAAGCAATTAAATAAAGTGAAAATCACTCATGTCCATCACAAATCGTGACTATCCTCCAGCTTCTTCCTCCACAGGCGAGGCTTTGTGCCTTTCTGTCGGTGGACTAACAGATGTGGTTCACACTTGCAGTTTTTAGCAGCGGTTAATGATGATGGATAAAGATGTTGTGATTGCAGGCAGGGAAGGCTACACGCCCTGACTGACATTCACTCTGCCCCTCTCCTCTTCCCCCGATGCCTCCCCCAGTTTTCCTCCCACCAGTGGCATGGTAATCATCCTTCCCATTCTGTAGCAGCCGGTCCCTTACACACACGCTGTCTTTACCTATAATTTGATGCCATTTCAAGGTTTGGAAGGTCACATGTTAGGAGAGATCCAATCATGAAACAGTGGGGAAATCTGAATATTAGTTTTTATTCTGGTTGAATAAACAGGAATGGCTCTCTCATTCACAAACATCTGTCTCATTTGGAGGCAAAAAGATGTTCTGACCTTTGGTGTTAAATACAAGGTTAAATGAAAAAATTACATTATCTGCAAGAGTAGGATGAGGAGAATCACGAGTATAGCTGCTTCATATCTTTTTTGTATGTAGCCACATACTGCAGCAGGAGTATGAGCTGGTTCACACTGAGAACTTTAGAAACCTACAAAATAAAAGAAGGAGGAAACACAAAAAAAGGGAGAAGGAATGAGCTTGTCAGGAAATCATCAGAAACCTAAATTTCATCCAGAGTAAGTACAAAAATAATGGGACAAAACTTACAAAGCTGTACTCTGTTGGGTGGTTGGAACAAATATGAAAATCTTCAGATGAAGCCCGACCTGTTCTGAAGGATTTCTGAATCAAGAACCCACACGTGACGACACCACCCGCTGATCAGAGGCGATTGCTCTAAGACTGCAAGAGAAGCTCAGCTTCCCCTAAAATGTCCCCCAAAAAGTGGTGATGTATACTGCTGTGTGTACATTTCATTGACAAAATATGCGCTAGAATTCCTTCATCTTTTGTTCAGAATCAGCTCCTATCACAGGTAACTGGCTCCACCTCCTTCTCATCCATCTCCGCAGCGTCTCAGCGCTTTAACACAGTCGGACGCTGGGCGTCTTCTGACTTCAGCGGGGAAGCGTAGAGTGGGTTGTTCCACTGTGGAAACTGGACGGTCATTGGATAAACACTGGGCTTTGTCCCGCCCGTCGGATGCTCAGCGTCTCTGGGGGTCTATGAGGCAGTGGGCTGGCCTGGACGCTGGGCTTCTGCATGATGATTGGATGATCTGTCTGAGGCCAAATCCCTTTTTGATTGACAGTGAAATGAGCCAGTCAGTGATCTTTAAGTATAACCCTTCACCAGAGCATCTTCTCAGTTGTTCTGGACTGATCCGCAGGCTTTATCAATCCCCAGCGAGTTTATCTTTCTTAAAAACAACAAGCGTTGAGAGAACACTGGTAAAACCCCTGGAAAAAAACACCCGGTTGGCACCACAGGGTCACAGATCATTTTCTTGAAAAGGAACGGAGGGTAGAATTTACATTTAAGTAAATAAACACATTTATGATGTAGGCTGGAGAAAAATGCGCTTCCCCTCCTTGAGTGATAAATGCTACTTAACAACAACCAAACTCATGACCCTTAAAATTTAAAATCTCTAAAATTAAAAAGATAAACTTTTAGGAAATCCTTATTTTAGCCTCTGTCTGAAACACTTTCTTTCTAGCTACTGTCTCTTTAAGGTAACCTTGCAGAGCAGACGGACCTGCCTGATTCAGTTTCTGAACCCCTGCAGGTCCATCTTGCCAGGCTCCAATGACCAAAGATTTCACTCGACTAAATTCTGACCGGCCCAATCAGGGAAGAGAGGCGGGAGCTGTGGGAGCAGACGTGACTTCAGCAGACTTTCATACTTGTCAGCGTTCCTTTGATTCTTAAGTTAAATTTATAAAAACGGAAGCTGTCGTCTAACGCCTTTTTCACAGCTGTTTCTCGTGATTCAGTAGTTGTTCATCTATTGTTTCTTAGAAGCATCGGCTCACATAAGCTACGTCATACTGTGGCTTGATGTAGATTGGTCCGTAGTGAGTGTGTTAATCAGAACGGTTGTCCAATCACCAGATGCGGATTTTTTTTTTAAAGTCCCGCCTCTGAAAATAAATCGGAAGAGCTACTACCCAGATGGACTAGTGAAATATTTCCGTGGCGGATATATGAAACTGTTCGTCTGGCGTGTCAGGTTACCTTTAAGGCTTCCCACTCCACAAACCCTTTTCCCTCTGATTGGCCAGACCTTCAGCATGTCATGAACCAGTTGTGAGAGCACCATATGATGACCTCATCATTTCACCAAGAGAAAAGGGGAAGATTTAAACCTCGTAAACTCTTTTTTTATGCCTATATTTGTGGTTTCTTTTCTTTCTGAGATGAAAAATATGGCATTAGGAATTCGATTTTCATGTTGTCAGATAGTTCAAGCAGAGAAAAAACTCGAGCAGAGAAATCAGCATCTGATGACAATTTAAACACCTTCACTTCCACACAACACCGCCTGACTGTGACAGAGGTTTTCTGGAAGATTGATGTCGTCACCGACCTGCTGTGTTCCACACATATGGAGCTCTGATGGTTATTTGTTAACTACAACTTGCAATGAAAAAATTCCACAAATCTGCTTCTGAAGCATAACTAAATTTAGCTTACCTTTTGTTTCACTGTGTGATCACAAAAATCCAGTTTCCAGTCACCCTGACTCATCATGTCATAAAGATCTAGTGATGTTTTTGTATTTTTCAGAACTGACCGTTTTGAGCAGTTTACTGACAGATTCAGGGATTTTTACCATGTGACTATGAAGTAGTTTGTAAATCTGCACACTCAATATAAACACCCGGCATTATACTTTATATCCACGTTTAAAAAAAATGGGGAAGCAGAATACTCCCTCTTTAAGGAATAAACATTACCAGACTTTTTGTTTGTTTATCTGTAGCAGGACCCTGACACTCACAGATTGCATGCTAATTTTTACCGAGTGCCTCTTTCCTAACAAATACTTGAGAGGTGCAGGCGTATGTAAGGCTCGCTTACCTTTTCTCCATGGATCCCAGACTGGACTTATCTCGCTCCCTGTGATAAAGCTCCAGCAGGAGGAGGAGGCACAGGAGCTGAAGAAGAGAACGTTTGTCATGTGTTCGTGACTTTCATTGATAAGCAGAACCAAGTACTGGGGGTAACTGTTTAGCATGATTAGATATAATTAGTTCTTGATGGTTGGTGAGGCAGAATGTGGGTAAATAAAGAGGAAAGGTTGCTCCAAGGACTTTTCAAAGTGAAGAACTCCAGGAAGAGATGTTTAAATTAGCCCTGTTGATTAAAGAGGTTTGAGACAAGAGAATAAAAAATGACTTTGTAAGCTTTGTAAAAGCAACAACACACACCTGGTAATCACCCTCACACAAAGATCACACAAGTCAACACAAACACACACTTAGACCTAATCAGATGCCAGCACAGAAACAATCCCAGATACCCTCGCTGTCAAGGGTTTGCAGAGCAGTCGATGGACTCTGACTCTTGAGAGGGGGTGCTTCACTTTCGATGTTTCTTCACATCCTCTCCTGTGAACGAGATTAAAGGGAAAACACTGCTGCCCTGAGAATTAGCATCACAATGCCGAACGTGATTATTATCTGCCAGTGAGGCTCAACCTGGGTGCTATTTTTGAACCTAATGAGCAGGAGAGGAGAGGTGGGAGGGAATGATAACAGAAGAGCCTGACAACACGGCTGCTTTAACTGAGACAGAAAGAGTTAAACTCCAATTAGACGTAGTCACTTCTGGAGGACATTAGACCAGTAAAATAAGAATTGTTACCTTAACTTAAAGACCTTCGGTATCTCATATACATATTGCACAAGTTGCAGATAAGCTATGTGTTTTAAGTCGAGGTGCACGTTCAAGAATGCATCAGGCTTTGGCATGCATAAGTAATTCATTCCATGCACGGTCACACCGTGCTCATTTTGGACCTGCTGCACCTGTGCTCCTCTTATTCTGTCAAACTGTAGAGCAGTTAAAGCCAGGCCTCCTTCCGTTACTTGGCAGGGTTGACACGGTCTTGCTGTGTGAGTCACTTTTGATGAAAATTGTGCGTTTTTTCATGTTAAGGTGGACCAATGAGGAGGGAGACTGCCTGACATGTAGTTAAGGGAAAGCGTAGTGATTATATGTCCTCCTACAAGTGCCATCAGAATAAAGCATTACACAATTACCTCACATTAAGACCTTTCCTGACATAATGACTTTTAATTGTATGCCTTGCCCGTCCTTTTTAATAAGGCTGCTCATGCTTTAACAAAGCTGCCTCCACTACAGCTGCAGAGGGCAAAAAAAATCATCCGTTTGGCTTCATCAGAGCATTTTTCTAAAGCTTTTCAAGCATACGTACACAACCTTCATCAGCAGAAAAACACGTTCTCCATCTCTGTGTCTCCAAGAAGACCTCTATACAATCTACCCCACATGCTCTTCCTTTCAATTTTCTTTCTTCTCGTTGTTTTCTCACAGATACTCTGCACATGTGACCCGGTGCAGAGCAGCAGAGGCTGAGAGACAAATTAAACCGCTTCCAGCCGTCAGTTGAATTTCGTGCATCAATTCTTACCTTTTCTTGTATGAGCTTGTGACTTTTCCTTTGCGTTACCCCAAATATCAAAATGTTCTTTTTTTATTATGTTATTTATTTATTTATTTTCTAAAAGAAACAGAAATAAGATCTTGACGAACCAGCACTGATAACATTTTGGTTTCTATATTTAACTCAAAATAACTGTCTTTTTTTGTTGTTGTTGTTGTTGCTTAAATCTAAAATTAACCTTACTCTAAATCATATTTACATTTCCCATCAAGTGCTCAAACTATGCTTGAACAAAGTTTATTACTTCTACTAATACAACTACAAAAGTAAAAATAAACATGTGAGTGTATTTTTCCTGATGTGACAATGTGCTTCCTTAACATACAGAGTTCAAAAAACACATCAGAGGACACAAGGCAAGATTCAAGTCATGAAATGATGAAAAAAATAGCAAAAAATGATGCATAAAATTGTTCAGAATGCCTGACCAGGAATACTTCAGGCTAGAAATGTTGTTTGGAGGTCAAATTAGTCTGAAAACACCCAGAGCACATCCAGTCATTAAACAAACAGGATGGAAACAGGTTATGGAACAGCCTATTTGCGGTAGCGGTAGCCACGTGCATGACTGCAAAGATTTGGCCACTTAATTAATTTATTATAACAAATTCAAACTGCACATGCCTCCTTCACATAAACAGCGATGTGACTGAGAGAAGATCAAGAAAAAATTCAGCAGAAGAAATGGACATTTTGTTGAAAGAATATAGAATAGAACAGCTGTTACCAGCGAGTCAATCATCAAAGATAAAAAAACAAAAACAAAAAAAAAAAACAGAGAAATGGATCGTTTGACTAAAAATCTTGAACTGGGTTAATGCATGAGGTGTTTCTGAGGGCACAGCAGAAGACCTCAAAAATGAAATGAACAAACTGAAAGCTACTTTTTGGAACAAGAGCAAGCAGTGCCCTTGTAACTAGATTAATAACTCTACAAGTAGTTGTTTGATGAACACCAACATTTCACCACTCACACCCTAGAAGGACCCAGATGCGTTGAAGCAAGAGAGCCAAGCAAATTTGCAAAACTGAGCCTTTCTGGTTTGAGACTTATCTCATCTGTTAACTAAAAAACACAGTGTCTCCTAAATCTAAATTTGCTGTATCGCTCCACATCGTCATCCCTTTGATCCTGCTGTAAGCACCTGTAATGACAGGGTCTACCTCCTCTTTATGCTTTGTTGGGTCGTTAACCTGGCTCTTGCAGACCACAGACTTTTTCACCATTAGTACAAATGGACTGAACATGCATACGGCCCAGATCCTGCCACAAAATTTCCTGACATATTTTCCCCATATAGCCC
The DNA here is from genome assembly GCF_033239565.1 of Halichoeres trimaculatus. Classification (NCBI taxonomy): domain Eukaryota; kingdom Metazoa; phylum Chordata; class Actinopteri; order Labriformes; family Labridae; genus Halichoeres; species Halichoeres trimaculatus. Next base: position 13,225,249 of record NW_027437196.1, read on the forward strand.
CCTAATGGAGATTGTCTTCCCTCAGAAGAAGAAGAACAAGAAAAGGAAAAAGAAGGAGTTTGCTGATAGTAACGCAGCACGTAACTCAGCAGAAAACTGACTCTGTGGTATAGAGATGATCGAGGTTGTAATGGTGGCACAAGTATGTTTGACGAAACCTAGTGACTGATTTTTTTTTCCAGAAACCACAAAATGAAACAGCTATAAAGTTATTTTCATATTAATAAATTTGTCAGAAGGAGCACTTGGCCTTTGGTCGTTTTCACTAAATCAAATGTGGCCCTCTGTGAAAAATGTTTGGACACACCTGAACCACATCTTTACAGGTTCCACCTGAGCAGCAAGCTGTCGCCTGTTTATGTGCTGACTCTTTACTCAACAAACTTAATGAGCTCATTATCAGGAGTCTTTCACCTTTTTTCAGCCTTCTTCAAAGTTTAAGGCCTTAAAACAACTCATTAGTATTTCCATACAAGCTGAAACACCTTTTTTCTCTGACATTATCAGTCCACTTCTTTCACACCTGGTCCTTTTCTCTTGTCCTTAAGTCTTGTACATTTCTGAGACCAATCACTTTTTATTCTCGCACACCTTCCTGATTTTCTCACCAACGTAATCCACTCAGACCCTTCCAGCCTCAGACTCCCTGCTGCCTGTTGGTCCTGGGGAACTTGTTAATTAAAACCACAGATTGAAAGACCGCAGGGAGTAATGTTCAGTCAATGAGCAGAAATACATGGCACATTCCACACACTTCATCTGACAGCTCCATGAAGACGTGTGTGTGCCATCTCAAGACGTTCAGCTCAAAAGAAATGGCGCTTCTGTTTAGCTTTAACTAGGTTTTCTATCATTTTTAAGCTTTTTTTATGAGCTCTATTCCTTCTACTCTACTGACCTCCAAAAACTACAATATATTTTCGGAGGGGAATCCTCATTCACCACATAATCCATTTCAAGATCCTCCTCATCACCTACAAAGCTCTGAATATCTTTGTACCCTCAAACTTGACACACCTTCTCAAACGTCACTCTCCATCTTACCACCTTCAATCATCAGACGCCAACCTCTGTGTGAAGAGAGCTTTTACCATCACAGCCCCAGCTCTCCAGAGCACTCTTCTTCCAAACATCTGCAACTTAAACTCACCACGCTCATTTAAAAATCTATTCAACAAATACTTTTTCTAAAAAGCTTACAAGTGACCTCGACTATATCAAACTTCTCTGAGTGATTAGAAAAGGCTAAATACATGAAATCAGTTATTGTAAGTAATAAAGTGTTTTCCAACCAGCAGCAGACATTTTGTCTCCACAGACTAATATCACTACTGATGCCCAAAGAGAAAAGCAGAGGTTACATGCAAATTAGATTTTTTTTTGTAAAAGTTTCTATGCATGTACAAACATTGAAAATATTCATGCATGAAGCGTCGCAGTGACACAAACACTAAGGTTGCAGACAGAGGGCTGCATGGCCTTTCTTCTGCTGTGGGCGTATCCTGTTTCGCCCAGCTGTTCTGCTGGCCCTGCAGCTACTGCTGCATCTGACCTCCCCATCTCCACCAGCAACAACCAGCCGACCCAGCTGGCTCCAACACCAGCAGCAGCCTCAGCGTCACTGAAAAGCAAAGTCACAGAGAACACATGGCAGTGAATCATCACACGCACAACAATACCTCCTAAAATAGAAAATAAATGGTCCTACAGCGGACACAGAGATGTCATCAACGACCCGCTACGAGTTCATTAGAATTTGTTCCTTCAGAGTTTCATTCTTTCAAAGTCTGGTTGAAGAGGTCACAGGCTATGATGGGAGCCAATTTATTTCAAAGTGTCTCAGGGCTGTTTCCATGGTGACAATCAGTAACACCTTGTTGGGTGCAATAAACGGTGTCACCTGACACAGATTATGACAAACTGAGTTCAGCCAAAAAATTCAATATTGTTTGTATGGCAGAAGTTAAGAATTTGAAAAACAAGATGAAAGATATAAAAACAGGGACTAAAATTGTGATTTTTCCGAGCAAATGCTGAATTTGCTGCATTTCAGTCATCAATCACAGGTAATTGCATTTTTATGCAAACATTTTTTTACACAAACAATATTCAAAAAAAAATGTGGTTGACACAAGATGTATATTCTTGTTGACTGAGTTTAAGCTGAACGTTTTATTCCAAAGTCAAAGCAGAATTTTTTTTTCTCCACAGCAGCAGGAGGCTAGAAGACACTGCAGTAGTGCAACTGCAGTGTGCCAAAAGGGACAAATATAGCATATGATTCAAAAAACAAATTAAAAAAACCCCTGTCATTTCCTGACCTCAGTGCATCACAGTTAAAACATTCATGCTTCCTTAACTCTTAATAATAAAGTCTGCTATCATGCTTAAGATGTGATGGCAAACAAACAGTATGTTTTAGAGTTTGAAAATGAAATATGTGAATGCAGATGCTGCCGAGTTCATAAAAAAAAAAAAAAAAAACCTCCTCATTCAGCCTTCCTTGTGTCCTTGTGCTAAAGAGATGTAAGATGTTGTGACAGCAATGAAAGCTAAGGCCCCCAGTATCCATTAGGCATGTAGCCTCAGGGGCCACCAGGCAGAAATAATAATAATCAGCTCATGTATACTCTCCACCTTCACCATTAAAGATTCAGAACTGGGGATTCATAGAATACACATAATGAAAAAAATCACTTTCCATGCAAGATTTGAATTGAAAAAATCAGAGAAAATCTTAGATAAATATAAGAGTATACTGTACTGCATAGATGCACAGATTTGATCATGTGAATGTTGTCTCAGAATAGACCCACTATCCTCTTCCTTTAATATCTTTTGTTTTTTTTTCACAACAGTTTTAATCTAGATAACATATGCTCTAAAGAAGACTGTATTACACTAATTTTCTTTTTCAAAGGAATGCATAAAGAACCAAATTATCACACCTTTCCAGAAGCCTTGTGTGTGTGAGGCATTAAATGTGTAATTAGCATACAAATTAAGGTCATGCACACTCTGAACCCCTACACTGTATCCTGCTACCTCAAATAAAGCCTGGAAAGTAAACAGCTTAACACAGTAATTGAAATATTTCTTGAACCGCCCCATGCATGTAGTGAATATAGTAAATTGTGTAGTGTTGCAAACACCCCTTCAGTGCTGTAATGACACTCAAAGCAGGTAAAACTGCTGATTGGATGTGGGCATACTGAAGCCCCATCTTATGCATTTCAAATGACTTAGGTTGTATTGATGGACATCGCTGATAAAGCGATGGAAATATCCTGGTTTACATTTTCCTTCCTCTGCTTCACTGATCATGCACTGCTGGCGCTGCGCTGTAACATCTCCCAGGTGGATTGGGGTTTGTGTAACTGATGTATACTCAAAAGATGCAGCGGGAAGAAGTGAACGACGACAAGATTTGTTTCTGCACACCCCGGCCTGAAACCTTTTTCATCACTGACCTGGAGTGACGCCAAAGTTTCAGAGCACTCTAACTCCATCATTCAAAGACACGCTCGCTCAGCCTGGAGAGATGAGGTGGAGGATCCTGATCACAGATTGTACAGAGCAGAATGAGTAAGGGGGGCTTTGGACAAGAGCAAGGATGGCATTTGACACAGACTGAGCACATGGTATCCACGACAAATGTCTTTCTCCTGATTAGAACAAGGCAGAGGAAAATTGCCTTCGAATTCAGTGAATAAAAACAAATCTATCAAAGTGGCAGCAACAATCACACAGCTGGTTTCCTGCCAAAACAAGCATGCTCTAAGAAGGGCCTTAAATGACCTTATTTCTTTAAAGGTGCAGGAACACATGTTGCTAGAACTGGTGGTGTTTATCCAGTTTGAAGACTCCATTTCACAAGAGCACCATCACCTACTGTCTTCCCAAGGCCTGCATTTGTTTTGGAAGCAAACGAATGGGTGAGTGGAGTGGATCTTTTCTTTATTCAAGACATTTTTTTACAGGGTGCAAGGCAACAAGATAATTTACTTAAAGTTTTGCTAACTTTTGAAACGTGGCAAAAAAAAAACGTTGTAAAAGCAGTTTGTATTGTAGTCTAGTGTCCAGACGATGAGCAAATAATGTGTTGAGAATTACTTACAGCTATCACTGCAGAATAACCGCTACATGTGGGTTGGAATGAACATTAGCACAAACAGCTTAGCTTGTGTTTCAGACTGTGCTTCATCAATCTCCCATTTAGCTTTCTTCTGCTCTCCTGTTCTTTTTCTTATTGTCAGTCCAGCTTTAATGTCCAACTACAGTATTAATCCAAAAAATCTTTTTCATTAGAAACAAGGTCAGAGTTTGCTTCTCACTGCTAATCTTTGCTGGTCTATATGCAGAGAAAATCTCAATTCCAAGAAAATCTAACCTGACCACGGACGCTAAGAAATAGCATTTAAGAATGAACGGATACTAAAACTGATCATCTTTTTAAAATTTTGGAATATAAACAGGCAAAAAAAAAAAAGTTTGACTATTTCTCTGTTATTTATTTATTTATTCATTTATTTATTTTAAGTTAATTTATAGGCTTTTATGCCTTTAATCAGAGAGGAAAGGACAGTGGATATAGCAGGAAACAAGGCAAAAGTAAAAAATGACATGCTGAAAAGAGGCCACGGGCTGGATCACTTCCTGGCTGAGCCTTTAGAAGACTATATTTGATACTTCTTTTTATAGATTTTTTGTTGTTGTTTCCCTTGCTGCAGCTGCTTTAACAGCAAAATTGACCCCATGGGGGATCAGTAAAGAATAATTTATCCTATTTTCTTTTTTGGCTATTTGACCAACTAAAGTTCATTGAAATCACAATTTTACAACAATTACTTTTCACTTATTACTTTGACTTTGCACGACAAGTGGCATCCATTTGACTTTTATGGTTATATGGTTGTTTTTTAGAATCAGAGTGGGAAATAAATCTCAGCATCTCTTTGTTTCCATCAAAATCTTTCTTGATTCTCTGCAAAAGAAAACCTGAGCAAGTGTTAATAATTTATTTTGAGCTACATTAGCTCGACAAGTCCAGAAAATGTCCTGCTGTAAGAAGTTAAACCGCTAATATTGAGTGTTCCTTCCTCCGAATCCAATTTAAACTGTTGGCTCAGAGCTTAGCTTCTCTACACTTTGTATGCGCATGACATGCTAGCTCCACAAAGATCCAATTTGTGGATTGTGAAGCCTGGTGCTGGCTGGGAAACCATCCTCAGGCAGTGTATGAGAGCAGAAGTAAGCTACGTATTTATCTCATCAAACAGCCCCTCAAAAGATATCTCTCTCCATACAACATATTTCCCAGGTGACTTTGATACTGTTAGCTCAGCGCTAGCAGCTGTCGTTAGCAAGCAGACTGAATCAGACCATACATCTAGTGTGTGTCCGAGGTGTTTCTATAAGAGCCGTGGGGCTAAATGCTGGTGTTGAAATTTTGTTGGACTGACTGTAGCACTAGTGTTTCCTTCATGCCAGCTTGAGCAAATTCATCCCTTTAGAACCCGGACACACTGGAGCGGTTTGGGTCCCTCTTTTAGACTGCTAACAATAGGCTCTATGCACAGATGGCTTCCACAATAGCGTGTGGTGGCATGGGCATTTCCTGTTACTGGAGAAGCAGTAGAAAGTGACAGTAGACGGTGTTATGATGGCAGAGATTAAATAAATAGGGTGTCTGCTGGAGGTGCCTAAAGTTTCTGTCAATAATATACAGAGAATCGTCAAGGTGTCTAGTACAACACCATGTAGCAAGTCGTATAAAGGCTTTAAAATGTATGTGTTTTTAATCATAGACGGTAAAAAAAATGGACATCATCTTGCTTAGCTAGAAGTGAGGTTGCCAGGACAACTGCTCCCCCTGGTGGCTGGCTGCAGTATAAGTCAAAAAATGCAGCTCTCCATTCATTCCAGATGGGCTGTGGTCAAACTTTAAAAAATTAATACACCTTGTAGAAATGTTTCTCAAGTCCGATTGCTGTGGTGATTTGAAGATATTATTTGGCTGCCTTGTATTCAAGTCCTCTTTTTTTGGAAAAGTTTCATTTTCAGCTGCTATAATAGGTTTAAAACAAGGTTTACGTTTAACAATGATTGACAGCTGCCGTTCTTGTGTATTTTGTGACTGTAAAATATGTCGGGAGGTAGAGTCAGGAAGTGATTAAAATCCTGAAAGAAAAAAATTATTATTATTTTTGTCGCCCAGCGCCACTCAGATTCTCCCAGAATCCTTCACAGTCTCTACAGCGCAGACTCTGGCTGCAGTTGCTGCCAATGGCTGCGCCTGAGACGGAGTAATTTTGGCTTCAAAACCGTACAATGGTAAATGGCAGAGCCACGCTGTCCACTCTATATACAGTCTATGGTTTTTAATTGTTTGGAGCTTTGAAGGTTATTTACAATCACTAGCTAGCCTTAGCTAGAAGACTTATTTGTGTTTAAAGTTGAGAGCTTCAGGTCAATCATACTTTAAAGTAAGTTTAATCATGTGTATTTACCTCTTACTTCATGTGTTTGTACTTTTATAAAAGCATAAGGTAAAAATGGGGCAACAAGAGATCCCCCTGAGAGTCCACTGATACATGACTACCTTACAAGATACATGCTAGTGGGTAGCATACACCAATAAAACTTTGTTTTCCAGCAAAATAGCAACTTTCATCAATAAACACAAAAACAAGTGTAATGGTCTCGCACAAGGTAGTCATTTTTAATCCATTCAACGTGTCAAACAGCTCTTAGGCCCCGTTTACGCGACAATATTTCATTTAAAAATGCTAAAACGCTGTGAAAACACTGTGAAAAAAATCTGCATTTACACGGAAAGGCTGATGGACTAAGAACGCTGTAGTACGCATGCCAGGCCTGTAGGTGGTGCCATAACTGTCTTGTCCAGAAGCCGCTTTTGGGAGATCTCCACCGAAGTAGAGATGAACCGGTCATCTGGTGTATTGGGGAATATTAAGTTAAAAAGTGGACCAAAAGATGTACAATTTGTATAAAGACAGTCGGCAGATACAGCAGATTGAGCAGCACAAGCACAGTAGTTCACAATGATTGTAACAGCGGCACTGTTGTACCGTTGTATGTGCGCGCGAGGCGGAGTGTGACGTCAGCGTTTCCACTGATAACACCGGCTTACACAGCAACGGTGTCGGCAACGTTTCTGAAAAATCCCACTCTCGAGGCCGTTTTTAAAAGTTTGCGGTTTAGGTCGGCTGAAACGCCGTTCCTGTGTAAACGCGTGGCTGAAACGCAACAAAACTTTTGCGTTTCACTCTAAAACCGTTGTCGTGTTAACGGCCACTTTATCGACCAAAAACGATATGGAGCACTTGGCGCTAACTTGATGCTAACGTACATCAGGAATTCCATTAATATTCTAGCAGTTAGCATACATCGATGAAACTTTTGCTAGCAAAATATTTACTTTCATCACTGAACATAGAAACAAATGTACCTAGCTCCCTCACAAGAGATTCATTTTCAGTTCCTTCAACATGTTATATCTCTCCTTCGTCACACAGCAGTGGTTTGGAGATGGCTGAAAGGTAGTCATCCCATCTTTAAAAGGACACCCATTTACAATCACATGTAATCTCCTTTAGCACATAAAAAATCAGGCCACAATTAAAAACATGAACTTAACTATTAATATCAACCATATAGCAACGATGATTGCGTACCATTTTGGATGATTCGATGACAAAATTTTCATGTTATCATTCTGTAGCACAGCGCTCTACGATTACCAGAAGTTTACATGCCATCAGATTTTTAAACAGATTTACGTCATGCTCGCTTGTGCATAAGGCCTATTATTATGCATGCAAACAACACTATACTGAAATCACTTGTATGTAAAAAGTAAGATGTCTTTAGATTCATTACAGCAACAAAAAGGAAACAGCTAAACCACTTCTACGTCACATAATGGGAATACCAATAACTCAGTCAAGAGCATAGTTTTATCAGTGGGTGAAGGAGAAGACCTGAGGCAGCTGCTGATATGCATAATTAAAGTCTGAAAGTCGATCAATCAGCCAACCAGTTTTTATTTTTATGCTGCCAAATCAAAACAGATTTTATCACATAGCCCCCTTGAAAAAAGATCATGTCTAGACTTAAGTCTTTGTTGTATTATTGAAAGAACTCCAACATTAATCCACTCAGAAGCACACACTTTGCAGCCCCAGCAATGAAAAACTTCAGAGGCAGAACTCTCATACGTGGACAACTGGAGCGGCAGAGAAAGGATTAGTGTACTAATTTTGTTGGCGGTAAATTCACTCTGAAAATACAAAACACTGTCACACTTCCCAAATTTTCTCCACAGGAGCTTGTTAAAAATACCTTTCTTGTCGAGCTGACTCCATGCAGAGAATGAGCGATGCTATAACGTGACTAAAAGCTCTGCAGGCAAATCTGCTTTTGAAGTCTCTTCAGCACAGATCAACTTTAAATTCTCTGAAGACAGAGCCCCTCACATCTCAGAAGCAGGAACTATCATATATTTCCTCTGGTCTCCCACTTTAAGATTCACTTTACTTTACTGGTCGCCTGCTCCTTCAAAGGCTGCTGTCATCTGTCATTCCTGTGTGATCCCTTCATCCCCATCTCTGTACTGCTTTTTATTCAGCATCCAGTGCTTTAAGCTGAAAACACTCGCTCTACTCGATGGAGGAAATGAAATGCTGCTCAACTTTAAGATATAAAAATTTGTTGGAAGAGCTCCACTGTATAAGAGGGAAACATGGGGAAACTATTACAACATGGTGCAAAAACAAGCCTTGTTTGGCTCTTGATATAATTAAAAAAAAAAAAAAAAGCAAGCAGAACCTCTGTGAGAATGATCAAAACTGGATTCAAAGCTGAGAGTGTAAGCCTTTCCACAGTCGGCCAGTGTGCGTACAAACCTCTTGTAAGCTGTCATTACAATCAAATTCCATTGACTTCGGCCTGCTGACGTAAATGTGACGTTCTGCGTCCTGTGAATTTTCAAACAGAGCACGTAGAAAGGTGAAACAGAAACTCAGTTGATTGCAGACCTTGCCACCACGATACGTTACCTGTAGCAAACAATTAAGACACATTCTTTTAGAGATGATGTGAAAACAAACTAAATCACAGATTGCATTAGAGATCTGTCAGCAGCCTGATTGATGACAGGGGTAAAACATCACTTATTCCTCTCTGACCTCATGTCGTCTTCTCTCTTCAATGAGAGGCTTTAAGCTATAAACAACACTGGCAATCAAATTTAACTGCTCTGAAAATGCATTAAAATGACCCCTTCAAAGCATATAGGACGTCCATAAACGCTTCCCTCAAGGTTATATTCACCTGTTTCAGTGGTCGGAAGATTAATTCCCCAATCTCTCGCTTATGGGGGGAGGGACTGTAAACGAGACTCTCCAGGGGGGCATCCGTAGAGATCCTCTATCATGTCTATAAACACTTCAAGTACAGCTGATCACTGACAGAATTCACACAGCTGCCACTCAACTCAGACTTCACGCTCAAGGAGGGAAGCTCGAATGCTTCTGAACTGCTGCGTCCCAGGTTGAAAGTGGAACAATTTCATGTTTTATGTGGTTTAGAAATCCATGGATCTTTCTTAAAACTACTCAGAACAGTCTGTTTTGAAAAAAACTATCAGGAGATTTTCACGAGATCTTCACATAAGGGTCGTGACATACTGGAGAGGTGTTTGCCTCTGACAGGTCTCCACAAGCGCTAACCAATCAGGGGGAAGGGTGTTTGTGGAGCAGGGAGCCTTGAAGAGAGAGCAGCAAAATAGCCTGAAGTAAGAGTTTTCTAAAACACTAGTGTCAGAAAAATAGTTTTTACTCATTTAAAGCTACTATTAAGGTACCAGTAAAGCAGTATTAATTCTAAAAAAAAAAACCAAAAAAAGAAAAACCAGCAAAATAGTGGGATAGTTAGATACTTAGACAGTTACTTTAGATAGTTAGTTGGACAGTTAGTTATCCCTAGATAGTTGCTGGGCGCTGCCCTGTTGGCTATGGCTGCCTTTTGCAGCAGCTCTCTCTTCTTTTTCCGTTTCTTGTAATTTTTCGTCTCTTTTTCGTCATCTTTGTATTTGGAGTGGATCATTACTTTGTATGGCTCATTTGTTGGTCATGGACACCAAACTTTTTGTGGCTTCAGTGATATTTTTACTACTTTTTCTCCTGTGTTTGTCTGGAGATCCTACATGTAACCATGGCTGCATTGTTTACATGTGAAATTGGCTGTTAGCAGCCTGTAGCATGTCAATGCTAACTGGTGCAAGGCCTGATGTCTTCCCACAAGGTGAGGAGAAGGAGGTGAGGATGACGTGCTGGTTCTCAGGTGTGAGCTAAGAAGTTACAACATGGATCTGTCCTTCCATCCATCGTTATTGGGAACGTAAGATCTATCTCCAATAAGATGGACGAGCTAGCTGTGCTAACCCAGCAACAGAGGGAATACCAGAAGGCAGAGTAGCATCATGCTATTCACAGACATGGCTAACAGAGCTAACATCAGACACCAACGCCACATTGGAGGAGCTTCACCTACTGTGAGCAGACAGGATCCAGGAGACAGAGATGGAGCATGACTGAAGAAGCTCAGTCCTGGACCCTGTGGAGGTGGAGGCTGGCTGAACTGGAGAATGATGGACAAGCTGTCATCATCTATTTTCTTATGGACCTTTTTACACTTTCTTTACACTTTCTTACTTTTGTTTTCTTGATTGCTGCTGTGACTTTAATTTTGTTGGACTTGTTATAATGACAATAAAGTTCTATTCTATTCTATTCTATTCTACAATACCCCTGCTTTAAGGCTTGATGACTGATAGAATGGACGTAGCTCAAATGAAGGGCTTGATGGCTTTGTTATACATAAAATAAAACAAGTGTGGACAGAGCAAAGAAATCTTTACATAGTTTTGAGATGCTGTTGATTTATACTATCCACAACCTTGACCACAGTTTTACAGCAGCAAATTAGCAACACACCTTGAGTCTGACCTCAGAATAAATGGCAGCTGTGTAAATTTTTTCTCTTGAATTTAATACAGCTACAGAAGAACACCAGCTGTTTCTTTCCTCAACAAATCACCAGAGATAACTCTGACCGAGCCGTTTGCTGCCTGTTTTTTTCCAGATCTTCCTGCTAAAGCTCATCAGAAAAGGTCAAATCACTTGTGGCCTTTTCATCAGTCCACTGTCCTACTAAACCTCACACACACCTGACCTTTCATTCAACTTCCTGTGACCTCACTAGCAGCAGACCAAGAAGCAAAACACTCTCACATTTAATTCGCCAGTTATTCTCTGAGTGTCAGATTTTCTTTTTCACTCTGATAAAGAAAAGAGATTATTTTTTCTCCAGACACAGCAATCATGCATTTAGCAGCTCGATCATTTCACATGTGGCTCATGCCACCATCATTTCAAGCTGCCATAAATTAAAAATGAACATAACCTTTGTGTCCTTGGGTAAATTGTTCTTCTATTACTCAACTTGACAAATATATGTTAGGGAAATAAAATAAATAATGAAGTAATCCAAGAAGCCAAGCCATTTTTCTGACTGTACAGAACCTTTTTGCTGACTCAGAAACTAACACCTTCAATATGACAAGAACAACCTGCACTCAAGAAAACCTGCTTCACTTTCTCAAAGTCTGACATTGATTGAAATAGTGTGAGCAAAAAGAGAGAAGTCTAGGACTGTGAATTATCCATTCAAAAAGATAGCTATGTAAATCAATTTTGATTTCTATTATCTACCTTCATTGTACATTTCTAGATGGATTAAAATCACACCCTTAGGGGAGTACAATGAGCCACTGCCTCAACACATCGCTGGATATTCAGACTCTTTCTGTTTTCTTAAAGCTCCTCTGAAGAGATTTTAGCAGACAATGAGACAAACTTCAAACTAAATAACATTACGTTTTATGCTCCTTTTTAAGTCATTTCTATAACCTAAAACCACCACCACAGGGTACACCATCTTTTTTTACGGTTAACTCTTTAACGCCAAACGTTTAATATTTGATACATGAGTTTCAAAGACCTCGTCCAATGTGACACAAAAAACATGTATATCATAAACAAAATCATAACTAGAAAAGCACTCAGAGAGTGCAGACCTCCACCAAGCATATTGTGATTGTCACCAACACTTTAGTCATACTTGTTATACTCCCTTTCAGCAGAATGTCTGCTACAATATGGTGTTAGTTGCAGGTTTGTAAAATAATTTATTATCAGACGTGGTGTTGAAAATGATGATGACCCAGTACATATTTCATATTCTGGATCCTAGTATCCAGAATATTGCCAGGATCTGGATCGTACTTTGACATCTGTCAGAAATTATTGTGACCTTGTCTTGTGTTGATTTACAAAGCAATCCAACCATTTATTGTGGAGTCATATACACATATGGTGAAAACAGCCCAATCTCACAATGATAAACAATCCTTTAAAAAAATCCTGGAGCCAGACAGTAATCCAGACCACCTCCAAAATTGAATCAGTTCTTCCTTATCCCATTTTGAACATTTCCTTGAAATTTTATGAAGATGTGTTGGTTAGTTTTTGAGTTATATTGTTAAATGTCTCAATTTCCAATTAGAATTTTCCTGGCTTTTTTGACGGGTCAGGCTTTACAGGGTTGAAAGATATCAGAAGGAAAATTCAAACTATTGAAACATGTGCGGGACAAAATCAAGGAGGCAAAAAGAGGGGTGCAAAAATCCATACGATCAAAAAGCTCCTAACAAGAGCTTTGAAATGTTAATCCAGGAGAGAATTTGCTTGTAAAGTTTTATAAAATGAGGATTTAATGCAAGAAACTAACCAAGAAAATCTTTCTTCCCCATTAGCAAAATATTTACAAGCAAATTAGGACTCATTTTTTTGTCTTAAATATCTTGGAGAAAGACTTAAGTCAAGTGAATGTGGTTCATATAGAGTCTAATAAAACTATTTTTACAAAAAAATTATACCAAAAAAAGCCTGCTTGTATTTCAATTTTAACAGTGCATAAGTTAAAGACCCTGGTTAAACCGCATATACGTTTTTTTCAGATATTTTTTTCCCTCCCTATACGAATGTTTTTATCATGTCTGCTCTTACCTCTTCATCATGAGTGTGTCAGCAATAATATGAATGAAATTACGTCTGCTGTAGCAGCTGCAGTGGGCCAACCGGTGCCAGAAAAACAGACAGGAGTAAAACCTGTTCCAGTGTCCTTAAAAATAAAGAAGATTTGGACCTTGGTCCCTGCAGTCACATGCCGAAGTGTCCTTGAGCAAGACACTGGACCCCAAATTGTTTCCACTGTTGGTCAGTGGGGAGTGAATGGGTATGAGTGTGTTAGCTAAAAACCGATGCTTCCCAACAGTTTAAGTACCAGGGTGTGACTGTGGTGTTGATGGGTGACAGAGATCAGAAAGGTAAAGCACTTTGAGTTGTTGGAAGGACCAGGAAAGTGCTACATAAGTACTGATCCATTTAGCTTTACCATTTACCCTTTTGAGGCCCTGGCTGTTTCCAAAACGGTATTCCAAGGAGAGTGATAAAATTACAAAAGACAGCACCTCTCAAACTTTTCACATTTAACCAGAGAAAATAAAGTAGATATTTTTCCTGCCCTGCCTGGTTTGAAGGTGTGTGTATTTAATAGCTGGTTGTGAGCCCACTTTTGGTGTTTAGAAACTTGTATTTGAAGATTTCCTCCAGCTTGAAACCACTCTGCCTTTACTGGTTTTAAATCACATCCCATTAAATCCGTCTATGACACCGGGGCAGAGGGTCACGAGCTGAGTTAAGCAGTAAGTCTGTAGCATTTATGAGCTATGCTCTATCCTCTATTATTCAGGAAAGCACTTTAACCTACACTTATACAGTATGATGCTCTGAGACCTGATAAAGTATTCATTCGGGTCTTCAGCAGAGGGAGCAGGTCCCTGCTGATTTAAAACACTGTCAGCGGAAGATTTATGTGTTTAAACGTGTTGCGAGGTACAACGTGGAGGTAATAAGGCATTTGGCCTTTTATTTTGCAATTATTCATCGTGGTGGAAATCAGGGCTGGTGGTCTTTGGTTACCATGGGGACAGAGGAGAGGGTCCAAAGCTGGTGAGAGTTATCACCAAGGCAGGTAATGGTGGTCTGACTGTCTTGTGATTGGGTGAAATGATGAAGAAAGATCTCTAAGGTATAGCATGGTATCAAATTAGGAGTAAGCTGATATAGACATGACAGTTTTTGATTTTGTTTTTGGAGTCTTGGTTGTATCTTTGTGTGGATATGTGGGGTTTTTTTTTTGTCATGTTGTATATGTTGTATTTGCCCCATTTGATTGTGCATTTTATGTCTCCCTTTTTAGCTTGACTTTGAAGTTAAGCGTCAACACTTGTGTCATTTCAATCTTGTCTTTGTGATTTTTTTAAATCTCTAAAGTTGAGTGTTTCATGTGTCTGCTTTGAGCCTCCTTGTTTTGTGAGTCAAAGCTTTTATACCTTTGAAAGCGTTTTACTTTTTTGTAGTTTGTCAGATGCACATTTCCTCTGATTTTTTCTTTTCTGTTGCTACCTTTTAGTCCCTGTTTTGTTTGTTTGTTTTTTCTGTCCTGTTTTTCTCTTTGTAGCTTTCCAAAATTATGTATCTTCTTCCAGTTGTTTTATAAGTTAATCTGAAACACGTGTCTTTGAACTTATCTGTATTCATTTTCAACAGGAAGCGATAACATTCACTAAGACACACTCTCAGAGGGGTCATGTTTCCTATTCCTGGTGGGCCTATTGAGTGATCAATCAATGGCTGTTGCCAGTGTGACATCTTGTCAAATAAGTAATTTAAGCCTTCACACATCACTGATACTTACCTCCTGAACTGACAAACACAGGCACTCTCGCACTCTCTCTCACTCCTGTAAGCCATGATCTGCTTTGACAACACAATCCCTCACAGATAAAAATCCTTCTCTGGCCGCCGTTTCCTCAGCGCGAACACCCGCTACGCCTAACATCGCTGCCTTTATGAGTCTTCCATTGTTGTGCTGCACCAACGGCAGATAACAATCCTGCTGCCATGTGAAGTGTGAGATAAATGTGTGGTTCGGCTCACGCTGATAACTTGTCCAGAAGAGTGGAAAGACAGAGAAGCAACTTGTAGTGATCAAGCCTGAAAAGAGCTCTCATCTTTGTAATTGGTTGAAATGAGCAATGACGGCCACCTGCTGACTGTACCATTCAGGGCTCTTTACATGGAAATGCTGCCAATATGGCAGAGCTGCAGAGAGAAGAGGCACAGGAGAAAAAAACGATCAACTCCCAGAAACACTGGACTCTTGAAATGGAAATTATATCTATATGGAATCCAATAAAGGCTTATAACCATCACAGGTGGTACTCCAGACACATCTCGGCTTTCATTTCATACAAAACTAAAATTACTACATGAGACTTAATCCCTGTAATGAGCATGCAAACAGGACGGCCTCAGATATAAGTGCTGCATTACATTCAGAGCTGAAGGATAGAGAGCTGGACTGACATTTGCTGGATAACAAACAAGACCCCGTATGGATGACAGAGATAACTACTGAATACAAATTAAAGTGGTTCCTTTAAAGCTTTTCTGTTTGATTTGACTGTGGATTAAACCCCTCACATCTGTCAGGTTGTTGTGGTACATACATTCAAACCCGTTGTAGGGAGTTATGTATAAGGGATGTAGCATATAGATGTAAGCTATGGCTATGTTTAGACCAGTGGTTTTCTAAGTGGGGGCCGTGGCCACGCTGAGGGCTGCTAAAGGGCACCAAGGGGGCTCCAGAAAAATGGAGGGGAAAGGAAAAATAGGCTCTCATTATTTTTATTTTATTTTATTTTTCTTAAACCATTTGTCCTAAATATACAACATGTAGAGAGCCATGAGTGTCGGATTCTCAAATTTCCAATTGTACCCAACTGCACCTCCTGCATGATGATGATGCTGCTGGGTGCCGCCCTGTTGGCTATGGCTGCCTTTTGCAGTAGCTCTCTCTCCTTTTTCCGTTTCTTGTAATTTTTTCGTCTCTTTTTCGTAAACTTTGTATTTGGAGTGGATCATTACTTTGTATGGCTCATTTGTTGTTCATGGACACCAAACTTTTTGTGGCTTCAGTGATAATTTTACTACTTTTTCTCCTGTGTTTGTCTGGAGATCCTACATGTAACCATGGCAGCATTTTTTACATGTGAACTCACTGTTACCAGCCTGTAGCATGTCAATGCTAACTGGTGTAAGGCCTGATGTTTCCCCACAAGGTGAAGACAACGTGCTGGTTCTCAGGTGTGAGCTAAGAAGTGACGACACAGACCTGTCCTTCCATCCATCGTTATTGGGAACATAAGATCTATCGCCAATAAGATGGACGAGCTAGCCGTGCTAACCCAGCAACAGAGGAAATACCAGAGGGCAGAGTAGCATCATGCTATTCACAGACATGGCTAATGGAGCTAACATCAGACACCAACACCTCATTGGAGGAGCTTCACCTGCTGTGAGCAGACAGGTGGAGGCTGGCTGAACTGGAGAATGATGGACAAGCTGTCATCATCTATTTTCTTATGGACCTTTTTGCACTTTCTTTACACTTTCTTACTTTTGTTGTCTTGACTGCTGCTGTGACTACAATTTTGTTGTATCAATGACGATGAAGTTCTGTTCTATTCTATTCCATAATACGATGTCATGATCTGCCCCTGTTATTAAGTTAGCTAAATAACTAAACTGAACTTTGAAACTCTTCTCCTGTCTTATTACTGGTTCCATGTAAGAAATGAGTATCCCGCCTTCTCCCTTTTGCAACAACCTGCTTGTGTAAGACTGGCTTCTGTTTGTTAATTTCCTATTCCAAACAGTTGTATTCATTATTTAAAAGTGAATAAAAGTTAGAAAATACATTCTCAAGGTTGACGTTTCTTTACATATTTTGAAACATATGTTGGTATCCAAAGGGGTCCCTGGCCAGGGGCAAAAGGCTGTTTGGAGGTCATGGCATAGAAAAGTTTGGGAACCCCCTGGTTTAGACCATAGAGGTTAAAGAAAACACAAGTGTAAAGAAATATGTTCCTTACTGTAAAACAAAGTCTGATAAATTTAACATTTTCATGCCAGAGTAACTTATTTTACAAAATACTTAATACATATAACCCTAAATATGCCTGTTTAAAGACATAACAGACGAGAGAAAAACAAGACAGTCTTCTCTTGAAACATCACCACACATCCCTGCTCCCCATTAACAGCAAAAAAATCAACAAACCATTTCCAAAAGCTGGTTTCTGATTAAATATACAGCTTTAGTTACTATATTAATGATAAAGATGTGACAAAAATAACAGTACAGACTGGAAGAAACAAACTTGCTTTATCAAAAGTATTTTCCAAGATTTTCCAAGATTTTCTAGCACATTTTTTAATCACAGCTCCCCCTTGTGGCTTGTTGCAGCATAGGTCTGTAAGCATGCATTATCCTTTTTAATAGATGGAGCACGTAGATTGTATAATAAATGGACGTTATCTGATGTCACCTGATACTGTGGCCCAAATCCCATATTACTGCAATTACACTTAGTATTGTGAGTGCATAAGTGCATTCACACTGACAGTATGAAAAACAAACATGGTGCACTGATTTCTCAGCTAGTATGCTTAAACCGGTCAGAAAGTTGAGCATGGAACAGTGAACACTTCTCACACTCAATGGTTGCCATATTGGCTATGTAGAGGAAGGGGTGGAAACTAATCAAACAATGGCTGATGGGTGCAATCAGTGAAAATCAGAAAAATCGCCCGTTAAATGTGATTGTGGTGTCTGGTAAGCGCAAAGCTGCAGTGTTTGATTTGGGAACAACACTACCCTGTATGATTTTGTGTGCTGTTCCAATATGTACAGAGTGTACACAGTGCGTTTTATGTATGTGTGCTTACAGAAAAATGGGATTTGGTACACAGCAAGAGTTTTGAAGCAAATCCTTGCCAGGAGCCATACTGGAAATAAGGCAGGCTTAGACCTCCCAAATTAGCAGCTATGGGGCACTGGCCTGTCAATTAGCTGAGCTGTGCCTCTGATTGGGCAAATCCAAGATCTTAATGTTTTCAATACTGCTGAGTTAGAGAAAATTCACCCCCCTACTGTGTGAGCTGTTAGAGAAATCAGCTATTCTAACTGAAATCATTTTTGTACCAGGCTGTAAACATGTTTATTTGAAAACATGAAAAACATATTTGTGAAAATTGCTTCTTTTTTTTTTTTTTTTTTTTTTAGCTCGGTGTGTATGAGGTTTCCAGTACTTTTGGAGCCAGCCTCAAGCAGGGACGCTCAACAAACTGCAGGTTTTAGCACTTCCACAAAAAGCCCAAAAATATCATTTTGAAGGCACTGTGAGTGCTGGAATTGATAGTGATTTTCAGGATAAAAACTTTATTTCCCATGAGCACTATCACTCACTGTCACAAGGATTCGACTCCTGCATCTGTTTAGGAAGCAAATGAATGGAGATTGGATTTTCTGTGGTAAGTGGATTCCTGGAAAGTCCGACTCAATCACGGATACAAGACAATATCATTTAGAAATTTCTAATTTGAGCACTGATTATCTCATTTCAAATGATGGATTATGAAGAGGCAAATATTTAAAAAAAAAAGGCTATTTCAACTCCACTTAAACACAGAACTCACAGGGCCTTTTAAAAAAAGGGGTTGACTGACAGCACTGCAGAAAATAAAAGGCTCCTGTAGTTTTCTTCACTTTAACATCAGAGTAAAGAAGGAGCAGAGAGTACAAGAGTCATTTAGCCTTCCCTTTTTTTTAAGTTTCTGCTTCAGACCTATTTAAGGATTGGCTCAGCTGTTGTTCACCAACAGATCTTGTATTTTTGATAATAAGTTGAGGAGGTTTCGTTTGGCGTGTTTCTGTTGCCAAGACTCAACGATCCAGGCTGCTCCTGCACACGCTTTGGGTCCACCACACAGATTGTAACAAAAATGGACGTCATCTTGCTCAGCTCGAGGCAAGGTTGCCACAAAAACTGCTCCCCCTGGTGACTGGTTGCTGTAAAGGTTAAAAAATCTGGCTCTCCAGTCATTCTAGATGGGCTGTGGTCAAACTATAAAAAAAGTAAATACACCTCATAGAAATGTTTCTCACATCTGATTGTTGTGGTTATTTGAAGACATTATTTGGCTGCCTTGTATTCAAATCCTGTTTTTTCTGTAAAGTTCTATTTTTGTTAGTTATAAGAGGTTAAAAAAAAAATTTCTGTCACGTTCACTGATGATTGACAGCTCCTCTTCTTGTCTAGTTTTTTTCGGCATTGTGAAATACATCAGGAGGGAGAGGAAAAATAAATATATTTTTCTGTCATCCAGCTCAGGTTTTCTCAGTGTCCCTCATGGCCGCTGCACGATGGCAGCGCCTCTGGCAGGGGTATTTTGGCTTCAAAACCGTGCAATGGTAAAAAGGCAGGGCCACACTGTCCACTCTTCACACAGTCTATGGTCCACCTGTACGTCATGTCAACAAAATTAAAGAAGATGGCAGCAGGATCTCCATATTATAATCCAGTCAATGTTAAAACCTTGAGTTGTCAACAATAATCTTTAAACTCCCATTTCCCTGCCATTATTTTTCTGTTTGACACCCTCAACAGCAATCAGCCGTCAATTGGTGTGGCGTTTAAATGACCCTCCTCCTGCTCCTTTGTTACACACTTATTGATATTCAAAGTCACAGTGCTATTTTCTATCGTTACTGCAATCGCTTATGATCCACTTTATCTTACAGTTGAAGGTCACAAGCTTAATAAATATATGTCAGAATGAATAATTGGCTCAAGGGCTGGGTAATTCATTTGTTGGGACCTATAGCACTCAACAGCTGTTTGAACTGATTTGAACTGAATCTAAAAAGAGAAATAAGCACAATGAAATGAGTGTTTTTTGTTTTTTTTCTGAATACAAGTGAAAGTTTGAGTTAAAAAAAATATCAACAGCAGCTCTTGAGGCCCTACTTAATTTGGATTTAAGAGGTTAATCTTACTGCAGTTGTATTAAATGCTGAAACAGTTCCAGCTTGAGGGGAAAATGGGAAAAATATTCACTGGAATTTCCCAGATGTATTTGAAATCCGTTTTTGATATGTATTTATGCAGCATCTATCTCCTGGAGACTGCAAAACCAGTCTTTATTCTGCTCATTGTGCTTTAGGTAACCCATATGTACCACCACAGTCCTCATCGCTGATCATTAAACCTGTCACACTCTCCTCTTCTTCCCATCCCGTCCTCTACAGACATCCACACGGCCTGACAGTCAATTATGTCTCTTCACCTTCAAAAGGCCTGCATGGGCGGCAGTGGAGAAGCATATCTCCATTTGATCTTTATCCCTTCACTGCAGCTGGAATAGTGGAGCTGTCAGCGTGAACCTTTAGGTAACCTCCTGAAGCCCATGAGAGACAACAACCAGCACATCTGTGTGTTTAATACAAACACAATCTCACAACCTCATCTCACACAGTTAGACCACTGACAGGTGTGTGAGAAGCTTTTATATCAAGGTGTTCAACAGAGATATTAAAATATCAACAGGGTACATGAGGAAAATGGATGAATAAGGTAAAAAATGGCAAAACACCTTGAAGAAAATTATCCACACATGACATTTTGATGTTGGACAAGAGATGATTCATCTCCCAACCCCGTTGATAACTGGACAGTGGACACCCAGGTTAGCTCTCCCTTCAGTCAACGAGGCTATGCTAATGATTCTAGGGGATGTTCGTCAGATGCTGACCTGCAATCAGATCACAGCAGGGGGGATGAAGTCTGAGTCGATAGCACATCATCCATCACTTTTCTCTCCTTATGCAGATTTCTCTCGACATCTTATCCCGCTCCTTTCTCGCTCCGAAACCTGATTTCTCACCATTACTCCAGATCAATACCCAAGCCCTCCTGATATGGAACTGGGACACAAACAGCAGAGACAACCATCTCACTATTGTCTTTATCTGCCCTGCTCTTTTTTATTTAGAGGCACGACGTCTGCGACAAATGGAGTGACTCAGTCTCAAGGTCTTTGCAGTATCACAATTTGTCCTGAACCAACCAGGAAGAGCAAGATAGAGCTTTGATTGCCTCTCAGCAAGTGTAGGGATCTTTGGAGGAACAGCAAGATCAATCATTTCTCCTATCTTTCCAAATTATCCGTCTAAATCCTCTCTCTCACTAAGTACCCGCCTCTTGAGGAGGTCCAGCTTATCGGCAGCCAGGGCATCTCTGAGGGCGCCAAAGAAGCCGTGATAGTGGGCTGTGTTGTGGATCATGAGCAGGACTCCAGCCAGCAGCTCATTGGTCACCAGCAGGTGATGCAGGTACGCCCTCTGGTGGTTCTTGCAGCAGTAGCAGCCACACCCCTCCACCAGGGGTCTGAAGTCGTCATGGTACCTGAAGGAGAGTTCAAAAGAAAGTTCAAACAAATTTCACACACAGGTAGCTTCAATGTAAATCATCTGTTTAAGGAAAACATGAAAGGAAATATTCCTGCTGACTATAAAAGCGCCAGGGTTTGATTACAGATGCGACAAACCTCTTGTCTTTGAGATCGATCTCAAAGGATGTCATCTGTGTTTGATCATCAAGGGGCAGATTTCCATTCTGTGGCTGCTCTCCTGACAGGTCTCTCTCTTTGTCCTTCTCCAGCACTGCAAAATCATATATACATCTAATTAATCCCAGCATACCATAAACTATTCACTCCTAATTTAATCCTACAGCAGAAAATATGTCACACACACACACACAACCCCAGAGCGTGATCAACCCTGAGGCAGAAACAAAACCCCAAGCTGACCCCTTTTAACATGACTGTGTCCTATATTCTTTATGCTACTGTAACATGATCGCTAACTAGTTACATTCTGACATTCAGCATGTGCCTCACTTATATAAAGTACCAACATGGTAAATCAGTGATGGAGAAAAGTAACTAGAGCTGATGAAGACTATGGTTCCATAAATCATCTAAATATCTGGCTGCAGACACAGGGGGATGTAGGGAATATGACGGTGCATGCCAGGCAGAGGAGAAAAATAAAAAGACCTCAGTGTTGCATATAATTAGAGATGGATTAAAAAGACACAATGAAGCAACAAGGATTAAGAGCAAAGTGAAAGTTGAAGCAGAGGGCAACAAAGTGTAGGAACAAAGCATAGCAAGTAAGTTTAACATGCATGTGTGTACAAAGCTGAAAGAGAAGCTGATAAGAAATAGAATAAAAAGAGACAAAGGGAGGAGTAACGTGTGCAGGAGGACAGCCGAGGCTTTTGAAAGACGGAGAGGAGTTCAGTTCAAAAACAGAGATACTGAAGACATGAAACAGTTTAAAGTCTAAGAGACTTAACCAAACAGGTTCAAAAACTGAATTTCTGCCTTTTAGATAATCTGTTTTCCTTCAGACTTCCACAGAAGGAAACAGATAAGTACAGCCTTCCAGAAACTGCCCTGAAAACATAAACAAAATGTTTTTTTCATGCCTCTTGTTGGAAATGAGGCTGCATCAGAGATCTCTGTAAAAGCATATTCTTGACCTATTGTTAATAAATTTGTGTCCAACTGAGAACCAGGACACCTCCTGATCCTTCCCCATCAACGAACTACGCGGAAAGAGGTGAGAGGAGAATGGATTCAGATTTATATTTTGAAGGTATTTTGGTCAGATAGATAGCATCACATTTCAAATAAAAAGTAATTCAAGTATTTTGGGAATTCAGAACAAAGACATCATTTTGAGTGACAAACTAAATCTGTGAGGTACCCCTCATGGTTTGCAAGGCAACAGTGTGGGAAAAATGGCTGAACCTACAGTGAAGAGTACCCTGTCAGGATAGCAGTGTGGGAAAATGACTGAGCGCACAGTTAAAAGGTACCCTGCAAGGCAGTGTGGGAAAAGTAGCTGAGTTTACAGTTGCTCTGTACCCTATTGCTTCAAATAGATATTGAAGTGTGGGAAAACAGTAGAATTGACACCTAGATGTATGTCGTAGTCATACACATCACCTCATTTCCAACATTCTTCATCCCAAATAAACAAATAAATGACTTAAAGCTCCCTTACAGAAAATCTGTCTGGTTATAAAACAGACTTGAAATCTATACTGTTGACTCTTTATGATCTACTAGAGCAAAAAGTTTTCACACCAATAAAAACTGACTTTTTCTGTGCTTCTGTGTTGTTTCTATTTTCTGTCTCAAACACCACAGGGGGTAGGTACCAGTCAAGGTAAGTGCCTTCTGCTTTTTATTCTCCCTGTAAATTGAATATTTTACAGGAAACATGGAAAATAAAATTGAGAAAATGTCACCTCGTTACCTTATCGCTACAGGGATAGATTTGACTTCTCTGTTTAGATAGCTCAGGCTAGAAGCTAGCTCATGACTACTTCTTAAGATTTGCCTTTTCCTATGTTTTTAATACAGTTAAGATTTATTTTCATATTTTCAACCCACAAGAAAAAAATTGGAATATTTGCTCCAGTTTGGTACATGTTACTTATTAGCCTTAACTAGCCAAATTGTTATCCAATTTTTTTTTTTTTTTACAAAGAATTGCTGCTCAACTAAACACAGTTATTTGGCATAATATACATGTAAGGCAGGTGCTGGTCTGAATCTGCATGGACCAAATATGTGGTCACTCTGTTCCGGCAGCAAAATATGTGGAAAGAAGTTCATTCACAGGAGAAGAGAAGTATGGGACAAACAAAAAGTTGTCAAAGGAAAAGGAATGACAGGGGTATCAGTGTTAACAGGGTGAATTGACATGAGGTTTTAATGTCAAAAAGGGCCTAAACCAGGAAGTGTAGGAGCTGCTCACATCCCCCCAAAGGGCCTTCCAGTTGGCTGAAGGGTTTTTTTTAAATTTCTCCTCAGGTTTGCCACCGCCACTGCCCTCACCTCCACTGAACTCCATTATGCTTCCTGTGGAGAATCGATTAGTGCTGCCTGACACTAGATGCTGCCGGGCACCGAACTTTGCTCAGTCTGTCCAACAACTTTAACGCAACTTTTTAATGAAGCACACACTTCTCAGTGGGCTGAGTCCCACAGCTCTTGTCATTACACTTCTTTGGTCCTCTCACTTGGGATGACAAGGAGAACAACCAGCCTGAACCTAATTGTGAACTAGAGCTGCTGTGAGGCCTTCCATTGATTCCATTTGTGCCGCTGAAATTCTTTCAAACCAATTATTTCATCTGACCTAGGGCTAAAAAACACCAGCAACTCAACGCAGACAAAAAACACAAAATATTAATGCAAAATAGTTGAATCCTCCGAGATCCACATGACTTCAGGATTCCTTATCGGAGAACAGACTAAAACGCAGCCTCTGCCTTATTACTCAACAAATATGATGGACTGTTCATCTGCTGAACACACCCTGCAGAGTTTAACCATGCAAGTCTGGCTCAACATGCTGTAATTAGATTCCACAGTGGGATGAATTTGCCTTTCCATCTATAGGAGCACCAGAAACATCTGTATCCATTTCCAACTCTACATAACAGACCTCTCCTATAGAAAGGAAAACGAGCCTGCTGGGTTGATTATTGAGCTTTAATCATCAGCTCTGTGCTTTTATTGGCAACGCAGCGCCAGCTTTTACATCAAAGTGATTCTGATTGTTTTCATGTCTGTTATGTAGAAAAACCGTGTTATGTGCTATTACAGGGTGACAAATTGTATTTCCCACCACATTTAATTGCCCCTTAATTTCATCCAAATGCATTTCGCAAGAGAGACCCCCTACCCAAACTTCTAAATTACATCGTGACATGTCACTTTGCTCAAGGCTTTTATATAACCACAGCTCTTAAAAAAGCAAGTTCATCTTTCTGAAGTAATTTACATCGTCACATGTAATCTACAGAGTTCATTCTTTGGCTTTAGGCAAGGTCTTTTACATGACGGATCATTTGATTTGACAAGAGCTGCAATACTGTCGAATGCCAATCCCAAAGTCCAGGAAGTTAAATGTACCTCCTCATTGGTTTTTTTCCCATAGGTTGAAAAATTAAACCTCTTGGTTCTTTACTTTGAACTATGTGTCAGCCTTTGCATAAATATATGGATGTAGTGTCCTTGACACCACCAATTTGTTTCTGATGCATAGTTTTGAAGCCTATCGTCAAAACAGGGGCCATATTGGAAATGCTGAACTGAAACTGGCTTGGATCTAGTTTGGAAGAGGTAAAGATGCCTTTGATTCATTTGCAAACTGTGTGTCTGCCATAGCCTATATAATTAATAATTAATTAAGCTTCTCAAAGCTCCAATGTTCCATCCTTCCTTCCTCTACTTTTGGCGTTCACTTGCGTCGTTCACTTGCGTCTTAGTCTCTCCCACCAGAGATGAATGGGAGAGACTGAGAGATTCGTTTTTTGCACAATGGGACATCCTCTCCTTATGAGCGCCACATGAAGCGACGTGTTTCAGTGATGACAGCATCAGCTGATCACCTCTGGATCATCTGTCAGTCAGCTCTAACAGCTGTTTATGTGTCTGCAAATGTGCACTGTAATAACTCTGATAAAACATAAACAGTAACAGAGCTTTGTCTGTTCCTTTAACCTGTTAAAAAACACGTTACCATGAAGAAAGCCTGCCCTCTGTTTATTCTGTGTGCTGTCACTTTACCAGTAAAATGCGTAATTGTTAGATTATTTATGAATTATTTAGCCTCATCTGATCGTAAACTCTGAAACTTGTTAATGTAACCTAGTTTAGTGTGTTTCAGGAAGATATTATTTATTAGAGCAGAAACTTCTTACTGCTGAACTCAGAGAAGACTGAAGTCATTGTTCTTGGACCTAAACATCTCAGAGAAGCTTTCTTGAACAACATCGCCGCCTCTGACGACATCAGCTTGGCTTCCAGCACCACTGTCAGGAACCTGGGAGTTCTTTTGGATCAGGACCTGTCCTTTAACTCTCACATCCAACAGGTCTCAAGGACGGCATTTTTTCATCTTCGCAATATCAAGAGAATTAGACACATCTTGTCTCGGAGCGACGCTGAGAAACTGGTCCATGCTTTCGTTTCTTCTAGGCTGGACCACTGTAACTCTCTTTTATCCGGCTGTCCTAATAAGTCTATTAGGACTCTTCAGCTGGTTCAGAATGCTGCCGCTCGGGTACTGACTTGGACTGGGAGGAGAGAGCACATCTCTCCAGTGTTAGCGTCTCTACACTGGTTACCTATAAAATCTAGGATAGAGTTTAAAATTCTTCTTTTGACTTACAAAGCGCTTAATGGCATCGGGCCATCGTATCTTAAAGACTTAATTGTTCCGTATAATCCGTCTAGGTCTTTGCGTTCTCAACATGCTGGTCTGCTCGTTGTACCTAGGGTCTCTAAAAGTAGTATGGGAGGTCGAGCCTTTAGTTATCAGGCTCCTCTTCTTTGGAATAACTTACCGGTTGAGGTCCGGGGAGCAGACACGGTCTCAACCTTTAAGAGTAGACTTAAAACTTTCCTTTTTGATAAAGCTTACAGTTAGAGCTGGATCAGATCTGAACCAGCTCTTAGTTATGCTGCTATAGGTTTAGACTGCTGGGGGGAACTGACACACAGGGCTCCTGTTTCCCTCTTTTTCTGTCAGTCTAACTTCTAGTCTTACTGTCCTGTTATAGTTACTGACCATACACCTCTCTGGGAGGGTCTGAGTTTGTCTTGTAGGTTCCTGGGGATCGGTGAAGAAGACGGCCTGCTGCTGTGCTCCTGTCCGACACCAGCTACTACAGCTTTGGATTTGGCCTGCTGGTTTCACCTTAACTGTCGCCACAGCGCCAAACTTCAGACTGGGTCTGTTTCTCTCTCTCTCCCTTTCTGTGTGTGTGTGTGTGTGTGTGTGTGTGTGTGTGTGTGTGTGTGTATGTGTGTCTGTGTGTGTGTCTGTGTGCGTGTGTGTATCCCTACCCCCCCCCCTCCTTTCCCCCCCCCCCCCCCCCCCCCTCTCTCCCACTCTCTCTCCTCTATCTGTCTCTCTCTAACCCCAACACAGTCGAGACAGATGTCTGTCTAACATGAGTCTGGTTCTGTCCGAGGTTTCTGCCCGTTAAAGGGAAGTTTTTCCTTGCCATTGTAACTTGCTAAATGCTGCAAAGTCCTGTACTCATGGTGGATTAAGATAAGATAAGACTCCTTATCTTGTCTTGATGTTGGGTTTCTGCTAATAAAATTTTATTAACATTTACGGGTCTAGACCTGTAAATGTTTTTGTAAAGTGTCTTGAAATAACATTTGTTATGATTTGGCGCTATATAAATAAAGATTGATTGATTGATTGAGATTTCAGTTTTCAGTATTAATCCTCCATTATATTGATTTCATGATGGCTGTGTTCAGTGTTTTGTGCTTTAAACTCACAACAAACACTTTATTACTAGCTTTATGACTAGGGCTGCACGATTATCGCAATCGCAATCGCAATGTCAGCACATGCAATTACGTAATCGCAAAAGAGGTTATCGCAATCGCAATCACAATGTCAGCACATGCAATTCCAATTTTTCTCCATGATAACCAAGCAAGTCTGTAGACTCATCATGACACAACTTTTTTTATTAAATCGCAAGCACAATCGCAATCGCAATATTGTCCACCTAATCCCAAATCGCACCTTTTACCCAAATCGTGCAGCACTATTTATGACCAGTTTCTGAACGATCCTCAGTGCTTGTTTTCAGCTTGTTTTTTCTCTCATTAAACTCTGTTGTGTTTGTGAAGTTTCATAGCTTCTCCAATCAGTCTCCTCCATCCTCTCTCCTCCAAGCACAATTATCGCTTTGGGACAGTCTTCAAAATGGCGACTAATAAAGTACTCCAGGTGCCGCAGAGGTGATAGGAAAGAGGAGGCACGAAATTAACGTATAGTCTCCCTGACGTTACTTTCTGTTTCTGAAACAGACTTTTGAAGCAAATCGGCTAATAGGCCATATTGGAGGTGATGGGGGCTTCAAGTGCAGCTATAGGGCGCCCATCAGTCACATGAGCTTAGCTGTGCCTCTCATTGGGTGAGCCCAAGATCTTAATATCCTCTAAACTGCCGAGTTAGAAAAAAGTCACCTCCCGTACAGTGTGTGCGGATAGTGATATCAATGATTCAGACAGGCGACGTTTTTTGAATCAGGCTGTTAATACATTAATTTCTGCTTTGAAAACAGCTTTTTTGCTTTGTGTGTATGTGACTTCTGGTACTTCCGGCGCCAGCCTCAAGTGGACACTCAAGAAACAGCAGATTTTATCACTTCCACATTGTCCCATATTCTTAGACCAGAGGTTGCTGCTTGGTGTCTGCCTGTCAGTCAAGT
Source organism: Halichoeres trimaculatus (assembly GCF_033239565.1). Classification (NCBI taxonomy): domain Eukaryota; kingdom Metazoa; phylum Chordata; class Actinopteri; order Labriformes; family Labridae; genus Halichoeres; species Halichoeres trimaculatus. The sequence goes on from NW_027437196.1 coordinate 13,253,690, forward strand.
CAGCTATGGCCTCAAATGGGCAAAACTCTTAAGTTGAATAACTCTGAAATAAAAAAGTTGTGAAATAATTCACTCCCTGTTCACTGTCTGCTAATAAAAAAATGAGCCACTCGGCAGCCAATCTGAAGTGGACTCTTGAAGAACTGCATTTTTGTATCCTCTGTATTTGATTTTCCCCATGGGCTCTGTAAGTCCTCAAAAATCAATAAGATGTGAACACACGAGGCAGTGTTCACATAAATTGTAGAAGCAGCACAGTAGCAGAGGGGCTGTATATGCAACATAAAAACCTGTAAAACTAAACAGAAAAAAAGACACTGTGACATCTGAGCACAAAGGAAAATGATGGAAAACTAAAGAAAGACTAAAGCTGACAGCATGTTTTGTCCACAGGTCATAAGTTGCATCCTGACCAGTGCTCAAATGCTGTGGATTCACCCGTGAATATTATTCACTGACCGAGTGCTAACCCTTCTCCCTCTGCCTGTACAGGAGTCACCTCTTCACCCTCTTCCTTCTCCCTCCTCTCCAAATCAATGGAAGTTAATTTCCTGCTGCTTTTGATGAGGAAACCTGACAGCCTGAGAGTAATCAGGTCCTCCTCTGTGGATCAACAGCCAAAATGTGATGTGTGGTGTTTCAGTGAGAGTCTAAAAAAAATCAAGTATTTCATCAAACCAATATATTTATTTCCTGGTATATTGGAGAGATAATGAAGCGTACTTATTGGCGTAATGATGTGACTCTTGTGGTCCTTGCCACAAGATGGTTCTTAAAAGGTTAGACCACCTCTGAACCAATGAGCCTTCTTGAAGTATCCCTAAGTGAAAGGTCTTGTATGTGCCCAATCGAGTAAATGACGCAGTTGTGTATGCGAATGTAAGGTTGAAGAGAAAGTGCATTTCCTGCCCCTGGAGTAATGAGTTTGCTTTTTTTTTTAGAAAAGGAATGAGTAGAGGGAAAAACCAACAGTATAAAGAAAAGGATGAGGGTTAACAAACTTCTCTTCTGACTCATCATACTTCGTTGAACAATAACATTACAGATACAATGAGCTAAGCTGGAGCTTCGTCCTTGGGCACCACATTCTTAAACTAAAATATCAATGTGTGATCTTCAGCTAGACTTTATTTTGTACTTTAGTTCAGCTACCTGAGATAGTAATTCATTCACTCTCTAATAGATCAGACTGATAAAAAAAAGTTGTAAGCAACCCGTTCCTCATCACTGTTATTCACCACACCTTTAGGGGGCGCTCTACCTGCGCGCTCAGGATCAGGGGAGATGTCGAAGCTGAAGACAAGAGCACATCCTCGCTCGGACACCTCGAAGGGGAAGAAACTCTCAAAAAGGTCCACGCCGGCCTCCACACACCCCAGGACCTCATCAGGCCGTCCAACGCCTTGCAGGAGTCTGAGTCACGTGAAAAGTTATCGGCAGAAAGATAAAGTATGAGTTAACATGAGTACAACACACAAGGTCACAATAAGTTACAAAAGAGAAAGCAGAATTGTTCCAGGATTTTTTTGTTATTTCTATTCACTTATAATAAGACACAACACCTTCAGACTGTAAAATCCTCCAGCAGGGAAGTCGTCTGAGACCAGCAAGTTCAGAAAAGCAAACTGAGGCCATGTTTATACGCGAACGTTTCATCTAAAAACGCTGAAACGCAGCGTTTTACACGGAAAGGCCGAGGGACTGAAAACGCTGTAGTAAGCATGCCAGGCCTGTAGGTGGTGCTATAACTGTCTTGTCCAGAAGCTGCTTTTGGGAGATCTCCACCGAAGTAGAGTTGAGCCGATCATCTGGTGTATTGGGGAATACTAAGTGCAGAAGTGGAGCAACAGATGTAGGTTTTGTATGAATTCAGTCCGCAGATTCAGCTGATTCAGCAGCACAAGCACAACACGGTAGTTCGCGATGATCGTAACAACGGTACTGTTGTCCTGTTGTATGCGCTCGTGAGGAGCGGAGTGTGACGTCAGCGTGTTCACCGAAAACGCCGGCTTACCGTTTACATGGCAACGGTGTCAGCAGCGTTTTAGAAAAATCCTGTTTCCAAAAGATTGCGTTTTAGGTCAGCTGAAACACCAATTTCGTGTGAATGCGAGGCTGAAACGCAACAAAACATTTGCGTTTCACCCTAAAACCATTGTCCTGTAAACGGCCCCTCAGTGACGCTTTCGGGGAGATTTAGGAAACACACCACAGCTCCTAACAGGAAGCTTCCTCTCACTCACAGTCTGTACCAGGTCTGCTCCAGCACCAGAGGAGAGCTCATGTGAAACCTCCTTCAGTGAGAGGCTTTGAAAGGAGTCAGGCTGAGAGAAACTAGGCACAGGCAGACCTGAAGGAAGTTTGCCCGTGTACCCTTGGAGAAGGGGACTTTTTTATGTCTAAGTTTTCATTAAATCATAATGCTCATTGTGTTACTTCAGTCTTTTAATCTGATATCACCCAGAGCTGCAATTAGCAGTTTTTTTAAGTTTTACTGTCAAGTGTTCATAAAAGTTAAAGATATGCTTTTTCATTTAGCCACGTCTCAATGAGCACAATGCAATGAGAAAATTAGGATGATGATCAAGCATACTAATCACCAGAAAAAGCAGCCAATTAATTTCTGTAGATTCATTAGTTCACTAATCCTTTCAGCGCTGCTAATGCTCAAAGAGAAATGGATAGAAAAATGCTAAAAATGAGAAAATCGTCCTCCATTTCTCACTGCTTTGACTTTGATTATCAAAGAGAGATAAATGTTAGAAACTTATACAAAAAAAGCTTTAGGTTTTATAGGCATTGAGTGACAACCCCCTGTCTTAAGATATGAAGCAAAAGTGTTAAAAACTGAAGTTAAAGTTGAACTTTCTTGACTCTAACCTGAAAAAAAAAAGAAAATAAGACAAGAAGGCCCAGACTATTTGGCAGAAAAGGTCCAATTATCATCGACTTTGTTATTATCCTGAGAAGAAGTCGAGGTAACAACTCCTGACAGAGTGTGTGTCTGTATGAGAGAGCGTGTGTGTGTGTGTGTGTGTGTGTGTGTTTTTGGGGTTGTTGGAGTGTTCACTTGTAATCAATCAGGCAGTATAATTTACTGATTGGCCAGGGTCTGCTAACTAGACCCAATCAGTAACTGACAGCTCTTTCTCACACGCTGAGACCAGTGAGTCAGTTAAAACAGCACTGATAAACAACTTCAACACTGAACAAACTGAGAAATTGAGAGTTTATTCATCATGTACTGGTTACGTACATGTTTCAGTCTGTGTTCAGTGACTTTCTACTGTTTAAAAAAAAAACATGTATGTGCGATCGTATGAAGATCAGAAACACATGGGAGATTGAGGAGGTCAGTTTATGTGACCAATTACGGTAAATTTTCCCTAAAACAGAAGTTTTGTTATTTTCTCTGACATGAAATGTAAGTATAATTAAACGTTTGAAGAAACACCCTTCACCAGCTGGCATCTTGAATTTTTCTGCCATGTGATTACTGCGTGTGAAATAATCAACAGCCAAATAAATTCTGACAGTAATCCTCAGCGGCAGCCTCAATTGTCCATGAAATCTGGTTAAAAACGTCACTCTGAAGACATTTATTGATTTGAAAATCATTACTTTTATCCCAGCAGGCAGGTTTCTTTGGTTTCTCTATGGATCAGTTGTAAAAAAAAGAAAAACAAAGCAGCTTCAGGCTGATGTTGGACTGCTGGGTAAACACAAAGCCTGCATGTGTTACACGGCCCTCACTGAAGTCAAGAAAATGAATAACACAGCAGCTCTGGGGTTTGTTTGAACACCATCTCACTACACCTCCTCTGGGTTGACTGCTTTAGATTTCATGTAATCTGGGACTGTCTTACAGCCGGTCATCCCTGGTTCTATCTGTAATCAATGGCCGCATTTCTCACACGTTCCCGAGCAGGTCTGACCTGGGTTTGTCCTCAGGCAGCTCTTTGGTCACGGCAGAGATGAGCTGGGTCCTTAGGTTCTGGTCGACTGCGCCTGTTTGAAGACCATCCAGGCAGAATCCTGCCACAGGCCTCTTGGCGGTCTCCCTGGCGGAGCGGAGCCTCTCATCCAGAATATCTCCTCCCTCCACCACACCAAACACCTCCACTCCTTTCAACTCCTGCAACGATAGAGATGGCTTGGTGGATAAACGTCTGAGAGAAAGATGCACTGAATGGAAGAAAAAGAAAAACTTGACTGAAAATCGACCATACAAGGCTCTTTTTTTCATACATACTTTTTCATTCATACATGAAAGGAGATTAACCAGTTCCTGCTTTCATAACTTTATATGAACCACACAGGTAGGAGAAAAAGCTGAATCAAAGCAGCTCATTAGCTATGCAAATGCCAAAATGTCTAATTTGGCTTTTTGCTAGAAATCTGTCAGGACTCAACGTTTCTGGTTAGCAGCCAAAGTAATAAACCCACAGAAGAGTCTGCAATTATAGCGTTTAGTTATGTGAAAAGCTTGATAAACAAATGCAGAAATTCTGACACATATGCTGAGAGCCCCCAGGATGAGAACAGAAGCTTGAAAATGTATTAACTCCACTGAAGCGTCACTGATTTAAAGTGTCGTATGTCCAACTCATGACAATCCTCCTGCACCTCTTCGTATGTGATCAGCGTTGCTCTCTCTATCGTGAAATAAAGTATCAGCCCAGTGCTTTTAAAAGACACAAACACAGCTGATTTCATTAGTCATGCATGAAGCAAATGCCTGAAAACACCTGGTGTTAATGTATGTACCTGCTGATAATGTATTCCTCTTCATCTTGCTGTGTCTCCAGCCGTGGCACAACCTCACAAACAACTGCACTGCCACTCATCAATCCTTGTCACAGCGTGCTTGTGCAATGCATAACTGATCCACAAACACAAGCAGAGAGTGGTTTTTAGGATGCAGGTTGTGTGTACCTGTGATTTCTGGTGCACCAGGAGACACTCGTCCAAGTGGGCAAGAGTTCGATCCACAGACTTTCGGACCCTTTTGCGGGAGGTGTTGTTTTGCCACGTCTCTCCGTCTGCCATGCTCTGGTACCAGTCCGGCTTCACGGTCTTCTGGAGAGCCATGAACTTTTCCACTGTTAGCTCGATGCGCCCGCCACTGCCCCACACAGACACTGTCTGTTGGAGGGAATTTTTCATATAAGGAACACTTGAAAAAAGAAACAACGCATCTGTTTTTTTTTTTAACCCTTTAAAATCTTCCAATGTGCAAGTCCATCAAGACATATTTACAGTACAGGCCAAAAGTTTGGACACACCTCATTCAATGCGTTTTCTTTCTTTTTATGACTATTTACATTGTAGATTCTCACTGAAGGCATCAAAACTAAGAATGAACACACGTGGAGTAATGTACTAAACAAAACAAGGTGAAATAACTGAAAACATAATATTTTATATAGTAGTTTCTTTAAAATAGCCACCCTTTGCTCTGATCACTGCTTTCCACACTCTTTGTATTCTCACGATGAGCTTCAAGAGGTCATCACCGAAAATGATTTTCACATCACAGGTGTGCCTTATCAGGGTTAATTGGTGAAATGTTTTACTTTATCAGAAGCCACGTATACATAGACCCAAATATTCCGCTTGCATTTGGTTTTCAGACATACCTTCAGTCATTCATGTTTAGTATTCTGCATTAGCAGTTGAGCAAAAGCTTGTCAAGACTTAATTCAAATGATTTCAGACATAACTTCAGTCATTCTTGTTCAGAATTCTGCTTTAGCAGTTCAGCGCGAGCATTTTAAGACTTCATTCAGCCATTTTCAGACAAACCTTCAGTCATTCATCTTCAGCATTCTGCATTAGCAGCTGAGTGCAAGCTTTTCAAGACTTTTTCAACCATTTTCAGACATATCTTCAGTCATTCAGGTTTAGCTTTTGTTGCATTAGCAGTTCAGCGCAAGCTGCTTCAGCATTCTGCATTCACAGCGCAATTTCTTCAGAAATTGCTTTTCTAGTTGGTGAAATGTTTTACTTTATCAGAAGCCACGTATACATAGACCCAAATATTCCGCTTGCATTTGGTTTATTTGCTCAAACGGAAAGAATTTAACCTTTGTATACACCTCATTCCGAAAGAAAAGTGCCAATCTGAATGGAAGTTTAATCATTTTTACAGGGGAGGAATATTCCATTTCCCAAAACAATTGAGGTTTCATGTATCCACTGAAATGGAAAGATGTCAGGGTGTGTTCTTTCAGCACATGCTCAGATATGACGTAAGACGCAACTAGAAACGTCCCTCATTTTTAAAAATGGCGGCGAGCAGTCAGCACTGGAGAAAAGTTTGTTTTTAATCTAAACTTCGAAGAAGTGAACATAATTTCAAGACTGGACGGACGAAAAACTCGCAATATGGGGTATTGCAATACCGTGATGAAAAAACTGTCATCCTCCGTCTTTGATAAATCACGTGATGTTTACGTTTTTCTGGGCATGCCCCATTGACTATTCTGTTTGATTATAGCGGCACATGTAGACCAGAGACTGGAATATTCCTTTCCATGTATACTATTGTTTTCGGTAAATTCATTCAGAAAGATTCCATTCTGAAAGACAAAACACTCATGTAACCGTGGCTAGTGAGCTTCAAGAGGCAGTCACCTGAAATGGTTTTCACTTCACAGGTGTACCTTATCAGGGTTAATTAGTGGAATTTTTTGCTTTATCAATGGGGTTGGGACCATCAATTGTGTTGTGCAGAAGTCAGGTTAATGTACAGCCGGCAGTCCTATTGGACAACTGTTAAAATTCATATTATGGCAAGAACCAATCAGCTAACTAAAGAAAAACAAGCGGCCATCATTACTCTGAGAAATGCAGGTCAGTCAGTCCGGAAAATTGCAAAAACTTAAAATGTTTCCTCAAGTAGAGTTGCAAAAACCATCAAGCGCTTCAACGAAACTGGCACACGAGGACCAATCCAGGAAAGAAAGACCAATAGTCACCTCTTCTTCTGAGGATAAGTTCATCTGAGTCACCAGCCTCAGAAGTCGCAAGTTAACAGCAGCTCAGATCAGAGACCAGAATGCCACAGAGAGTTCTAGCAGCAGACTCATCTCTGGAACAACTGTTAAGAGACTGCTCGAACCAGGCCTTCATGGTCAAATAGCTGCTAGGAAACCACTGCTAAGGAGATGCAACAAGCAGAAAAGATTTGTTTGGGCCAAGAAACACAAGGAATGGACATTGGACCAGTGGAAATCTGTGCTTTGGTCTGATGAGTCCAAATTCGAGATCTTTGGTTCCAACCGCCGTGTTTTTGTGACGGATGGATTTCACATGCCTGGTTCCCACTGTGAAGCATGGAGGAGGAGGTGTTATGGTGTGGGGGTGTTTTGCTGGTGACACTGTTGGGGATTTATTCAAAACTGAAGGCACACTGAACCAGCATGGATACCACAGCATCCTGCAGCGACCCGCCATCCCGTCCGGTTTGCATTTAGTAGGATGATCATTCATTTTTCAACAGGACAATAACCCCAAACACACCTCTAGGTTGTGTAAGGGTTCTTTGACCAAGAAGGAGAGTGATAGAGCGCTGAGGCAGATGACCTGGTCTCCACAGTCACCAGACCTGAACCCAATCAAGATGGCTGGGGTGAGCCGGACCACAGAGTGAAGGCAAAGGGGCCAACAAGTGCTAAACACCTCTGGGAACTCCTTCAAGACTGTTGGAAAACAATTTCAAGTGACTACTTTTTATTCATCAAGGGAATACCAAGAGTGTGCAAAGAGTGAAGAAACTACAATATACAACATGTTTTCAGTTATTTCACCATTTTTTGTTAAGCACATAACTCCACATGTGTTCATTCATAGTATTGATGCCTTCAGTACAAAAGTCATGAAAATAAAGAAAACACATTGGATGAGAAGGTGTGTCCAAACTTTTGGCCTGTACTGTACATTTTCACATACCTTAGTGCAATTTTTTGAGTGTTTTTAATTTGCTTTGCACCAGTTTAACCCCTATATCCCAAATTGTATTAATATAAATTGACTTGTGTTTTGAATACTACAATAAAAACTTAAAAGCTTAATAAACCCCCAAAAATGTCTTATATCTTTTTTGTGTTTTTTTGTTGCAGCAACATGTTTGTCTTCCAAAGAATGTGGTACTATACCATGACTGGAAGTGAAGTCTCACCTTGTTTGTGGTGTAACCTGTTGGGAAGGGGGTTGCAGGGTCATGTAGCGAGCAGTACAAGACGGTGTCATGGAGACCTGCCCAGAGCACAAAACAAAAATCAGTACATGTCTCTCAGACAAAGTAAAACCAGATGAAAGGATTGAGTCAACACAAGCTAAGAGTGAAGCAAGGTGACGGACTGCCTGACGTTAATGTGGAGAATCAACGTCTGAGGAAAAGACTGAGGCTTGGTCTTATCACTGAACCCAGCTGCAGCTGATGGTTAAAGGTGTCTGAAACAAAAGGCTTCATAGCAGAAATATGTTTATTATTCCTAATTATTCAACCACCACCACCCTCTCTCCCCTTCTGGGACTACAGCAGCACTGCAGTAATCCTCCTGACAGTTTACAACAAGTGGCTCCACAGTGATTACATTTCTAATTCTCCTATTTTTGCCCGAGGCAGAAGAGAGCTTACTGTTGTACAGCAAAGCCGAACAGGGTCCCTCCTCAGGGGCTTTACAGTATTACTGAGAAAAGCACCACTTTGTTGTCAGGCTCACGGAGCTAATCAGCTCGCCCATATTCAACTTAACACTGTATGTTGAGGAGAAATAAGCTTGAGACTTATTAATTTAGCTTGTGGGAATTAATTCATATATGTGTGGGTCTTCAGAGGAAAGGAAATATGCACACTGTTGTTTCCTCCTTCTCAAATGAGCTTCTGGGCGAAGGGATAAATTACACAAACACCAAAACAGAACAGTCCCTCCTCTCCACAGCACCCTACTACAAAGAGATGATTGATTCTGATATCAGGTAGTACAGATGTAACAGAATCAGCTGCAGTCAAATGCCAGGAACATTAAACAGGAAATAAACAAATATATGGAATCACAATCCTTGACTAGTTCTAGAAACGCTCATAGAACAGTGCTCAAATAAGAAATCAGGTGAGTGGGTTTATCAAATACTGCGGTGAGAGACTTCCTGATAAGAGTATCACCCAAAACTGCTTTTTTTTAACATTATCTCTTAGAACAGAAGAACAGTTAATAATTCTCAGATTACACACAAATAAGTCAACAGTCAGAAGCTACCTTGATGCTCTCGACACATCTCATGCTAAAGGATCCAGAAAGGATCCAGAACACTAACAGAATAAACAATAGAAAGCATGACATGATTTAGTTGTTGCCATGTTTTTCACCATTCTTCAGAGATAAGAAACCAGAGAACAGCAAGTAGATCTATTGCTTTTTACCTTGATGATCAGTTTCTGTGATAAATACAAAATCACATGTAGACACAACTTAGCTGATCTTTTTTAAACTTTTTTTTAATGGAACCATGATTTACAAAATAAACATTATGCTGTACTTTAATCTGCTGTTTTTGCTTTGCTAAAGATGAATTACAACTTCATGAAAGCTTACAATACAACTGAATGCACTGGAATAGCATTAGTTTGAAATGTCTTTTGAGAGCCCGCTCATATGTTACACTTCGTCATCTTTACCTGTCTGGTTTACTTCTGATTAGAGATGTACTGATTAAATGGATGGAAACAACTGAGCTGAATATGACATTTTTTCTTCATTAATCAGCGATGGTCAAAGTCAGCACTCATGAGGCCAATTTAAAAAATAATTACTGCATTACTGCAGTAAGGTGGCCCTGAATGCTCACAGCGCTGCATCTTGAAAAAACACATGCAAAAGGACAAAACACAAGCAAATAAAGAAAACATCTTCATCAATCTGACAACTTGTGCATTTTTCTAATGTGTAGTGTTGTGGTCTCTGCAGCGCTGTATTCTAAATACAGGGCACATGTTAAATTGATGAGGATTTTTTCTAAATTAGCTTGTGTTTTGTCTTTTAGCATGTGTTTTCTTATGTTGCAGCATTGTGAGCTCTCCAGGCCACCGTACTGAAGCCATTACAAACAGCTTAATCAATGTGGCTACTGTTCAGCAATGTTAGCATTAATGTTATCTTTAGTAAAGTAATTAAAGATACTTCGAAAAGATACTGGCAGCTATGATAACCATGTACATAAGACTCTGATGTGCATGGAATGATGACTCCTTTGTATGTGTGTTTGCGTTAGGGATGCTATCAAAAGCAACAAAACTAAACAGCATGACACTGATAATACAAAAAGGCTGGCCTGCTCTCCAGTTGTCATTATAGAATAATGATAAACCAATGTGGGTCAACTAATCCTCGTGAAAACTTTCTGGAAGCTGGATGTTACTAATGGAGGAGAATGTGAACATTAGGCATAAATACCTGCAAACTTGGAGAACCCCTCCTTAAACTCCTCCAACACTTCCTGGTGCTCTGCTCTGGAGAAGAAAGTGTGATGTAGATGGATGTTAGATTGCAGAGATGGTTTTGTGTGTTCGGTCGAGTGTAGTGGGTTCCTCTTACATATTAGAAAGGGTGACCTGTGTGACAGGAGGCAGGTTGCTCAAGGTGTGCAGTGTGTCCTGGGTGAGGTGGGGCACAGTGCCTAAGTGTGTGTACAACAGACAACCTGGGACCTCCATAGAGAGCAGTCCAATCTTGCCAAGCCCCTTCAGGACACCCAGACGACTTCCTCCCTGAATCACACGAGTCAGTTCCAGCTTCATCCTGCTGCCAGCCATAAAAGCTCCCACAGCTGACTTCTTCTTTCTAATGCACACAAACCAAAGAAGGTTAGAAGGAATGATACCTACCAATTGTGGCAGCTCTAGCGAGTGGAGGAACACTAGCTTACACCTGTTTACAGAGATTTTCCAGCCTTGTATGGTTCCACCCAGAGAGTCAATTTCTTTTGCTTTTCCCCTTCAAACCACACACAGGTTCGTTATACACATGAGGCTTGAGACATGCAAAACAACCTACAAGCAAACGAAAGAAAAAATTACCCAAAGAAAACCCACCAAATTTCAAAATAAGAGCCCTTTCAAGTCTAACGAGCTAACTTCTGGCTATTTGAGAACAGTATTAATAGGTCAAACAGCGGGAGGATCGCTGCTTAAATCCTCTTCACCTGCACAACGATTGACCAGCAGTGCGCTGTTTTAGTGAAACACGCGCTGCATAGGGAGATATGGATATATTCCTATGCTGCTACACAATGTTGACAGGTCATGTGAAGTAGCCACATTGCTAACTAGCAAACTCACGTGCTGTGATTTTGGTCGCAATTTCGTCGAGTCGAGACGTTAACCGCTCTAAAAACAACAGACATCAAGCAATAACGATAAATCAAAGCCTGCCCATGTTATAACTGTCCTGGAATACTCATGTATGATGACATTTCATTTGATTAACAGAGGATTTCAGCTTCACTACAGGAAGTACACGTCGCATAAATATGTCGTCATTAGCATCTGCGCGCTTACTGGACAAGAAATAACGCTTCGACAGTCTTCGCCCTTTAGAGTACGTTAGAAACAGAAACTTGTTTCACTGCGTTGTAATAAAAAATGAAACGACCAAATGTATGATTTTCCCGTTAAAAATGTAATTGTATTGTCCAGGTTGAGTTGAGTTTTTTTCTTCTTTTTTGACTCGTGCAAATGATTGGAAGATGTTGCTATGGTTACTCGAGAAGCGCCTAAACTACAAGGAAAGCATAGTGGGACACGTAGTTCTAGTGTGCTCCGTTTACGATAAACATGAGTAGGGAAGAGACGATAACTTACTGCATTACCCAGAGTTCTAAGCAACAGTAATTGATGGCAGTTGTGTACACGGGACCTGTGGTCGTTTTTGACTCTCACTTTTGAAAAGTTTGAATAGCTGTTTTTTTTTATTTATCCCGAATTAGGTTTTTGTGTTGGTTTGGAGGAGGAATTTATAAAGTGAGGATTAAATAGAATTAGCAGGTGAGGAGGTCTTTCACGAATCTGATGACGTTCTCAGGTCACAATCCAGACCTGTTTCGATGGAGGAGCCAGGGCAAGACCAAAACACCTGATGACAAGGTACATTGAACCGTTGGATTTGTGCTGAACTCGGTGTACAGCTGTTTGGGAGAAAGACCATTTCTCCCAGTTAACTAAAGAAAACACAAGTTAAACATAATGATAAGATAATAAGTAATGATAATAAGATTTATGTCATAATAATGAGATACTAAGTCATAATAATGACACACCAACTCATTATTATGACTTATTATAAATTTTCTCCTTTAGTCTTCGTCTTTTCCCATTTTTATTTTTTCCATGGCTTCCACCTTTTGCCAGACCTGCTTTCTGAAAAAAAAACTGTCACCTGGAACTTTTCAGACATTTCCTTGTGGCTTAGAAAATTCTCTTAAGTTGTACAACCTAATCAAAAAGTTCCTGTTTTTTGTACTTAAGGTAAAGTACATCCCTGGTAATACTATGTATGAGACATGGCTTGTGTCAGCGAACAGATGTCATACAGATGGCTTTTCTCAAATACCATGCCTGCAGCCTGAGAAATAGATAGCTGAATTGCTTAGAAAAGCACAGACTTCTGGCCGTCTGGGAAATGATTTTGAGGTAATCTGCTGATTTAAGGCAACAGCTAAGCTTTCCTGTGAAATAATCCGCAGACGTCGGGCTATGGCTCAGACCTTAATTTGCACATTGGGCTCACAGCTTAAAGTGTTTGGACATTTTCAAACAGGCAGAGGTGACCATGAAAGCAGCAGCTTCATGGGTGTTGAGATGCCTTTTCTAACTTACACTTACATTTGCATTTATTTTTCTTTCATGGACCTGTGAAGTATGGTGATATCGATCAGTGGAGGAAGGTGATATAAACATCTTTGCATGCGCAACTCTAGTAAACAAGTATATTATCTTAGATCTTGAGTGTATCATGATCTATAATGTTTTATCTTTGGGTTGAAACTTGAGTTTGTCTGTTTGGTTTTCTGCAGCGTGTTGAGATGGCTTCTGAGTTTGCCGCATCCCAAGTTTTCTCCCAAAAGAAACCTCATCCTGGCACCCACAACCTTTCTATGCCGTTGCACAGCTCTGACCAGTTAAGAGACCATGATGATGCTTACAGTGAAGGTAGGTCAGACCATGGAAAAAAATAACAAGGTATCTCAGGAGAAGTGTTACCTTTTTTTTTATAATGGAGAGCTCAGCCTGAGCAGAAGCAGCAGGGTGAAACTACAGATTTTTGGTTGGTTTCTTTTGCAGCTCAGGCACTTCTTGGTGATTGGCTGGGCAGTAAGTTGCGTCTGGAGCTGGAAATGGAAGAAGAGGATGACCTATTGAATCCTGCAGGGAGGAGAAGCCCTGCTGCTTTGGCCTGTGCTGAACCTGCCATCCTAAAATGCGACAACTTTAATGGTACCAAGCAGGGACAAAATCTTTACTTTCCAACTTACCGAAGTTCATGTTTTATGTTGACTGCATCCACTGATAATGGAAAAAAGTTGTTCTAAACAAAGAGTCATAATTTTATCCTGAATGGAAAGCTACTAAAAGTGTTAAAACCTGTTTATTAGTCATCATCTCATGTAAAGTCAGGTTGAGAGGAAACTTTTGGATCATTGTTTTATCTCAAACTACTCTTTGTGCTGAATAAATTTGTGTCTTTAGATAAAATATGTGACAAACGTTTCCAGATTGAAATAAGGGTTGATACAGCTTTGGAAACAGGCTGTGTCATGTAACCTTGTCATGAAAAAAGCTCTTAAATGTTCTTTAACATTTCTGTAATCCTCACTTATAGATCTGTACAACTGCCTGGCTGAGGAAGAAGAGCAAAGCGCCGTTTGCAGCTTCCTTCATGACCTGATGGAGCAGGAAGTGCTGGACTCTGGGGTGGTGGAGGAGCTGGCTCTGGATGTTGGACAAACCAGGAAGAAGTTTAGAGACCCTATTGTCACCATGGAAGCTCGACACTTGCAGGTATTTGAGACCCAAATTCTTCTAGATGAAGAGATGCGAAACTGGAAACTGTCATTGTCAATGAATTCACGTGGTGACACAGAATTGTTCTTGCTAATAGTAAGTGCCTCTGATTGCTGCTGAAGGTGCAAGAGAACAGGGCCCGCCGGGATGCTGTGAGGCAGAGGATACAGAGTGAAAGAGAGGCTCAGTGGAGGGCCAGAGAGGAGGCAAAACGCAGAGAGCGAGAGGAGGAGATGAGAAAGAGGCAAGAGGCGAGGAGGCAGGAGGACATGGTGCAGCGGGAGATGGTGAGACTGAGGCGAGAGATGGAAGAGAGGAGAGGCCTGGAGCAGAGGGTCCGACAGAGGTATCCACAGCAACCGCTTCCTTTCTTTCTGCCGAGATGGTTTCAAAAATTGCCCACATCTGAAATAACCCTCACTCCCCTTTTTGATTGCATTGTCCTATTTGTAATCTTGCCTGCTCCAGTGGATAATAGTGATGTCTTCAAAAGTAAGTTAGTGATGTTCAAACTCCCTGACCCTGTTATAATGGAGAAGTCTCTGTGGAGGAAACATAAGCCGGAACAATATGAGTGATTCATAAACTTTTAAAGTGTGAAAAGTGTTTTTTTTTCATGGGCAATGGAAATTTGTCCTTGGATTATTTTGCTCATGATTTCCTTTGATAGGGGCGATACAAAAGATTCATGGTTCAGAAAGAAAAATGAAATGAATTAAACTGGGACTAAACATGAGGTACTTGTGCTTCAAAGAAAAGGTTAGCACAATGTTTAAATCTTTAAGTGTTAAAAAATTATGAGAAACCAACACAAAAGACTGCTTGAAGAGGGGGGCATATACTTAACTATAATTCAAACATGGATACAAAGTAACAATGCTCGATGTCTGTACTCTGAAATGCTTATTCGATTAGAATTGTGAGTCTTTGATGTTTCTGATTTTTGCGATTTTTAATTTGCTCTTTTAACACCAGCTCAGGCTGAAAAAATTTAATGATGATGATGATGTCTACAGACTGTATCAGGAGCCATATTTCCCCCAAAAAAAGCACAACACATGTGTGTCAGTTTTTAAGATTTATTCAGGGGATCTGACATCTCAACTTTTTCAAACCCAGCTTATAAACAACAACTAAAGCGAAGGACTAAGATGAAAAAAAAAATGATTTTTTGAACAAAAAAAACATGATTAAAAATTTTTTAACTAAAAATCCTGATACTACAATACATCAATTTTTCCTCCACCCCTAATTACTGGTGCAAATGGCTTTCAGTCGTGGGTAAAGGGGCAGTGAGGAGTGCATCATGGATGTTTTAAGTTGAGTTGATTTGATCAAACATGATTTCAGAAGATAAACAAACTCAGAGGTCGATCAACATAGTCACCTGGTTGTCCTGGAATGTAAGAAACGAACAAAAAATAAACAGGTGAAAGAATATTGGTTAAAAAAATGGTGCACTTTTATTTTAACTAGCTGGGACTCAGTCATGTTAGCCAGAGGCTCAGGGGTAGGCTCAGAATGACTGTGCATGCTTGATTCTGCAAGGAGACAGAGACCTTCAAAAAGTACACTTTAGACCTGTCCTGAGACCAGGTACCTTGGCTCTTTTGTCAGCATGTTGAAATGCTGGTATTTAGAAGGTGCTGTGTCAAGCATTTTCACCTTCTCATTTGACATTTAAAAAAGCAAGACTCTAATTAACACTCAGGCCCTGAAGGTTTTTTTTAATAAAAACATTAGTTCTGCAGGTAATTCGTTCTTCAGATTATTTTACATAATTTAGGAATAGTTGGTTTATTATTAATCTATTATTTTTACCTATTGTAATATTATTCAAAATTATTTTGCAGTTGTGGAGCTGTAACCCAACACCAAAATGTGTAACAGTGGAGGGTATGGAAATTGTCCAACAGGGTCAAAAGTTTGCTCACTGAAACCTTTTGCATTGATTGTTATCCCTCATACTGCTCCGGTGCACACAGTGCTGCATGTTTATTTAATCCACAGGGAAAAGGAGCGAGTAGAAGGGCAGAGGGCAGCCAAGAAGCTCCAGCCAACTCCTCCACTTCCTCCTAAAGAGCAGCAGCAGGGCACAGCGCAGACATATAAACAAGAGAAAACTGAAGCCAGCATTCACGTGCATAACCTCAAGGTAAGACCTGTGTGTGGGAGTGTGTTTGCAGGTGTTGTATAGAAAATGTGCATACCTCTACTGTTATACCTGAATGTTGAACTAGTGTGCTTTTTTTAGTTTCTGCAAAGACACTTCTCTGGATGGTACTCTGTTGTGTTGGAGCGAAGGCTACGTTTGGGTAAGGCCACGGCTCTCTGTGACTGGAGGAAACAGCTGAGAGCGTGGCGAGCATGGCAGGCTGTGGTTTGGGCTCGGCGGAGGCAGCGAGAAGTGGCGAGAACAGAGGAGGAGCTACGGGCTGAAAACAGGTAAGAAATCAAAGACCTGAAAAAATGTTATCCGTATGTATAAACATGCCTGAAAAAATTGGCAGAATGATAATTTCCACAAAGTGTTTATTAGGAACTGCACCATAGTTGCAGCCGCAACTTGAAGAGATACTTGCTGATTGCTTGAAAACATAATTGTATTTTATTTACTGAAGACGATGCCAGCTTGCTGCAGAGAGTGACCGCAGGCGATTGTTGAGGCGGTGTCTGAACGAGTGGCAGCTCTGGTGTCGGACGGAGAAGGAACAACGAGCGCTTCTGGCTCAGCAGCAGGAGACCCGGCGCAAGATGGCAGCCTTGATAAATGCTGCATCAGCTGGCAAACTTGAGGCCCCAGAACCCTCAAAATACCAGAAAATAATGGCCCCACCTGAGGCTGTGTCTACCCAACCAAAGAGGACAAACAAGGTGAGAGATGCACCGAATTCCTCATTAGGCCTAAAGTTTGAGTCCAAACTGAACTGAAGTGTTGTTTTCTGAATCGTCTCTCTTTCTGCTTGGGATGACTTGAACTGTTTTCTATAGGTCTGCAGGACTTTTAGGTGTTTGCCTGCTGCAATATTAACATCTCTGGGAAGATGGAGAAGAAAAATATAAGAAACAGGACAGTAAAGAGTATATGAGATGTAGGGTTGTGGACCAGAGCCTGAGGGACTGAAGAAGCAGAACAAGTTGGGCTTGCTGGAGTTCATGGTGGAGGGATCAATGAAGAACTGTGCTGCTTATAAATCAAAATTCCTGGGGCTCAGTTAAGCTTCAGGAGGCTATATCTGAGTCATTCTTCAGGGATTTCTTCAACCTCTGTTTTTTACATTTTCATATGACACTATCTTTATTTTTTCTGTTTCCTCTTCTGCAGGAGGATCACGACAGGCCATGCACTTTAGCCGCTAACACCGCCGCTGTACGGCAGAAAACAACTCCTGTGGGTGATGTGACACAGCCCATTCAGCCGTGGCAGGTGACCCGACATCACACAGTACCAACTTCAGCCGAGCTTTGCAGCGTAAGGCAAAGGAGAAAGAACGATGCTGTTTCAGGTTCAAGCACCACCACCGTCCAGCAGCAGATCATTACGCAGCAGAGGCAGCTGCTGAAGGAGCAGCAGGAGCAGATCGCTCGGCTGAAGGAGGAGCGGAGTATGGTGAGCCTGGAGCTGGAGATGGAGAAGAGTGCACAGCTTACAAAGCTTTCAGTGCTGAGAGGCCAGAGAGCAAAGACTCAGCAAACTGACCTGGCAGAGCAGAGGTAGGCTCACTCAAAAACCACACTCAAGGTGTGTCAGTATGAACACAAGGAGAGGAAAGTTGTTGTGCAGTGAATTCACAATCAAAAACATCATCAACATAAGTTTGCAGTATAGGTCAAAAAATCCAGCTCTCCAGTCATTCCAGATGGGCTGTGGTCAAACTTTAAAAAATGAATACACCTCGTAAAAATTGTTCTCACGTCCGATTGTTGTGGTGTTTTGAAGAAATTATTTGACTCCTTTATATTCAAGTTGTCTTTTTTCTGAAAATTTTTGTTTTCATTAGTTATAAGAGGTTAAAAACAAGGTTTTACGTCACGTTTAGGGATGATTGACTGC
Source organism: Halichoeres trimaculatus (assembly GCF_033239565.1). Classification (NCBI taxonomy): domain Eukaryota; kingdom Metazoa; phylum Chordata; class Actinopteri; order Labriformes; family Labridae; genus Halichoeres; species Halichoeres trimaculatus. The sequence continues at coordinate 13,271,809 of NW_027437196.1, forward strand.
TGCTGTTCTTGTGTATTTATTTTCGGGGATTTTAAAATATGTCAGGAGGTAGATTCAAGAGGTGATTAGACTCTCAAAGAAAATATATATATTTTTGTTACCCAGTTTCACTCAGATTCTCCCAGACTCTGGCCGCACAACTGTTACCAATGGCTGCGCCTGTGACGGAGGTATTTTGGCTTTAAAACCGTACAATGGTAAATGGCTGAGCCACGCTGTCCACTCTATAAACAGTCTATGGTCAAGTTGCCCAAAAATGGATTGCTCTCTTCAATTTTGGGATGAATAAACTCTGACTCAAGCTTCCTCCGCTCGCTCCGCTAATGGGAAATGAGTTTGCACGTCATTGTCTGTTGAAATCTTCAGCAAATAAGAGAGGATTGAAAGGTTTCCTACCACAAAATAAGCCTTTTAAAGGCATTTGTATAGAAAAGCGCAGACCTCTTTTGCTTTCAGAAACTACGCTGAGGTAAATCAGGGTAAAAGTCATCATCTGTTAATAGCTTTTCTGTATTGAATCAACTCACGGAGCAGAAGATTTAAAGAACGGGCTGCTGAGGGATTTAAGAAGCAGAGAAAGAGATGGAGTCAAGAGCCGGTGCAAAATGTGTTTTTGTTTTTATTTCATTCGTTGTTCATTTAATCATTTATTTATAAAGTTCTACGTGAAAAAGATTTTCAAAAGAGTCTATCCAGCCTTGAACAGACTTTGTAACTGCTTTTATGAGTAAAAAGGAAAAAGTTTTGCACTTCATTGGAATTCTTTTATAGATTTAGGCCGGTCTGACACGTGCTGTGCTGGCAGAGTTTTCATCTCGTCGATGCCTGCCTGAATTGAAACGTTCCAGTCAGTGATCAGGAACATGTGAGGGTACTGTCAGGGTTATGAATGGGCTGTATGTGTGCCTCTGGTGATGACTGTTGCTGTTGCAGGGCACAGACAGTTCCCGCTGAGGCCGCAAGTCTTTGTGCTCCACACAAGGAAGCTGCCTCCTGGCAGAAATGTCCACATCCAATCATTTCAGGTCAGTGTGAAAGTTCCTTTTCACCGAAACATATGACATAAAAACCTACTGGAGAGGTTTGCATCCTCTTTGAAGAACTCATGGTACTTTTATGTTTCTCACACACGGAGTAACAGAATGCTTCGGTGCTTGTGACTGCTGCCAGGAAAATTGAATGACCCTAAGTCCCACATATGGAGGCATAATTTGCATTTCCATAAAGACCTATAGGTCTGTAGACATTCAATAGTAGCACATGTGTGATGCGTACCTTGACTCTAGGCACGTGTTTGGAGTACAAAGAGCAAAAACATACAATTACATTGTAATTTTCATTCAATACTTTGCTCGGCTCACCTTTGCTCTGTCCCTCTCCCTGAAGCCATGGAGGAACGAGCACGCCAACGCGCCGAGCGGAGGAAAGAAATTGAGGAGCTCAAAAAGAAAAGGGAAGAGGAGAAACTGGTATTAATCTTTAAGTGGATTACATATCATGTCTGAAATTACATGAAAATAACATGAGCTGGGAAAAAAGTTACAAAGAATATGTTATTTAATAGGCTGAGATGCAAGCAGCTGAGGAGCAGAGGAAGAGGGAGGAGGAGGAGGAGAAGCGTAAGGCTGCAGAGAGGAGAAGAGAGGAGAAGAGGCAAGAAAAAGAGGTGACATAAACATATTCTACAGGTTTTATTTCACAATTTAAGGAGCCACATTACATAACACACCATGGATGTTACATATTTAAAACTAATCCTTGTAATGACTTTTTAGTTTGTTTGTTTTTTTTTTTTACATTTTTTATCCTATTGCTTTTTGTGGTCCGTTAAGCATCAGTTGTTTTTATCTCACATACCTCCCATCTGTCTTGTTTAAATTATTTTTTGCCCTTTATACATTTATTAAATAATTAATCAATTTTGTTAAATTATGTTCATCTTCTCGCCATTACTTTAAATGATTTTATTGTCTATTTTCCTTTTTTATTCACATATTTACAACAGATTAACCTTTTAAATGCTCTTTTTGTTTTCCTTTTCCAATTTTTTCATATTTTTCTACATTTCTTTATATTACACTCATAAAGGGATGGGTACGGAATTTGGTACTTTTATAGGTACCGGCTTAATACTGTCTGTAGTACCGAGTACCAATTTACGTAAAATCAAACGGTACCTGAACACATCCTTGTGACTGTGAGGGCTTTGAAGGGTTGGCAGTTTTCCATGCTGGATATGAACTCAACATTGTAGGTTTATATATCAAGGAATAAATATATTAAACTGAAAAACTTTGAGATTTTATTATTAAACAAATTAATATTTATTATCACATAAACGCACACTAAAGTACAAATAATTAGTACCATTGCGTACCAGTATTGATTGTCAGGTACCGGGCATCGGTATCATATCATTTCAAATGTGAAGCGTACCCATCCCCACTACTAAATCTTTGTATTTTCTTTATTTTCTTTCACTACTTTTTATTCCTTTTTCCTTTTCACTCCTCTTCCCATCTACTGCACTGTTACATTTGTACATCTTGTATCAAACATTGCAATAATTGAACTGTTGTATTTTCTTGCTCCATCCACATTGTTTGGTTCTTTGGTCCCCGAATGAGTTTCATTTTTTTTTGTGAAAACACTTCAAAAGACTTTTCCAATGTGCTCCACGTGAAAGTCATTATTCCTGTTTTTCAAATCATCTCATGTTCTCTGCTTGTGTAGAGGCAAGAGGAAAAACAGCGGCAGCTAACAAGGCAACAGGAGCTCCTGAAGCTGGCCCGTCACCACTACAACAAAAACTTGCTCCTACGTCGAGGCCTGGCGCCATGGAAACGACTCATTCAGCTCAGACAAGCCAACATGCAGGTAATTCACCTGATAGAACGTCTTTAAAGGCTCCCTTCACCTTCCAAAGCAGCCCAATTATAAACCCTTCAGGTGGGCTCTATTTTGGCCTTCACTTTGAAGTTCTCTTAAAAATCCTATTTGAATAGTAAACTGAGGAGTGCTTCAGGATTTCCATCAGCATACACTTACAGAGAATAAAAGGAGAGAAGGAGGAATTGTGACCTCAAGGTTAAATCCTAGTGTAGGTATGGGGCGTGATTTGAATGCTAAAACGATCTTCAGAGGGTAACAGAGCTGCTTTCAACGTAAAATCCTTATACTGTCATGCGAAAGGCTCTTTGGTATTTAAATCTTTACAAATACCTAGATATTTTTTAGAATTAGAGGACAGGACAAGGACAAAATGCCTCTTGGTTTTTCTCATTTTTTAAGAGGCTTGTTTAGATTTCTGACAGAGGGAGATTACACAGCCTGATCTGTAATTCAGAGAGGATTATACAAGCCTATTGTCTTAAATATTATGTGTCATCATGCGTGTTGAGAACAGATATAAGCAGGTTGTGGAAGATCATCTAAATGAATTATATGCACCATTTAAGCCTTTTGGGCTGCATTGTTCTTCATATGTGTTTATGTTTGGTCTGGGACTGGTTTGGGATTCTTTGACCCTAGCTTCATTTTTACATCACCTGTCCATTTAGTCCGTGACCATGCTTTGAAGCACTTGGGGTGTATTTTAACACAGCTACGTAAATTTGATTATTATCAAGAGAGACTGCTGACCACGTACTGTTAATCCACCGGCTCTCTATCAAACATCAAAAAGGTTTATAATGGAAGTGATGGAGGACTATGAGCCAGAGGCAAAGCTACAAAACGCAGCTTCATTTTCAAATGCAACCCAAGGAAAATATCTGAAAGCATGTGACAGAATGCTGAAGCCTCATTTCTTAAAAAGCCTCATTAACATGAACACTTCCACACCACATTTCCTGAACATACGTGCTACACCTATAAATGTAAATATAAACCCCTCAGTAGTCGATAGTGCATCGTTTTTTCACCGGTTCATTGTTCTCAACCTGGCACACACTGAAGTTGAGTTTGGACACATTCATCTTTCTCTTTAATCCCCACCAGCTGGCAGACAGTCACCACAATCTCTCCCTCCTGAGCCGCTGCATACAAGGCTGGCTGCAATCAGCGAAAGAGTCGCTGTCTGAGAAGGAAGCTTCTGCTGACCAACTGTACCAGCACTTTTTGCTTCAGAGGAGCTTAAGCTGCTGGAAGAGGGTGTGTATACACAACTCACACACACACACACACACTCTCACACACAATTATACAGAGAGGATTGCAGTCTGCCTATTTTCAACCTGTGACTTAGAGCAACACCTTCACCTAATCTCTTTTCTGCCTGCATTCATTTAAGTTTCAGGTGCTCAGTTGTAATAAAAAAACTGGATGATTTTTACTTTTTGCTGCTAAGCTAAGTTAAACCACAACAAACCACCTTATAGAGGAGGTTAGAGTAGAAGCTCAAGCAGCATAAATCATTACATCAGTTATACCCTTTTCAGATGACGTCCTTTTAATTTCAGCTCAAAGACTGGCGCTTGATTCAAGCAGAAAGAGCCGAGCGTTTCTATCGCACCAACACTCTAAGGAGGTTCCTGCTGGCGCTGCTGGACCATGTGACCCAGGAGAGGCTGCTGGAGTGGGACCGTCAGGAGCTGTCTCAGGAGCATAATAACAGGTTTGCTTCCTGTGAAGCCTCCATATGTTAGCTGTGCGGTGGCTTGTGTGTGTTCTCAAACTCCACCAAAATGATAACTCACTAACCAGGTGGAAAAGTGATATTTGGCCTCAGCTTTTCAAGGTTTAATTATGTGTTGATGTGATACATCAGTGCAATAATGTTGGCCTGACTAAAATGCATGCCCCTGATTGCATTAACTCCAGCCATTTTCTACAAAGACACAATTTTTTCAAGATTTATCTGCTGTGAATAAAGTAAACTCATTAAGTTAATCATATAATAAGATGAGTCATCTGTTCTCCTTGTGAGAGCAGCAAAGATGTGGTGTAGTCTCTTTTTTTTTCACCAGTCATGAGGAAAAAAAAAAGCTATATGTGCTGAATGGATAGCTGCTCAAAGCCCACATACAAAGTATTACAACAATCCAAATGAGATGTTATGAAGGCATGTGTCGCCCTCTCATCTTTTGGAGTAACACTCCTTTATCAGTCCAAATGACAAAAGGACATTTATTGGGGAAGCTTGTGAAAAATATTGATGAAATATATAGAAGCTAATGAAGTTGATAGGTTGAATTATTTTATTTAAATTTATGTAATTAGGTCTCATTAAGATTAATGGTTGAAATACATCAGATGCATCTCTAAATGCTGGGTGAGACATTTTGTTTTCCTATTCTCACTGCCTGCACCCCACATTACAATAAATATTTATGTAAAGCAGGTCATTTTTTCCTATGTTTGGTGAATTGTAACCATAATAATAGATGATGATAAATAGATGATGTCAGCTTGTCCATCATTCGCCAGTCAGCCAGCCTCCACCTCCACAGGGTCCAGGACTGAGCTTCTTCAGCAGTCTGTTCAGTCTCTGTCTCCTGGCTGCTTGCATCAAGTGAAGTTCTTCCAATGTGGTGTTCATGTCTAGTATTAGCTCGTTAGCCCTATCTGTGAATAGGATGATGCCACTCTGCCTTCTGGTGTTCCCTCTGTTGCTGGGTTAGCATGGCTAGCTTGTCCATCTCATTTGAGATAGATCTTACGTTCTCAATAACAATATACGGAAGGACAGGGCGATGTTGTCGCTTCTTAGCTCTCACCTGAGAACCAGCACGTTCTCCTCACCTTGTGGGAAAACATCAGGCCTTGCACCAGTTAGCACTGACATGCTACAGGCTGCTAACAGCCAATTTTACATGTAAATAATGCAGCCATGTTACATGTAGGATCTCCCGACAAACACAGGAGAAAAAGTAGTAAAAATATCACTGAAGCCACAAAACCAGTTTGGTGTCCATGACCAACAAATGAACCATACAAAGTAATGATCCACTCCAAATACAAAGATTACGAATAAAAGACAAAAAAATTACAAGAAACGGAGAATCAATGGAGCAGCGCCTAGCATAAATGCATAATATATGCCTAGCAACACATATGTTATTCACAAGACTTGTCAACTATAGCAGCTATAACATTACACTCTAAGTTGTAGATAAAATTTCTCTGTAAGCACCAAAATATCAGCTATGCTTACTATCCTACCAGCATGCTAATGTGTGAAAAATATTATTACAGCAGCAAAACAAGCTGATGCTATAATTGCTGTGAATGTAGTAAATGTCCATATATAATTGCCAATGACCCCACAGTTATTAAAAATATTAAACCTAGACTAAAGGAAGAGACAAATGGGACTAACACTCTCATTAATGGGTGCAGATTGCCTGGGAAAATTAAAATATTAGTTAGGTGACTCTTCTAATTTGCATCTGAACAGTTTGTTACTTAAAATATTATATTCCAAGCCAGAAAAAAAATACTCCATAATGAAATCATTATTTTCTCCTGAATCAATGTTTCCTTCAAATTAGTGACAGTCATTGGAAAATATGTAAATGTTAGTAAACTGCAGCTTCCCATGTCAGGTTCCCTAAATGACCACAGTCTGTATGTGAGCTCACACTGCCTGCCAAGCTGCCGTCGTCACTAAGCCCCCAGTGACACCTTGTGAAAAACTCATTAGGCTTCTTCAACATGGAGGTCTCTATAATTTAGTTTTATTGCTCACTCCCATGTCCCCGTCTGTCCCTCCATCTGCCTGCATTTCAGACGTGTGCTGCGGAGGTGCTTCATGGCCTGGAGGCAGTTTCCAAGTTTGCAGCGTAAAGAAAAAGAGAAGGAGGTGCGACGAGAGAGGCTCGGGCGGAAAGTGGCGGAGGTCCTGCACGACTTCTGCTCTAATCCACTGTGAGGTCACCGGGAGACAAACTTGTAAAGATGTTTGAAGATGAGAGCAGGAGAGAGCACATGAACTCACATGAATCCTCACGTTTATTAAATATAAATAAATACAATTAATTTCACACAGATGGACAGTACAATTTTAGGATACCATTAAAAGGCTTTAAATCTCTTTGAGCACTAATAAAAGCAGCAATGAGGACAAGCACGGGCAACTTTGAGCTGACAATTTCTTCAAGTGCCTAAAAATGACTACTTAACTGTTCATAACTACCTCATTACTCTTGTTTATTGCGCTGACAAACTGTTGACTTTAATGAGTCTGATTATGTGGCTTTGTGCGACGTCTTTGATGAATAATTTCAAAATACATTTCACAAGTTCAAATGAGGTGCCTCACTTGTTGAAGAAAGCAGTTAAGAGTTTGTGAAGTGTCCAAAAATAATGTGAGTAGAGAAAAGAGCAGAACTGGAATGAACTTGAGGGCGTCATCTTGCTTCTGAAGCTGTGCTTAGAGAAAATTGTCCCCTTGAGTGGTAACAGATTGCTTATTCTCACATTTTCTCATATGAAGTCTCCCAGAAAGGCACTGGAATAGGCACCAGGAGACATAAGGACAATGCTGAAGACCAGGGAAGACAGTCAGGGTGAAGGAAACGGGGATATTTGTTCAGCATGAGAGGTGAAATGAGGCAGCAGTGGAAGGCGACAAAAGGTCAGTGTTAGTGGACACAGCTGCATAGAGGAGACACCAACTATCAGTGACATTAATGGCAGTGAATGTGTCTTGTGAGGTTGGAAGTTATTGCTTTGTGTCAAAGTCAGGGCTGCAGTAACCACAGATATCAGTCCTGGCTGCAAAGTGGAATCAGAGTAAAAGGAGCCATGCTGCCTCCAAGTGGACAACAGAAGAACAGCAGCCATAACGTCCTAACTCCTTCCCCAGAATCAAAGTTGTACTGAGTGTTTTAAACCAGATCTGTTGGAGCAGGAGGCGGGGGGCTCAGTTTTTCCCCCATCGTCATGAATTCGGCCCAGTTCTCACGGAAACCTCGAGAGTACATCTTGGTGTCCACAATGAGTCCCCAGTACGCGCTGCGGGCAGTTTTGTCACGCAGGGCGACTCGAGCCTCCCGCTCTGTTACGTTGTAGCTGATGTTGATGACCTGCACAACCAGCAGGTGAAGCAGCCCACCAGTCACAATACTGCTGTACCAGGCGCAGGTAAAGCAAAGTGCAGTGCTGCAACACAGATGAAGAAGGAGATCAAGTCTTCCAGAAAATATAACACGAAAACAGCAGATATCTGACAGAAAAGGTTACTACTACCATTGCTGCAAATCAACAATAAGACCCCTATTTATTTGTTATGAGACACACCCAGAACTTCAGTGCTCACGGAAACTCAAACTGAATCCAAGGTTGTGCTATTCTTCTCACACTCAATTCAAAAAATATTATTTGACAGCAATTCAGACAAGTTCAGTGTTTAATATACTGAGGGTTTTAAGAGTATTTTTTAGACTAACAAGTATCTTAAATCCACTCTCTTCCCTTTGAGGAAAAAACATCTAATCTTTCTCGGACAGCTTGAGTGCCTCAAAGCTCTCAAGATGGAGCCACTTCAAACCCTTTGAGACCTTATTTCATGGTGATTTCTGGAAGAAAAATAAGGTACAAACTCTTCAAAGCACATCAGTTTACAAAAAGCTGTTTAATTCTTGCTGCTTCAAGGCTCACTGCTTTTGGTCCCCATTGGTTAAATCATCTCAGTGGATGTTCATTTAGTTATTGTGGATGTAGAGATTTCTTTTTCCCAACCATTTTCAATTTAACAAACTTCTGAAGGTGTTAGAAAGCTTCAATCACTGTAACATATTTTTACCTTTTCTTCATCTCAACAAAGAGATGAAACTGACATTTTTCCTCGAATGAATAATTATTTGATATTTATGTTATAAGTAAAGGAAAGGTTAGACATTTGGGAATTGGATAGTAAATGGACTGTGTTTATGTAGTGCTTTGTGCACAATATGTCACATTTACAACACTTCATACACTGATGGCAGAGGCTGCTACATAAAGAGCCCATCAGCGGTAACAAGGCTTGCAAAGTTACAAGTAATTTTTGAGTTTTCGTTCAGTACAGTAAGGGGAAAAAGCAACAAGTGGATTTTTTTTGTTTTATTTTAAGGAATTTAAAGAACCTTTGCACACTTTCTTAAATGCAGCATTGACAGTTCGGGCTTGACTTTCTTTTTTACATTTTTAATGGAACACAATTTAAAAGTAATTTGAAAAAATTAAACACATTTTTTTTAAAAAGGGAACATGTAGGATCCAAAATCAACTCACTCCAAATGCCAGTTTGGTTAGTGCATGTCAGTAGGGGTGGGTACCTTTCACACCTGAAACGATACGGTACCAAAGCCCGGTACCTGGCAATCGGTACCGGTACTCAACCGTACCAATTTTCGGTACTTTCTTGTGTTTATGTGGTAGAGAATATCGTTTTTTTACTAATGAAATATAAAAAAATTTAATTTAACATATGTATTTTTCGATATATAATCTTGCAATGGTGTGTTCATGCCCAGCGTGGAAAATTGCCTACTCTTCTATTCCCCCACAATCACAAGGATGTGTTTAGGTACCTAAACATGGCACCTTTTGGTTTTACCTGCATCGGTACTCGGTACTTTTGACAGAATTCGGTCGGTACCTATAAAAGTACCTAATTCGGTACCCATCCCTACATGTCAGAGATCTATTTTCCACATAATAGGTAAATATTTGTACCAAAATAGTCCTCTTATTGATAGATACCTGAGATGACATGAGCGACCTTGAATGTACATTGCATATAGGTTTATGCTGTACATTTTCTTTCCGGATGGGTACTAAATTAGGTACTTTTATGGCACCAACCAAATTCTGTAGGACCGAGTAAATGAACGTGAAATCAAAAGGTACCATGTTTCGGTGCCTAAACACATCCTTGTGACTGTGAGGGAGTGGAAGAAAAGGAGATTTTCCATACTGGATATAAACACAGCATTGCTAGTTATAAACGGAGAAATTAATATGTGAAATTGAAAAACTTTAGGATTCTATTATAAAACAAATGAAAACCACAAAAACACAAACGTAGCAACTGAAAATTTGTACCTTGGAGAACCGATACTGATATCAAGGTACCAGGCATCGGTACCGTATCGTTTCAATTGTGAAAGGTACCCGTCCCTAATTTTCACTACGCTCTAACAATCTCCTGGCGTGTTGACAATAGTTTACTGCTCACACAACACTGCCAAAGATGAGGCACAAGGTAAAGAGGGAATGTAGTGTGTACATGTTAATTCACGGTACCTGTACTGGTTGTAAACTCCTGGGCAGTAGAGCAGGGCGGTGAAGAGGTGTTGGTTCGGACAAACACTCTGCAGAACCAGGCTGATCCCGTACAGAGACGTCAACAGGAAGAAGACAAGCGTGAGCAGGAAGCTGCGATGATTGGCCTGCCCCACACAGCTGTTTATCCTACCCGAGCAACAACAGGAGGGGACGCACAAACACAGGTACACACACGGGCAGACAAAACATTGTACTGAGACCACAGGGCTACATTACTGTACACACATGCAGGAACAAGAGGTGTCAGTGTAGGAGCAGATGATAGCGAGGAAATAATCTATGTGGCTGTTATTAATGTACTGCTGAATCAAGACAACAGTCAAACGTGATAAATAAAGACACAACGGGTGTGAGAGACTTAAAAATGAGGCGTTGTTTTGAAATTAAAGGGTTGTGTGCTATTTTTATGTTATTTATTAAAAAGTAAAAACAAAACTTAACATTGAGAGACAAAATGGGAGAAACAGAGCAGATGAGTGAAGTAAGAAGAGTTTCAGTGGAACCCACCAGACACAGTGGTGGTCTAGACGCAGCACGCAGACACCACAGATCCGACAATGTCCCGCCCTCGGGGGCCGCACCACCTTGCACACAGGACACCAGTTCCTTTTGCTGCTCTCCTTCAGCTCGTCCCCCGTCGGCTCTGATAATCCAGCCCGGTTGGCTATCATCATCGTCACATTCTGCCTCCCTCCATTGATGGCAGGGTCGCTGTCTGGCAGGGGGCTGTAATACGTCACTGTGCTGTGGACTGTTTCTTGGCTTGGTTTCACAGTGCCAGGTTCTCTCTTTGTGTGAAACAGGGCTACCAAAGTGAGCACCATCCCTACAGTTACCACCGTTACCTGGACCATACTGACATCCCCACTCGGGAACACCTGTGTGATGAAAAGGTAGTACATGTATGACAGGGAGAAGAGGGCCAGGCTGAGGAAGAAGAGCGTCCGACCCTTCTTGCGATGGGTGAAGTAGTAGTACCACAGCACCAGGCCGGGCAGGGCTGTCAGAACCACTATGCCAAGCAGGAAGTGGAGAGCAGCGAGACGCAGCAGGAGAGGGAGAAGTACAAGAGGAGGGATGATGGACAGTTCCACTTTCCGAGCTCCACCCCACAGCCAGGGTACACGGATGCGGTCGGTGACCACTGCAGCCACATTTGACAGCGACTCTGGTTTCTGAGACTCCCTCTTTAGAAACCTGACAGTCAAGAGGCAGAAAAAATATTATTACAGCAGCAGTCTGACTGATTACAGACTAGACACAGTACACAAAGCCTGTTTAGAATTTCAAGTAGGAGCAAGCAACATGAAGATTGTTACAGAAATATGTTTAAAGAGGGGGTATTAGGCTTTTGATTTCCTAAACATGGTTATAAAGTAGTATATGCTGTAAATATCTCTAATTGTGTCTATAAAATGCTCAAAACAGTCTATTCTAAAAATACCACCAGGTCTTCATGAAACTCGCTGAAATGATGAGGTCTTCACATAAGAGTTTCTTAAGTCGCATTTCCACCAAGCATACCGGTTCGGTTCGTCTTGGTACAGTGCGCATTTTGCGGCGTTTCCACTGACTTATCCCGGGACAGATCCCTAAAAACTAAGACAAACCGGCCTACTTTTTTGGGACCCTTTTGTACGGGTGCCAGACTGAACCGATCTGCTCTCAGAAGGTGGAGCAACACACTGCAGACCGTTGATTGGTCGAAAGAATCGTCACTTACCCGACAGCAGCTGCATTTCTCCTGGCAGCACACAGACTTCTCTGAAACAAAAGCTTGATTGCACTTTGTATCAAAGAGCTACATGCCAATCACAGAGAGGACGAAATGCTGCATGTCTTCCATCTGTGCTCTTTGTTTACTGTGTCGCATTTTTCTTTGTTGGATTTAATAGCAGGGTAAGCTGCTACGGTGTCACGCTGTTGTTTAACAGCTGCGGCTTCCGGCATCCAGCTTACACGCCGCCTACCATGAGAGGGCACAGTTTACTGTGGAAACGCAAACGGGATCAGGCTTAACTGAACCAAACCGTACTGAACCGACCCAGACTGCTTGGTGGAAACGCAGCTTTAAACTGTGTCATGACAGGTTGCAGAGGCAGGCCTAAAACACCAAGGGCTGCCAGAAGCTTTACCCTGAACAGCCCTCTAGAGGGTCAGCCAATCAGAGGGAAGGGGGTTTTTGTTACAGGGAACCTTAAAGAGACAGTAGCGAAAACAAAGCATTTCAAAAAGAGGCTGTGAGAAAAAAAATGAAGCTGTAAGTCATGTAAAGCTACACTAGGCGATGGAATGTGAGGTAAAAAAAAAAAAAAAAAAAAAAAAGGGGCAATACCCCCTCTTTGAACAATTTTCTGATACTCAACATTCAGCCAGTCAATCAGTTTTTCAAAGAAGTAACCTAAACTACAGTTTTGGGAAGAATAAATCCATCAGACAGAGTTAGAGCTGAATGTTTCTGACCTGTCACAGGCGTCATCCAGGTCCTCGCAGTCACAGCAGCAGGCGGCTACATGGCTGCGATCTCCATGTCTGTTCACATACTCACAGCAGCACAGCGTCTCCTCCTCCTCAAACACCTTTTTGGCCCTCTTCTTCATGGCAGCCAGCCTGAGTGTAAAAAAGTTCCATGAGTATCTTTATTATTTGAACTTCTGAAAGCATTAGTGTGTCTGGATAGAAACCGAGCACAGAGTCAGAGGAGGCGGCAGATAAAACACTGCTAAAAGCCCGTCTGCTGAAATGACCTTTTTCACACAGCAGCTTAACAGCTCTCTGCGTGTGCTTTAGACTGTGGAGTTGTTCCAAACAGATTTCCATATCACAAAACTGCAAAGTAGGCCCTGCTCATTTGACCCTACCAAGTCACCCTCCCACCCCCACATCTGTCACACATCTGTCACACTTTACTGACTCACAGAGACAGAGCTGTCCTGGTCTGCTGCTCAGTTAAAGGACACAGATTTGAACTGGTGTCAGCAGAAACATCTACTGTGGGTTTTTACTGTGGAAAGCAAGAAAGTTTCTGCATGAGGTACTGCTTAGTAACAAATAAGCTCCTAATAAAAAAAATACAGGTACAATAGTGTGATATTATTTGTAGCTGTCCCTCTAAATGGTTGTGTAAGAGACATCAGGGTCAGGAGAGGTCACCAGTATCTAACTGGTGAGTCCTTCCCAGTGGCCTTAAAGTCTGGTGGAGCCAAAAGAGAATCCAGATTAGGCTGAGTGAGTCTGTGGAAAGAAAAAACGGGCACATCTGCTCCCTGACAAAAATAAAGTGCAGCAAAGATTTAAAGTGGGACTCTGCTGCTCAGCAGCTTTGTGTCCTGTTGTTACTGAGGTTTTTTGTGGTGTAATGTGTTTTAGACTTGCAGGTGCTGCAGGAAATTGAAAAGGTTAGCAGATAAAACCTGAATTGTGAAATATATAACAAAAGGTGGCAGCAGCTTTTGATTCCTTTGAAGGCAGGATTAAAAATAGATTGTACGGTGAAAAAGTCAAATTCTTTAAGCAGCTTCAGATCGCTGCTTTTTTTTAAGTATTAGTGAGAAGTTAAAGTTATGAATAACGTTCAGTTTAACAATATGAATGGGGTAAAAATAACCCAAAGACAGCATCATGGGCTTTAGAAATTGATTTTGATGATATTCTTTATTTTTTTTGCATCACCAAATAGTTAATTTGTATGATAGTTTGTTGCTTCTGAAGTTGCTTTTTATCGTGTTACATTATCAATGTCTTAGTCTTCTAGGGACTGCAGATGCATTCTAGCTAACTTGGATATACATGGTTTTCAGGGTTCCTATCAATTTATCTAACTATCTATTAATAGATAGGTAAACTTTTGTGAATTTTGATTTTAAAAATAACTTCAAGCATAATTGTCTAGGCCCTTGCACTTGCATGTCAAGTTTCATTCATGTTGAGGTTTGGTGGCTCCAATTTGTTATGCTTTCAACATGAAGTGATAACAAATTATTAGTAGCACCCATAACAGTCCTCATGCCCAAGATACAATTCATTAAGTTAAACTGTTTGGAAAAAATGACAACACAACTAAACGGTTTCTCCAAACACTCCAGTAGACCCACATCAGCATTACTGGTTTAACTTAGAAAATATAGATGCACAGAATAAACCCTCTAAAGTGCCCTCTGGGAAGCCAAAACACATGCTAAAGTGCCTACCTGGTTGGCAAAACAGACTTAATTGCCCTCTTGGATGAAAAAACTCACACTTCATATGCCTTTTTTTTCTTTTTGCCCCTGCCCTTTAAAATGTCTGTGCATTTTGATGTTTTTTTTAACATTCTCTACAGACACACATAGACAATGTACATAAACAAACACAGGAGAGCTTAGATTGAGTCGAATAGATCTTCCCTATGGACAGGACCTGATCCAATCTGACTTTCTTTGAACACTTTGGGATACTATTTACTGAAGACAGTATTTAACGTCCAGAATCAACTTTTTTTTTTCTTGAATTCATAATCAAAATCTGTTTATTCATTATTCCTTTAAGGGGTGGGCTGGGGATTGGGAATGCACCCCTGAATTAGTTGTTACACCCCTGTTGTGTTATGTATGAATAATGAATGAAAATCACCTTTTAAGCTGAATTGACAACTTGTTTCAACACTTAGGACTAACTTTTGTTTTGCTGTCATGTATCAGATAATTTTATTACCAACTCGGCTCAGTTAACCCAGTTCTTCACTATTTCACCTGTCGACACACCTCGACACCACCGGAGCAGTTTCCCGCATACACAGCTTTAGAGACGAGGCTCACATTCAGCTCCAGAGTTAAACAGTTTCTTGAATCCAGGTGTCACATACCTAAACACAGGCCAGCTACATGCCGATGCTTTCGAGTGAGAATCGACGGAGACGGTTTGTCTTCACCCGGTGTCTGAACGGAAGTCTTCTCGTGGTCGCGGCTGTCGTATCCGGTGTTTACCGAAGCTGCTTAACGTTGGCGGAGTCACCACAATAAGAGCGCCTGGTGGTCAACTACTTTCGGTTCATGTGTCTGGGTCTGGAGGGGATCTTCTGCGGATTTCGTCTGGGTCTGGATTTGGAGTGTATCGAGCTGTGCTGTGGCTCTGCCCCCAAACTGAGCGGTTTCCTCCTGACGTCAAAAGAGGCAGAGTCTCCCCGCCCAAAACAGCCATACTCCTACACATGTACAACTGTATATGACACACAGCTATTCACCTGTGTATGTAAAAACTTTATGAGCAGTAGTACGAATTGGGAAGAAAGATTTCCATAACAGGATTCTTGCTATTTGACATTGTTTATTAAAAAATCTGAGAGATTTTTCCCTATTTAACAGTTTTAAAGCTATCTTGTAAATCACGTGAGTAGGCCTATGAGAAGTTGTTTTGGCATTCAAATCCAGTTTGAAAATATATCTTTGGTATTTGTGAAAACTGACACATAAAAGTATAAATGTCATATAGCCACATGTTTTTTTTCAATTATCTAGAGCAAACATTTTGGAAATCAGATCTCAAAATCATTGTTTTGTTACCTTAGAACAGGCCATATTATTTCCATGACAAGGATTTTTCTACAAGAAATCCACTTTTTCCTTTTCAAGTAAATAGGGAAGGTTGCTGGTAAATAATTAAAGACTTCCCTGGCAGTCTTGTATTTCACTTTTCAAAAGAACAGAGGCACATTTGGCTTTACTCCAGCTTGGACTTCTTTTTCTGTTTCGAGTCCTAACATATAATGCACAGTTTCTATCAGCTTCACAATATGCGCCTGTTATTCCACTCAGGCTCTCAAAGAAAAGAGTTTTATAAAGGTAATTGTATCATATAAATAACTGAACCATTCCTCAATGAATCAAAATAAATCATTCATCCCCAAAGAAAATATACTAGAACCATTTATCAGTAATTTATGTAAATTAAGGCCAGCAGTGTCTGTCTGTAAACAACAATATGTTTGAAGCTGTTTTTCTTATACTCAAATCTGTTCAGCTCGGTGCATGTGTGGACTTCATTCCCAGGATCTGTTTTAATGTTGAAACCACTGAAAGACGTTATTTAACCCATCATACACAGTTTTGGACAAACATATCTAAGAGGGAAAAGATACTTGTTCAAGTAAGTTTCATAGAAAAACTGTGTGTTAAATATTTGTTTTTAACAAGTTACAGCAAATTTGTTGCAACCTTGTAAAGACAGTCATTTCGATTTCTAAATTGTTTAAGTTGCTACAACTTGGAAACAGATGGTGGCCTGTCAAATACTTGTACAAAATATGTTGATAAAGTGGTAAAATATAATGCATGTGTTTTACTGTTTTATGGACAAATAACTTTTTGACAGTTAATTTAAAAAGAGGAATATAATATCATATTTTTAATATATCTATTGATACCAAATGCCAGTATAGGAAAAGTTAACAGAGAAGGTAATGCGTAAAATGTGTATCAGATAAGTGGTTTGAAAATTAAAGAAACAATGAAAAAAGTGTATTTTGATGTTTCTCAAATAAAATGAAAATTTTGTTGTGAAAGTCGTATTTTTTTTTCCAATTTACAGTTATTTATAAAAAGTAAGAGCAGTGAGACAAAAAGGTCCAAACTTAGATGAGTCACAGATTCTGTAATATTTATTAGAAATAATAAACTACTCAAAGATACTTAAAACACAGCCTGAACTATGTGGCACATGTGCAAAAATTAAAATGTGCAAAAAGTGTAAGATCATAAAAATCCTTATTTTAAATAACAGTGATTTATTCCCCTTAAAACTCAATAAAAGTATTTACAGCAGTTCATTCGGTGTCATAAGAAGCTTATTTGAAGAGGAAAAGGCACACCAGGAGAAAGTTTTCTGGAAACTAAAGCAACTATTTAAAAAAGTGAGAAAAACAAAGTGACAAGAATTTAAACCTGCTGTGTGACTGATTTAGAAGACACTCTGTGCTGGCAGCAGTCAGTCCACAGCTTTAAAAACATCCCGGCACCTGATGCCCAGCCACTGGCTTTGAGACAAGTAACCCCGGGCAACTCTTAGCTTGTCAGGTGTCCTGGGATGTTTACATGGCAACGTCACCGGATACCGGAGATTTCCCCAGAGGCTATTCACAGTTTCCACGGGGCCAGGGGGGACGGACAGGCGCTCTGTGGTCACCAGGTGTGGAGCGTCACTGCGGTGCAGCTGTTTGATTGGCCAAAGCAAAGTTCTGCTGCAGCACCACCAGAGAGCTGCGGAGCTGTGAGGAGAAGAGGAACTGAGTCAGCTCTTACAACACCTGCTTCAGATTTCAGAAGGTGTAACAGGACAGATATGAATGTATGCCATCTGGTAAAGGAGAAAACGAACAGTGCTTTCTTTGCTTAATACTTTAACTGTTTATAACCTTGATATTAAGAAAAGTTCAACTCTCGCTGAACACATTTGCACAGAAACTCTTATTTTTACTGATGAAACATATGTTTGCCGATTACAATATAAAGTTAGCCGCTAGTCAGCTTAGCTAGCAGTTGTAGAGCTAACGTTGATCTTTTGGGAGGAAAGAAAACTCCTCCTCATGACCTGTTTAAAGTTACTAAACAAATACAGATTTTACCACAGTTTTTCTTTTATCTTTTTCTATCAAAGGCTTTTCTTTCAGCACAAATACAACCAAGTGCACTTCAGTCTTCTTGTATGAAAAAACAGAATGTCTGCTGTGACAAGTTGCAACATTGCCATTTTCCGAGATTGCACATTTTATGTGAAATGTGTCAGTGGTTGGGTTATTAACCTATACGTCCTGATTATATCAAACACATCATGATGATTTTACGGTGGCTGGCTGGTGTCAGACAATTTACAAAAACCACAACATAAATACAAAAGCAAAAACACGAATGCAAATGCCTCAACACAACAGAAGTGCAGCCACACTGCAAGACCAAACAGGTTAGTTTTTCCAATGGAGACAGAAAAGTCGTTAAAATAAATGACTGTGACTATGATAAATATAGCTTCGTAAGGGTGTCAGCTCATATCCTTCATAGTACTTATATTTCTTTATCTTAGAATTAGCTTGATGAATTTTTCATGTCCCAACGTTAGTATTAGAGCTATATTTAATATAGACGAAGTCAGAAAAAGAAACTAATCATCTACTTTCACAACTTCTCTTTGTCCTTTGGGATGACTGATCTCTTCACTTCTGCTGTGGCTGTACTTTCATTGTGTTATTGCTTTTGCATTTCTGTTGTTGCTTTTGCAAACCAGCTGACACCTACCAGCCACCGTATGATCTGCACCAACATAGCAATCAGAAGCACAGTCAGAATGCTCCTCTGTAGCACTCATCCATGTTTAAAACAGACTATCCTACCTGCTCTAATAGGTTGATGGAGTCCTGCAGGACGGTTTTCAGCAGCTGCATGTCCTCCATACTCCTAAACCCTGATCCTGGTCTGGAACCATATTCAGGGGCCAAGCTGCTAAACCACAGAGCAGACTTTGTTATAAATTTATGCATGTCTGTTGAACACATTTACAGCATAAAGGCAGGGGAAGACAGAGAAACACAAATGGACAAAAATGGAAAAAAGAAAGATTGGAGAAGTGGAGGAGCACTGATGTAAGACTGTCACTTACATAAGCCCATTTAGAGAGACTGACAAACAGGCAGTTTCAACACTGTGAGTCATTCGAACAAGACTTTCTGGAGCACTTTCTTACGTGGGCTGCTTCAGAGCCAGACACAAAAAACAGTGGAAGACTAACCCCCTCCTCCTCTCCACTCCACCCACACTGAGATTTCTGCTCTTTAAAAGATTACGGCAGCAACAAAGACACACAGACAGATGCTGTAACAAACAAATTCCATGTATGAATGTGCCCTGCAAAGGAAGATAAAGTTAGCCTACCTGACTTCACTCCTCTCCCTCAGACGATGCTTTGTGGTCAGGAACATGCGGTGGGCTACATCTTCCATCGCCCACAGCTTGAAGAAAAGGCCGAGGTTCATCAGTGTTAGAATCAGCAAACTGAAAGAGACAAAGCACTGAGTGAGAAACCAACCGCTGGTTCTTAATGTGTGTGAGAGCATCCTAACACCAGAAGTGATCATTTTCAGACTTTTCTTTACAGTCAAGGCAGTAAAAGTTTTGTTTTAAGGTACTTACATTATACTCATCCCTGCCACTATCGTTGTGGTGTTAAATCGATACTGTCCCCCAATTTCCACAGGGCCTGTTGGACAGCACCACACAAATGAGTTACAGGTTAAAATGTCAGTGTGCTGTGTGTGTTTTTCAGGTGCAACCCACAGAGGCAGCTACACAATTCCACTCTTTTGCCGTTGCTGTTGTGTGACATGCAGTTTGCAGGATAAACATTTACTTTCAGGGCTTTGACGGTGCTCTGAGATGACTTCTTGCTGACATATTTGTGTGAAAGAACAGGATGTTTGATGCACTTCATCAATTCATCAATTACAGCATGAGACACTCTCTAAAACTCTTCACAGTTACTGTTTTCTTCACTTTCATTCATTTTTATCCCCAAAAGATTTTAACATGAAAATGTCTCTTTGGTATTCTTAACTAGTGAAACCGCATTTGAACTCTGCAGTGCAATTTTTCTTAGAGAAACACAGTTTGAAACCAAAAGACAGATTCTATTATGCATTATTAAAGCTCCTGTAAGGATATTTAATTGTGTTGATTTTGGCACCCCCTGTAGACAAAGTGATACCTTTTACCTCTTAGCTGCATTTTTCCTGTAAATGTGTGCTGTGTATACTGGAAAAAGTCTTCTGCGTTAATTTAAAATGTAAACTTATTGCAAATTCGTGATGAATGGTTCGAAATTGAGTAAGCCCTTTTTGATCTGGCACAAGCTCCCAGCTTTAGGTGTTGCTAACTGTGTAATTTGCTTTTTTGAGTCAGCACCACAGTTAAGATCTGTTTGTTTTTGACATCCACAACGCTGGTTCTCCTCAGAGGAGCTTTAAGTCCAGAGCTAGAGGACTTAGTTAACCTAAAGCCCCTGTTTCTACCAAGCAGTCCAGTTTAGATCAGTGCAGTTTGGTATAGGTTTGATCAGTTAAGTCTAATCCTGTTTGCATTTCCTCAGCCAATCGTGCCCCATATGGTAGGCTGCATCAGAGCCAGATGCTGATAGCTGCGTCAGTGATGTAATATTATGAGACCCTAGCAGTGTGGTACAGTGTACCACACTAAAAAATTTAACGGAGAGGATAAATGTGATGCAGTTAACAAAGATAAACGATGGAAGACATCTAGCAATTTGCCTTCTTTGTGATTTCCATGTGGCTCTTTGTTACAAAGAGCAATCAAGCTTTGTTTCAGGAAATGCTGTCTCTGTTGCACGGTAAGTGATTATTCTTTTAACCAATCAACAGTCTGCAGTGTTGTAGCTCCACCTTCTGAGTTCCAATGGGTTCCCAAAAAGTGGGATAGTTTGTCTCGGTTATTTAAGGATCTGTCTTAGGATTAGTCAGAGGAAATGCCACAAAATGTGGGCCGTACCTAGACGAAGTGGTCTGAACCGCTTGGTAGAAACGTATCTTAAGTTAGCATATGGTTTAGAAACTGACATAGTATGTTTAGCTCTGCTTAAAAGTAAAAGATTCCAACAAACACATCAAAACAAAATAAAAACTAAGAATTTTACTACACTTAATACACACGTTTAATCTTTAATGTTTGCTTTATCTGTTATAAATTTTATATATTGTTGTTTCTGCAAATCCGATTGATGCAGTCTAGTGTTAGTTAGCAATTTCAGCAGTGCTGGTCGTTAGGCTAGCAGTGCACCTCTGCATCCAGACTATATGATGTTCGAGGGCCACCATTTCTCACAATCTCAAACTACTCCTTAAAAGCTGTCACAATAAATGTCATGTACCCATGTTTCCATCTCTGAGCTGCTCCGGGTCCTGACCGTACTGTTTGTTTGGCTTCATGTGCTCAGGCAGAGTCCGGCTGTAAGTCCGCCTCCTCCTTCGAAGCCCACTCATCTTCCCAGAGTCTCCACCTCCCTGATTCATTTCTGCTTCCTCCTCCATCAGTTCTGCTTCTGTATGGGGTCAACATAGGGCCACAACGAACGACACACATAATGGACAGAAAGAGAAAACACACAGTTTGCAAAAGCAACTAAAAGGTTGTTTAAGGTCTGCTCCTTATACTCAGTGCACTTTAAATGGCAGATCTGCCCTTTAATCCCTCCTCCCCTTCTTGGAAATGCAGCTGTAACATGATTCACTGCTGATGAGCCTGTGAATGTGTGTTGGAAGGAACCATTGATATCATATAAAATATAAAAATAAACCTCAGGCAAAGCACTGGAGACAGGGAAGTGCTCTTTTCTGCCTCTGCAGCGTGTGAAGAGGCTCTCAGCTCACCCAGCTGTCTGAAGTAATCCTCTATGCCGCTCCACGAGTTTTTGGTGATGAAGGATTTGACCAGACCCCATGGCTGCTTCTTGTACTTGACGTCAGTGTAGACCCTGGCAGCAACACAAAGACCTCAAATGAGGACTACTCCGAGATGTCCTGAATAGATTATTTAACTCACATGACTGTGATGTTTACCTGAGTCGGCACTTCCGCTTTGAGGTACGTATGATGTAGTATCGGTTCTGAGTGTAGAAGTAATCATGATAAGGAACATCATGGGTGTAAACCTCTGAGTCCACGAGGTAGTAATGACCGTCCCTGGATTCTTTGTACAGTGTCTAAAAGGTAATTGAAGTACAAATAAGTAGGGAGCAGTAATTAACACAAAAAACGTGTTTATCCAGCTATTAGAGCGTGCACACAGCCTTCACCCGGATGTCAACACACCTGGTACTCTGTAGCTGTGGAGAACTTGCCAATCAGAGGGTTGCTGATGGTTATTGTGTAGTTCAGAGTTCTTTTCATGTGACCAGAGGCGTCTTTTTGCCAAGCAGTGAAACTAGCATCTGAAAAAAGCAGGAAACATGAATAATGTTGGAGTGGAGAGAACAGTTCAGAAATGAGGCTACAGTTACTGATCGAAAAAGGACGATCCAGGTGCAACAGGTTTAACACTTACTGGTTATCTTCCTGAAATTCATAAACCTGCGGATGAAGCCTGAATCAGTGAAGAGCAGCTCAAACATCTTGTTAGCGCTGATGTGGAAGACTTTGTTTAGATAAAGTCGACCCTGCACCTGAGGCAAACCCACTCGCTCTTCCACTGACAAAGAAAACAATAAGGATAAGGATGATTATATGATAATCACACAATCAGATAACATCTAAGCTCAAACATTCACCTACCATCTTCAGTGCTCTCTGAACCACTCGGCTCAGTCACGCCATTCTCATTAGCGTTCAGGTCAAGAGAAAGTGAGGAGCGTTTAGAGGAGCGTTCAGAAGCAAGACGGTCCAACGAGGGAGCAGGACTGCGCCTGGACGGGGTGCTGCGAGAGTCATCCTGCTGTAAAATAAATACAGAGTGTTAAAAAGCAAAACATCCACAACCCATGCATTTATAAAAACATCTTTTTTTAGTACCGCGCTGGTCTGTAACCCAAGCAGGGAAGGCAAATCCTCCCCTTGAGGTGTTGAAGTCTCCACAGGCCCATGATCCACCACAGGGAGTCGAATAGAAGGGGTTCGCTCCAGCTTCCCGAGAGCGTCATCACCACCAGGCCTCACGGTCAGGCTGCAGAGCAACAGAGCAGGTGGTTTTACGTTACAGCTCACTGTGATTGTGAAAAAAAAAAACAGAAGGTGATGGTGGGTATGCTCACCTGGTCTGCATGCTTGATTCTGCTGATAGCTGTAAACTCTCCATCTCTTCATTGCTCAGGCCCAGATCATACCCATAGTGCTGTTTGACCATCTGCCACAACTCCAAACTGGTCAAAGGCTAGAATTTAAAAACAAGAAGAAGTAATGAATAAAAGAGGTCACAAGAAATGTAAAAACGTTGGGAAAAATCATGTAGATATCTATTCCTCATGTGAAAGCAGGGATCTGCTCGGAGAAAAAAAACTATGTGAACAGATTTGAAGCAGCAGGTATCCTGGAGACATGAAGCCTCTACATAGTATAAATTACAGTCTTATCTCCATTGGTGACAAACAACCTGCTGACAACATTATCATTTCAGACTGGAGTGATATTCATCTCACATTTTTACAACAGGGACATTTAAATGTAATCAGAGCAGAAATATATGAAGAAAATTCGATTTAAAAACAATAAAAATGTAATTTCTATGAAGCAGGTGTTCAAATTAGTAATCAGAACAGTCAGTTTTGATATAAAATAACAGAAAAAATAGCCTATGTGCCTGCTCAACAAGAATATCAACCATGACAGATTGTGCCATATGGAAGCACATGCTGTGTCGTAGCGCATTTTAAACAAAGAAAAACAAAGAGAAAGTTCAACTCCTCTCGTAGAGTTTACTTACTCGTCCGTGGACATGTCCCCGCGGCAGTGAGCTTTGACTGACAGTCCAACAATGATCTGTAACCTGGACGCACCACGCATTCACATTCAGGAAGTCCTGAATCTGTGATCACAACTGTTGCGCAAACACGCGCCGCCCAGATTTCCAACGCGATAAAGGTTAATGAAATCCCGATCAGCCCGTCAGAATCCGGTTCACCCACAAAGCTGACACACAAACGCGTTCATTTAATCGTGTTTCTGTTTGTGGTCCAAGCCACAAGCCCCAAGCCGCGTCGAGCGTCAAGTGCGCTGTGAGCGGCTCGACGCAGAATGTAAATAAGTCTGCATGGCCACACCTGCAGGGGTCAATGAACTTTAGAAGGTGATGTTTTTATACAGGTGTTTGTGTTCAGGATCCCTGCAGACTCACTCCCCCATGGGTTGGCTGCCATAGTGCCTGTCTACAAGAGGGGTCTAGTTTCGCTCTACTTTAAAGGACAAGTGTCACTACTTTTACTAATCAAAACAAAACAACTTCGTTTGAAACGCGTGTGTGGGCCCACAGCATTTGCTCTGCAGTCTATTCGAGAGTCCCAAATTTTTATGATTAACCTTTTATAATCCTGGGACGTTTTTAAAACTGCTGTGTTTTTCTGCAAGTTGTATTTTTAAGTCATTTTCCCCAAGCTGATTCAAAAGTGCATAACTTTGCAACAACTTTTATATATTTTAAGGCAATTTCCCTCAAATTGTCTCTCAAAACTTAAATAAAAATGTAATCTCCTATGGGTGAATGAAAAAGTTTGGGACTTAAACTGTGTTTAGTTTTCCGATCATAAAGCTCCTGTGAGGAGTTTTCAGTTAGTCATGAATCAGACTAAAATTGATACCAGTGCCTTTATATGACCAACAAAAGTCAGCAATACTATCCACGAGAGTAGACTTGCTGCTTCTTTAAGTTTTTCTTTAATGCCTCTAACTGCTGCCATGGGGTAGGTTTTAAAGAGGTGATAAACACACAATAACTTTATGATCATCCAGTGTAAGGATGTTTATCACCAAGCAGACTTGAATTGTCTTAGAAATCAAAAAGTGTTTTTTTTTTTGTGTTGTTAATCACCTTTTGACTCTGAAACAACCAAAAAATAAACCACTATGCTCAAATGAGGTCAAGTCAATTCTAGCTACCTCAATCTGCAGAAAAATAAACAAAAGCTTATGTCTACTGAACTCCTCTGCAAAACCTGCTCAGCTGCTCAGTGCAGATCTTTACCCTACATGCAAAAGCAGAAACACTCTGATAACCTCAGAGGAAGACGGCCTGTGGCTGGGGCTGTATGATATGTACTCTGGACCGATTAGATAAGTGCTGCTGCTGTGGACCAGGGTAAAGTCACGCAGCTGCTGGTGCTTCACAGCAGTGAAATTATGTGGAGACAGTTAATAACAGTCATTTGTGACCCATGTGAAATTCATGTCTTGTGGACATGTTTCTTGACACATGTCACTAAGATATGTGTGAAACTATTGTCAAACACATGGAGTATGAAGATTGAACTGATTAAATTCTGAAGTTGGGAGACCTTTTAAGGTAAAATCAGGTGACAGAATCAGAGCCTCACCTTGTCCAACAGTGCGTTCTGCCACATTCGAAAAACTCCCAGGTAACTTTTTTCTCTTGCAGAGAAGGAAGTGAAGAAAAGCTAAAGGTGATAAGGAAATGTCTTGTTATTAATAATGCTTTTATCTTAAGTTACACAAACTGCTCTCTTTATAAAACAACATACCTTGTCTGAGCCTGTGCAGACCTGGATGGCATTGGGAATGAGTCGAGCCGTTTTCTCTCTGGTCATGGTGATGATGTCTTTCAGTGTCAGTACAATCTATAAGGAGGGTAAGAGGTTGGAGTAATTAGCACTCATATATTTACTGTAAGAGAAAAGTAACATTACATCATCAGATGCTGGCAGCAGAGAGATGCAACACACAGTTACATCAACATTTTGTCCACGGAGCAGTTAGTGCATCCTCCTCATTATGTATCATGTTGGTGTCTTTCTGAAATGGTTGCATTTGATTGCAAAACCGATTACTTTCTTTTTGATTGTGAAGAACTGACATTTTTTAATTGATTCATGTTGTGAGCGTTTCTATTTTTCATGATTTGTTTCTCAGATATGAGCGAAACATAAACTTTTTTTTAGATTTCAATTTAGAAATCTGCTCTCACTTAATTGGACTTACAAAAGCATGAGCATCAAAGCTCCAACATTAACTATCAAAATATTTCCACCTATGAATTAAATTTGAATAATACCAACACTCATGTGCTTGAAAATATTATCCATGGCTACACAAATGCTTTTTGTGGCTGCACACTTTGGTATTTCCATTCCACGTTTGTATCACCTTGGTCCCCCGGAACACGTTGCTGTAGAAACAGAGACAGTTCTCGGAGAGATAGAGGCGTCCCTGTAGGAGGATGTCCCGCTGGAGGGCACAAGGGTAGTCTGAAGAAAAATAAAGAGAAGAAACCAAAGCTACAGGATGCTAACAGTGTTCATTCACAGGGTGGTATGTTTCACTTTGATCTTGTAGACATGAGAAGTTACGGCAGTGGTTCCCAAAGTGGAGGTTAGCTTAAATAAGGGTAAATTTTAATATACTGTGAAAACCTAAAAAAGTTAGATTTGTTCTCAACATTTTTGTTTATCAAAAACCCTGAGGTGACAAAGCCAGGATAACAATTAACTTAGCAATCACTGCAGTACGAGCACAAAAGTAATTTAATTTTCAAAGTAGCTCACGTTTTTTTGTTAGTTCTCAGCTGTTCTTTGATTGATCTATTGGACATGGTTTCTCTGGTCTCTGGTCACTATATTTTTTTAGGTTACTGGCTGAAAAGTGTCCTGAAAGAGTCCTTAACCTGCCCTGAACCTTCTCGGTGATTTTCTTCATCTGTGCCATTTAACAGTCCCAGCACTTGGTGGCATGTTGCATACTTCTCATAATATTACTTAAGATGTTTGTCCAAAGTCACATGTACTTACATTTCTTTCATGTTCTGTCTTGGACTGTTTATTATTTATTCAAAGGTAAAATGAACAATCAGTGTCAAGGAGATTTTGGGCCACTTCGCCTCCACTTTTTGAACATGCCACTTTTGACACTAAGCCAAGGGACTTCCTTTCTAAAAGTCAAAATTGAAAAACTGTGCCATAACATTAGATTGATTAGATGGATTGAACAAATAATGCAGAATGGAAGATAAAAATCGAACCACAACAAAGACCATACCCATCGTTAATAATTTAACAAATATAGACCATAGACTTCAAATTCTGTATTCAAACAAGCTGTTATAACTTACCCACTATGAGTCTTTCTGTCTCAGGCAGTTCTTTAAACAACTTCTTGAATTCATCAAACCTCTGCTTGTAGGTCGGGAGAGGAGTCTGTGGTGCAGCGAGACACTGTCCCTGAGGATCTGAGGCCTGATGGAGGAGAAATGATCACCAGTCATTCCACAAGGTAAGGCTCTGAAGTACTGCAGATGAACGACTGACAGAATTAAACACTGAGCTTTTTTTTTTTTCTTTTTACCTCATCTTCATCAGAGCTCCACCTGTCGTCCACCAGGGATGCCGACTCGTCTGTGATGTCATCACTGCCCACTAACGACCGGTACGACACCTGGTCCATCTGACCCGCTGTGCTGCTCACAGAAGAGGATGTGCTCGTGTAAAAATGTTGCAGCAGACATTTATCATGTTTCCGTTTCACTGGTGGTGAATTCTTTGAATTACAATGTTAAGACCTATCTGCTCAGTCAGGCATTAATGAAGAGTTTGTGAAGTCATTTCTTTTATATGTTATAGGGCCTATCTATTTTAATGTTTAACCATCAAATTTATAATTAAGTCTCAAATTTTTTAACTAATCATTTTACTGCCAATATCAGTGATTTTGTTTATCATTTACTCTGCTCTTTTATTAACCAATGTTGTGATTTTCTTGCATAAAACTATCATTAAACTAGTGCACAACAGCCTGTTTGTCAGTTTCTCCTTTACACATTTTCTTTCATTGCATTGCATTTTTTTATGTCATTATTCATTGCACAATTAAACCTGGATGATATGATATGATATATTTCTTTGTACTTTTTTTTACTTATTTTAAGTCTGTTTTAAATGTGATATTTTGTGTTTTATTTAAACATTTTGTACAGACACTGTTTAAACTAGTCAGCTTCCTTGTTTTCTTTAAAAGATACTTAATATGAACGAAGACTATTCTGATTTCTTGAAGTTTCTTGATTATTTTTAATGATTTAAATATTTATTTGACCCTTCTTTATTAGCCTACAGTTCAATTGCATTTAAATCATTATCTATTTCTAATTTAATATGTCCCATTTTTTTCTGTTTTCAGTTACTGAAAGCACTTTGAATTGCACTATACTACTAATTTTACTGCCATCTTTGGTCTTTTTATTTACACCTATATCTTTACATTTTCTGTTGCGGTATTTCCGTGTTATGTTTGGTATAGATGTGACGTTCGTGGACGAAACGGTCGTATGAACGACTCTTTTAGGAGAACCATCAATGAGCCGTTTCTAAAAATTCTTTTTTTTATATATGTAACATGTTTTGTTATTAATTTTTGCTTTTTATTGTTATCAGTCGCTTCAAAGCACTTTGAATTACATTTACTTGAAAGTTGCTACACAAATAAAGCCAAACAGATGAGTTGCTGATCGAATATACAGCAACTATTAAGGCATGATCTGACTTTCGGCGGTTAACTTCATCAGCGCACCTGAAAGCAGCTCTGCAGGTGAAGTTAATATCCCTACAACAGAAACTGGTTCTACTGGAGGGGGAAGTTTAGACATGCTTATAACACAAATCTTTAAACACTTTGTGAAGGGGTTTGTTTGAGTGTCAAAAAGTTACAAACGTCTCGAAACGGAATCTGTGCTAGCTAGATTGAACAGGCTGATAGCAGGGCTACCCATCAATCAACATTCATGTCAGGGCTTACCTCAATAAATCAGGATGGTGTACGGGTATTATCAGCTTTTTAAATCCGTCAAACATGTACCTAAATACTTAAACAGTAGTTAACTGATTCTCTAACATGCCTCAGCATATGTGGGTACGATCAAAGACTCTTACCTGACTCGTAGTGGACCCAGGATCTCAGCTCTTGTGCGCTACAAATCCAAGAAATCACGCCGCAGTTAGCGCCACACAGCTCTGAAGCTTTGCTGAAGGGTTTAATGTTGTGCTCCTTTGGCTTTGTTGCAGGTAAATCTCATCCGGCCAGGGAAAAATACCTTCAGGGAGTAGTCACCTCACTGGTGACGCTCACTGGTGTACACATTAGCAGCTAAGGACTACCAAATGACCTCTCCTGTCGTGAGGTCTCCTGAGGACGGACTGATGTGCTTTCTTTAGATGAGTTTGATTTGTTCTAGCTGTTAAAAAGCAGCCTAGCACTACCTTTTGTTTGTCTCAACAGCTCTCTCAATAAAACTTTGACCATCCTTAAAACAGCCTTGGTGTTTAAAATAACTTCTATTAAATACGTAAGGGCAGGGTGCTGGAGATTATGAGCGGTATGCAGAGCAACCAGTTCAGCAGCACCAACAGCATCACAGCAAACAAAACATGCAACAAACAAAGAAAGAAAGCTTTGTTCTTCTTTTTGACATGTTTTTTTTATTGTTCAGGAGTAACATGATGAAAGTATTGGACAGCATTCACACAGCAAAGTACACAACACTGCACAGTGTGAAAACACAACCATAAAAACAAAAAGAGAGAACAACAAAGCCTTCACAACAAAATGCTGGCAATAAATAGAGTGATCTTATTAAATTTATATTCAATACTCTTCTGTACAGATGGTTTATGAATTACAATACATCAACCCCCCTTCAATGATCGCCTTCAGGAAGAGCAGCATGGTTACACACACGGAAATCATGTAAACAGATAAAGGAAGAAACAGTGGGAAGAGATCCCTCTTTCACACACACACACACACACACACACACACACGCACATACATGCACAATCAGAGGATCCAGAGTACGCCGATATGAGGCAACAAATAATAATGAATACAGTACATCTTTCTCTTTGCCCTCCACGTTAAAATGCAAACACACACACACTCACACAATCACTCACAACGAGAAGAGCATTGGGGAGCACACAGGTTTCAAGGGGGGTACAAGGAGGTGGAATGTGGTTCTGCAGTGGAGGGGTCAGAGATGAAGAAACCCAGGAAGGCTTTAGGAGGCTGGGTGAGCCTACTCTTCCAACGTGCGGAAGCCGTTCTGCATGTCCTCCAGTAGTTGAGCATACTCAGCCTTGATCTTGGCTTCACCGTCCTTTACTGGGTCCTGCAAGGGTAAAAAACAACAGTTTGAGCTACAAACACAAAAACAGACTTAATATTGGTCTAATCAGATATCAGTTCCCAGAGTTTGCAGATCTTTGCTTTCTTCTGGAGAGTACGACCAGAAGTCACACTTCTCCAATAAGAACCAGACTTTAGCAGGTATGACGCACAAGCACAAGACCTACGTCATCATGAAGCGCCTGTTTACACAAACTGTGTTCTCATCCTAGTCAGCACGATAAGACACAGAGAGAGCTGCTTCAACTTTGAAGACTTTTTGGTAGGGATGTCCCGATCCAATCACAAGATTGGAATCTGGGCTGATCGAGACATTTTTTAACGATCAGAGCTCGGGGGAGAGGGAATCAGAAAAAGCCTGGGGCCTTAGTTCTTGTTTTTAATTAAAATGTGTATAATGGCACATCATCATTCATTTTAGAATATAACTTTGTCATTATAACAAGTACAACAAAATTGCAAACAAGAAATTGCAACCTTATTGTCACACACATACAAGGTTATCTTGTGGTGCACCACTGAGAAGCTTTATTTCTATTTTGTTGATCCGATGCTACGCTAAGTGGAGAAAAAAAGCTATATCCATGTTGGCTAGAATGATACCTTCATTTAAATAAATTTTTTTTTAAAAAACTCAAAGGACAACTTGTAGGAGTTTTTTTCTTTTCTCTTTTTTTAATGCATTGCTGAAAGATCTGATCGGGAAATATTGGGATCGGCAGATACTCAAAAAAAAAAAAAAAAAAAACGGAATCGGATCAGGAGCAAAAAAACATGATTGGGACATCCCTACTTTTTGGTTTATGTTTAGTCATTTTGATCCGGCACAGCCCTCCAACACCCTGCTATTGTTTGAAATGATTGTCGAGAGAAGCAGTTGAAGCTATCTGCGTGCTAGTGCATGAAGTGAATAATGCTAAAGCACTATGTTCGCAGTCACACTGGCCAAGTAATTCAGGCTTTAGGGTTGAATCGTGCTTAAGCACTGTACGATTTGCCAGTGTGACTGTGTCCTCAATTTTTTTGTTGTGCTTTACGTTGGTGAAGCTCATACTTGACGTTGATCTTTTTTACTTATAACATGCGAGTTAATGCAATTACTTTCCCCTCTCTTACTGGCATTTCTTAAAACCCGGCAGCACTCAGTTAATGTGAACAACACCTGAATGGTTTGATTCAGCTTGGAAATTCCTTCTTCCTACTTCCTACTTTTGTGTTGATATTTAATGAACTTCAGCTCAGTCATAAAAGCAGTCACTCATTCACACAAACCTTGAATTTCATGGAGCTGATCCTGTAGAGAATTTCTCCCATGTGCTCCCTGATCATGGCCCAGGTGATCTTGTTGTCGCTCTGAGCTGTGGTCTCCACCGCGTGTCGCGCCATGTCGTAGAAAGAAATCATGTTAGAGAGAATTCCCACGGTCTTGTAGAAAGGACAGAACCTGGGAAAAGAAGTCAGAGTAATTTGTTTTAAGCACTTATTATATTAGTTTGTTTTAAATCCATTTAAGATCTGATTTTCACCAATCATTTATTGATTAAATGTGAGAATGACTTTATGCTTTCCTGAGTGTGATGTTACCTGTCATATGGGGTGTAGCCGTTCTGCTGCAGGAAGTCATCTTTGATCAGTTTGGCCACTTCCAGGGTGATTTTATCAGTTTCTGCCAGGGATGCCTAATTTTAAAAAAGAAAAATACTTTTAAAAAAAAGAGCAAGAAAAGTTGATACAAAAGACATATTTGAAATTTGTATGGGTTTCAGCCTCTGGAGTTCAGAGGGAAGTCACTTTATTTAGAGATCACCTTTCCGACAAGCTGCACAATCTCAGCCAAGTCCTCCTCCTCCTGCAGGATCTCCTTTGCCTTGGTACGCAGCGGCACAAACTCAGGGAAGTGTTTGTCGTAATACTCGTCCAGAGCACGGGTGTACTTGCTGTAGCTGATCAGCCAGTTGACGGAGGGGAAGTGCTTCCTCTGAGCCAGCTTTTTATCCAAACCCCAGAACACCTGAGAGAAGAAACAATCACAAACAATGTAGTAAAAGCGCAAAGATTTCAGAGAATGATTGATTTGAGGTATCATCATTTACCTGGACAATACCAAGTGTGGCTGAAGTAACAGGGTCAGAGAAGTCACCACCAGGAGGCGACACACTGAAAATTAACAGCAGTTACATTAATGGACCATTAACATGCAAAGTAATGTCTCCCTCTATTGGTTTCAAGCTGTACTTACGCTCCAACAATACTGACGCTGCCCTCCCTCTCAGGGTTGCCCAGACACTTCACCCTTCCTGCTCGCTCGTAGAAGGAAGCAAGGCGAGCTCCCAGGTAGGCAGGATAACCGCTGTCTGTGGGCAGAAACAGAAAACAGAATTTTTAAAAACACGGGGGAATCGGCTTTACTCTGCCAAGTAGGTCACCGGGATTACATAATAAGAGGTAAGAAGATCGTACAGACATGCTGGCTCTCTGTCAAAGGAGCACTTCTGCAGAGATTATAAATATAAGCAAACAAGTGTGAGATGTTGTTGAGCTCATCTTAACATTCATACACAGGTGTGCAGGCTTTCAGATCATCCAGACTGAGGACAAAATCAACTGTTGTGGATATTAAATAAGCTCAGTATGTTTTTTATTACTAGATTTGCTTTGTTGTTTTACAGTCTAAAATTGATGGAATCAGAGAAAAATTGCAAGAACTGATATCTGAGCAAGTGTTTGTCTTATTTCCACTAAAAATGTCTTACAGGACTAAATATGATCCACATTCACCTGACAAGCCCAGAAAAAAATGTCTTTTTCCAAGATATTAAAGACTATAATATAATCCCTGAACTGCTTGTAAAGAGTAGAAAAAAATTACAAATGGGGGAAGTAAATTGCAAAGTTTCTTTAATTGATACATTTTTCTTATCTCAGGAAACCTGACAAGCAGATTTTTTTAAACAAGCAGTTCTGGCGTTATTTTTATCTTTAAATATCCTGAAATAAGTCAACTCTAATAAGACCATTTTACCAGAAATAAGACAAACACTTTTTTAGATTTCAGCTTTTACAATGTCAGTGAAACTGAAGTCTGACAGGCTGAAAGAATTACATCAGGTCATGATTACTGAAGAGAAAGATGAAATCTAGCTTGTAACCAGGATCTCATGAACATACATTAATGTTGAGATGTCAGAGTGTGAAGACTACACACAGATAGAGAGTTTGGGGTTTAGTGTTTTGTTTAGAGGCACCTCCCAGGAAGTAGACTTGCAACACTCCAGATATTAGCTGAAAACATTGATTTGTAGCAGGATTTGAACCAGTGACCTTACAGACTGAGATACAGCTCCCCCAAGGTCAAAGGTCTAAAGGCAAATGGTGAGAAATAAGTGTGACTGTGGCATAAAATGTTGCAATTTAGATTTTTCTGAATTAGATTTAATGTATGAAGTCAGTATTATGAGACATAGGTTTAAATCAGTGTTTGTCAAACTGTGGTCCACAGGCTACTAGTGGCCTGTCAGCTTGGTTGTCTGTTGATTGTCTGAGGTCTTCATATTTCATATTTTATTTATTTTATTTTATTTATTTATTTATTTATTTATTTATTTATTTATTTTTTTATTTTTATTTATTTATTTTTCATTTTTTTATTGGGGGGGGGGGGTCTCTAGAAACATGAATGTATAGTTTAAAAAGTGAAGAAATATAACCTTTAAATCAAGAGTCACTAACAGAGTCACTTCCACTTCCTCTAATCCGAAATTACTGCAAAAACTTGTCGAGTCAGACACTTCAGCTAAATTTACTGTCACTTTAAACAATAATTGATATTCTTGTCATTTAATGAATCCAGAGCCTACTTAGTCTTGATTTAGCCAAATAGTTTCCAGAAGACTCTAAACTCACCTGCAGGCATCTCAGCCAGACGTCCTGAGATCTCCCTGAGAGCCTCGGCCCAACGGGAGGTGGAGTCAGCCATCATGCTCACATTGTACCCCATGTCCCTGAAGTACTCAGACAGCGTGATTCCTGCAAAAACAAACCAAGACACCACAAGTTAGCACATGAGCATTTCTCATCTGGGTCAAGATCAAAAAGAATCTGAGAGTATTGTTGACAGATACCTGTGTAGATAGAGGCTTCTCTGGCAGCTACAGGCATGTTGGAGGTGTTAGCCACAAGTGCTGTTCTCTTCATGATGCTCTCTGTCTTTCCGTCTACTTCCATAGTTAGCTATTAAAGTAGAGAAAAAAGTTTAGGAAACCAATCACAGTCACTCCAGCTGTGATATAATGCACTACCTTCTCTGACCCACCTCAGGGAAGTCTCGCAGTACTTCTGACATTTCGTTACCACGCTCCCCACAGCCTACGTAGATGATGACGTCACTGTTGGAGTACTTGGACAGGGACTGAGAGATGACAGTTTTTCCACAGCCAAAGGCTCCTGGGATGGCAGTGGTTCCTCCTTGCACACATCTTCACACAAAAAAGAGAGAATTACGAAATATTACAGGAAAAACGTTAATGAGGAGAACATTTTCAGATACTCACGGGAAAAGAGCATCCAGCACCCTCTGTCCAGTCAGCAGTGGGTGATTGGCAGGAAGCTTCTCTGTAACTGGACGCACCTGTCTGACAGGCCACACCTGCACCATGGTGAACTTCTCCTTTATGCCCTCAAACTCCAGCTCCATCACCACATCCTGGCACAGACCGAAACACAATCAGAAACAATACAACCATGATGTCACAGCTAAAACTAGGGTACAATGGACTTACATTGACATCATAGTTCCCAGGTGGGGCCAGGTAGGTGACTGTGCCTCTGTTTCTGGGAGGCAGCATGATCTTGTGTCTGATGAGCGAGTTCTCGTGCACCATGCCATAGATGTCTCCTCCTGTGATGTGACTGCCAACCTGGCAGATAAAAAAAAATAACACTTCATTTTTCTGCTGATTTGAAGCAGAACATGCTGAAGATTCTGAGTCACACTCACCCGCAGGCTCTTGCTGGGAATAAACTCCCACTTGAGGTCTCGGTTGAGAGCCCCAATGTTGACACCTCTGGGGATGTAGATGCTCTGTGTGAGGTCGTTGATGTCCTTCAGTGGTCGCTGGATACCGTCAAAGATGGAGCCCATGATTCCTGGACCGAGCTCCACAGAGAGAGGCTTACCCGTCCGCAGCACTGGATCTCCAACAGACACACCGGCTGGACTTGCGCTCAGGGAAAAAAATGTTTGAACAGGAAGCAGGACTCCCAATACTGAGGGTTCTTGCCAACATCACTGACACACATTTTAAGAGCTGCTACTAGATCCAAAAGCTAAGATGTAGTAATTTTTTCAAACTCTCTTTGACAGCTGATATTGAATGAGAGAAAAATGATTAACTAAGAGCTTAAGGGAATAGAGGGCAAGCTTTTAAAAATGTGTTTTCCTTTGAGAAACCAGCAGGAATGTCATATGAGTCTGTTAAAGAAATCAATGATACTGTTATTGTCTGACAAAATGCTGGTGCTATGTCTAAGCTTTAACACAGCCACCTATCACTAAACAGAGCAGTAACTCTGGTTAATAGCTGCTGCCATACTGCTATAATGCTGTATGACCTGGATACAAACAAGTACAGGTGACAGAGGCATTTAGGAGCAGGTGAAGTTGGTCTCATTCTGATCTAGACAATGAAGATTTGGAAAAGGAAAAAGGATCGCTCTATTGGAAGAACCCGCAACATCATAGGCATGAACACATTAACCTGCAAAGAGGATCGAGGGCTAGTGGTGCTAGCTCTGCTAATGCTAGCCACAGCTCTCTAGTGTACAGCCATATCAGAAATGAAGCATCCTGTATTTTTCCTTACTGCCCATTAGCCTGAGTTTCAATTAGTGTTTAAACTACTAAAGTTATATTTTTGGGGGCATTGGATAAAATAGCTGAAGACTGGCAGGAGTTGAATCAATGACTGTTGCAGTGATGCCTACATCCTCAGTTGACAGTCAATGCATTTGCATGCACACAGTGGTAAAATTAAGGTCATAGCTTGCCCCTAAATACCAGGAAATAAGAGAGTTTGCATCAGGAGCCCTAGTGTTTTCAGCAAACACCCTTGCATCCTCTTTTTATGTCTTACCCTCACTCTGATTTGTTGGGGGGCAGTTCAACTTGGGGGCAATATACAACTAATCACTTCAACATAACTGCTTTTTAACTCATTTTGTTTTTTGTAAGTATTTCGTTAAAATGTGCTTCAATTTATGTAAAGCATCCTAAATTACCTTTTTGGTTGAGAATGTGCCAAACAAAAAAAGCTGTGTGGCTTATAGGGATGGGAATTGATAAGATGTTGTTAATGCCGATGCCCTTATCGATCTGATTCTTTATCGGTTCCCTTATCAATTCCTGTTGGGAATTTTCTTGGTACAAAAAGTAGCTTTCCAGGTTTTCTGTATCAGAGCATTTAACTTAGTTTATACTGTCAGTGAATAAAATGTAATTGGTCCCTGAGTCTGGATATTTCTGGGCATAATTATACAGAAACAGATAAAAATAGCACAATGTGACATTGATGTACTGTGTTGTAATATACTAATAATTCAAGTAGGCCATCTAGTGTCTCAAAGTGGTTATAGCAATGGTTTAAGTTGTTTGGAAGCTTTCTGTAGTTATGACGTCAGCCATGTGCCTTTCAACTGTCTGTCAGCTTTTGACGTTTGAAATTCTCAGTATGTTTACAAAGAGTTGATGTGATATGTTTCTGTGATGAAAGTTAAAATTCTATTCTGAAGCTGAAGTTATACTGATATATGCTAACTGTTAGCATATCAATACAGTTTCCCATTTACGTTAGCATCAAGCTTGTGCTATTTTGTTATTTTGGTAAATAAGGTGATTTATACCATTTGGAATGTATTGAATATGAATCCCCTGAGAGAGAGTAGTGTACATTTCTTAATGAAATCAGTTCTTCAGTAAAACTTCAAGCTGAAAGTCATGAATCAGAGTTTTCTTGGTAAACGTTATCAAACTGCTAAGCTAAGATAGCTGCAGCAGACTAGTGGACGTAAGGCCCAGCGGCTCCGACACAGTGTAAAGAATTGATAAGGGAATCATTAAGCACAAAGGCTAACGAAATCGATGGATTGAAACATTTCTTAACGATTCTCAACAGGAACCGATTTTCGATTCCCATCCCTGGTGGCTTAGCTGTAACTCCATTCATTTTTTCTCAACTTTTTTCTCAATGCTAATCTTTAATGTAATTTTTTTACTGGCTGCACAATTAAGACATTTGGTGTTTCAGTCAATGGTTTTAATGTTTGTGCCCTAGTTTCAGTCTTTTGGAGCAATGTTTCGCCACACTCTACTTAAAAAGAAAAATGTCTAATTTCTGATTTGTATTTCTGAAAATGAATCCCTATGGAATCAAACTGACAAACAGCCTCATGTTCAAAAGGATACATGTCTCCTCATAGACCTGGATGGTGGCCATGTCTCCCTCCAGCCTGATGATCTCCCCCACCAGCTCACTGTGGCCGACACGGACCAGCTCGTACATGGCCGCCCCCGCCATGGCTGTAGCTGTCACCACTTGAAAAACAAACAAGGTGACCAGTGAGTCCACAGAGATCAAAGGAGAAGAAATCTGTCTTGTATTTACAGGATTAAAAAAAAAACTTGTGGTGAAAATGTTATGCATTTTGGGTCCCTAACCTGGTCCAGAGACTCCATGGACGTATCCAAACTGGCTCTCTTTATCCGCATCCCTGATCTTTGGCAGCTTGGACAGGTCCATCTTTACTGGTTTTCAAGCCTCACTGGAAGAAGAGCGAAGAGACAAGAGGAGAAGGTTACTGACAGGACGATAAGAACACAAGTGAATAAAAAAAGTACAGGAGGGACAGTCTGCTCCTCTGTGGTCGTCACTTTTAAATAAATGTGATGTAGTTCCACATTTTAATAATTAAGAGCGTTTGTTGGCTGCCGTGTAAAGGGCTTTGAATGCTGCTGTTAGTCATGTCTTATCCAAGACCACACATTTTCCAACACCAGTCCATCTGACTGATAAATGTGCAGAGAAACAAATCTATTCAGTGGGAATTAAAAGCTTAAAAGAAAAATACTAAGCGGATGTTTTAGTTAAAAATTGTGCAGATTCGAGTGTAAGAATCTCCTAATTCACACACAAACACAAGCCTGGCACTATGCCTGGCATCTACAAGGTGGCACCTCCTCCAGTTGCCACGGAAACCGCCTTGAAAATACAGCAACATCCCTCCTCACGACTCAGTATTCCTCAGCGCTCAAGCACCTGATCTAGGCCATCCTCTTCTCCTCTTTGGCTGCTCAGGATCAGGTCAAGAAGTACAGTCAGTGTGACACGTGAGGCTAACATCAGAGGGGGATCCCACAGAGCAGAGTGTTCCTGCTTCTCTTTGATACGAAGGTTCTTCATATGTGCATCTTTTGCAAACATATTCATCCTCTGTGATTCACACTTTCCTGCTTTTTTCACATCTCATATTCCCAGCTCACTACAATAACGCCTTTGGGCTTCATGCAGCAGGGGAAAAAAATCCTAAGCTGTCATCAGTCGTGACACAAACCCATCCCCACTCAGAGCTCACTGCAGATGCTCTGCACACATTCTGAGGCAGCTTTATTTGCAATATCCTGAACGCATCAAACACAGAAGGACCAGTTAACATGCTTCAAACATATTCCTCACCTTCTATCTGACAGTCCTACCACGATACACACAGCTCTACATCCATGCCCTTTTCTTGTCCTTCTCACTGATACAGATCTTCCTGTTTACGCTAGGCTGCTTTTAGTCCATCTGTGCAGGAATAAGCCAGCTCCACCAATGGGCCAAAACAGGAATTACAAGAAATACACCTGAAAAACTTCACTATGCTCACAGTTCTCTTTGAGTAAATTAAAATGCTGTTAAAACAGTGATTGTTTTATCTTAAATACAAACATCTTCAACATTATGTGCAGCTGGATCAATGAGAGCTGGTGAAAGAGCTTCAAGCATACAGTAAGGAGATAAGCTCTATTGTTGAGATGATTAGTTCAAAAAAGATCCACTCTCTGACCTCTGTTTCTGAAAAACAACCTACAGTGATATAGAGTAATTCTGTGTTACAAGCAGCTCAGGACAGGTTCTCTTATCATCATTCTGCCTCCAAAGACAGACATGAAACTTGATCATATGATCCAGGCACATGACTGGCTGGCCTTGCTGTATGACTCTCTTTCAGGAAGTGGAAAACTAGAATGGTGCAAAACTGGGAAGTACAAATTAAAACTGTGTGTGTGGAAACACTGAGAAAAATAGCCCTCTTGTGAGTCGAATCCTCAGTAGAATTTTAGAATTTTAACCCCTAGGACTAATATTATACAGACCTTAGATCGTATTGTATGACACACAGATGTGGGATGGATGTTTTGTATCACCAGCATTCACATGAATTCAGTAGAAAGACGAGACAGCTTCAAGATCAGACCTTAACATGTATCCTGTACCTGTATTTTGTAGCATATAAGGCTGAAGGCAGCGTTTGTTCTGACAATGCCCCCTGTTTTCTATTCAAGCATAAGGTTACAGTTGGTAAAAGGCCTTCGGTATGTATGTGAAGACAGATGTGTCAGCTCAGGGACAGGCTAAGAAATGTTACATGCATGTGAGATCCTGACACATTTATGTTAATTGCATTTGCCTTACATGCAGGTGACTGAGGGCTGATCCCATTATATTCAGATAAATGGCCTCTTATTAATCATAAAGCCATACAGAAAGATGATGATCGTGGCTGCATGACATTGCTTTGAACCTATCTGGATCAGTTGGAGAGCTTTCCTTGAAACTGAAACAACATAAACATCAAAGAGAAGCCAATTAACAAAGCTGTGATCATGCGTGTTATGTCCACACAACACCATTTTGTTTTAGCGATAAAACAACGCCAGCTGGTGTCGTTTGATATTCTGTATTAAAGAACGAAAGGTCCCTCGGCCTGGCTTAGAAATTGATGGCTCAACCGTTTTCGTACAAGAAGGAAGCTAAATTTTCACACCCTACATGAAATACAGCAATTATATTCACATGAAGTGAACAAAAATAGAATAGTTACCGTCCAGCAGTGCTATGGTAGTTTTCTGGCTTACCTCGAGAGAGAAACGATGGGTGCTGCGGTGCGTGACAGCAGACTGAGATCAGCTGACTTCATTCACTCGCTGCTCGGTTTTAGTGCTGGGCCGCTGCAACTGCCGCCATTTTGGATCCGCCCCGTAGCGACCGCAAAGCTATTAAAGCAGTCAGCACTGATGATAGATAACTCAAGCTGACGTTTTAGTCTTCACCTAGCAGTGAAAATTGAGGTGCTGTATTTCAAAAGGTACAAAAATCGCGGTGGAAAAAATATATTTTTTGTCTTTGGCGGAGATAAAGTTAACAGTTACAATAGTTAAATCGTTAAATTAACGTCCCTGCCCCTTCAAAGAGGTGTATCCCTACATCTTAGAATATTTCTTTTATAAATTAAAAACATTAGATATGATCAATTGAAAATTGGAGGATTAAATTTTCCACCATTTTTACTCGGTTTTACTAAAATACCTTCATCCCTATTAACTGGACACTCAAAGTAAATGTGAGTAGCCTATCTCTTACCCACTTAAAATCTTTACAGTAATCTTTGAGCCAAAATGGAGCCACAATGGTAAAATTGCTCTGGGAATTTATATATATATATATATATATATATATATATATATATATATATATATATATATATATATAATCGATGGTACCTTTATTGACTTCAGAATATATGAGTATATTGAAAATGTGTCTCTTTTGGGCAAGTCCAATTTTTTTTTCTTTCTTCATTTTATTTGCACCATCAGACCAAGTCAAATTCTTTGTAGCCTCCCTGACCTTTGTCTCATAGGCTGTGCCTTTTTTCACTTTATTTACTTTACTTTAATTATTCTACCTCTGACCCTAGCAGACTCTGGCTCATTCTTCGCAAACTATAAATGAACTGTTGCGTAAGGTAACATATGCTGTCATTTTGAGGTGCTGTTTAATCTCAACGCAGCCACATCTCAGTGTTTTCGCACTGTATGTTTTAGGGCCGCTGAGGAACCCTGAAAGTCTAACCCAGGGTTAAAAGTCTCTGACATAAATGCAGCAATCATTGTGCGCATGCGGGGTTCAGGGTTGACAGTCTTCACACAGTCGTGGAAGGAGTGCGGCGGCTAAGCTAACCGCAACGAGCTACATGTGGAGGGTAAAACGGGAGGCATCCCCGACCCTTACTCTGTCAAAATTCCTCCATTTTAACCGAAACAACTCTAAAGTTCAGGCACATCGAAAATAAGGGATATTATCTGTTTACAATGAAAGGGTGAGTTTAATCTTTTAAAACTCGGATAAGTAGCTTAGCACGAGTAAAGTTTTTCATTTCTGTTTTTTTCTACAAGGGGAGGAGACGGCGAGGCTAGCTAGCTTGCTAGCTAAGCATTTATTAACGATATGGAATAAAAACAGCTGATGGTAATTGTTCTCAAACAGTTATGTCCAGGATTTTTGCTTTAACTGAAGCCGCTTGTCGGTTCGTTTAGGTTGCAAACAAGCAATGCTATGACCGGCTAGCTGCCAGTGTGAAGCTAAGTCAGTAAACCCACTGTAGCTAAGCTAAACAGGTAGATACTGGAGCCCAGATCATCTGAGTGCTCCCGTCAAAGTTGGCCAAACTGAACTTCAGTTCGTAAACCACGTCCGCTGATCAGGTTACAGGGGAAGTAAGTGTTTCAGTTGTTGTGTGAACGTTATGGTCGACATCAGAGTTTGTACCAAAGAGTTTTCTGTAACCCGACATGTCAAAGTAACACTACCAGCGATGTTCGACGTCGTTACATTTTTGGCTAAGAGCTTACTTCTCAGATATCAACGAGATGATTTTAACTTAACTGTACACATGGGGCTAGTCAGGTTTCATAGACTTAACAGTTTAAAAGGTGGACTGACACTTGTACTGTAGGTCCTGATGAGCATCACACGTGAGCAGCACCTGTTATTTTGGATGCGTTGCCCCAGAAATACCTCTGCGAAGCCCCCCAAACCGCTGTCGGGAAAATGATTTCTTATGTCAAAAATAGGTTCAAATATCCAACTGACCCTCAAAAAAATTAAGTGATACGAGTGAAAAGTCTTTTGTTCTCTGTGACATTTGTAACCCTGTGGCACAGCTTCAGTAACATCTAGATGGAATGTCATTTTCATTTACTTTGGAGCTGCAAGTCTATTGTTCTTGAATATTTGATGAAACGAGGAATAAACATGCTGTTATTTTTGACTTTTGATTCAGATTGATTTGATGTACAAAACGGCGAAAACGTTTTTCCTAGTTTCTCAAGGTAGAAAATGCTTTTCTCAGAGTGAAATTCATCTAGATCCAGGGGATACTTGTATGCTGTAGTAGAGCTTTGTTGCGCTCATTTTCAATTTTTATGAATTCAATGTACCTGTCTCAGCTATTTAACCGTTTTGCTCTTGTTCCAGTAGCCGGATCGAGCTGGGGGATGTTACGCCCCACAACATTAAGCAGCTGAAACGCCTGAACCAGGTCATCTTTCCTGTCAGCTACAACGACAAGTTTTACAAAGATGTACTGGAAGTTGGGGAGCTTGCAAAGCTAGGTAATGCATATCTTCCATGCAACATACTGTAAAATTTTTAAGAAAGAAATGTCACAAGGCAATGCATTTCTCTGGTCATTGCAAGAATCCTATATTTCTAGTTCTATTGAAAGCTAACATTTTCTATGTCTTGCAGCTTACTTCAATGACATTGCAGTGGGTGCTGTGTGCTGCAGGGTGGATCACTCTCAGAACCAAAAGAGACTGTACATCATGACACTTGGCTGTCTAGCACCCTACCGTAGACTTGGAATTGGTGAGAGCTGAGCATCTTGAAAAGAAAGCTTTAGTGTACTCCCTGATCTTGTACTTTGCTTTTCTAACAGTGACTGTTTTTCCAGGTACAAAGATGCTGAATCATGTGCTAAACATCTGTGAGAAAGATGGCACTTTTGACAACATATACCTGTGAGTGTCCTTATGTAAAAAAAAAAAAAGTGTATTTTGATCAAAGTATTTTTTATTTATTTGTTTAAATAATATTGTTTATATATTAGTTCTGCTCAACTTTTTCAGCTGTTCTACTACTAATAGCCTTTTTTCCTGTCTTTTTAAAGTCATGTGCAGATCAGCAATGAGTCAGCCATTCACTTCTACCAGAAATTTGGCTTTGAGATCATCGAAACAAAGAAGAATTACTACAAGAGGATAGAGCCTGCAGATGCCCACGTGTTGCAGAAGAGTCTCCGCAGCCCGTGTGCACCCCCAACTGGAGAGCTTCAGAAGGCAGAGTAGAAGCACAGCGTTTGGGAGGAGCACAGATGTGCCTGCCTACACAAAAACAGAACTGTGACAAATGCCCCAGGGTCGACACGTTCAACACTTTCTTCAAAGGACGCTAAAAAGACAAAAGAATTTAAAGTACAAAAAATGCTGCATTTATTTTGCAAAGGGGTCCCCTTTGATTTTTTTGGTTATTTTATTGCTCCCATCTCCCAGTTTAAGAATTGAAAATGTCCAAATGTTCATTATCCAAAAGCGCTCCTGTTAACAGAGTTACAAGTTTTCGGACAGTTTTAGGCTTGGTGGAGGGGAGGGTGCGGTGTTTGCAAATCATACTGTTTGTGTTTGAGGGTTTTTTTAAATGCGGTTATTAAGCTACTGGGGACATATCTGTACTGTCGAGCCGAAGACAACAATTGTTCTGAAGCTGCAGAAGTGTTTGAAAGACCATCCCAAACAAAAAGCCCCAGCTGCTCAGCTTGGATTTGATGCTTTGAATTGTTTGTGGAAGAGTCATGCCGCTGTTCCCTTGCCTCTTGAACCCTGGGATTCACAGGAAATGTGTCTTTCTAGTGTGATGATTTGTCATTATAAGCAGGGGAAAGAAGAAATGCACCTCCTCAGTACGAGTGTAAAGGTTGAACGGTTTTGAGGTGGTGGGAAGACTTGGTCACCACTTATAGTTTCTGAGTAACTATTTTCCAGCCTGTTAATTTAATTCCCTTCCAGTTTTTTTTTATTTTCACAGTAAGACAGCAAATGGTTCAGAGGCTCTCCAAGGATTTCAGTTAAGAGTGCAAAAGCATTAGAAATA
Organism: Halichoeres trimaculatus; assembly: GCF_033239565.1. Lineage (NCBI taxonomy): Eukaryota > Metazoa > Chordata > Actinopteri > Labriformes > Labridae > Halichoeres > Halichoeres trimaculatus. The sequence continues at coordinate 13,316,188 of NW_027437196.1, forward strand.
AAACAAAATATTTTATTGAATGTGTTTCAGCAAAGGGCACTTAATGTTTTGGGGAATGTTTGAATGACAAGAGATTGACTGTTTAGGATTAGATTTGGGCATTGAAGGTGTGTGTTTGGACATGTGTCTCTAAATGCATGGAAGCATTCCGAGACATCTTACCTTCAACATCTAATGCACCTTATGTAGCCACCAAGCAGAAATGGTTTTCTCAAACTTCTGCCTCAGTCAATTTCTGTTGCTACCATCACTGTCATTTGGTTTAGAAGCCCTGCAGATTGTTTGGAAATTTTGGTATGGTCTTTTGAAAAGTGTTACCCTAAGGAAGCTCTGACCCCTCTGCATGCGAGGAGAGTTGTGTTCTCTCCACTGTAGTATAAGCATGTCTTTCCTTTCTTTGAAGAATTTTATCTTTTCTGGAGCTCTATATTGTAAGACTTTTTAACGTCTAAATAAAGGAATTACTATTTGCAGTAAATTTATGAGTACATGTGTTATCTTGTGTTGTTAAGATGTTTGTGTTTCAGCCTAATGAGCGAAATTGTTATTGAAATTTAATATAAACACGTGTATTGCTGAAGAGTATAGGGAACGTTAATGTTAAGATGCATTCGTTGTAAAATCCGTCCCTGGATGCCCTTAGAAGACAATGCGATTGGCTGAAAACGCCCATATCTGCACTGCCATTGGCTGTCGGACTCTGCAGATCCCTCCCATAGCCGCACCAGGCTAGATTGCTTCAGATTGTTGTGAGATGAGTTGAATGCTCTGCTAGCCTACAGTTAGCCTCCAAACTCAAAGTTTCGAAGAGACGCTCCGTCTCCAAAATGCCGAAGCTAGAGGTCAGTAGAAGCTGCTTCTTTTAAGTTGTTTTAGATGAGGAGCGATGTGAAGAAATACCACGTTAATTTTCCTGATATTTGTGTCGGCAACGGAAAGCTTAGCTAGCCGTTAGCTAGCTTGCTAAGAGGAAGCTAGCTGAATAATTAATTTTCCAGGTTGTTAGTTTCGTTCTTGTGGAGTCAATGCATAGCCTGAAAATGTAACAATGTCATCATAAATGTGAAGATAGAACTGCCCGTGTTCTTCGGTAAGATGTCTGTGATTTTAGTGTTGTATGCAGGCAATGTAGTTGTGGTTAACTGTAGAGCCAGGTTAGTCCACTCCAGCTTGTTAGCATCATGTAGTTGTAATAGGGTTTAGAGTAGCTTAACCAGAGCTTCAAAGTCTTGTATCTATTGTTGCACTTTTATTTATTTCTCGGCTGTGTTTCTGTACACTTTCAGCTGCTAATATTTATGTAGTTGTTTTGTGTCATTGTTTTTCTAATCAACAAACTCTGCATGGTTTCTATTTCCCCTGCAGACTGATCACGGGAGGGATTTAAGGTCCAGCTGTTAAATGTGTTGACACTACCTTATCAAACAGGCATCTGTGTGGACACGATGCCAGAAATGACTGAAACCCAGACACCTGGTCGTAAACCCAAGTAAGGATTGCTCATATTCTCTGTAACGTTACTTAACTTTCATAATGAGCCCACGTATTGTGAAATTACAATATTGTGAACTGTGTATTTGACTTTGACAGAAAGAAGAAAAACAAAGAATCTCACAATGCAGGTGAAGTAACATTTCCTCGAAAGCATTGCTTTGTCATGAAAACAGGTGGATTGATTGTCAGTTTCTGAAATTGTTTTTTTTCTTTTTCTCTTGTAGTTGAGAGACACAGAAAAGAGAAGATTAATGCTGGGATAAACCGCATTGGTGACCTTCTGCCCTGTTCCCAGGCACTCAAACAGGTATGAGGCAAGCAGGCAGTACTGCTATGTAGAACATTATAGTCAGATTAGTGTCAGACATAGCCAGTTAGTTGTAAAGACAGTTTAGCTTGAATTTTGCTGTTCCAAATGCTATGAATCTACATTGTTAAGTGATATCAGTTGTAAATCTAAATTTGTATCTAAGCCAATGGATGGCCTCCATATATCCTAAACCCTTGCTTTTTTAAATGTAACTTAGTCTCTTAACAGAAGGCTTGAAACAAGTTTTATTCATTGAGTGATGCGTGGTCTGTGATCACTTTATAACAGAGGACACATCTTGGCATAAAGCAAATTCAGATCAATAAACACTTGTCCAGTTTTGCTGTCATTGTAATTGTGTTTCTCAGGGCATAAGCCCAGCAGAAAAAAAATAGGATAAAGTTCTTTTCACATTTATCGCAAATAGCAGAATACTCAGGTCTGATAGGTAGATAACTTTTGATTGTGATTGATTGATTTGAAGTTTACAGATCATTGTGTATGTTGCTTCTTGTCATAAGATCAGATTACCCCATATTGGACTGAGCTGTGATCATGAGTGTGACTTGTTCTAATACCAAACCTTTTTCTCCTCTGAAGAGCAAAAACATGATCTTGGACCAAGCTTTTCACTATATTGCTGAACTGAAGAAGCAAAATGATACAATGCTTCTAGAAGGAGGAGATAAAGTTCAAGGTAAGGTTTAATTTCTAAATACTAACCTCTAAAATTAATACTAATTGAATTAATGAATGTGTGATTGGGAAGTTTCTGCAATTGGAATCATTTACAAAGTGACAACATGTATTTGATTGATTATTAATGTCCTTGGCCTCTGCAGCTGAGGAGATCAGGCGGCTCCGGCGTCAGTTGGAAGAGCTGAGGAGGGAGAGTGCTCATTACATTGAGCTCCTCAAAGCTCATGATATCAACATCCTAGAAGACCCCACCATTCACTGGAAGGGAAAACAGCGTTGCGCCAAGGTCGCCAAAGTGACTCCCACTCACCAACTTCCAAAGGGGATCATCGTCTATTCCAATGGCAATGCCCTGTGCCCAGCAGGACAGGAGGCTAGCCCAGGAAAAAAGCCTCCTGAAACATTAATTCTTCGTCCGTCTTCTGAGGTCAGCGCCAGTTTGAGGGTTAATGGAGCTGTGCTACAAGTCAACAGCTCATCCTCCACCCCTGCACTTCTCCCTGGGTCTGCCGCCACACCCACTCAGTCTACGCCAGCTTTGAGAGTGATAGAGCAGTGTGTGGTCGAGACCCCAGCTGCTGCACCTACTCTGCCACCCTCCGCATCCTACATCACCCTTCAAATCCCTGCAGCCACTACAGCCCTGACGCAAGTGACACAGCCTGCTGCCTCAGCTCAGACCCTCAGTGTCACAGCCACTTCAGCTACACAGCTCCCCATAGTGAGCCTCGCTCAGCCTGTTTCCACTCTCACACAGACCATACCAACACTGAAAGCCACAGCCACTGGAGCGGGCTCTTGGGCCACACAAGAAACTGCCATCAGGACTTTAAGCTACACTACAATCCCTAACAGCCAAGCCCTTCTCAGGGCAGGGGCAGCAGGCAGCACACAGACTACATGGACAACCCTGCAGATGGCTGGGAACACAGTGCAGCCAGTCTGCCAGAGTGTACCCACCCCAGAGGTCATCAACACCAGCCAGACTGTGCAGCAATTGACTGTGTGTCCAGTGGGCACGAAACCTTCTGTTCAGCCTATTCAAATACAGATGCAACCACATGTGCCTGTGCAGCAAGCCCCTATAACAGCTCACATCCAAGCTCAGCCCTTTCAGAGTCCACCTCAGCTACGGCCAGCAATCCTGAACCATACAAAGCCTCAACCTGTCATAACCCCTCAACCTCAGTGTACCGTTCTCCCCCAGCCTGCTGTCGTGACCCAACCCCAGCCAGTGTCATTGGTCCCCCATCCCACAACAGCTCTCATCCCTCAGCCTCAGCCAACACTGGTGCCCCAACCACAAGCCACAGTGCTACCCCTGCTTCAGACCATGCAGGTGCTGCAGGTCAACCCCACTGGAGCAACAGTTTCAGGTGCAACAGCGCCACAGAACACCAACAACCCAAGCGTGGTCATCCTGCAACAGGCCAGCGCATGCCCAACCCAGTCAGTAGTAAGGGAGGAGATAACAAATCAGACACCCTGTCAGCATATTGTTATTATCCAGGCACCAAATCAGGTCACCCCTGCTGCCCAGAATCCTCAGGTTGGTGTGGTGTCCGCTGCAGTTCCTGGCATGTCTGCTCAAATACCCACAACAAGCAGTACAACATCATCTTCCTCCCTACAGAGCGTTGGAGGAAAGCAGCTGGTGCATATTCTACCACGCCCCATTCAGCCCCAAATGACCCAACCCCTTCAGGTCACACAGGCTTCCTCTTCTCCACCAGTTCCTCAGACCCCACAGACTATCACTGTTAACGGTCAGGTGTTTGCTCTTCAGCCCATGAAGACCTCAGACAAACCAAACTCCCAGGGTGTTCAGAGCACACTCCAGCTGGTCCAGCCTACCACCACAGAGGAACCAACCACCAACGTGGCTCTCAACAGTTTAGGAGCACTCAGCAGTCTCAATCAGAGCATCTCTCAAGGCCTTCCCATCACCATTTCAACCCAGAACAACGGTCAGCTTCCAGCTGTTTCATCATCAGTCGTGCAGCAGAAGCAGCCTCCTGCTCCAGCATCCATCCCCGGAGTTTCACTTGCGCTCCCTGCCAGGCAGCTTCAAGTCCCTTCATTAGACCAAGTAAAACCAGGTCCGGTGGTTAAAGCTTCTAAGCCTGCTGTAAAGAGGCTTCGCTCAAACGCAAGTGCAAAGTGTGCAACAGCAAAGCGGACTAAAGCAGCAAAGAAAAAAGAGCCCAGTCAGATTCAGCCGGCTGTTTCTGTTTCAGCTGAGCTAGAAAATCAGACGGTTCAAGATACAACTCAAGTTTTACAAACTGTTAAAGTTACAACAGTTGCCTCCACTCACACCACAGCCGTCTCTAATCCAAAGCAGATAGAAAGTGCTACCTCTGCACAAAACTCGCAGATAATGATCATTTGTAGTTCTTCAAATGAGACAAATTCTTCAGTTCAGTCTAATCCACAGCGCAAAAACTCTGCAAGTGAAACAAACAATAGTGGTACAGCACCTGTAACCACAACTGCTAATGCTACATCAGTCAGTGCAGCTGTGGCCACTGATGGTAAACCAGCTGTAGCTTGTAGCAGCAGCTCAGTCTCAACTAAACTCTCAGCTCCAGAAGTTACTCAGCCAGTCACCAGTTCAGCAGCTAGCTCAACTCAAAGTAAGTCAGCGGTTACACCTGCTGTGTCCAGACAGAACAGATCTGTGTTCAGCTCTGCCACCGACACTCAGAACACTTCCACGGCTGTTTCCACTGCATGTCCGACTCCTCTTGGCAGCAGCAGCAGCACCCCGACTACTGCACATGTTTCATCACATCAGACTTCTTCAGTGTTTTGTCCTCAAGGGTCGAACACCCAAGCTCCTTTGACCTGTACAAGATCTGAGCCTCAAAAGACGACTCCTTCATTGGTTGCTACAACCGTGGCACTCTCATCACCTGCCATAACGCTTTCTTCAGCTCACAGCTCTGTTACAGCCTCTACAACAAGTTCAGAGTTCAGGAAAAGAGTCACTTCAAGCCAGCAGACTGACATGCCCAACCCTCCTCCTTGTCAGCCTGCTGAAGTCAAAGCAGCCCAGACCCACAGACGAGAAAGAGAGGTTCAGGAGGAGAGACAGAACCAAGTAGCTGAGAAAGAAAGCGTGGTGGCGGTGACTCCTTCTAGAAAGGATTTAAATTTATCCCAACAGGTCTACACTAACCTCGACGATCAAACGATGGAGCAACCGATCGCAACCAGCAGACAAACCGATTCTCCGATGTCAACAGCTGCAGGAGGAGGGCGAGGGTTCTCTGTTGCATCCATGCTGCCTCAAGGTCACAGTATCAGCGCGTCATCTGGCTCATTTGGGACGTATACGTTCACGTCCGAGCAGGCAGAGATGCTGGCTTTGGCCATGCTGGAGCAGGATAGTCCAAGCAGGAGAAGTGGAGACAGCACCACTTCGGCCAATCCCTCTACAGCCACATGGGAGCCCCCCAAAACCCCGCCGGTGTCCAGTAGTAAAGAGCGACACTCAGGCGGTCAGCAGGTAAAAGTTACCAAACCTATGGACTCAGTGAGTGTTAAACCTGTGGTACAGGTTTCTGTGAGTGGTCCCAGTGGAAACAGACATCAGCAAAGCATCTCATACTCCCAGTCTCAGCCTCTGTCACAGGTTCAGTCCCAGAGCGGAACTGTAGCCAGCCTCAGCGTCAACAACCTGATCCGACCCAGCTCTGTTCAACAGCCCTTCCCTGGTTCTCCCAGTCTGGGCCAGCACGGCTCTGCTCCCTCACCTGCTGGGCCATCAGCCCACATATCCCAGCCATCAAACAGCGCTCAGCTCAACGAGTACACCCCCTTGAAAACGGCTTTAATGAGAACACAGGCTGGAGTCAGCGTCGGCGAGAGACAAGTGAAGATCATCTCCAAGCGGCAGGCCCAGGAGGAGGTGATGCTGAACACTGGGAAGCGGCCCAAACCTTGTCCTCCATCAGCTCCAGCTGTGAGCCACATGGACGTGAAAGCAGCAGACCACAATCAGATGATGGTGGGGCAGCTGCCCCCCACATCCTCATCTGTCATGACAAGGATAAATCCTGAAAGTGGAGGCCCTCTCTTCTCCACCAACTCCTTCATGAGCCCTGTGGTCAGACCCACGGATGGTCATTGCGCTTCTCAAGCACCTCCTGAGCAGAACCAGCCTAGTGTGCTCCACCTGCCCCAGGGTCACCCACAGCACGCTGCAGCCCAGCCTGGCCAGCACCTGGGAGGAAACCCTTACATGAAACAGCAGCAGCAAGAGCAACAAAGACACCATCTGTATCATCTGCAGCACCACTTGACACAGCCTGACCCTGCACAGCGGCACTCGTTACACCAGAGGGCGCTACAGCAGCAGCAGCAGGAGCAGCAGCAGCATCAGCATGTGCAGAAGAAACGAGGACTTGTCAGAGGAAGTCAAACTGGTTCTCCTGCTGGTCTGCAACAGAAGCAGCATCACCTGGAGAAGTCTGGAGTTCAGCAGCAGCATGCACATCAACAACAACAAACACAGCATCAACAGCACACACAGCAGCAGCAGCAGCATCAACAACAGTCACACCAACAATCACAGCAGCATCAGCAGCCAGCTCAGCACCAACAGTCTCATCCTCAGCAGCACCAACAGCAGACACATCCACAGCAGCCACAAACACAGCACCAACAACACCAACAACAACAGCAACAACAGCTACAGCAGCAGCAGAGCTCCCACTCTAGACACCAACAGCATCTGCAGCAGCAGATCCAGCAGCAGCAGCAGCACTTTAGACACCAGGAGAAGAGCTGTGAGGCCCAGGCTGCAGGATCCAGAGGACACCACAGCAGCCACCTGGCCCAGCAGGAGCACCTTAAGGTTTGGATGGATGTACTCATTTGGATTATTGCAGCTGTGATGTTCTAGCAGGTGATGCAAATCTTCGTTCTGCCCTAATGTCATCTTTTCTTTCTCTTTTCAGTCTGGTCAGGACCACAACACTATGCAGAGAATGATGAGCTCGAGGACTCTGGAGCAGCAGCTCATCTCTCCCCCCAGTAATCCCGTGTCCAGGTCGTCTGATCTGTCTTGTGCCCCATCACGCCAGGAACGCCACCGTGTTTCCAACTACTCTGCAGAGGCGCTCATCGGGAAAACTTCTACCAGTGGTGAACAGCAGCAGCGTATGGGTCTCCATCTGCAGCCCAGCCGCAGTGCAGCACAAGAGCAGCAAGACCTGCGTGGCTACCTGGACACGTCACGAGGAAAGGCCAGCATCGCGCACAACCCACAGAACCGCCTCGCCCCTGAACACCCGGGGTCAGCTGATGTCCAGAGAGTCTCTGAGTGTCCTCCCTTCAAGGCCATGGGAGGAGGAGCTCATCAACTTGGTGGTTTTGAGGCTCAGGTGTCCCGTGGGAGTGACATGGCTTCTAAATCAGTGCCGTCCTCTCAGAGGGGCCCTCAGGGGCAGCAGCAAGGAGGCTTCAGGATGGGTGTTGGCCCCACAGGAGATGCAAGGACCCGAAGCGGTTACAGTGCGAGTCATCCTGGTACACAAGGAGTCCAGGTTGGACCAGCGCTACCCCGTGATCAGGAGGGTTGTCACCAGAGTTTCATGCAGAGTCTACTGTCCCCCCACCTGCCTGAGCAGAGCAATCATCAGCGGGCCGTGCAGTGCTGCCCTCCAGTTGGGATGGACTACAGCTGTGTGCCTGGAAGCTCCTCAGGAGACATTCAGGCTAAGACTTCAAGTCCCAGTGTGCCCCAGACCCAGAAAGCTCCGGCCATGAGGCTCGGAGAGGGCAACAAGGGCCACATATCTCAGGTCAGCAGTAATATGCACGGAGGCCCAGGTGTGCGCACAGGTCTCCCCCACCCTCCACACAGCAGCGCTGAACCAGGACGCTCCTCTGCCCCCTCAAGACCTCCTCCTGCTGTCAGCCAGCACTCCCGCCACATCGCCCGGGACACTCAGCCCACCAAGCTGAGACCTGGAGACCGGCCTCGGTCAGGAGCTCTGCGGCAGAGTAACCCCTTCGAGCCTGAGGGCCACCTCCCCCTGCCCTCAGGTGGAGGTGTGCTGCTCAGCAGGCCTCAGTCTGGAGGAGAAGCACGGCGCAGCACTATTGTACGTTTTATGGCAGACAGCACTCAGGTTCCTAATGACAACAACCTTGTTCCTGATCAACACCTGACACAAAACTTTGGTTTCCCCTTCATACCTGAGGGAGGGATGAATCCTCCCATCAATGCCAACTCCACATTCATTCCTCCGGTCAGCCAGCCCAACGCCTCTCGAACACCCTCCCTCCTGCCCGTGGAACCTCAGAACACCTTACCTTCCTTCTACCCGTCCTATTCACCTGCTGCTCATCCCAGCCTCTCCAGTGATGTCACCCTCCAGTACTTCCCCAACCAAATGTTTACAAGCCCCAGTGCCGATAAAGGCAGCGCCCCTCCTCTGAACAACCGCTTCGGCTCCATCCTCTCCCCTCCTCGCCCTGTGGGGTTTGGGCAGGCCAGCTTCCCTTTGCTCCCAGATATGCCCCCAATGCCCATTGCAAACTCCTCTGGAATCACCCCACACATCTCCAACTTCAGCCTCACATCGCTGTTTCCAGAGATCGCCACAGGCATGCCCACCGACGGCTCAGCCATGCCCATGTCCCCCCTGCTGTCTCTGTCCAACACCTCGTCTGCTGACTCAAGCAAACAGCCAAACCGTCCCGCCCACAACATCAGCCACATCCTGGGCCATGACGGCAGCTCAGCGGTTTGAGGAGGGGTCCTGCTGCTTTGTCATGAACTCTCAATGAAGATCTTTCATTTTATTATTTCCTGAAGGGTGGTGAATAATGGTTTCTTATCAGAACCACTCTGTGTCTGTCTGCTGGTGGCGTCTGTGTTTACATGCTGACAACTTCAGTCTCAAATTTGTCCCCTCTTGCACAGTGATGACATTTAAATTATCTTTTCAAATATGAAAGAAATCTTTTGATTTTAATGTGAGAGTAAAATGTGATCCTATTTAAAGGTCTTTGATGGAAAAGTTAGTTAAACCAGTTTCTGGTTGTAAAACAAAATCAAGTTGAGCTTCAGAGCTTGACTAATGAACTTTTTCATCACTAAAAAACCTTCTGCACAGTTACCTACCAATGTAATTTACTAACTTATATCAGGTCAAACTGTACAGATTGTTTTCTCCAAGAGCTATTTTGTAAATAACAATGTTTCATATCAGAATTGTTAGATTATGTATGTATTTGTAAATACAGAATTGATTAATAAAGTTTATAAGGAGACATTTGTAACTGGAGAATCATGTGATTCTTTTTCCACTAAGTGGCGCTGTTGTTTCATGTAGCACTGGAGGTTGTTGCAGGAAAAATAGAAGCAGAGCCCAGAAATCAATTTCATAAGCTTTTATTTACACGCAATAGTGCTCCAGCATGTGCAGCTCCGGGGCGACTGCACCTCTAAGTGAGAGTGTAGATTCAGGATCTCCTTCATTTTCGATTTCAGATGTCTCTGGCAAAGACTAATACTTATGCACCAACCTGTGAGGGGAAGAATAATACTGACACACCTGTCACGGCGCCCTCACCTGGCAGTCATTTGGTAACCAGCAAATGAGTAAACACAGAAGTGGTTGCAGTTTAAAGTTCAGCTTATCTATGACTGAGTTCAGATAATTTCCAGAATCTCTCCCATTCAGTGATTTAAAAAAATAACATAAAAAATAAATAACTATACAATATATAATCTCTTGTACACTACTGGACAGAATGATTTATGTTGCATACACATGTTAATAGTTTGTTAATGATGAACAATGCATAATACATTTGTTACTGCTATACAAAACGACAGGCAGGCTTGTGTTCTGAGAATGTGACATAGCAACGGATCTAAATGAAGCACCTCGTAATTACAGCATCAGAGTGTTTGAATGGTCCCTTTGTTTCTCTTGTACATAAAGCTAAGTACCTTCTGTGAGGAATGATGTGAGGAGAGTCTAAACATGAAGTGCTAAAAGAAAGAGGAATCCCCTGCAGGTTTGAGCCCCCTGGCTGTTCGTCTTCACATGAGGAATAACGTCTCACACTTATTTCCCTCCACAGAACAGAATCACGACACGGCGCTCCCTTTCTCAGTAACAGCGTGTGAATAGAGTCTCTTTCACTATAAAAAAATACCTTATATACAGTACAATCAGACACTTATGTACAAAAGCATAAATATATAAATATCTGTGATACAAAAATAAATATTTCCTCTTGTTTTCTTCTGTTTGTGTTACAGTCTTTCATGCATCTGTCGTGTTGGCTGTCCCCGTGTCCTCAGGGGAGGCTTCATTCGGGAGGATGTTCACTTCCTGTATTGTTGAGTCTTGTGATTGTGGTGTTGTAGCTGCTGAGGATGATGTGGTGAAAATCCCTTCGTCTTCCAGAGAAAGGAGAGGGAAGGATGATGCTTCTGTAGGAGGAAGAAGAGAAGAGAAGAGGAATGAGTTGAGATTTTTGTGGTTTTTAAAGAGGACGTTCATTCTGCGTTTTCAAAACAAGGAGATAAACATGTCGAATGAGTAAGCAACCATAAATCTCCATCTACAGCATAGTAATTCATTCTTGAGCCTAAAATAAATGTGTCATGGAATAATCTCAACTCAAGGTCCACTTTTGTTTCAGTGGACAGCTTTTTACCCATACACGTTGCACACTTTAAATCCTATGATGTTCGAAAGTTTTTCACGTCTTCTTCTGATAGTCTATTCATCAGTGATAAACGCTGATTGCTTCCTGCAACAACTGCCATTCATCATAACTTCAATACTGGAATGACTGTGGTGCAGAATAATCACATACCAGAGGCACCACATCACTACTTTGTCATCTGATTTCAGCTATAACTAGATTTGAAATAAAAACAGTCTCACATACTTTGAGACATGCCATCCTCTCCCTTTTCTCCACCACAGAAGCTGCCGTCACCTCCCGTCTCCGGTGAATCGAGGAGCTGACTGGAGGAGTTGAGGAGCTGTAGCGTGGAGTCATCTTGAGGACAGCAGATCTGTTCGTGACAGCCTGGACCACTGAGGCAGAGATAGAAAAAAGAGATTCTTCTTTAACCTCTGATCTCTCCCAGCTCATTTTTCAGTTTCACTAAAAGTCTGCACTTTTCAGTTTTGAAGATACAACGGTCATCATGATGAGGTCAACTCTGCAAAAACGAGGCTGAACATGACATGTCTAAAGAAGCAGCATCAAACCCAGAGGCTCTGTGCCAAAATTTCAATTATCACTCAGGCTTTGCTGTGAAAATGTTAAATTGCTGTTGGACCCAAACAAGGGTTGGTGTGATTTATCAATCTTTAAAACTGAAAATACTTCACATTGAAAAGTGTCAAAAAAGCAAAAACCAGCACAATTTTAACATTTCACTCAAAAACTGTTAAAATATATGGATGTACCGTATTGACCCTAATATAGGACAACCCTGATTATAAGATGACCCCCCTTCTTTTCAAGACCAATCTTCAGAAAAAGACTGATAAGCAAAAAATTAATTTTGTAAATATTTTCGTATTGAGATGCTGAGACAATCATTGATATATTAGTTGGACTGCTTTCCTTTTTGGCTATAAATATGATCAGTAGCATCACAACTCTGCCACTGTTGTCACAGTTATTAACTTGCCCAACTTTTAATCCACTTTGCTCTGGACAATCAGCGCTCCAGCGTTTCTCATCTCCTGTCACTACGTCTCTGTTGTGATTGACAGATCACCACAGCTACTGTGGCTTTACAAAAAGCTGGTGCTGTCTGCTGTTGCAGTCCTGTAGCGACCCTAAAAACTATCAACATGCGTCAAAAGTTAGACCCTAATTATAAGACAACCCCCTCCTAAATTTTATCATTTTAAACGAAAAAAAAATTCTTATAGTTAGGTCATTACAGTAGTTTCTATGGTGTTCCCAGTCAGTACAAGAACAGAGTAATGAAGGTTTTTACAAAGGAGGTCCTGATTGGGATTGCTGACTCAATAAGGCAGACATTGAGCCTCCTCACTAACAGCAAAATCACGAGCGTGAGACCTGCCAGTCACAAGAGCTGAGCCCCTGATTGGGCAAAATAGTGATCTCAATATCTTTTAAGCCCTGAGTCAGAAAAAATCCCCCACCGGTACAGTGTGTGTGCCAATTGAGAAATCAGCTTTTTCAACCTAAACCATTTTTGAACCAGTCTGTAAATATATTTTTTGATGATGTAAAAGTCTGTTTGTGGTTTCCGGTCTTTCTACAGCCACCCCAAACTGCAACTTTTAGTGCTTCCGCACAGACATTTTTTTTTTACAAACCAGATATTGCCCCTTGGTTTTACTTCTGAACACACAGAACTGGGATATAGCCACTAAAAAAAACATTGTGGGAAGGTTTGGCTAGAAAACCAACAAGCTTTCCTTTCCTTTCCTTATTTGGATCCTAACTTAAAAGGTTCTTTCCAAAAAGCTGACTTTAAAATCTGAAATCTCTCAAAATTAGAATTCTTTACTTTTTTTTTTAAACTTAAAAGTCTGATGTCTTTTCATGTCCAAAAATGTACCTCTTAACTGACATATGTGGACAGAAAAAGTCAGGCTTCTGAAATATACAGAGTTTAAGGCAAATTTTCAGTAACTTCTCATTTTTGAGAAAGAGAGAAGCCAGAATTCTCTTCTTTTTTCTTAAAAAAGAGATTCCTCAGCTGAAGCTAGAATTTTAAGATTCTGACTTTAAAATCAAAAGATTTCAGTCAAACTTTTGACTTTTTTCTCTAAATTATCCTGTCTCAGAATCTGTTCTTCTAGGAATCCAGACTTTTCCCAGAGCTCTGTCATAGGGTCAGAGTTTTAACAAAATGTCTTTTTCTCTTTGTTTTAGTTTTACAGGTTTAGACCTCCCAAATTTAAGGGACCCTAATTCAGCTCTTCCATAAAAACGAGCCAGGGTTTCATTTTTAAAAAATCTTGTATCGTCACATAACTTTTTTCTTCATTTGACCGATAGTTTCCACTAAAGTTTAGCCGCTGGTTACTTTAGTCAGTAAAAAGTCTACCAACATCAGCACGCTAGCAAAGACCAGAAGTGCTAATTAAGAAAATGTGATCATTTGTGTGATTCCTTATTTTGCAGAGCTAGTGCTTTATCAGCTGTATTAGAAACATTTTCACAGTTTGACCTCAAAACATGAGGGCACGTACTCTGGCAGGTTTATCGCAGACATACCTGGTGGAGTAGTGGTAAACAGGCACGTGTCCATTTGACACTGTCTGTGGTAACAGTGTGTCACACTCCATATCACACTCCCCCTCCTCCTGCAAAACACACAGAGACCTTTAATCTATCTGTTCAAGACAGAGTTCCTTAACGTCTTGAGTAGAATCAAACTGAAGTGTTTACCTGCTGCAGCCCGGGCAGACAGTGTGTGGGGTAGTGTGGCTTGCCGTTTGGAGTGTATTCCCCGTTGGCAGGATAAACACCATGTGGAGCAGTCATGTGACCATCCAGCGGACAGTGGCCGACCAAAGCTGGTCCCTGAAGAGGAACCATGGTGTACTGGCACGACGACACAGGAGCAGCCACAGCAGGAAAGCACATGTCTGACGTTTGTTCTGAAACAAAGAAGGAGAGTTATCACGATGAAAAGGTGAATCAGATAAAAAAAAAAACCTGCAGACAGACGAGACATGAGGAACACTCACTCTGTTTGGCCCAAGCCCTCCAGAGGCAGAACGGGATGAAGGCAAGGATGATGAAGACGAAGGCTACGAGGAGAACTATACCAACGATGAGATAAGGGAGGTCGCCCGGTCGAGTGACAAAGCCGTGTCCATGACCTAAGCCAAGGTCCGGGGTTTCTGACGGAGTGGGTCGCTGTTGATTTGGACGAGCTGAGGGAACAAAACGAAAACATTCATCAAAAATACAGTTTCATTTCGCAGACACTTTTGTCCAAAGCGATGTACAACACGAGCAAGAAGTTAGACAGGAGGGAAAACCTAGCTAGTGTGACAAAGTGCTACAAGTTATTTGGCAGCAGGTGCTGCTAATAAGTGCATTTTTTATAAATAATGTAGAATAATCTAGCCAACTAACCACAATCAATAGCTGCACTAATATACTTCAACCTTAAACAACATTGAACAATAAGTGCTGAAAATTCACTAAGAGCTGGGTCTTAGTCCTCCTGACTTTTTCTTCCCCTGGGGAAAAAGAGGAGAAGGCTCAGATTAAGTGCTTAAGTGTACCCTAAACAGATGGGTCTTCAGAAATCTCTCAAAAGTAGAAAAGGACTCTGCGGATTGAGAGTTAGGTATTCATTCCACCATTTGGCACAACAGAGGAGAAGAGTCTGGCTACAGATTTGGAGCCGCACTGGGCTGGGAGCACCAGGCGTCTTTCACAAGCAGAAGTTTAGACTCCAGCTGCTGTATGAAGAAGACAGAGTGAAGCATGTGAATGAATAGATCTCCAAAATGACGACCTCACCTTTCGTTTCCAGGATCACCACGTTGCCAAATTCACTCTCTCCCTTCTCATTGAAGCTCTGCATCTTGATGTCGTAGGCGGTCTCAGGCTGTAGGTCGGTGATAGAATGCCAGTATCTGTCTCCCTCAACCACATCCTTCTTATAGTCGCTGTCATTATCACTGTCTGTCGGTCGGTAGTAGATGTAGAAACCATAGATGGGGGTGTTGTTTACAGGGGTGTACTGTAGGGAGGGAGGGAGGGACACAAATCATGAATCAAAGATGCATCACAAATAAAAGAAGCACAATTCCTGATTAAGTCGAACAATGTCTACTCCTCTGACTCACAGTCCATTTAAGGATGATGGTCGTCTCATTGATGGCTTCATTGTAGGTGATGTAAGGTCCATCAACAGGCCGCTCATGTGTTCTCCCACCCACCACTGTGTACGCCTTTGAAGGAGCACTGGGAGGACTGGAACCGATTACATTCACGGCCACAACACGAAACTTGTAGGACGTACCTGCAGGGAGATGGACAACTATCAGTAATCTGTCTCTAGAGGAAATTCGCTGCCTGGAATGAAGCTTTTAATGATGTTTGTTTTCACTTCACTTTATGTTTTCTTTTCAAAGCAAATCAGACTCAGTTATGGTTTGATTGATGGCAGCAATTACTAAAATGACTGTAACAACACTCATTACGCTGATGAATTTACAGGCCGTGGGAATGTAATTATGAAGGACATCATCGCTGTAATTATACGCTGCGACATCCTCCCTCTCCCCCGACTCCACAAAGTCACAAAAACAACACTGTTCAAAGCGCGATCGCCGACCTTTCTCCAGGCCTGTGATCTCAACGGAGAGTCGAGATGGGGGGATGTTTTCCACCGCTGTCACCCAGTCCTCTCCAGCCTTCTTCACCTTCTTGTACTCCACCCGAAACGACTGGATGGGGAAGCCGCGGTTACCGCGAGGAATCCAAGTCACGTAAGCTGATGTTTCTGTCGCCGTGGAGACTGTGGGTTTGTCAGGAGCTTCGGGAGCTGCAGGGAAGGATGATCGGTGTCAGATAGAGGACAATAACAGATATAAACTCAGACACGGCACTCTGTAATTATGACAGCGAAAGGCAAAACATGCTGTGTGCAGCACTTACTGAGAGCTCATCCTTCAGACGGAAAGGGGAAAGAGAGATTTCTGTTAGTTAAAAGAGAGTGTTAGGAGTTCAGGGTGTTAATGTGAAATACTTCTTTTTCCAGCTCATTCAGAGGAAGTGATTATTTGGTTAGTTTAGTTAACAGGAGAGGCGCAAGATACAAGACTGGACAGATACATACGAGAGAGGCTTGGTGACGGGACAGCAGGAGTTTTAGGAGGATCAATTTGCGACCCTTTACGACCTGAAAACACAAAAGCATCAGCAGTTTGATTAGAGAATTGTTATATTTTGCAGCTTTACGTTTTTTACTAACTAAAGCTATCCTGGCCTTTTTTACAAAGTTCTGTAGAGCAGAGGGAAATTCAAGGAATTGTCAGCATAAAAATTGACCAATTGGGCACCATGAAGTCGTACAGAGTTTGAATTTTGCTCCATTTAAAACACAACTACACATTTCAGGCTCTGAGTGGTTATAAGCACAGACAGACATCTTTACCTTTGCCCGTTCTGAAGGTCATCATGGCAGGTTGTCCCAAACCTGCACAGTTCTTGGCAGCCATCTCCACCTCATACAGGCTGTCCGGCTGCAGCTTAGCCAAAGTGAGCTTATGAAGAGCTCCTGAGATGCTGCTGGAGGTCCACTCAGCCAGAGGGTCTCCCACCTGTTGGAGGAGCAGAGGTGAGTCACTGGTTTTACATCACAGAACCTGATGAGAACGTAAGCTGTAAGCTGTGAGCTGACAGCTGTACCTTTCTGTATTTGATCATATACTCCAGCACGGGTGCTCCTCGCTCGTGTCGCGGCCTCCACGTGAGCTCATAGTAGTCAGCCTTCCCCGTACGCGGCTGGCTGAGGATGATGGGGGCTTCTGCAGGAAGGATCTGTCCCGGCAGCTCAGAGCAGTCCAGAGGCAACATGGCTCCAGAGATCCCGGGCCTCACAGGCGGCTGCTCTCTCAGCACCTTGTCTGGACTCAGCGGTCGATAGATGGAGGGCAGCCTCCCTCTGGATGAAATCCCTATGATAAAAAGACGTAGATGAAATCTAAAGGCAGCAAACTTAAAGCGTGAGACCTGAAACAAATCTCCACTCATGGACTCACCAGTGGACACTGTAATGAGGCGAGCCGAGGCCTGTGCGCTGCCCACCCCATTCTCAGCCATGCATTGGTACAGTCCATCATCCTGAGGGCCCACGTTGGTGACACGCAGCCCTTTGGCAGTGAGGCGGTGGCGAGGAGACGGGGTGAGAGGGCGTGCGTTGTGGAGCCACATCACTGAGGGGGTGGGTTTACCCCGGGCCTGACAGATGAAGCGAACCGTCTCTCCGTACACAACCTCCTGCTGCTGCTGCTGCAGCTCCACCGTCACCTGAGGAGGCTCTGCAGGGGGCACAAATAACATTCAAGAGGCTGTTACACTTTTGTAAATTTGATGTTGAAATCACACTTTCAAGCATTTTTAAGGAAAAAACACTTTTTTTATTCTGTCCAAGCTTCTTAATGGAGGATTTTTCTGCTTCTCTGTTTATTTGACATGCAAGCCGAGTCCCTTAGCTAATGAGTTTCCAACTGCTGGTCCAAAAAACAATTTTTAAACCCCCTCTGGGTGTTTAGGAGAGACAAAAATAGTTATTTTGCCAGCAGTTAATAAGTCATAAATATTGTATTTACGAAATGGAAAACACAAAAAAAGCTGTTGCAAGTTATAAATGTTTCTTGCTTGATAAATGATCTAACAGCTTAATCTGTTATTAAAATAGTTCAAACTTTAACAATGCCCCATTTGTAGGAGCGTGTGCATGAGTAATATCATCACATACATGCGTTTGTGTTTGTGCGTGCATGTGAAGGCAGTATGGCAGTGAGCAGCGCAGAGTGAGGCAGGCAGAGCCAGGCCAGCTAGTTGATGGTTGGCTGCTTGTGAATCAGCGAAAGACAGAGCTCATTACAGCCGCAGCAGCTCTCTGGCTTTAATTAGAGCCAGCTGCAGAGAGACAAGCCCTCAACACACACTGACGCATGCACACACACAGAAAATCACTGTAAAAACAGCCATCCATAACCTAGACGCATTCAATCAAGCCCTGCTACAGAAAAGAGAGCTCTGTCTCCACAAAGTCTTTCTGCAAAAAAAGAAAATCACCGCCCAGACTCACTCAAGCTTCTAACACGTGACTGAAAGCACACACTAAGACAACTCACTCTTCTCTGTCTGCAAGTCAGCAGTCAGAGTGATTATTAGATCTATGACACACACACACAAAAACCCTGAAAACATAATTTAACACACAAAACCTACTCCACTCCTTCCATGTACTCACCGAACACCTGCACGTCGTAGCGCACCGTGGCAGGGCTGGATGAGCCGATGCCGTTGTCCGCTCTGCAGTTGTAAGTGCCCGAGTCTCTCTCCCCCACCGCGTCGATCAGCAGGTTGCTGAGCAGGAAGCGCGTGTTGTTATGGGAACGTAGGTCCTGCCCATCTTTTGCCCATCTGACCTGTGGAGTGGGGATGCCGCTGGCGACGCACTCCAACACCAACCGCTGGCCTTTTGTCACCATGATGGAGCGAGGGGCTGGGGGGTAAATGATGCGAGCTGCTTCGGAGGTGGAGCCTGAGAGAGGGGAATGAATATATCATCGCTGTATGTGTGTGTGTGTGTTTTTCACACATTTCAATATTTAATTTCAGTTACTGATAAACATAGCCGTAGTCTCTGCTATGTCACCGGTTTGTTCCTGATACCATGAAATGAAGCCAATCCACGGACGCAGCCACATTGGGTATTATGTGGGCTTTGAGCTTCCTTTCGAACAGCTCATGTGAACTGAGCTGTGTCTCTGATTGGACAACCTAATGATCTTAATATCTTCTAAACTGCTGAGTTGTAAATTAATTCAACTACAATAAAGTGTGCTGATAGCAAAATTAGTATTTCAGATCCAAGACATTTTTTTGACCCATGCTGTAAAAGTCTGTTTCTTGGCTTGGTGTGTCTGTAGATTCTAGTATTTCTGTAGTCAGCCTCAAGTGGAGCCGCGGCAAACAGCAACTTTTAGCACTTCTTCATAGGCTTCATTTTTCTAAACCAGATGTTGCCCCTTGCTAATAATTCACATTCAGATTAATAGCAGTGCATGAGAGTGTCAGGGAGGACAACTTACGGCGTATACGCAGTCGGTCAGCAGATGTGGAAGTTTTGACCTCCTGAGTGACAGGATTGTAGGCGGCACACTTGTACGGCCCCTCGTCGTCCTGTGTGGCGTTGGCTATCTGAAGGTTCCCTGATGGCATGATGAGGTAGTTCCCTACGAGACAAAAACAAAGCAGAAGAAACCAGTCAGGATGTGTACTTAGCTTGTGCATGGATTGTTATTGCTTTTTATTACTCTGCTTTCTTACTGATCTTCAGGGTGTGTAAGATGCTTGATGCAGGTAAATCACTGGGACTATTCTCTTATGTGTTCATAAAACATTTTCAATCAATAAAATAATCTGTGACTTAATTTTCTTTTTCCAACCTGTTTTTATTTCATGTTAGTAGCTGGGTAAGCAGGTAGTTAACCCTGTAGCATCGACATTATCCATCTACAAAGTGTTTCTACATCCCCATAACTACCTGCTAGCCATACATTATCTCTTACTTATGCACTGAGACATAGACTTAAAAGGAAGACTGCATCTCTTGGGGCTGAGTTCGAGCAGTAAAATGCAGGATCGCAAACTGATGAGGCTGTGCAAACAGGACTAATGTGCAATACAGATGCTTCCTTTTGCTTTTACAGTTGGAAAAAAGGATCATAAAAGAGACACAAACATAAAAAAGTCAAAGCTAAAAGATAAGATATGTGTTTTTCATAATAAAACATGGTGTATTTTGGCTGAGTGTGCAGGGAGTGGTTCCATTATTCAAAGGTTTGAATTGCAAAATATGCACTAAAGTATGTCCCAGTATTGAGAGAATAAACAAATTTTCACACTTGAGAGCAAATATGTGAATAAAAAGTTTGCTTGATAAGATTTATGGTGATTAAATGCAGGAATAAAGAAGGAAAAAAACTTTTTTAAAGCCAAGACAAACATTAAAAGTGTGTCATATCTGTCAAAGGAGACCCATTCACTTTTCTTGCATGCTTGCATTACGAGCAGAGACCACAGGGTAGCGCCAAAAACGTGACTCTGATCAGTCAGTGATTGCCTGTGAATGTAGCATTCATTTCCTCTGAGATAAGCTGCAGCTATCAGTACCTACAGCTCGCAGGCATCATCAGCATACCAGCCACAAATCACTGGAGCTTTTCTTCTTCTCTTCCAGGCAACTTAGGAGTAAATACTTTGAAAAATAAACAACTGCATTCCCATGTTTCAACATTTTCCAGATAAAGCCCTTATCACTGGCTTTATGATGGGCCAGATAGCGGGATTATAGCATTCCGGTGAATTATAAAGATAGTATGGGAATCAAAAGGGAGGCAGGCAGAGATTTATGGGAAATGTTAATGAAGTGAAGCAGCTCGGTACCTTTGGATGTTTCCAGCCACTCCTGTTTGACGCTGTAGCGGACCTGAGCCTTGGGCTGGCTTTCCGGGAGGTGACATTCGATAACGGCCGTGTTGCCTTCGTCGACCTCGATCTCCTGCTGGTCGTCGTGCTCAAAGTCCCGCAGCTCTGAGTAAAAAAGAAAACACACACAGGCGAGGAAGAAGTCAGTTTGCTCCAACAGTTGGGCTTTCTTTCATCGTGCTAATGCAGAGTGTAAATCACATCTAACGGCACATGTACACAGTCAGTCGTCAGCTTTAGAAGAGCAAAACCGCAGATTCTGAGCAATAATAAACTGATGTTTCCATATTGGATTTCTCTCACATCAGCTTGTCCTCATTGTATGAAAACTACACTCCCACATTGTGCTTCTCTTTGAAAATCAAACCCTGTTCTTCCTCCGTTAGTCACTTCTTTCCCACTGTTTTTCTGAATGTTACTCTTGTTTTCCTCTTTTTGTGTCACTCCAGATAAGCCGAAAAGTGGAGTCTGTAACATTCGAGGAGGTGTCATTAATCCTTTCAGACATTATACTGCGGCTGGAGCTGCTTCAGATTCTGTGGGAAACAGAGGAGTGGGATTACTGGGGCCATGTGCTGCGACTGTGTCCTGCAGACACACAGTCTGCACAGCACAGACACTCATGTGACCTGTGACCCCTTAAACTCCCTCCTCCCTGCCTGAGCGGCCAGGAGGCCCGGCCATGGGGTCAAAGGTGAGAGGTGTCCATCCTATAGAGTTTCAAAGAAAGATATGCAGTTTGGGTTTGGGAGGAAACAGGCAAAACTTTGCTCTTAATAGGGGGGAAGAAAGAAAAACCCACAAAAATCCAAGCAGGGGGGATGTTGCCGTTTTATAGATTTGAAGCCGCGGGAGAAGAAGACTGAGAAAACAGCTCAGGAAAGGAGAGTCCAAGAGTGGAATAAGAGATGAATAAAACTTCTACAGGAGCGTAGTTTAACATCTACCAGCTTTTGTTGGTTTATTCCTAACAAAAATGGCGTCTTCATTCTTTCCAGAGGTGCTGTAACTGATGTGTTTTTCTTGGACCGATCCACTCCGTCTCTGGCAAGAAGCTGCTGGTACACACAGTCAGCTGATGACACTTTGTGTACAGCTCAGATTCAGAAAGTGACGCTCGGCGCATCCACGGAAGGAGACTGCAATGTGATTTAATCGAAGCGCTGAACAAACATTTTCACAGCAGGGGGCTGAATCATCCAGCGCGACTGTGACTCAGGGGCCGTTTCCACGACAGCGGTTTTAAGGTGAAGTGCAAAAGTTTTGTTGCGTTTCAGCCTCGCGTTTGCACGGAAACGTCGTTTCAGCAGACCTAAACCGCAAACTTTTGAAACGGCCTCCAGAGTGGGATTTTTCTGAAACGCTCCCGACGCCGTTGCCGTGTAAACAGTAAGCCGGAGTTTTCAGTTGAAACGCTGACGTCACACTCTGCCTTGCGCGCGCGCATTCAACAGGACAACAGTACCGTTGTTACGATCCTCGCAAACTACCGTGTTGTGCTTGTGCTGCTCAATCTGCTATAACTGCTGACTGTCTTTGAACAAAATGTGCATCTTTAGCTTCACTTTTTAACTTAGTATTCCCCAATATACCACATGATCGCCTCAACTCTACTTTGGTGGAGATCTCACAAAAGCGGCTTCTGGATTAGACAGTTATTGCACCACCTACAGGCCTGGCATGCTTACTACAGCGTTTTCAGTCCATCAACGTTTCCATGTTTTCACTACGTTTCACAGCGTTTTCAGATGAAACGTTGTCGTGTAAACGGGGCCTTAGACGGTTAAAAAGCACAGTCTACACAAACACACACACACACACACACACACACACACACACACACACACACACACACACAACTACACTCGACTCTGTTTCAGCTCTTATTCTGAAAGATGAGAATCCCAGCCAGAACATGTCAAGCTAAGTGGTGTGTGCGATTGTGTGTGTGTGTGTGAGCTGAGGGGGAAAAAGCCTTGAAGAGAGACCGTGTGGCGCTCCATTTGCTAAATCAATCAGGTGCTGTTTTTACAGCCCCCCTCCCCCCCTCGCATCCACCCATCCCACTTTCCTCCTCCTCCTGCTTCTCCAAATTCCTCCGGTTACACCTTTTAACCCCCCCTGAAAAAAATCATCGCCCCACGTTTGCATCTCAGGTGTGTGGACGTGCACGTGGACATGCGTGTATTTTGTCTTAGTGTGAGTGTGTGTGGCAAAGGTTCAGGATTGATGGTATTCATAAAGTAAAGCAGACCTCCCGCACCAGCGCCGCTTGGCAAAAGCAGACTGAAAATATTTCAAGAGACACTGCATTCATCATCTTTATGTGGAGCAGCAGGAGGCCTGTGCCTGTGTGTGTGTGTGTGTGTGTGTCTGAATTATAACATGTTTGTGCAACGTGTTGTGCGTTCACGTTGTGCAGATACATGTCTCTGTTTTCCACGCAGAGGGGAGGGCGATTGTCTGCACAAGAATCCCAGAGAGGAGCTTTTAACTTCTGCCAAAAAAAGAGCAGATCCTCCAGAGCTGGATAGCGCGGAGGGTCTGGAATCAACCTATCCTCATCCCAAAAAACATGTGCGTACAGCTAAGAGTGCTCACATGGAGAGGCAAGCACGTACACACTCCCCGTGGAGCAATTCCTTAGGCAGTCTGGGGGTGGCCGAGAAGGAGAGACCGTTATTAAATTAGAGAAGTTTTTAAGGGGGAGGTGGGGTGAAAAAGCCTGCCTCCATATGTGGTTACTTCAACAACCACCATCCCAACAGCCACTAACTTTTGTACGGCAAAAAGAGACAAAAGAATACGAAAGACGGAGGTGAAGATGACATACAGAAGGGAAAGTGTGAGATAATGACAGGAGGGAAGAGGAGCGAGAGCGACAGGGTGAGGAGTGAAGCGTGCAGAGGGAGAGAAACGCGTGAAAGTGTGTGTAAGGTTATGAAGGGAAGACAGAGAATGTGACATCACGTCTCATCTTGTGTGAGGATCCTGTCTCAACGCGCCTAAAAACACCTTCAGTGTCTCCAGCTATGGCGGCCTCATACATCACATCCATACGTGTAAAACAATACACCTAACAGCAACCACTATTTTTACCTGATGGTGTACTCACACCCCCCGCTTACACACACACACACACCATTCTTATCTCCCCCCCAGACCTCTAACCAATTACGGGGCCATAATTTCTGTAGAGCCTTGCTGTCCGGCCCTGTGGCGAGGAATGCGGTGTTGTGAGGAGCAGAGGGTCCGATGGAAGCAGGGGGCCCCAAGCTTGCCCCGTCCCCTCTCTCCTTGGCTCTGACCGGCCCCCGGCCCATGAGTCCCTTCCATTCCTCTGACTCAAATTACACAGCTTCGGGCCCCCCTCTCGGTCCCATGATGCATATCAAATATAACCCCACACGCTCAGACCACTAAAAACACCAGCAGTGAGAATAATTCACTTTAGCTGCATTAGATCAACAGGAGGTTGCAGACAAGCAGCTGCCTGACTGACGCTTTCTAACTGATGTCAGAATTTAGAGTCTGCTTTGTACTTTTTCTCTTCTCAGCTTGTATTTTGAAAAAGTTATCTGCTAAAATCATTCACTTTATTACTGCTTTAACTGCACCAAAACCATTCCCTTCATCCAGAGTTAAAAAAATGAAATAAGACTACAGTCCCCAAAATGTCCACAAGGGGTTTCCCCCAAAAGCAAAGCAATCTGATTTTGAGTCAGCCTGTTTGAAGAAACAGGCTTAGTCTACTTTTCTCATTACTTTATTCCAGATAAATCTTCATGTGTTCTTTTTTTAAACACAGTTTTTATGACTCATCTATTTTTGATTCAAACAAATGAATACACACAGTTAGGTATAATTTGGTGTATGGCTGATTTTACTAACAGGTGGCCCAGCTATGATCTCAACTTCACTTTTAACCAGTTTCTGGCTCGGCCACATGATTTTTAAGTCTGCATTTCCAATATGACAAACGCCATCTTTGAGCTTCATGACTCTCGGAACCAGTGAGTAACATCACGAGGGGTACATCGCTGCTTTATACACTATATGGTTTTAGGGTATCATGAATGTGCTGACTGTTTATGTTCTTTGTCATGTGCATTAAAGCATCAATTTTAAGGGGCCATGTGCAACATTATTATTACATTATGCTGCTGTATCAGTGCGTTGGTACTTCTACTTTCATTTTAATGACCAGTTGTGACCTTTACATTCAGAACAGTTTATGGTTTTCAAACTTTTGTACTTCAGTTGTTGCCACATTAAGCATTATTTCCATCTAACACTCTATTTTAACTCATATTTGATGATCTGTTGTAAAATTTTTGTTTTATTGGAGTGTAATGTCAGAGCATTCTGACCTAAGAACATAAACATCTGAGAAACCTTCAGTTTGCTTTGATTTTGGTGACCCCTGTGAACAAAGTAGTCCTTCTAGATTTTGGCCTGTAGATCAGACATTTCATTTCTTTCTCCTTTACTGGTCGAATGCATCACTCCAACAGCTAACATCCAGAAGAAAATAAAGTCAAACATCCTGTTGAGTTTGTGATTGCATATTTCAGATTTGTGTGGATCAATACTCACTAGCAGCAGTTACGTTAGCTGGCACACTAGCCAGAGCTCCTGCTCCGCTATTGGCCACACACTGGTACCTGCCCAGAGTCAGGTTGGACAGTGCAGGGATGAACAGGCCGCTAGGTCCCACCACTACACCCAAATCTCCATCTGAGAACTCCTGACCATTAAGGCGCCAGCTGATGTTAGCGGAGGCAGGTCGGACGCTACAGCGGAGGTTCACACTGCCGCCCAGCTTCTGCACGACGGACATAGGCTCCTCGATAAACACCGGCACCTCATCTGAAGAGAAACACAAGCAGAAACACATCAGACACTGTGACTGTATGGAAAACTATGTGCAGCAGTGTGGCAGCTGATGACACACATGCATTCAATAAACATTGAAACCAATATGATTAACCACAACCAGATACCAAGTGAGGCATTTTCAGAAACTTTGTTGGCTTCAGAGAAAAGGAATTCTATCTTTTAATTTAATTATCAGTTAAATGGCTGTTCTGCAGCTCTGCATACAAAACCTCTTTTCTTTTTAGTTTTTTCAACTTGGCATGTGAGGTTCGAGCAAACTACCAACTTCTTCATTTCAAATAAACTCTTGTTGCTGCTGCCAAACACGTAAAAACACCTCCCACCTGTGACTACGCCAGAATATTTGATCCCTGGCAAGACACATCCAGCACCAGGTGTTTGGAAAACTATAGTAAGGTCATTTATAAAGTTAGGACAGAAGGAGTCAGTTTGAAACATTTACAATAAAATGGAAAGTTTTAATCATATTTCCAAAGGTTTTTTTAGGGGATCATGTTTTCAAAATTTGAGTTTGTACTCACTGGTGAAGGAGGCGCCACTCTGTAGGCAGCATAGTAGTACTGCACCCAGAGCGCACAACACTGGAGCTCTTCTCTTTTTCATCCACGGAGTCCAGTCTCTCTTTCCAGACATCTTCCATACACTGCCCCCTGAAACACACACACAGACAGAAGAAGAAGAAAAAGGTCAGTGGTCCATTTACAAACTTGGTTCTCTCTAAACAAACAGCACAAACCACTTTCTTCTGACTGAAACAAACATCCACCCACAGAAGTAGACTGAAAACAAAACCTCCGAAATACAACGACATCATCCATCCAAACAATCAATCTTGATCCATACAAAAACCTATCTCACATACACACGGGAACACAAACAGGCAGACATTAACACAAGCCAGGCGAGGCGGTGCACTCTGCAGCACCCTCAGCAGCAGAAACTCCAGACACAAATAAAGCCTTTCTTTTCTGTCAGCCCCCATATCACTGCTGACCCCATCTCCTCTGCCTGCACCAGCACCCATCCAGCGTGTGTTCATCAAAGGGGCGCCCTCATTCTGCGGGCCGTAACCCGACCCCTCCACCTTCCCGCTCAGGTGTAACCGATACAGGTAGAAGGACCAGGAGAAGGGGGGAGAAAAGAGGGGAAGGGGGAAATACACAGGGTGCATTCAGGAGTCGGGACAAAGAACAACTAATGAGAGGCAGGACGGGGAGGAGGGACAAGGGGGGAAATATATATCAGAGCAGGGAGGGAGTGTGCGTGAGATGGAGGTAGGATGGATTGGGAGGAAAATGGAGAAGAGGATGGTAATGGTCAGTCTATTAACAGTTAATGCAGAGAGGGGAGCTTTTCTCTCTCCCTTGTCGCCTGCTGCCAAGTTTCCCAAATTCTTTCCTGTCAGGTTAAACTAACAACTTCCCGTCAGGATGAGGAGGGTGGTCCTGCAAAACTGAATCCCTATTTCTCCCACTCTCTCTCTTACACACGCATGTTGCTGAACATGCACATACTTAGTCCTGCATCGACAAAGTAAAAACGGAAGCACACAACTTTCTCATACATATTTGTCCTAGTCTTATTTTGGCATATGGATGATTAATGACATGCTGAGTAGAGGGAGTGCTCATACAACACACACCCATAAGAGGCTGAAGCAGGACAGAAAGAGAGAATGGAAACTCTTGCAGAGCACCTTCATCTTCTAATGGCAGCAAGGGAAATGTTTAGCTGCCTGGCACATTCACTAAATATGAGCAAAGCAGCAGGCTGATGGAAAAACACTGTTAACCACGCCAACACATCACCCTATTACTTTTTAATTGCACCCTATGAATGCGTGTTAACAATTTCAGACTGTTGATTCTCATGATATGAAAGGTCATTTAGAGTTTAACCTAAACTTGTACAAATACAGCAAAGGGTAACACTCCTGAGCCACTCATCTACAGTATACTGACAAAATCCTGTCAAGAAACATATGATTGTGTCAATTATAGGTAGATAAATGGTTGTTTTACCTTCAACAGCCAAACATTTCCCTGAATTTGCCAATTATTGCAAGTTTTTTGCTATTTTCATTCATTGAAAACTCTAAGATTCAGTGTATGATGTTGTGCACAATAAATTAGTTTGTGTACTCACAATTTCCTCTTTAGGGATTTCAAGGAAAATGCTAGTTTACCACTTATTGTCTATCAAAGCTAAAACAGCTAGCTTAGATTTCAAGACATAGACGTGCAGACAAGATTTAGATATTGAAACTTTGACAGATTAAAGTAGTACTTTTATTCATTTCATTCACTCTCAACTTTTAATGGAATCTCGATAACTAGCCACCGATTCCCCTTTTTAAGTTTTAGCTAGCTGCTGAGTCAGCATGTCTGCTTGTTGCTTCTTAAACTAGCAATGTCAAACTTTTCATACATTTCTTCCATCAAAAAATACTGCATCGCTTGAAGCAGCTGAGCCTTGACTTTAAGAACTGTAGAGTTGTGCAACTTAAATGAAAGCTTGGACCACTAGCTAGTTAGCTTAAGATGCTAAAATGCTGATTTGCAAAGCTTGATGACAAGGCTTCATACATTATCAATATGAACAATCCCTTTCACATCTTATTAGTCATGGAGCCATTAGTCAATTGAGGGTCTTACCACTTTAACCATAAAGGCTAGGCATTAGCTTAGAGAAAAAAGGCTACAAAACAACTTCTTTAAGGGCTAGCATTTAACTGCTTAGAACTCATCCGTGTTTGCTTGCTAGCTGCAAAGTAAGTATGTCTGCTTGTTGGTTGTTGGAGCTGAACTTGCAGCAGCTTAAAACTAGTCAATAAGAAGTGCAATATTAGGCTAATACCTCGACAGGTTAGCTAGCTTAAAAATGTTGAATTGCTAAATGGGTTAAAAAGCTCTGTGAAAATTATCCATATGTTATTAGTACACACAATCCCTTTCACACCTAATGAGTCGTGATTTTAAGGTTTCCTCACTTTAGCCACAAAGGCTAATCATTAGCTTTAAACTAAAACATTGCTAAGTTACAGCCACTGCTAGCATTCAGTGATGTGTTCATTAAAGACAGATAATTTCCAGTTCTGTTTTCTTCCTTTAAAAAGGTGCACTTTTTCAGCCAATTTTACAAGGATATTAACGTACTGATTTAAGAAACAGCAACAGAACAACTCTAATGTTTGGGATGCTTTTGGTCAGTATAATGAATTCCATTCGCATGTAATCTTAAAAATTGTCGCCAGTTATAGACTATTTTCTTACTCAGAGAGGCCCATTAGTCGTGGGCTCACACTGTAAACAAACAGCGAGCTCCTGTGGAACCAGGAGTGAGTAAAACTGAAGGTCTGTGGCTTCTGAGGTTGGTCTCTGTATGGACACAACCTGGGACAGCTGCCCATAAGAGACACACACATCTGTATCAAGCCCATGTTCAAGCTGTTAGGGTCTCTAACCGTAAACCACACCAGTCTGCATGCCAACTGGACACACAGCGGGACAGTGAGCACCTCTACATGTCACAGTAAGAGACAGGAAGAGCGATAGAGCTTCATTATAACAGCAGCATAAGACGGCCCCTCGTACATCATCGCTCCCTGAAAAACAGCCTCCCTCCCCTCAGCCCGTCTGTCTGTCTGATTCATTAGTCAGCTGGGTCCTGTGTTTGCTTAGCAGATACCCTGCCTCAAGATGAAAAGTTGGCCTGACATCTATGTCCAACTTTTTCCATCCATCTGTCCCAGAGAAGACAGAGAGAGAGAGAAGGAGAAGAGCCTCCTACGCATCAGCGAGACTGATAAAAAGCAGAGCAGCGCTCACAGACAGCTCCCCTAAATCAAGAACCCTGAGAATGTGTGTGTGTGCTAATGTGAGTCTGGGACTGTTTTGTTTCAGTGCGGAACAACGCTGCGTGGCACAACTGCTGCTTTGAGGGAGCAGCTATGTGGTTCTTAAACATATTTCAGTGACAGTGAGGAGAAGAGGAGGTGAAGATTGTGAGCTGCTCAGATTCTCAGTTTAGAGCACAGATACTATTACACTGGATACTATGAAACAAGCAGAGAAAAAGAAACAGCTTTAATGTTTTCATTTGGTTTTTTACTGTTTCCAGTTTTGTTTTTCATTGTTAGTTTAACATTCACTTTTAAAACTGCAGCTAAACTCATTTTTAACAAATGTCTTCAAGGGTTATCTCTTAAAAATCATTCAGTGCTGATACCTGTAAAAGCATAATTCTCCTAGCTACACTACTTCTGTTCAAATTAATATGAGCACTCCATACTTTTACTTTAGGGTATCCAGGATGGCAGTGTATTTTCTACACTCATCAAGTTTCTCATCCTCTTATGTTTGAATACCAGAAACCAAGGTTGGCTGAAGCTTATAAATGTTGAACAGTCGATCATTCAACAATTATTTGTAAGAAAACAAGAAAAGAGATGTTTGAGGATACTTTGGGCAATGTCCAGCCAATGTGAAGTGAGATTTGACATGCTATGAATTTAAGAAAGGCAGGGCTTGTAGTCTGTGTCGTTTCAACACATAGTTACACTTTTTTTTTTTAAGTTGAACGTCTGTTTACATGCATAGGCCTCTGCTGCATAGACATGCTGCACAGGCTATGATGTAGAATAAACACAAAAGAACAAACCGACTTAAGTTCTTGGCCTTCAAACACCAGAAAATTTCTTATCTTGTCAATTTAATGTGCTTAACATTCTTAAAGCTACAGAAGACCAATTTTAACCACACAGTACATGATTTCTTATAAAGTCACAATGTCCAGCCTTTAATGTAGGACGGTTTATCTTGACAAAATTTGCATTTGTCCCTTTAGCTGTTCTTGCCAAAGTAATCCTCTGCCTCATGCTAGCTTCAATAAAAGCGATGTAAATGAGTCCTGTGCAGTCCAGTGTTGGATCTCTGATCTACTGACATGACTTGGACCTGCCTTCAAGGACTTAAGACTTGACTCGCCTTGAATAACTAGTGACTCCACTTGGACCGAAACCAAAGTGCCTCAAACCAGCTCTGACTACAGGTGTGTGTGTCCATGTTTGGTGTGTGTATCACGCAGAGGACTGGAGCAGTAAAGCCTTCCAGCTTGCGGCGGTGGTGTGCAGGCATGCATCATGAGTGTAGGTATGCAAGTGCCTTATATGTCGTTGTGTGTGAGAGTCACTTGACAGAAGTTCATTGTGAGCGTGCTAAGTAAAGACACCGGGGCCCCTGTTCTCCCGGAGCCACTGCCAGTCCCATTGTCCCCCTGCCTCCGTGGATAAATTCATTTTGACAACCCTGCTAATTGGATAAAACCAGACTGGAGCCTCCTCCCCAAGCACTCACATTCCATCTGCTTTCTGGCATGAAGAGGACACACGGGAGGAGAGGGGGTGAGGGTGGAGGTGGTGGAGGGGTGGCAGAGCAGTGCCTCCTCCTGAGGAGCTGAGCTGTTGAATATTTATCACCTCCCCGGACCCCCCCACCCTAAGTTTTACGTCTTTTTACCCTTCCTCCTCCTCCTTCCCTCGAGGTTCTCCAAACACCACAAAGCCCCCCCTTTAGATAAACACATGCGGTGTCAAGTGTGAGGAGTGCCGGGGGTTCAACTGCCCCCGCTCAGGCCTGGGGCCCACAATGCCATGCTGCATAGCTGCCATGCGGGAGGCCGGTTGCCCCTGGCGACGCTAACAGGCAGAACGCACCTTAATAGAGTGGAGAGTCATTGTAAAGCAGTGAGCCGGCGCACGGACAAAGACCCCGCAGACCCCTGGAGAAAGGGGAGACGCTACTCTGAAGGGCCCAGGGAAGAGCTGATGGGCCCTGCTCAATGACCAAAGAGAAGAGGGGGGGCTCCATGACCAAGTGGTTTGAGAGTTTAGGGATCCAGAGAGGAAGAGGAGAGGGAGGAGGAGGTGAGTGCCTTTATGGATTGATGTGAGATGGGTGAAGGGGGTTTAAGGCAGAGGGAGGGAGGAGGGTGGAGAGGTTGACTGAGAAAGCAGAACGGCTACTCAAATTAATAGAGAGGATGTCAACTGACGGGTGAGCCGGAGGAGAGGGAGCAGAGAGGGTGTGTGTGAGGGAGTGTGTGTGAGAGGGCCGCTCAATGTCCCAACATATTTTCACCTCACTCCCTCAATCTGTTCGCCGGTTGCTCGGTTTGGCCTGGGTTTGTAGGAGAGCAGGAGGATGAGGAGGTTACCATCAGACCATCACACGGTGGGAGCAACAAGACTGCAACAGTGACACAATCACATTGTAAAGGTAAACCCCTTTAAAATGTCCTTTCTATGTCCAATAATGTTCTTTCTCAGGGCTGCATTGGGTTCAAATTTTAGAGTAATCCACTTCAACAGAGAAGTTACTGATTGTAAAATAGCTCACTCCAACTGATGCTGTCAAAACCCAGCAAATCATCATATTCTTATCTATGCAACTGGAACAGTGAGATTTCAGCATTCAAACTAAAACACTGACTCAAATCTGTTTAAATTACAAAACAAAACACTAAAAAGTCTGCATAATCCCCATTTTACAGCAAACGCTTCATACCTCTCACTTCATAAATGCTTTATTGAAGGTTTTTTGGTTAATCATCAAATGGATCGACCCCCTTTCCAACTAAAAACCATTTTTCCATCAATTCAATCACATTAAAAACTGCATATGTGGCATTGGCAGTGTGCTGCATGGCTCTAATAAGTCTATTATATACACCATAGGTTGTTAAAGCTCCTGTGAGGAGATTTTAGCTAGTTATGAAACTGATTAAAATGAATGTCTATGCCTGTATATGAGCTCTAAAGGCTAATCAGAATACAACCAGACAGAATGACTTTACATACAGTTGTTTGCACTGTCTTAAAACCCAGAGTGGAGGAGGGTAGGTGTCATTTAAAGAGATAAACTGCATGCTGCACAAACAGAGACTTCTGAATAATTTTAAAACAAAAAAGTCAAATTATAATCATACTATAGCTTATAAATAACATGTACTCTTCTGTCCATAGGAGGCGCCAAAATCAACACATATTGAAATTTCCACACAGGAGCTTTAATGATGATATTTATCAGATTGATAATCATTCTTTAAGATAATGAGAAGGTAAAGAATAAAATCAGAAGTATGTTTGTAATACACACTGTGATAGCGTGTGTAGCCTAGCTTTAATAAAACAGGCACGTCATGACGTGATACTGGTGGACAAGCCGGTCTCTATTTCAAAGTGCCATTCATAACAAAGCCTGAGTAAGGGGTCTCTGTTCTTCTCTGTTGTACTTCACACAAGCAAAATCTTGGCAGGGAAATTATCTTAAACCTTTTCCCATCCATCTCCTCACTGCTCCGAGGCTTTCCCGGACACAAGAGAACCTTCTGGAGTCTTATCTTGGCATGAAAACTCAGCCCAACAGGTGGAGAGGGGGCCGGTCCAAATCCTCCAATCCTCCACTCGAGACATCGCTCGTTCTCATGCCATAACATTACACATCAAACGCAACTAAGCATCCCTAACGAGGCTCAGAAATCTCCCCCTCCTCCCTCATAACACACATACACAGCCACACATATGCACACGCTTCACAAGGTATTAACGAGCTATATGCCCGTCCAAACCCTCTTGCCCCCCCACACCGGCACTAACGAGCTACAGAATGTCTCGAGGATTAACCAGAGTGATGTGGATGGGCCGGCCGAGCAGAGCAGGGGGGCGTTCTAATCAATTAGGCACCGAAGCATTTGCATAATTTAGATAACGAAGCCGAATTAACCATGGAGAGCTAATTACTGAGGCTTACACACACACACACACATTCCTCCGACTGGTGAGGGATGCCAGCGTGCACACTGAGGCCATGGGAACAGGAACTAATCATCAGGAATGAAGGATGCATGGACCAGACAGTGATGGAGAGAGAACATCAGCCAACCAGATGAAAAGGATGGAGGGATGGATGACTGCAGAGGGGAGGTGAAAAAGACAGCAAGATGGGTGGTCAGGTAGGGAAAGAAAGAAAAAGAAGTAGAAAGATTGATGTAGAGGTTAAAGGACATGAATAGAGGGATGAATATTTAAGTAAATTGATAAACAGAAGAAAGTTATGGGATGAAAGGATGGGTTTATAGATGAGAAAGGAAAAGAAGAGGTGAAAGAAAAATGGATGACTGGATTAAAGAGGGCAGGGTGAGGTGGCTGGTTAAAGGGGCACAAAAAGGAAGAATAAGAAAAAAGTTAGGAAAGAGGGAAGCAGTCACTGATGAGCAAAGAGCACAAAAAAGTGCTAAGAGAAAGATGGGGTCATGGATAAAAAGTGGAGTGAAAAAAAAGAAGTAGCAAAATGTGACTGGTGCTGTGGAGAGGTGATAAAGAAGAAAGATGAAGAAGTGAACATAGGAAAAGAAATAATGGAATAGTGGATGATAAAAGGAGAGATCAGGGGGATTGAAAGAATGTATGAAGAGATGATGGACAAAAATATGGTGAAGGGCAATGAGAGCAAAATACAAAGAAATAAAAAGATAGAAGGAAATAAAAAGAAAGGAAGGAAGGTAAGAAAAGGGAAGAACACTGAAAGAGAAAGAAGAGACAAAGTTAAAGATGAAATGAGAAAATTTAAGAAAGAAAGAAAGAAATCAAGGAAAGAAAGAAAGAAAAGGACAGCAGACAAAGGAAAGAGCAGAAGAGATAGGGAAAGAAGAACAGGGAAGAAATAAAGGAAAGAAAAGAAAGAGAAGGGACAAAAACAGGAAAAGAACGAAGAGACAACACAGATGATAGAAAAAGAAAAAAGGTTTATGGAAAGACATGTATAAAACAATAAAGAGGAAAAGAAAAGGAAGGACAGAACTGACAGAAGATGAAAGAGATGGATAAAAAGGAAAGAGGGAAAGTTTATAAAGAGGGGAGGAAAGAGCTGAAAAAAGAAGGGGAAGAAAAAGAAAGAAAATAGGTCAAAATAATTCAACAAATGAAAGAGAAAGAAGAAAAGAGAAAAGTAAAAGAAGTGATAAAAATAATAAAATAACAGGACCGACATAAAAATATAACACTAGCTCAAAATATGCCATAAAGAACTTTACACACACACATACACACACGTCAATAGAGTACTTTAAAAAACTCACAAATACGCAGCATTCACAGTACTCATCAGAAACACACACACACACACACACACACACACAGTCACATATTTCATTTAGCCACAACTATTCTTTCCCTGCCTGTCCTCTCTCTCCCACACACACACACACAAACAGGCACACACACTTGATGACACAAGCAATCACACAAACTGCGATTACATGGTAAAAGTGTACTCACAGAGGCACATAAATATGCAGACCTCAGGAAGTTTTTCCAACACGCAAAAAATAACAGACTACCACTTTATCTGCGGCCCGAGAAATACAGTGAATCCACGCCGCCGCCGCATCCATGCACGCTAATATAGACTTTCATAGCTGTACATACACACAGCCTGCTCACTCTCCTTGTGTGTTCCTGCACTGAGGGGAGGAGGGAGGAGGAGAGGAGGGGTAAAAGGGGCCCCAAACTCTTTTGGCAGCTCATGCATTAGAGTGAATGGAACCAATTATAAATCAAGAGCAATTTCTCCCCATTATTCAGCAGGAACCAAGAGAGGGAAAGAAAGACAGCGAAGGAGGGAGAGACTGGCCTTAGAAGTCTCAGTGGGAGACGGAGGAAGGAAGAGAAAAGCAGAGAGAGTGAAATATTATATGAAAAACAGATACGAGGGTGCATTAGGAAACTGAGATAAGGCAGACAGAGAGATGAGGGAATGGAGAGAGGCTGTGAAGGAGACTTATGTGAAAAACAGATACGAAGAGGAGTCAGAAAATGGAGAGGAGGCAGGAAATTAAACAGAAAACAAGGGTGTGAAGGGCGTACAGAATGGTGCAACCGACGTCTGACTGCTAGCTCCACGGTTTTAAAGTGAAAGCTGCTGGTCTGAAAGTGATTTCTCCAGAGGAGAAACAGCTGGAGGAGGCTCGTTTCAAAGAGTGTCAGAAGCTGGATTTGTGTGTGAGACGAGCTGACATTTGTCCTGTCACTCACAGCCTCAGATGTGCGTTACCCTCAGGGCGGGAAGACTCTGAAATATAAAATCAAACCCACACGCACACACACTCTTCCATACTCACGATTTGGATAGAGTACAGAAGAGGGCTGTCAATGGAAAATTCCAGCTGTGATAACCTCAGGGGCCCAATAACGAACTAATCTGGAGCCCGGTGATTTATTCTGTTGTATCATGTCTTCTCCTGCCAGTTTGACATTCTTCAATGATGACTTTCTTCTCTCTGGGGCAACACTTTCAATCTGATTATTGGTTAAAGCCCTGGAACACGAGCCAGATTCCTTCGCCTTTTGTCTTTCTGGGGCTTTTATTGTTTTCGCTCGCACACGCTCAAAACAGCAATGCATCACACTGTCATTAATGCAGCATGGAAAAAAAAAAGTCACAGCGTGCATGTAGAGCTTAAAAAACCTACAAGAGGCAACTAAATGAGACTGATTTTCAAGGACAGAGAGTTTAATCCAGCTTCAGTCAGAGAGCAATCTTGCGCCTGTGTGTGAATGATCTATTAGAGCGTCTGGGTTGCTCTTGGCTCGTAATAACACCCCCTAATCTTTGTCCAAATATCTGCTCTGCACACACAGGGCTTGTTTGTCTACACACACACTTGCTGCTTTCTTACAGAGTCTGGAGTTGATCAATGATCTTAACAGCACTCACACCAGCCTGACAATGTGTGTGTTTGTGTTTGAATGTAAGACACAGAGAGGGGGAGAGTGTGTAAGTGTGGCCTGGGTAACTTCATTATCCAATCAAGGGCTTCTTAACTTTTACTTTAAGTAGTGGAACAATCTGCTCAGC
The DNA here is from genome assembly GCF_033239565.1 of Halichoeres trimaculatus. Taxonomy (NCBI): domain Eukaryota; kingdom Metazoa; phylum Chordata; class Actinopteri; order Labriformes; family Labridae; genus Halichoeres; species Halichoeres trimaculatus. Next base: position 13,352,728 of record NW_027437196.1, read on the forward strand.
TGGTTTAAAAGCTTTGGATAATCTTAATTAGGCTTTTAAGACAACAAATGAATGAATAATTATGTCAATGATACTGATCTTATCTGGACAGGCGAACCAATAGATCCTGAACCAGGAAAAGGATCTCTCTGGTTCTCTTTATTCCTCATCCCTGCCTCAATGATCTCACTCTTTTTGACGGCGGCCTTTTTAATCAGCCTCAGTCAGAACTTTCTCCTTCACTTTCCCCCCTCACATTCCTCCTCTTTCTTTCTCTCTGTCTGTCTTTCGCTCTCTGTGGTCCTGGCTGACAGGGAGGATAAGGAGGACAGAGGTATGCAGCCCCCAGGGGAGGGGCCTGGACCCCGGCCACCTGCCGCTCCAGGTGTCCCTCTCTGCTTATCCGATGTCTGGCCGGACACAGAAACCCTCCCGGGGGCACGAGGCCTGAACCCGAATCTCCAATCTGTCAGCGCTGGAGGACTAATGCGCTGTGTGTCAGCGAGCCAATAAGTCCGGGGAAATGAAGCGAAATCTCTGCTTCGTGAAAAAGACGTCGCTGAAGTTACATCGTTCACCTATTTCTGTCTTTCTTAGGCTGTAATCTTTAAATGACCGCACAGGTGACAGGCAACACATTCCAGTGCAGGGAGATAATCCTGAATGGACAGGAGCTGTCACTCAAACACACACACATGAGCAGGAAAGGCCCTCAGATGCTGCCTGCAGGCTGTTATGACTGCGTGAGTGTGCCTCTGTCAGAGATGAAAGTGTGCCCTCAGGAAGGAGGGTTTTTTCGTCCTTTGTCGATTAACACCGATGTTACACCCTTTACAATAACAACGCAGCAGTCAAAACTCTGGGATGCAAAAACACAAAATCAGACTTGGGCCTTTACGGATGTTTCTAATCTCCAAACTGTATCTCAAAACCAATCTCAAATTTAAGACTCTTCTTTCTATCCAGATGTGCAAACACTGCAGGCCCATATCCCTCTATTCATATCTGACACCACAGCTTGATCTGGCTGTAAAATATGAGCGAGAAAGCTTACTGCAGCTGGCCTCAAACCTAAATCCACGCAGTAACTTTTCTTTAAAAGCTATTAACAGACATGAAAAGTCAGCTCCTACACTCTGGAAGAAAACTATCCTCTTGCTTGGAGGCAAATAGTGGAAACCTGGCAGCTTTTGTCCCCACAACACGTCTGTTTGGCGGGCAACCAAGATCAATCAAACGTGATTTCAAGTTCTAGCTAGGCTGTAAAAAAACAGGCTGGTATGAGCAGAAATATGTGGTTCTTGATTTCTGACACAAATTAGGCTGCGTGCGATAAAACAAGTTTCCTGTATGCAAATATTTGTGGACACCTAAAGAGGTACTTTTTTCGTGTTCTTCTTCTTCTGAGCTGTTTGTACTGCAACCTGAAAGTTTCCCTTCACTGAAACATCCTGAATAAGAAAACACATTGTGTTATTATGCTACATTATTCAGGCCTGAAACTATTAACATTTCTAAAGATGTCTACTGTACTTAGACTCAAGGATGACATCCCAAAATCTGTCTGATCCAAGAAATACTCTATGAATCTAAAATATGATGGCTAACCAAGCCTGACTTTTCTTATCTATTCAAAGTAGCCGTACCCAGTGGTAGTGTGTGTCAACGTTCTTCGTTGATTCTTCCATAGCACAGCTGCAAGACTTAGCAATAGCTGCCCAGCACAACATTATTCTGTAATATGAGCAAAGTAAATGTAAGATTCACTCACGTCCTTCAATAATGCTGTTTTCCAATCCAAAGGCCCCAAATCAGTAATCAAAGAAACCGAACAGTGTGAGAAACAAGCAGATAATCAGACCAGAATCAATTAGTCCAACTTTGATGGAGCCGCCTGCCAGAGATGATCAACAACAACAACAAACCCTACGACCAAACAACAAGAGGCTCCTTCTTACTGAGACCAATTAATTCCCTTATAAGCTGTGCGCCTAATTGGAGGGGGCCAGGCCATTCGTTTCGACTTTTAATCCAAGTGACATTGATTCAGAGGGAACAATCGGGCCCTCTTGTCTGATGCCATGTCTGTCACTGGTTCCTCCATGCGAGGCAGCAGAGGCAGAATGTAATCCAAACAACAAAAACGACACCTGGGGTTGGAAACTTGAGCCCCTGCGGCTGTTCTTGCAGGCACTCCTCCATGTCCCTGTTATCCCCCCCCCCAAACCCCTCCACTCTTCCTCTGTCCCCTTACTCGGTGAGTGACACCCCCAGCACAACAGCTCATTAGCAACACGGGATTAAGACAAACATTTTCTCATTAAAATCAGACCTGAATGGATGAGAGAAAGGGCTGATATCTGCAGAGAGGCTCCCGATGCTGCATTCCTGGTTGCTCTGAGCAGCTGTCACTTTATGGGAAGCTTTAATTGGGTTATTTTTACACCAGACTTTGGTGTGGGGGGAGTGGGACTAGAGAAATGCCCTCAGGTAGTGTTGTTGTGGTTTTTTCTGTAACAACAATCAAATTTTGCCATTTTTACGCAGAAACCAAAAGGTACACACCCTTTAAGTTGATAAAAAGTTTCTTCTCCTGTGTTATTCCCATTAATTGCTGCTATTCTCTGCTTTCCATGGCCCCCCTGCTCTCCCTAATGATAATACAGCGTAAATCTGGCAGAGCGCACCATGTCTGTTTTCTGTTACCCTATAGCAGCGACTATAGGCTGCGGCCTAAAAAACGCAAGCGTATTTTCCTCATAGATACACAAGTATGCCTTAAAACGCAGCATGAAATCTATACAGTGTGTCTCAAAAGACTAGTGTCTTCCAAAATACATATCGCCTGTTGTTGTGGTTTGCAGATAGAGGCTGAAAATTGAAGAAAACTATGGGAAATATGGACGTAGAGCTCCTCCAATCAACAACAGGCTACGTCGCGAAGGCAAAGTTAACGTTTCTTATTGAAAGTATCTCTGAAACATAAAGACACAATGCACATCACTATAAAAATAAAAGAGATAATGGATTTAGGAAATTGCTTTACGCTGGTTTAAGCGCACAAACACATGGAAGAAGGCAAAACAAATGTGGCTATCTGAGCGCAGTTACCACAATTTGCTCGTTATCTTGCAACTTTTTAAAACTTCCTTTAAACCCAAGTCAGATTTCGGTTGGTAAAGATTGCTTACAGGCTGTTAGCATCCACCAAAAGTGATAAGTTTATCTTGGAGAGTTGGTACGAAACGCTACCACCGTAAAAACATGGACCGCATGAAGGGATCAAACTTACCCAAACTGCTGTATTTGGTGCTCACACCTCGTTTAAACCGACCGAGCCTCTCTTCGTCTCACTGCTGCGTTGAGTTTAGTTTCCAAAAAACAACACTTTTAACTTCACTTTTCCCTCTAAAGCCTCGCTGCTTTAGTAATTTACTGCGATGCCACCGACATTTTCTTCGGCTCCCCAAGTTCTCACATTGAAAGGCCGTTTTTGGATGACTGAGCTCTCAAACAATTCTCCCTTTTGCGACGCCTTTTCGGGTCCTCCCACTTCCCAAGCAGGAGGAGGGATCTGAACAATAGGGACTGGCTCCCAAAATCCCAGAGCTGGGTACTGCACCGCTTTTCCTCACACTACAAACCCATACCCACAGCACAGGGGGGCTTCATTTATGTTGTGAGCAAATTTAACACAGTTTCCATCTTTATAACACAGATTCAGGTGTGTTAGATATGAGAAACTTCTGGAAACTTTATTTCTAAAAAACTACGGTGTCCCGGAGGAGAAAAAGTGCGCCCCCTCCCCTCCCCCTGCTCTGTTCACCCTGATTTGGTATGCGTTAGTCCCCACAGAGTTTGTATTGACCCCCGTCCATTGAAGCCTGCAGGCCCTCCAGTGCAGCTGTGCAGTGCTGTGATGTGCTGTGTTGTTGTGAACTGGACGGGTCCAGTCAGGACCGTGCAACACACACATTGTTGCACACACACACACACACTCTCATACCACAGTGATCACAGCTTCCCCCCACCCCCATGTGCTCTCAGGAATTCTCCTCTCCACTTCAATCAGCACACTTTGTAACGTGTGGGTCTGTCCTGTCCAGTTCATTAATAACTGACTGTTCTCAGATCACAGCGGCTGATAGCGGGGGTCTGTTGGTGGAAAGTGGGTCGCATCTCTGCTTCTGAAAACAGGAACTCCCACCATGATGTACCTGAGGGGTTATCCCAGCAGGGCCGCTTTCACAGACAAGCTGTGGCTTTTTTTAGACACCTGTTGCTCTTGTTCAGGTGAAAGTGTGTAACCAGACTCCTTGGATTTGGATTCTGAGTTAGATAATTACACAAAAATGATGACTAAATCCACCTGCTAGACTTTGCACGGCCCAAGCAGAAGTTTTCTAGCTCCAAGACATGTTCAAGGACTCATTAATTGTGGGTGTTCCCCAGTGTTGTGCTGCACTTTGCCAGCAGATCTCTGCCAATGTTTTGGTGTTGTTGCTACTGGGCGGGGGCTCTGTTTGTATGTGGCTCCCTCACACTAGCGCCACCCAGCAGAGTAGAAACAGAATGAGAGAAAGAGTGAGAGAAGGAAGAAAAATGGGAACCCCAAAAACCCATCCACACCACCCCTCCCCCCTCTCCATCTCTCCACGCAGAGCTGGATGAATTAGCTCGGGACAAAAGGCTTTGTGGGCCAGCCATGAAAGGCCTATTAACCATACTGCATCCCCCAGAGGCCCTGCCCGCAGGACACCGCCTCCCAGAATGCCACTCTCCCAGCAGGCCGCAATCCCAGCATGCATCGCTTCCCTTCAGCGCTAACCCCTGTCACCCCCGAGCCTCACTATGGAGCCCCACACAGATTGTCATGTAGATGATTATAAATGTTGTTATGAACGTGACGGAGAGTGAGAAGCAGAGTCAGGGCCGTCAGAGGTGTGTGTCCCTGTGCTGTGATTTGTGCGTTTCATCAACAAAGACTCAGAGTTAGATGGAGGCAGAGCGCAGGGTGAGTTTAGGGTGTCAGGTGTGACTTTATCCAGTGTACTAAAGGGTGTATTGTTCATTAGTGAGTGTGTCTGAGTGTGTAGTGTATGATGTGTTTTTTCTTCCAAGGGTCTCAACCACGCATGGCGTCTCCTCTCCGACCTCAGTCCATTGTTGAGCTGGGAGCCATGACAACGACCCGCGCTCTCCTTCCCTCTCTGTATCCTGCTGACCTTAGCAGCTGTGTCACTTCCTCACAGTGACAAAACCAGATTGAATCACGCGCACACACACACACACACACACACACACACACACACACACACACACACACACACACCCACACACATACACACATACACACACACTTGTGCTTTGTGGTGTGAAGAGGACAAAATCAGCACACTTTTACCCTCACATCTAAAAGAAAAGAAAAGTTTCTCTTCTCCAGTAAACTGAACTGCAGACTGCTTTGTAAAGTATTAAGCCTTGTGACGTGTCTAGATCTAAAACATCCAGAGAGGCCTCAAGTACCAAAAAGAAGTCACCAGAGTGCAAAGCTCCATCTTTTTGCAGCATGTTTTTAAGCATGTACAAGCATCTAGTTTACTTTTATGTTAAAGGGCGGTGAGCAGGAAGTGTCTGTCTTTAAATCAGAGAACAACAAGATTGTTATTGTTGAAATTTGCTGTCTGCCAAAAAACTTGACAGTGACAGTCAGACTAGACCTACACTATCTCAACAATTACTTAACATGGCCATGAAAGTCACTTCTGTCTTTCACTGATTGTTATTTAATGTCTGTTTCTAAATACTTTTGCACAAACATCTTTTCCACAAAATCAAAGTAAAACCAAATCAAAATCATCAGACATATCATACAGTCTCTCTGCCCTACACATATACAGTACATCCCCCGTAGATGCAGCTGACCAATCCGAAGACTGGAGGGCTCAGCCTTTTTAATGAGACTCACCTGTCAGGGGGCATCGACATTCAATTAACAGGTGCATCACAGAGTTTTAAATGATCTTCGTAAATTAAAAAAATATATATTTTTATAAATACGAAGCGCTATAATTCCTAGTGAAAAAAAAAAATATATTTTTTTTGAAACATGGGCAACCATGAGAATTATTTAAACTTTTTTTTTTAATTTTAAACTGTTTTATTTTATCCCTGCATGGTTTATGTACATTTCTTGTACAAGTCTATTTTTAACTAATATGGCTAATATGTCTGTATGAGACAATCTATCTATCTATCTATCTATCTATCTATCTATCTATCTATCTATCTATCTATCTATCTATCTATCTATCTATCTATCTATCTATCTATCTATCTATCTATCTATCTATCTAGTAGTCCATATCTTGTTAAGTCTGCACTAAATAAATAAAGGAGTTGTATGTCTTAACTATTAACAGTGCATTTTAAATCAACATATTTCAACTCCAGACATCTCATGTTTCTCATATTTTATCACAAGAGTGCTCCATTGGATGCATCCACAAAAAACTGATGGAGGCCAGGATCACATCCAGAGACAAAGGTGTGAGTAGGTGCTCCAGAAAACCATACAAAAAACAGACAGGATGTCAGGTTTGACCCATGTTTACTTTTGTTTATCTTAGAAGTTTCATGTAAAAAAAAAAAGTGCATGAAGTTCAACTAAAGCATACCGAGAGAGGGTTGCAAAAATCTGTGAATTTACAAAGTTGGAAACTTTCCATGGAAACTTTAGGAAATTAGCAGGATTTTTTTATGAATTTGTTATGAAGCCTGTCAGGTCTGTAAGAGAAATTAGATGGAGGGGCTGCATATTTCTCACCTCGGGAGCGTAAATCATCAACGAAAGCATTGGAATCATGAATTTTCCCTGTGACTGAATTTTGTGGCATGTTTTATTACAACTTTAAACACGTTCAATGCACGTAATTTGAGGTCAAAGGTCCAGGAAAAAAATAATACTTCTAGGAGTTTCAGGAGGGCCTTCACCTATTTTCAATTTACAGGGAAGTTTTCCAGAAATTTTACAACCTAACTGAGAGCTTGAGATATCAGGAACAGTGCATGCTGCAGCCCTTACCAGACCAACTAATCAGATTTAACATGAAATGAGTCAAAATTTTAAGTGAAGAAACCCCCTCACTGCTTTGGTCAGAGTTTGTTTTGCTGCACATGATGCTGGTGCAGATGGATGATGGAGGCACATGGCTGAACAGGTCTGAACCTGTACATTTCCCACAACACAAACTAGATCTTGGCTTCAACATGCTTTTACTGCAACTTGCCTTAAAAAAAAAACAAAAATCTTTAAGTTTTTTATTCAAGTAGATCACAAGATTTTACATCTCAAGCTTTTCACAGCGTTCAGGGAAAGGAAAAGAAGAAAAAGCGTTTATTTGCTGTAATCATCTCTAGTAATCATAATTACTTTGACCAGAAACTGTAAAGCTGTCATATCCAATGTAGAAGTTATTATCTTACCATTATCCTACCATATTATTACTATTATCTCATTATGATATTGTTATCTTATTAAGAACAGAAACCCAACAGAGTGATTAAAATTTTTTCATGCTTACTTCTTGAAAGACTTAAAATCAACACTTTTCTAAAATCTGCCTAAAACATCAAAACAAGAGTAGTTTGCTGATAATAGTTTGAGCGTTGGCAAATGTTTTGAAGTAAAAGTCTGCAGGGTTTTCTTAAAAAATAGAACTTTTACAGGAGTAATCCTGCTTGATCATCTCCAATGGACCTGTACACATGTGTGTCATTGTCTGTGTCTGCCTCAATCCCCTACTCGGCCTGTATGTCGATGTCTTGGTTGTTTCGGGACGTTTCTGGGTGGAGAGTAGATGTGTCTACCTCAGCCAATCACAGCGCGCCCAGTGCACAGGTGACTGCATATTGATGATCGCAAGTGGAAGAAGCTAATCAGAGTGGTTACGACACAACCGAAGTGTAATGAAATGCCAAACACCTAAAGCTTGGCTTGGCTTTCAAGCCAAACTTCAGGACTGCCCCTGCTTCATGGCCATAATAATCCAGTTTTAAGCTGGAGGATAAGGTTTGTTCCAGGTGTTTCAAAGTCAATATTTGACAGCCTGTGTTAGCTGACAGACTGATAATTATCATAAATAAATGTTTCAGTTTATCAACTCTGCAATGTTTCAATAAAACTCCAGTAAAGTTGATACCCTTCTCCTGAAGTGACGAACGCTCAGCTCTGCGGGAGTTTCAGGGTTCACCAGCCTCAACAGGAACAGTGTGTTGCTGGTTCTTGCATAAACACCCTCAGTCATGGTTCACCTCATCACTAAAACCAAGACATTCACCCAACAGGTGTTCCCATACCAGCCCAGCATCATCCTGTAAGGTTTCTTCTGTCATAACATGTACTAACACCACAGCATCAATGATGGATTCAATGAAGCATGATGGGAGGTGGAGTCAACAGTCCAGTGGCAGCAGATCCACTCCTGACATGTTCTTCGCATACTCACCTAAAAGTAAACCCATGTGAGCTGCTGTGTGTCATATCTGTACAGTGACGGAGTGGACTTTTTCTTCTTCATTTTCTTCTTCATCCAACTTTCTTTCCTGTCCTCCCACATAAAATTAAAAAAATCTTCTTAGAAGTTGCTCATGGGAAAATGTCTCCATAGAGAACTAAATGATGCTGTTTTATGACCTCTGAACTGAAGCGTCTTACACATGATTTATGTCCAATCTGGCCGAGGACAGAGTTCACAAATCTACAAGGGATGAAGTAAAAGCAAAAAAAATGTTTGATGTTTTTTTTTTTTTTTGTATGTCTTGGATTAGAAGCATTTCTATTTATCCAAAGTGAGTCCAATATGAATTTATTTCAGCTGACTATAATCATCTTTCATTTTGTGTCCAAACATAAAGGCTCATGTTCAGACTATTCTCAATTTACTCCGACAGCATAAAACTTGAAATATCTGGTGGCAGACCAGTCACCAAACTGCAAAATTGAATTGTTTAGATTTTTTTTTTTAAACTTCCTCGTTAATTTTAATATGAGCCACGTTAACCTGACAAGTCGAGAAAATTGATTTTTTTTTTGGTTTAAGATATTGGGAGGGGAAAATTATTATATAAACCTGCTAATGGTGTTTAGAAGAAACTACTAGTTTCTTTTCTTATTTCAAGAATGCTTGACATTAAATATTTTTCCTTACTGCACCGACATATTTCATACTCTTTACAAGTAATTCAAGTTTCATTTTGGTCTATTAATATCTAAAAAAGGAAGTTTTCTGCACTTATTAGGAAAATATGGTTCATTTTAAGTTGGTGTTTGCTCAAAACAAGTCATGAACATTGCTCAGATTTCAGTGTTTCAGTGCGGGGAACAAGAAGGGAGGAGGAAAACAGGCCAAACTGAAAAATCAGAGAAAAGCAGAGAACACAAAAAAAATGAACACAGTTTGAGCTTAGGGGTTGCCTAAAAAAAAGTCAAGAGACATCCTAGAATTACAGGAAAAAAGATCTGGTGCTACAGTCACTTCAGACATCAGTTGAAAATGGCAACAGAAAAACAACAATGTGAGTTAATATGTTCAGTTTAATGATTGACCCATCAAGTAGCTACGATAGCCAAAAAAAAAAAAAAAGTGGAGCCAACTGTGGGATCAGTGAATTATTCTACCAGCTGTGTAAATAAACCATCTTTTAAGTTGATCGAGTCATTCATGAAACAATGCTTTGTGTCAGCTCATTTAACTCCTCAGTCAGTAGATACACTGTAAAAACAAATAAGTTGTGTAAACTCAGTTCAAGGTAACTGTCTGCACTGGATTATTGTTTTGAGGCTGACGTAAAAGCTTGCGTTTGGGCCAACTAATAATCTTTTGTTGAGATAATTTATTATTCACATTTAACATAATTCTAAATTTAGAGTTCTACGTGCTAAGAGTTCACAAAGGTAAAAGCACAAAGTAATGTTTTTGTTTTTTGTTAGTTGTAGAAGAAGTAAAAGGAGTGAAGAAAAGAAGAAGTAGTAAAGAGTAGTAGAGGTAGTCATAGTGGTGGATATAAGATAATATTATGTGAAGCTGGCGGGTGGACATGCAAATAATAATCCCCACCTACAAGTACTCTCACTAAAATATTTTGAGCACACTGCAGCTTTTTAGAGTAACTTCTCATTTACTAACAGTAGGCTAAATTAAATCAAGATCATAATAACCATCCCTGTGGTCCCCCCTTCATAAAGTATTTCTTGAACTTTACTGTACATAGCAAACCTCAGCTCTCACATGGATGAAGTAAAGAACAATGAAGTTTCTAGATGTATGGAATAAAGTTGGCATGCTTCATTGTTTCTTAGCGTGCCTGAGATTTTACAGATGTACCTTCAGAAGTCTGCCTACGGCTTCACATCCAGACATTCAATCAAAATTCTCCGTTCAACTCAGAGAGGAGAGATTTATGGGGTCTTTTATCTTCAGGTGTCTATCCCTAAGGGACACACACACACACACACACACACACACACACACACACACACACACACACACACACACACACACACACAGACACACACACATCAAACACACACATGGCAGGAGCATCTTGTACTTTAGCCATGCATTTCTGCCCCAGGAGCTTTTCATATCCGGAGATTTTATTGTTCTTTCATTCTTACTGATGTAAAGCTCACTGTGTGTGTGTGTGTGTGTGTGTGTGTGTGTGTGTGTGTGTGTGTGTGTGTGTGTGTGTGTGTGTGTGTGTGTGTGAGTCAGGGGGATATGGAGGGTAATAGGCTGTTATTGGTTCTCATTCCAGTGTGATTGTGCTGTTGAGACAAAGATCCAGCTCAGGTGGGGTCAGACCTCAGGCTGAGAGTGCGTGCACATATGTGTGTGTGTGTGTGTGTGTGTGTGTGTGTGTGTGTGTGTGTGTGTGTGTGTGTGTGTGTGTGTGTGTGTGTGTGTCACAGCTCTGATTAGATGTTGTTTTTCTGCACAGAGGGGCCTCATATCTCCGCTGAGACTCCTGTGACTGCTCCGTTAGTCAGCAGAGGTCTTTGCGGTGATGCCATCTGTTTGTTAAGATTAATTTGGTTTATTTTATTTACAGTGTTTACTTGTTTGCTCCACAGATTCAAAAACTTGATGTCTTTCCAGGATGTCAACATTGCTCGCCCGTACCGCTTGGAGCAGTGATCTGTAACTTTCCATTTCTGTTACAACGCTGTTTGAGTCATTAGTTGTTTCCACTGTGCAGAGGCTCCAGAAATGTCTCTCTGTCTACTCGATGCCCCCTGAGAAGCTTTCATTACATCTCCTTTTTTTCCAATCCTTTTTGTATGAATAGTTACAGTTTACAGTGTACATACTTTTTTTTAAATTGTAGAAGCCTTCTTTTAGTGGATTGTCATCCAACATGTCACCAATGTCTTCTTTTCTAGTCCATCACTGATGCTATGTATGTGCACATCCAAATACATGTTGCATTAAAATTGGGTCAAAATATCTTTGTCCACCAATTTGAATGTGGTGCTTCAACATAACTTCTGCTGAGACCCTTCAGGAAGATTATCAGGGGGAGAAAGTTTAAGGCTGCAATCACTTATTTAATCTTTACTGGCAAAGTGAGGTTAAACTTAATTAAAGTTAAAAATGCCCATTTTTGTTCTCTGAATAAGTCTCATACATGGTTGTCTCTTAGTAGATCAGTTAATACAGAAACAATGTAGCATGAGATTGTTCATTTTATGGGCCAGTCATTGAATCTTTCTGTACTTTATCTCATTGCATTTTGGCTTAGTTCAGTTTTAGTTTATTCACACATATTATCCCAAATACAAGTGTATAATATATCTTATCAATCCTGTTGTCACATTAACTGTTTGTACTGCATAGTATAGTATCTGATCTATCACGTCATGTAGTTTTGCATAGCATTTTGTTGTCATGTTGTGTGAAATCGAATCCTATCACATTGATCATTTGGTTTGGAATCACTTCCATCATAATTTGTGGATTTGGATCATATCGCATCGCGTCACATCATGTTCTCTAGGTCCTTTTCAATCGTGTCTTGTGGGACAGATCAATAGTTTTGCGTATAATCAGATCTTAGTGTTCCAGTGGTGGCTTGTTGAACTGTATGATATTGTATTTTTGTTTGGAGAAATTGTATCATATAATGATCATGACCCATTGTATCGTACTGTATACTGTTGATAGTGTTGTGTGTCGTGCAGTCATGTCACATCACATCTGATAGTATCCAACTGTATTTATCATGTTGTACCTCAGTGTGTTGTATTGATTAGTGTCATATTGAGTGTGTCATGTTGTGCTGAGTAGTTGTATCATATCATGCTGTGTTATGCTGAAGTGCTAAAAGTTGCTGTTTGTTGAGAATTTGGAGACTCTGCATGAGGCTGGCGGCAAAAAGAAGTGTACAACTACGTAAAACCACGTCCCCCCCCCCCCCCCCCCCCCAACAAAAAAAAAAGACAATAACAACAACAACAACAACAACAACAACAACAACAACAACAACAACAACAACAAACCCAGACTTTTAAAGCAAGAGTTCCCAAACTTTATCATACCAAGATCCCCCAAAACAGCCTTTGCTTCTGGTCCCCCCTTAGCAATGTTTCCAAGTATGTAAAAGAAATTCAACTTTATGAATGTATTTACGGGTTTTTATTCACTTTCCAATGATTAGTACATTTTTTCTGAAATAAATTATAAACAAATGAAAGCCAGACTCACACAAGTAGGTTGTTGCAAAAGAGAGAAGGCATTCAGGGCTCTGTCAGCCAAAGGTGGGACACTCCTTTCTGACATGTAGCCAGGAAAAGAGCCTCAAAGTTCAGTTCAAGATTTGTAGATCGCTTTGTAACAGGCACAAACTGCCAGGTCGACACTGATCATGACATCATCATGCTGAGGTGTGGTTAAGTACAATCAGAAACTTGAAAATCTGACAATTACGGCATAATATTTGTTGAATTTTCAGGACAAATGCTTATAAAAATGCAAAAAAATTAAATAAAATAATAAGACTGATAGTAATAATTGGATTGTATTTTTTCCCTTCCCTCCAATTTTCTGAGGCCCCCCTTGGGCCCCTGGGTGGCCCCCAAGGGAGCCATGAGACCCACTTTGAAAACCATTGTTTTACAACATTAAAAAGCAGATTTACATCCCAGTTCGAAAAACAGCTTGGGTCTGAAACGTTAATTTTGCTATTGGCACACACCGTACCGAAGTGAATTTTTTCCCAAACTCAGCAGTCAAGAAGATGTTAGGATCACCTAATCTTCCAATCAGAGACACGGCTCAGCTCATGTGACTGACAGGCGTCCTATCACTGTTAGACAGGAAGCTCAAACCTCACGTCTTATCAAATGTGGCTGTGTCCGCGGACTGGTTTCATTTCACCGTTTTAGGAACAGACGGGTGACATTGTGGAGACCACATCCATGTTTTATACAGCCTATGGTCGAGAGTCATGTCCAGTCAGATCATACGGATTGTGTCTTGTCTTGCTCTAATGTATAATGTGCTGACCATTCGTGATAAAAAGTCTCATTTCTGTGGTCTTCAATAGAATAACTGCGTGTTTGTATGCTGTTGTTCTGTTAATGTAGAGTTTTTTCCCAGTAGTTGTAAAAACAAAAACATGTCACAGCTGTTATGTTGCAACATGGAAAAAGATCCACTTATTGACACAACCTCCCTGCCGTCCTTCCTCTGTCAGGTTTTATCAGAGCAGCCATGTTTTGACTGGTGTGGAGCAGTAAATAGTCTCTGCTCTTCTGGGTATACAGCCTGTCGGAGCCGAAAAGTTGTGACTTTATATCCCTATTGGAGTAAAGTGTGAGTTATGACTTAAACTTTTACTGTGTCCAGATGTAGCAGACAGTCCTAATTGGACCTGGAGCCACTTAAATCCCAGACCCGGCTCAGCTCTTGGCTTGGCCTGAACTGCCTTTACAGCACAGAATATATTAGTTACATCTATCACTCTTCTCCAGGGGTTTGGATAAAAAACAACCCATCAGAGGAGCAGGATGGTACCAAAGGTGGGGTAGTAAAGTTAAGTTATAAGCACAAGAAAGGGTCAAAGGTGAGAGGCCAGAGATGGAGGAGTATGAGCTGTATATCAGGGGGAATGAGTGAATGCTAGCAGACGGAGCAATGACAGGAAGAAAAAACATTAAAAAAAAAAAGAAGAAATCTGACATTCCAACTTTTATCAAACACCTGGTTTTATCATTCAACCCTCCCTGCATATGGTTTTATTTGGATCTGTCTCTCCATCACTCCCCCAGCCCTCCTCAGACCCCTCCTCTTCATACTTTCCCCTCCTTCCTCCCATCATCTATCTTGGCTTTTTCTTCTCCTCCCTTATTTTGACTCACTTTCTCAAACCCTCCTCCACCCTCTGACTCCTATCATCTATCTACCATCCCTCCCTCTTTCCATCGCTCCCTCTCTGACTTCCTGCTCTCCAGCCTGCCAGACGGTCATAATTAACGGGGAAAACGATAGTCCCCCTGGCCCTCGGGAGCCCTCTACACTCACTGCCCTGAGAGAGGCTGAGTGTGTGTGCGCGTCTATGTGTGTGTGTGTGTGTGTGTGTGTGTGTGTGTGTGTGTGTGTGTGTGTGTGTTTTCACTCGTACCTCCAGACTTTTGGCCTATGGTCTGCGCTCAGCTCAATGCGTCTTTATGTTCAGTGTCAGCAGCGAAGCATGATCTCACCCCCTCCGAAAAACACACCAAATGACTTACAGAGACTCCCAAACACAGGCCGCAAACACAGACCGGCCTACTATCCAAGAGCAATAACACACACCCTCACACACACACACACACACACTACTGTACAAGGCGTCCACTGGCAGTCGCTCTTATTATGACTAATTCTTACAGGAAAGTCGGAGAAAGTGAAGAAAGTGAGGGCGAAAGAGTGCATGTCCTGAGTTAAATTAAAACACTGTGCCTTTGCTTTTTTTTATTCTCTGTACTAATTAATTCATTGTGTGTTGGAAGAGAAACGAGCATCTGAATCACAGAAAATGAAAACATGTCATAAAAAGAACAGGCTGTCTTTAGCTAACTCCACCTGTCCTTATATGAGCATAACTGTGTGTGTGCCTTTCTGTGCCCTCGTGCCTTGGCATGTCCTCCTCCTCCTCCTCCTCCTCCCCCTTCTCCCTTCCCCTCCCTGGATGCAGTGCTGGGAGGCAGATCCCAGATCAGAGAGGAGCAGGGAGCTGATAAGGAGCTGCACTGATGCTATCTGTCAGTCACAGCCGGAGGGCGGGGCTCAGAGCCAAGAGGTCAGGACTCTCACGGTCCCATGGCTCTCCCCTCCTTCCTTATCTAAACAAACAAGTCCTCAAGATGCTGTCTTACACACACACACACACACACACACACTAACACAAGCATTAAAGAAGCATGATGGACACACAAATTTAAACAGTTACACTAAATACTAAAACCTCAGATTAAACCAGATTAAACAGACTTGGTGAACACCTTTAGCGCTTGTTGCACCTGCTGCAGTTTACCTTCATTTCCTCCGCAAGGGAGGTTATGTTTTTGGGAGAGTTTGTTTGTCTGTGAACAATATAACTCAAAAAGTAACAAATGGATCTTGACCAAATTTTCAGGAAATGTACAAAATGGGATAAGGAAGAAGTGATTAAATTTTGGAGGTGATCCAGATCACCATCTGCATTCAGGATCTTTTTAAAGGATTCTTTATCATTGTGAGATAGGGCCGTTTTTACCATGTGTATTCAACTCCACGATAAGTGGTCGGATTGCTTTGAAAACAATACAAGATAAGGTCACCATAATTTCTGAAAGATGTAAAAGTAGGATCCAGATCCTGGGAATATTCTGAATACTATGATCTAGAATATGAAATATGTACTGGGTCATCATAATTTCAACACTTTCAGGTAACAAATTAATGTACAAACGTGTAGCTAACACCAAATTGTAGCAGACAGTCTGCTGAAAGGGAGTATAACATTAAAGTAGGACAAAAGTGTTGCTGAAAATCACAATATGCTTGGCGGAGGTCTGTGCTCTCTGAGTGCTTTTCTAGTTTCTGTTGTTTTTTGATGTGTAAATGCATTTTTGAATCACTGGCTAACAGGTAGTGGAATGAAAACTCAAGTGCATAGAAATTGTGATACCTAGATGAGGTCTTCAGACTCTTTGTTTTAACTTTTCAAGGTGAACAATGATCTTTATTGGTCTACAGAGCCCCAAAGTGTTTCATTTATCAAGGTGAAAAAGAAGGAGAAAAGAGAATATTATCATAAAAAAATAAACTTAGCACAAAAGTACAGGAATTAATGTTTGGAAGACTATTTCTTTGTGGTAACTTTTCCTGTAGATGCATCTTCTTTTCAGACACCTAAGCAGTCTGTATGTAGCTCTAGTCTGCTCAACTAAAATCATGGTTTTCAGAAACTGCACCTGTTTCTTCTCTCTGCTTTCCTACATGTGTGTCAGTGTGTGTTCGTGTGTGTGTGCAGGTACATGTGCTGAGGACTGTGTATCTGTGGATGTGTGTGTTGGTCCAGCAGTATAAATATTGTGTTGTGCTCTAGTAACAGCTCTTCCTCTGGCTCCGCAGTAGCTGCACGCTCGACTGTTTATTTTCTTTCCTGACGGACGACTTCTTATCAAATAAGCAGACACTGCCTCCTCGCCTGCTGTCCAACCACGCGCTCCCACAGGATGTCCCGCCCACTCTGTCCCAAACTGAGCCTCCTCTCATTCATGGTGATTGACAGCTGAAGGAACCACTCGCACTACTGTTAGTAATCTCTGGTTAATGTCTCATCTCCTCAAAACGTATCAGTGGGAGTGGAGCTTGATTTACAGCGCGTGTTAACGTGGAGCAGATGTGACAGATGACACTGTGTTTTCTTTCTGTTACCATGGCAGCTCCCTCAGTGATGACACAGAGATAAAGACTGATGGTGGCTCCCACAATGGTGGCTTTTATGAGCCAGTAAGAGTCTGAAAAGTCAATCCACTCACTGGAATGAGAGCGTCAGAGTGGATGGGTGAATAACTGAAACAGATCTCTCAGATCTAAAGACAGAGCATGACTGTTTGCTTGATTTCCCTCTTTTTTTAACAAGGTTATGAGTTTTTCACAGGAGTTGAGACCTCAAAACCATGACAGTTAGTTCTTGTATTGAGCTTTCAAGTCAAATTCCATGATTGTCAACAGTGGGTGGAGTCATAAGAAATATATATTTTACAATTTATGTTTGGTAGATTATTTATTTCTTGTAACAGTGCTTCTTGGTAACAGGTCTTATACTCCTAGAAAGACTTTTTAAGCTGTGTCATAGTTGTAAGGAGCATGCGCTCCTAACACACCCTCATACTAATATCCTCTGGCAATAAGTCACTGGGCCCCTGATGTCCACCACCGCCTGAGTTAGATGGGGACTGATGAGCAGTGAGAGCCATAACGAGAATTAAAAGTGGGCTCCTCCCTTCACTGGTGTACTTTTTAAGAGAATTTTAAACATCTTAGTGTACTAATTGTAAAAAAAAATGTTAATGCATGAACAAAGTTGTCATTCTCCATAGAAACAGAATCAGCAAACTGGAAAAACAAATGAAGTTGATGAGGTCAGTGAGTTATCATAACTCCGACATTAATAGTTTCCTGTCATCTCTGAAAGTTTGCAATCTTTACCAAATGGTATGTAAAACTGTATAATCAAGTGACCCATTTTTTAAATGGTGAGATTCTATTTTTTTAATGGCTGTGAGGACTATTCAGAAAAGCTAGTGTTTTTTCAGGATTAAGACTTTGTTTCCCATGAGCACTTGCACCCAACATCGTGATGATGTGACTGTTAGCAAGGTGAGTGTTTGTTTTGAAGCAAATGAATAGAGATTGTATCGTTTTCAAAGTGACAAGATAATGAAGTTATCAACAGCTACGTAGCACTGTTTTTTGAAAAAATGACAACAATCAAACTTTGTAAACTCCCTTTGTGGTGTAGTTAAGTAACCAGATAAATTCAGTGCTACTGACAGCCCGGTCCTGTAAGACGTGTCCAGCGCTCATCTACCAAGCAGAGCTAAAGTAACCTCACTCTTCATTTTATTGATAGACTCTCAGGTTTGAACAGACCACTGCAGAATAACTGCTGCATGCCGGCTGGAATGAACATTATCAAAAACAGATTAGCCCTTTTAGCCTTTAGCCTTTGCTCTATTACACTCCCATTTAGCTTTCTTCTGCTCTTCTGTTCTTTTTATTTTTGTCAGTTAGGCTCCAGTGTCCATCATCACTATAAAATTAATCCAAGAAATCCTATCAGGCAGAAAGAAAAAAAAAAAACACAATCGCTCTTAGTGCTGCTAAATTTTGTTGGCCAACTTGATGTTATCATAGGGACGTCCACATACCACAGACCAATCCATCCAGGACCCAACCACAGAAACTGAGAAAAATCTATAAGAAATAACATTTTTTTTGGTGCTGATAATCTCACTTTAAATTGTGTATTACAATAAAGAGTGCATCTAGAAAGTCACAACACATTTAAAATGGTACAAAAAAAACAAATAAAAAATAAGCGAATAAGCGAATAACAGAAATCCTGTGATAATTCCATTTTCTTATATCGTATTTCTAATTGCAAAACCAAATCAAAACAGCCAAAAAAAGGCGGTTATTTGTTCTTCTTATTTTTGATTTAAAAACAAGAAACGGAATAGCAAGTTGTTATCCATTTTCCGATTTTGGATTCTAAAATGGTTATGGAATGAACGAATGATACACTAATAATTCAAGACCACTTAGAAAGTCCTCATAGGGACTTTAAGCTTCTTACTAAAATCCTTCAACTAGTGAGAGGCTTCTGTTTAGCTTTAGCCTTTTAAAAACCTTCTTTTTGGCGCTAGATATTAATTTAACCTATTGTTCCTATTACTTCAGTGTGAGCTTTTCTAGTGAAGGTCAGAGCCCTCTAAAGAGAGCCCTCTATTTAGACGGCTCTGGTTAAGGTATTTTAACTGACAAGGAGGTTCCATACACCCGGGTTGCATTATGGGTAATGTAGGATTTAGTGCTTTAAGATCTTGGTGCTTGAAGCAAACATTCAGGCTACTTTTGGAGTTCTTCAAAGTATTATATAGACATATATTTTACAAGGTATGGAAATTTTAAGAAAATTTTCAAAGAATAAATAGTCTTTGTGTGAATTCCTGCTCAGCACTTTGCTGTGTAGAGCTTTCTTAGTGTACTAGCACTGTACTGTAACATAAGACAACCACCCAAGTTGAATTTCTTGGAAACTTGGAAACTTACCTGGCCAAGAAAGCTAATTCAGTCCGTCTTGTTTTTCTTTTTTTCCCCTCTCCCTCTTTTCTTCAGGTAGACTACGTCCTAACTGAAACCACCTGGCCATTATGAGCCCGCTCCTCTCCATCACCCCTCCTCCATCTGTGTGTCAGAGGCTGTAGCAGGCATGGTTGTGATTGCATGTTTATGTCCATATTTGTAAGTCTGCTGGAAGACGTTTGAGTGTGTATCTGTGTGTGTGTAGTGCTGATGACAGAGTGTGTCTTCAGGTGAATGTATTCATGTGTGTGTGTGTGTGTGTGAGAGAGTGAAAGTGTGTACACTGCGAGTTGTGAGAGTAAATAAACGCTGTGCAGCGGGGACTCACGTGGCGTTATTATCAGAGCTCAGAGAAAAGACAAACTGTTTTTTCTCTCCAGTTTGATTCATCCCCACCCTCTGCTGCCTGCTGCCTCTCTCTACGACCCACCACAGTACACACACACACACACACACACACACACACACACACACACACACACACACACACACGCACACACACACCATACACACACACACACACACACACACACACACACACACACACACACACACACACACACACACAGCACCTTACCCCCACCACCCCAAATTCAACACATGGCTCCAATCAGGGGATTATTTTTAGCACTTAGGAATTCTAATCAGTCACGTTGTGATTGTTTTTCAGTTTCTCAGCCTCAGTGTGTGAATGAAGTTTTCAGCTAACTAACCTCCTCTCAGCGTCACACAGTCAGCATCGTTTGGGTCTTTTTTCTGTGTCTCCCCTTTTTTCTTACAGACGCTGTCCGCTTGATTGCGATCACATCCCGGCAGCCTTGTCGTGATTGGGGAATTCTTCAAAATGACCCAGATGCAAGAGCCAGCCTTCTGTGGAATCACTTACTTTGATGATCCCTGAAAAAAAGAAAATCCACAAAATAAAGTTTGGTTTGGAAACCGCGGATCAAACACACACACACAGACACACACAAGGGCTTGTACAGTATGCAAACTCACACACTCACAATTTGTGGTACACTGAGGCATTCTTTCTCTCTCACACACACACTAACTTACACTCATTAATCTGGGCAGACTCAGGAAACCACTCCAGCGAGCTGGCTGGAGGCCCTGAGAGGGGGCGGAGGGAGGGGTGGAGGGGTGGAGGGTGGATAGGGGATGTAAAAGGGGGGGATCAAAGCCAGGACGAGAGCAGCAGCCTTGCTGAAAAGAAACAGCAGAAGAGAGACGAAAAGAGAAAGAAAGTTTGGAGAGGGAAGAAAAGAGAAAGGAAAATTTCCTTTGCTCTTAAGCTCTGAGAGGAGAGAGGATCTGAGACCCCTCGATTTAATGAACTGGAAGTGTATGTGTGTGTCCACTCTCTACCTACAGGATGTCTCGTGTTTGTCTTTGTATACTTGTGAGGACCAACTTTTGAGGAAACATTTTTCTGTGGGGGACTTCTTATTTGTGAGGACATTTTGCAAAGTCCTTACGTAGATGATAACTCCATTGTACAAAAGGGATTAACAGACAAGGTACCAGACAGAAGCCAGCAGTAATACCTTGTAACTAATTGGTTTATAGTGGAGAGTGGTTCTTTACACTAGATGCCATCAGACATAAAATAGAGGAAAACAAAGCAGCAGAAGAAGACTCAGCAACCAGATCACCTGTTAGCCTTAAATACAGAGTGTGGCTGTGGAAGTTACTGAAAGAAAGATCTTATTTAGTGTTTGTGGACTGTGTGTAATCTGCATTCAGAAATACTTTGGTCTTTCAGTTACAGCTACTCCCATTCAAAAGTGTTGAAAAAACAGAAAGTACAAAATACAAAATTCAAGATATTAGATAAAGGGAAGTACCAAAAATAAGCATAATTGTCAGGTAAATTAAATATAAGTATAAAATATAAGTACATTGACTAAAAGTATTGTATACAGTGATAAAGTGATAAACGATAATATACAGGAATCAGCAAGTTTTTGTTTCATTAGAAATTTGTATCACAAGGCTGATGACATAGATAAAACCTGACTTTGAGATGACATTTCAGTAAATCCGCCAATAGATAATATTTAAATCTATATATTAATAGACAAAAGATAGTATCAAGTTTATCATTAAAGGATTAGCTCCATAAGACTTAGAATGTGTATGTATTTCTATATATAATAATGCAAGTAGCTGTTGCTGCTTGGGTTAAACGGGTTGCCATAGCAACACTTGTAGTTTAAAGGCTTGACTTAAAAGGGGGTTATACTCTTAATTCAGTAAATAATTAGTCAAGATGTTATTTTGTTTGTTATGTTGTCCTGTCTATAAAGTTTCTTTAAATGTTGTGTGGCGTTATTGCTAGGCTAGGCCAGGCTAGGCTAAGCTAGACTAGACCAGGCTACTGGCACTAGCATAGACTTTGAGAGAGAAAAAAAAATCACAGGTACTGCAGTGAGTTTTAATATACCGTCTTTCCTAACCACTGATCAGCAGTGAAACATGATACATAATGTTTTACATCCTAACAAAGTTTGTTTTACCTTTGGAAATAATTGTACCTCGTGAATCTGTATGTTGACATGTAAAAGTGCTAAAAGTCGGTGTTAATCAAGAATCCGCTTAAGGCTAGCAGCAGAAAGACCAAGAATCACGTACACACCAAGCCAAAAAAACAGGCAATTAAAGCATTAAAAAGCATATTTGCATCCTGGTTCAAAAAACAACTTGGGTCTAAAACGCTATTTTCCTATCGGCACACACTGGTGTATTTTTTTCTAACTTAGCAGTTTAGAAGATATTAAAATTGTCTGATTGTCCAATCAGAGACACAGCTCAGCTTACATGACTGACATGCACCCTATAGCTGTTAGACAGGAAGTTCAGAGCCTCCGTCATATCCAATGTGGCTGCGTCTGTGAATTAGCTTTGTTGACGGGTGACGCTGTGGAGACTACGTCCATATTTAATACAGCCTTTGGTACAAACATGACTCCATCTTAACTGAAGGTTTAAAACTGTCTTATCTGTTCTAGTTTTCACTGTGTCTCCATGATGTGCTGTGTGTGAAAGTCCTGAATAGGCAGAGAAAGGGATCACAGAGAAAAAGCTTTGATATACAACACATGCACACACATGGTACTGTATACACATGCTGAGACAGAAACACACACCCACACACATGCACACGCACACACGCACATGCATTTCTGCGCCCAAAAAAAGCTCTGCAGGGAGGGTCGACAGTCCTTAAGAAAATATTCTCCTAAGCACTAATTAGAAAAAAGATGGAGCTCGTTAATAGCGAGCTCTCCCATACACACATGCAAATACACACACACTCACACACATTCTCCCTCCACCTAAACCCCACCCTCACCCCACATCACCCCACTGGTCTTGCAGAAGAAGAAAAAACAACACAAAAACAAAACAAAAAGATTCTGGCAGGAGGAGAAGAGCGTTCCACTGGCAGGCCTGGGTCAGGGCCCTATTTACCTACCGCAGCACTGCTCACTCTTTCTTTCTCTTGCTTACAGCGCTGAGCACCTCCCCTCAGCGTGGAAACCTGACTCTCTGTCTTTCCCTGAAACTCACACACACACACTCGCACACACACACACACACACATAAATGTACATACACTTACACAAACCCACCAAGAAGTGGCACATGGTCTTGGTTAAAAAGGGTCTTGGCTCCAAATGAAACCCAATCTCTCGCTGAGTTATTCCTCTCATTTCTAAATCTTTATTTCAGAGGATGTGAAAGAGGAGGAGTCACATTTTCCCCTCCGTTTCCAAGAGTTATTCCCCTCTCATTCTTCCTCTCTCATCCTGATTAAGTTGCACTGTTCAAAAAAAAGGGGGAGAGTAAAATAGCCTGAGGATTTCTCAAGGCTTTATTATCCATCACTGGAGCCAGTTCAGGAAAACTGAGATGGAGGGAGAGGAACAATAGCGTAGATTTTCTCACAGTAAAGTGGTTGAAAAGCACAGAAAGACTAAGGTAGACGGACTTTGCATGAAAACAGTGAAGTGTCTTCACACGTCTCAATCAGAGCAAATAAGGTGGCAATTTCAGGGAATCAATTTGTTTTCTCTCCGCTCTCTTAGCTCTCTATCTGTTGCTGACATTTCCTCCCTGTGCCGTAGCCAACCCAACCAGCCATTACTACACCGCACAGGCCCTTATTAAATGTATATATAGTCACGCTTCAGACCAGGACACACTTTCTCACACAAAAGCCTAAAAAGAGTGGCGAACACAGGGTCGCACAACAAAACTCCTCTTACGAAATAACACGGACCAAGGAGGGACGTTAAAGTTTGACCGAGATTCAAGATGGCCTCGGCTTGTGTGGGTGGATGAATAAAGTCAAATCCATCATGCCTGCATCTTGTTTCACAGTGTCCTCTTCCCACCCCCCTTCACTAAAATCTGTGCTTTTCTCTCTCCAGCCCTCATTAGAAACATCTCACTTAGGGTAACGGTGTTATTTCAGTGTTTGTAGCTCATTATGGGAGTGTTTTTCCTGCGGCGTGGCCCTTGTCACGACTGTGTGTGAAGAAAGAGGGAGAGAGAAAAAAAACGGGGGAGGCAGGAGAGGGTGGGCTTCTTAAAACACGGGGTGAGAGCGTATAAGTGTGATTCCAGATGTGTTTTTTACTGCACTGGCAGGGATGACAGGGCTGTAAAGAACCTCTCCTGGAGTAGCCTGGAGGGGAGAGACACAGAAAGGGGGAGGGAGGGTTGAAGGTTCGGCAGCCTTAGACCCTCGGGGGCGAAGCCAGAAAGGAGTTAAGGGAACCGGAGAAAGGTTGGAGTACGTGGTGGAGTGCCACGGGGTTTAAAAGAAGTTATTAGGGCCTGAAGTCTGAAACAGTAACAACAAAGGTGGAGGGGCGTCATGAAATAGCACTTCCTCACACAAATGTTCCAACTTAGGGGCAAAAAGAGTCTGGAAATATGAAATGCGGTGGATATCAGTTGATGTGATATAGCCAAAAGCAATATTTTAATTTGAATCATTTAGTGGAGTGAGGGTCCTTTAGAATAGAATAGAATAGAATAGAATAGAATAGAATAGAATAGAATAGATTAAAATAGAAAATACTTAATTTATCCCCAAGGAGAATTTCAGTAGGAGTCACGGCAGCAATCAAGAAGTGTCCAAGACTGAGCTTCTTCAGCAGTCTGTTCAGTCTCTGTCTCCTGTACCCTGTCTACTCACAGCAGGTGAAGTTTCTCCAATGTGGAGTTGGTGTTAGCTCCGTTTGCCATGTCTGTGAACAGCATGATGCTACTCTGCGATCTGGTAGTCCCTCTGTTGCTGGGTTAGCATGGCTAGCTTGTCCATCTTATTGAAAGTAGATCTTATGTTCCCAATAACGATGGATGGAAGGACAGGTCGATGTTGTTACTTCCTAGCTCTCACCTGAGTACCAGCACGTTGTCCTCACATTGTGGGAAATCATCAGGCCTTGCACCAGTTAGCATTGACTTGCTACAGGCTCCAGACAAACACAGGAGCAAAAATAGTGAAAATATCACTGAAGACACAAAAAGTTTGGAGTCCATGGCCAACAAATGAACCATAAAAGTAATGATCGACTCCAAATGCAAAAATGACAAAAAGAAGATGAAAAAATTACAAGAATGGGACAAGGAAGAGAGGGCTGCTGTAACAGGCAGCCACAACAGGGCTGCGCCTAGCAACAGAACATGGTTAATGCGTTAAGTGGGCCTTAACACCCCTCTACACACTACCTTGGCATGGTGTGGCGTACTTGGACATCTTACCAGCTGCCTTTACTTTTTCCTGTCCTCCAAATATCACAGTTTGTTTAGGCATTCAAAAATGGCACTTAAAACACATTACCCATGGTCCTTTGCGAGGTGGTACATGATGCCCACTCGTCTGGTTTGCAAAATTATTTGAACTTGCAAAGCCTCCACCTTTTCGGATGAATGAGGAAAATCTGAATAAAATGTCAGCAGTATTAACCTGGCTCTAAAAGCGCAAACAAACACATACTAAACAAAAGGCAGATGATAAAAAGACTTTCTGACAGTGGCTGCACAGTTGAACACCAAAAAGTAAACAAGGGGAGTACCAGAAGTTATTTAACTGACATGATGCACTGTCCAGAAGTGACAGAAATCAATAGAAAACAGGAAAACATACAGAGGGTACTTTACAAGCACATACAGACAGGTAGTGTATAGGAATTCTTTAAAGAAATTTCTAACATCAACTTTTAGACTGTAAAATATCTGAATGCAATATCAATGACCCGAGTGTCTTAAGCTAGGTTGTACAAGCTTTGCTCTCTTCAAAGTCAGCTAAGTTAGACTGTGTCAGTTACATCAAACATATTCAATAATGTATTTATGTGAAACTCAATTCTAAAAACATATGAACTGAACTTGAAAACTTTGTGTCACCATGATGTCAATAGAAGAAGAGACGAGCATCCCAGGTCCCCTCTTGTGAACATATCCCTGTTCAAAGGCACCATGAGAGCAGTCTGTGGATATCCTGTATCCAGGACATCTCTGACAGGCAAGCGGCCACCTCTGGTCTAAAAATATATGGCTATGCAGGAGTGACAACACCTGCAGTTTGTGGAGTGTACATACAGACCAAGCAGAGAAAAAGTCATTTTCAAGGCAGAAATAAACACTTTGGCAACAAAAATGTCTCTGTCCACAGGTTACAGCCTCACCTGCTTAAATACATTTTAATTTGTACCACTTAACTGACTGACATAACTAGGGCCCAGCAGTAAACAGTTAGCTTAGCCTAGCTGAGAGCTTCAACTAGTTAAAATACCATGTTCTGTTCAAGGGTAATTATTTCACTTTTAAATGACTACATAAGATCAGAATAACATGATTACTGAGTAAAGTACCATCAGCCAAGCCAAAACTTCAGCAAAAAAAAAAGATATAACCCAGTTTAAAGTTAAAGTATTGTTTGACACAGATAAAAAAAAATGTTATAGAAGTTTGGTTTATGTTTTGTATAAATGTGTGTGAAATTAATAAAAGCTGCCACTGTGGGTAAAAAAAAAGGAACGAAAACATGCAGGGGGCTTGCATGTGTGTGTGTGTGTGTGTGTGTGTGTGTGTGTGTGTGTGTGTGTGTGTGTGTGTGTGTGTGTGTGTGTGTGTGTGTGTGTGTGTGTGTGTGTGTATGTGTGTGTGTGTGTGTGTATGCGAGCTTTGCAGGTCCTGCAGCTTGTTAGTCAGGCTTGTTAATACACACCTTTTTTTTATTGGCCCTGTTCAAAGACTGACTCTGTGTTTCATCTCAAACTTAGGCCCCGTTTACACGACGCCGAAAACGGTCGATTCCGCAAACATTTCGTTGCGTTTTGGCCTTCCGTTTAGACGAGACCACGTTGCGTTTTCAGTGAAAACGCAAACTTTTGAAAACGCTCCCCAGAGTGGAAAGATCTGAATCCGCTCCTCCATCCAGCTTCGTGTAAACACAGAGCGGAGCGTCTCAGGGTGAAACGCTGACGTCACCGCATGCGCACTCGCAGTTTCAGGTGAAGGCTCCGCGCTCAGCCACGTTTCAAGTTGAGCCAGTAGTTGGCGGTAATGCGCGTTATGGTTGGATTGCCGACCGTCTCACACAACAAAACGGCAGAAAAAGAAGGAACAGAAGAGGAGACTTCTCCTCCTGGAGTCGTATGAACGCGGAGCGTTTTCACGCCGTCCTCATGTAAACGCGGGTGGCTTTTGAAAACGCAAAGGAAGAATCGTTGCGGGAGTCTCCGTGTAAACGGGGCCTTAGTTTCTCAACCCTAGCTTCTCCTGGTAGCCACAGACAGATAAGAGGAGGAGGAGGAAGAGGAGGAAGAGGAGGGGGAGTAGGAGAGTCAGAGTGGGGGAAATAAAAAGAAAAGGAAACTGGTAGATAAGTGATGTAACAAATTCACTTTTTACTGTTGTAGCTGTGGCAAAAATGTTGATTTGGTAGTTAGCTTGAACTCAAACACACACTCAGCTATGCACACACACACACACACACACACACACACACACACACACACACACACATATACACACACATCCCTGCCCCAAACGGCCTGCTCAGCCCTTTCACACTGCCACCGTCTTCCCTCCAGTGTGCCTCTGTTACAGCCATCAATGGTGACACGGAACAGCTTCTCTTGCCATTACACCCTCATTGGGTCTCAATCATCTCTGATACTGAAAAGAGAAGCAAGATCCTGTCCTGCAATCCAGGCACCAGGGCTGGCAAGTGCATGTTTAAGTTGCAGAATGACTAGAACTATGAAAGATAATGACAGTGGCTACAAAATGTTCAAGTTTTCCTCATATGTGGTAAAAAGTCTTAACATGTTCAAGTCAGTGACAGTTATTTCAAGACAAGCTGACTGAGGGACTATTTTTTACAGAGGCTGTGGGGAGGATCTGTTTTAATTGGACTGCCTCACCACCTTCTGGCCTGGAGTCTCACTCATACTGTGGTAAAGATGTGACCAGTGTTTGTTATGAACAAAATTACTTTGTTCAAGACAACTTTCTACCAGATACAACACCACAAGGTAAGGTATTCATCGAGTATAGTTAGGTAGCGTTGTTGTTTGACACATGACAACAAGCAAACGTAAGATTGTACCGTACGTCTGTATCCGGCTGTATGTAGCACTACTAGCAGCTTGGTGCTCCAACATATCTGTAGGCTAACATGACAGCTAGCAAAATTTCAGTTTGAACCATAGGCTGCATAAAACATGGACGTAGCCTCTATGACGTCACCCGTCTGTTCCTGAAACTGTTAAATAAAGCCAATCCGCAGAAGCAGTCACATATGATAAGACGCCAGCTGTGAGTTTCCTTTCAATCTGCTACAGGGCGCCGGTCTGTCATATGACTTAAGCTATGTCTCTGACTGGACAATCAGATGATCCTAATATCTTCTAAACTTCTTCAGTGTATGTCAATAGAAAAAAAGTGATTCAGACCCAAGTTGTTTTATGCTTTTTAATGCTGTAAAGGTCATTTTCTATGGCTGGATATGTACATTGCATCTGGTCTTTCTGCAGCCAGCCTCAACTTTTAGCACTTCCTCACAGGCTTCATTTTTACTAACCGGATGTTGTCTCTTGGTTTAAACAGTTATTTAGCAGTCGTCCATCTGTAGCGCTACTGACAGCCCGGTGCTGTGATGAAGTGTCAGTAATGTGTAACGTTAGTGAATCCTGGCTATGTCCGACCAGTCATCTACCAATCAGAGCTAACATAACCTTACTCTTCATTTTATTGATAGACTCTCAAGTTTGAACAGACCACTGCAGAATACCTGCTGCATGTGGGTTGGAATGAATATTATCCTAGCAAGTTTAGCCCCTGTGTTAGCCTTTAGCCCAGCCTGTATCACTCTCCCATTTAGCTTTCACCTGCTATTCTGTCCTTTTTCCTTTTTCTGTCTGACAGTTGGGCTCCAGTGTCCAACACTACTACAAAATTAATCACAGAAATTGTTTTCAAGCATAGAAAAACACAGAACTTGAAGAACTTTGTCAGCCAGCATGGTACTGTCATAGAGACTGTGACGTGCCATAAAACAATCCCTGAATGCTTGACCCGAATGGAAAGCTACGAAGCATTTTGAAATAACCTATATTGTGCGGATTATGATCAGGCAAACATCTAGAAGGGAGACTTTTTCAAAATCACTTTGAAACTCCTCACAGCCCCTTTAAGCTGTAGGAATAAAATCACCCAAATCATCTTCAAGTTATCAATTTGTGTCATCTTGTTTATGTCTTAAGTTGGCAGCCAGGTATGGGAAGGTCAACGCTTGGTAAGCAGGCGGTAATGGACGGCTCGAGAGATAAACTTTTCTTATACTTTGAAAATAAAATGTAAACGAAAAAAGCAGAGGATGCGGACTGTAAAAACACGCCACATTGTACCGACACGTACTGTGTGTGCATGTGACCGCTCACTCGCCCTCTACTCCCCTCCCTCTCGCTCGCAGTCCTCCACAGGCACGCCAGCACCTCCAAGTCCGGAGAGCAAGGCTTTCTGGGGGATCAGAAACAGATGTGCCTCCTGCCCCTCTTCTCTTAACTCACATACACACAAAAAAAAACACTCACACACACACACGCTGGCTTGTACACACATGCTGGCGGCATTTCAAAACCGGCACCAGGACTCAGCCGGAATGACGGGGCAGCGTGACCCTGAGCTTGACCCTGGCTCGCAGCACCTCAGACAGGAAAGGGACGCAATTGGCTTCAGCTGTGACCCTCGGTCCCCTCTCTCCTGCCTGCCCCCTCCTCTCATTAAGACAAACTGTTTTTTAAGGCAAAGCAGCTTTCACTACCGCTAAAGCCAACACCCTGGAGCACAGAGAGGGGTGGCAGGGAGAGGGGGAAAAGACGCAGGGAAGGTAAAAGAACAAGAAACAAATAGAGCTGGAGCAACGGGGGTACTAAGAAGGTAATAAAAAAAGAACAAAAGATCAAGGTGAAGGAAAAAGTTTGGGGCAGAGTGTAAGAAAATCCAGACTCAAATCCAGGGAAAAGTCAGGCATATCACTTGCAGCTGTTTCAGGCTCTTGCTCCCAGAATTCATTGCAACTTGGAACAGTTTTTCTAATGGGAAAGGGCGGTGTCATGGTTACATTAATATCAAAACATCCAAAATAACAGCTCTGACTTGGAGAAAGAGGCACAGACAGAGAAAGAGAAAGAAAGAGATGAAGTCAGCTAATAATAACGGCAATTAAAAGGAGTGATCATAAACAGCTCTGAGCTCTCCGTCTTGGAGACAGACTTTTGAGTGCACAAACAACATATTTGTTTGTTTAGGGATGTACAGCAAAGACAGATGGAAAGAGTTAGACTTCCTTCACTTCCATAAAAAGACGCTGCTTATAAAAAAAAAAAAAAAATTGCCAGCGTCTGCTTTTGTCGTCTTTTCTTATCCATCAACCTCCCCCCCCCAACACCCACATTTCTGTTCCAGTTTTTCTTCATAACAGCAAGCCTTGTTCAGACTCAGTGGAAACTGTGTGTATGTGTCCGTCAAGTCGCCTGTTCCAGGTTCTAGTGTCTGCAGAAACTACAGAAAACATTTGCATATTTCATGTTTGGCAACCTGCAACGGCCAAAAACTTCAGCTAAAGAAAACAAATTCTACAGAGCTGTGTGTGTGTGTGTGAGTGTGTGTGTGTGTGTGTAAGTGAGAGTGGCAGGGCATGCTGAGGTAGATTAATACCGCTGCTCAGAGGGGGGCTCCTCCATTCAGGGCTGACTGATGTGCGTCCCAAATTGATTTATGAAAACGGCCCTTAATCAATTATGTGTGGAGAAAGAGGGAGCAAGAGAGAAAAGGATAGAAGAAGAAAGAGGGGATCTTGGGGGGTTGAGTGGGAGTGGGAAATAAAGAGGATGAATCTGCAAAAGGGGGGAAAAGTGTGTGAATGATGCTGTTCTGCTGAGGAATGTGTGCGATGGTCGTCAGTTTGTGCCACAGGTGTCCAACATGGTGGATGTGATGGCTTTTCGGGGAGATACAATGCCCCGCAGCCGATTCCAAGAGGCTGCTCATGTGGGTGACACACTGCTCACGTAAGATAAAACAGGCTGAGGTTGTCAGCGTGTTTGATATTAGAGAGAAATTAATGTGAGAGCATTTAAACAGAAAAATAAGTCATTAACCTCTGTTTTACAACATATAAGTGTTTGTTTAAGTGTAACAGTGAAGCTAAAAGATTCAAAGCTCCCCCTACTGACTGACAACAGTACAGTTTATAAACTCCTCCTCCTTCATTATACTGAGTGTCATGAGTTGCATGCGAATGATACCAATTCTTGGCGCATCCAAGCACACTTTGCTTCAACTGCCTAAAGAGTGTTTTCACATGATGTCATCAACTCATAAATCGGCCATGTTGGAGGCACTGTCACAACCATTGACTGTAAAAAAAATGGACGTCCGCTTGCTCGGCTCGAAGTGGGGTCTTCACAAACCTGCTCCCCCTGGTGGCTGGCTGCAGTATAGATCAAAAAATCAGACTCTCCAGTCATTCCAGATGGGCTGTGGTCAAACTTTAAAAAATTAATACTCCTTGTAGAAATGTTTCTCACGTCCTCAAGTCCTCTTTTTTCTGAAAAGTTTTGTTTTCATTAGTTATTAGATTAGAGACGAGGCTTTATGTAACGTTAAACGATGGTTGACAGATACTGTTCTCCTGTATTTTTCCGGGGCTTGTAAAATATGTCGGTAGGTAGAGTCAAGAAGTGATTAGACTCTCGAAAGAAAAAAATTATTATCATTTTTGTCACCCAGCTCCACTCAGATTCTCCCAGAATCCCTCATCGTCTCTACTGCGCAGACTCTGGCTGCAATTGCTGCCAATGGCTGCGCCTGTGACGGGGGTATTTTGGCTTCAAAACCGTACAATGATAAATGGCGGAGCCACTCTGTTCACTCTATATACAGTCTACGGTCGCAACAGAATAGAATTAAGCTTGCAGGTATGAAGGATTATTGTTGTAAGCATTGGTAAGTTGTTGCCATGGTTTTGGCTGCAATAATTGGTCAGCCTGAGAAAAACATCCCAAATACATCCGACTACCAAAATTTGTCGCCAAGCACTACAGGTTCATCATGTTTCCATGAAGTTGAAGCTTACTCACATGGCTCTCTCTTACCTTTTAGCCAAAGTTTCTCACAAGATCCTTTTTTTTATCTTGCTGGCCGAGACCGTCGCAGTATACTTGGTAGATTTTTCAACATTTGTTCGCTGCTAAGACATCTTAAAATCATATTAGACCATGCACTTTTATCTCCATCCATTCAATATTTATAATGAATATAAGGTTTTGACGTTTTATCCGAAAAAGCCAAACATTGTGAAATTGCTGTAATAAGCATGCCAGGCATGTAGTTGGCATTATAACGGTCTTGTTCTGAAGCAACTTTTGGTAGATCTCCATCCATCCAAGTAGAGTTGAACCGATCATCTGGTGTATTGGTGAATGTTAAGTGCAAAAGTCATTCTTGAGTATGGCACGGTTTGAATGGCCAGGGTAGTGTGACGTCGCCCTTAAATACTTGCCAAAAGTCCCTGTATAGACTATCCTGAAATATTCTCACATTATATCCCTGTCTGTTCATAATCCACAGCTTAAAATGAGACTATTAGCCCCCAAATCGGTCCCTATGACAAAACTACGCTGGCAGTCAAAGTTTAGCAGTGGAAAGAGAGATCTGTGTTGTTCTCTGCTGAACATCATTTCATGGATTAATTTTGTCGTAATGGTGGCCACAGGTGCTGAACTGATAAAAGGACAGAAGAGCAGAAGAAAACAGTTTGTGTTAACATGTGCACACATGCTTGCAAAATGCAGAAGAAGATCCAAATGTCCTTATACCAGTGGGTGCTGGTGCTCATGGGAAACTGAGTCTTTATCCTGGAAAAACTCCAGCTTTTCCAGACAGACCTCACAGTCCCTTTAGTTTTAAATAAATGGGACAGGCAAGAGAAAATGCATCTGTACAAGCACAAGAGTCTTATAAGTTTCTAAACAGACACAAGAATCTGTTTTGCTCTGAGCTGTCGCAGGCTTGAGACATCTTGTACCTTTTATAATGGGTTAAATGTGTTTGGGAAGAGATCTCACTGCTCTACCATTCAGGTCACCCATCTACTGGGTTGAAATGTAGCTGGAGCACAACCTCTGCAGGTCCACGAAACATACACCCCTTCTGAATGTTCTAAACAAAAATTCAGAGTGTATTTTATTTTGTAAATCTTTTTTAGTCTGTCTTTAATTAGTGTGAACTACTTTTATACCAGCATGTTTTAAATCTCAAAAATAACTACATTACCCAGTTGTGGCCTCTAATTTTTGTTGGTATCAAATAGTTATGTAATAGTAATATAATTTAATAACTTTATGAAATAGTTAAGGTGGATTTTCCAGTGATAATGGCTCAGGTCTTGGCCAAAGGGGGACTGAAGTAGAGTAGAGTAAAGCTGCAGTTGTTTAAAAAACCCTTCCCTTGCTTTGCCCATTGTGCCTGAGACAGGGGTGTGTAGGGGGAGGTGGGGGGTCACGCTGAGAGCTCGTTTCTCCTGCCTGTCAGAACTCTATCTGGGCTCCAGCCGGAACTAATCAACTCCAATAGGCCTCCCCATTACCCAGGGTGCAATGGGCCACGGGCCGGGGCCGACCGGTGGGAAAGAGAGAGGAAGAGAAGGAAGACCTCCTCCCCCCAACAACCAGTACCACCACCACCCTTATACACGTACGTACACACACACACACACACACACACACACACTGCATACTCCACCAGCCCGTGCAGCACGCACAACACTCCCACTGTTTCACACTGAAGCAATAATAAACACTTGCAATAATATTTTCACAGCAAGCAATAGCCTGCTTCAGATCAGAGCTTTGTGCAGCTGTAGAGTACACACACACACACACACACACACACACACACACACACACACACACAGACAGACACACACAGACACACACACACACACACACACACACACACACACACACACACTCACTTACATGCATGGACGCAATCACACGCATACACCATGCTGGTTCTTAAACGCTGAGATTTTTTTTTCTTCGGTGGGGGCGGGCAAAGTTCCTCCGGAACATGATTTTAAAAAGCACAAGCTTCAAAAGTGTACCATGTCCCAGTGGTGAATGTCATTTTTGATAAGAACGGCAATAGTTTCTGTAACACAATACTTCTCTAAGCCATGACAGCGGTAAAAGTCAGTATTTTTTTATTAAGATAATAATGGAGCAGTTTTGACAATTAGACTATCTTTTTTTCTAAAATTGTTACCATTCAGAAAGTTTTTACTATAAAAAGGAGAACTGGAGCATCTGTAGCACTTTAATGTCGCCCTCTAGTGGCATTGTATCCATACCGCAGCAGTAAAAAGAGAGGGAAAGGAGAAAAGTGCATCAATGAAAAAGAAATATTGTAGTGACACAGGACATAAAAATTCCTATCAAGCTGTTTAGGGTTAACACAGTTTGGCTTGTGACTCAGCCATACTGACACTTAAATCACAAAAATTCCTTGAGACATAACTCAGGATATGGACTTTATAAACTTGCTGAAATAAAATATACTGAAATATAAAACTTTGAGCTGGTAACGGCTTCCTCTCTCTATTTTTTTTATTGCCTGTCCGGGCTACTCTGCACTCTGGACCCTCTCATGAGGCAGACTCTAGTTAGGACATGATCAAAGAAGATAGTGTGAGCCAGTGTGTGCACAAAGTTTAGTATGTGTGTTTTTCTGAGTGACTTCAGCCTCCTTTACTGAGGTGAAGTGGGGGCAGATTTAAATGAGTAAAGAAAACCACCCCCACTCCCTGGCCATGCCCCCCAGTACTGCCCTGTGACATGTGTCATTGTTTGCATACACAAGTGTACCCAAAGCACGCTGATGTTACATCCAGCATGTGTATATTAAAAAGAAAACAAATCCTTTATGATATAAATGTTGTTTTCTTCCTCTAGCTTAGTTTGCTAAAGCTGCAGAGATCTGAAAGAAAGGGGGAGTCACATGGGAACCTTCCTCAGGCCCTGCAGTCAACGGAGGGGTATTTAGAGGCACTGGAATGGGGTTAATCCTCATTCACCCCATGCTTCACTCAGCCAGGTCAGGCACAATAAGCCCCGCCTGGAACCCCCTGCATCTCCTCAGTGACCTCTGACCTCACATTTATGGCTGCTGTCCCTGGCCCTTTCATGCCTCCATCCTATTATTATCTGCAATATTTACTCCTTTTGATTTCTCTGCTGGTCATTGTCGCTGCCTGTGAAGCACTCCTGACTGGATGGGAAACTTAAGTGTTCTCCTGTCCTACTTCAGGAATGGCTTTCTGATTTGATTATTGGGGGTGGGGGGTGTAGAACAAGCCAAGATTGCTGTTACAGAGACACCCTGTGGTCATAAAAGAGAAAAAAGTGTGTGATTATCTCCTCTCCCTACAAATCACTCCACTATTGTAAAACAGCATACCAGTACTCCCTCTCGTGTGGTTCTGCGTAATTGCATCAAATCAGAGAGAACAGGATTCTGAGACCCAGTTTACAACACAACGTTTCATCTGATAACGCAATGAAAAAAATCTGCGTTTACATGGAAAGGCTGATGGACTGAAAACGCTGCAGTAAGCATGCTAGGCCTGTATGCGGTGCTTTAACTGTCTTGTCCAGAAGCCGATTTTGGGAGATCTCCACCGAAGTAGAGTTGAGCCGGTCATCTGATGTATTGGGGAATACTAAATTAAAAAGTGGAGCAAAAGATGCACATTTTGTTGAGAGACAGTTAGCTGACACAGCAGATTGCGCAGCACAAGCACAACACGGTAGTTCGCGACGATCGTAACGGTACTGTTGTCCTGTTGTATGCGTGCGCGCGAGGCGGAGTGTGACGTTAGCGTCTCCTCTGAAAACGCCGGCTTACGGTTTACATGGCAACGGTGTCAGCAGTGCAGAAAAATCCCACTCTGGAGACCGTTTCCAAAAGTTTGTGTTTTAGGTCGGCTGAAACGCTGTTTCCGTGTAAACGCGAGGCTGAAACGCTACAAAACTTTTGCGTTTAACCCTTAAGACGTTGTCGTGTAAACGGTATCAACAGAGGTTAGCAAATTACTTGAGTCTAACCAATATTCCTTCATGAATTCTGCTCCTCCTGTGGTCTGTGATTTTGAAAATAAACATTCCATGAGGAGAGAAGATGATGGGACATACAGAACTATGATGTCATAAGGAATCCCTGACATCAACACATCTGTTTAAAACCCACACCAACATAACCCCTGGATACATAACTTTTGAATTTACTTTTCAATATCTCACAACTTTTCTCAAATATGTCACAAAATTATTTTGATGACAATTGCTCACAAATGTCTGAGGATATTCGCTATCTCGCTGTTGCAGAGGGTCCTGAGCCTGCAGAACATCAGGAACAGGATTTTCAGAGACCACTCAATGAAGAAGAGCCTCAGCCAAGCACGTCAGTCAGTTCACATGTCAGGAAACTAGAGAAGGAACTGAAATATATGAAGTTCAGGGAGAAGCTCCAGAAAAAAAAACAAGATATACATATGGAGAAAATAAGGACGCATATTATGAAACTTGAAGAACATCTGAAATCAGTTGGGGATCAAAATGAAAATGATGAGGAACTCTGGAGGCTCAAGGCAGAACTGGAAGTAGCATATGCAACTCATGAAACAGAGGCAGCGAAAGAATTGGTTACTTATGAAAAAGAAATCAGTATAAGGGATTTATTGGAGGAGCTTTCTGATTTACAAGAGAAAAAAACATGTATGACTGACAAGCTTGCAGACCTTGAATACAATAACAAAAAGCTTCAGTTAGAGGTGCATGCACTCAAGAACAAACAGCAGGAAAACAAGGAGGCCAACATGAATGATTTAGAACAGCAGCAGAAGGAATCTTTGATTGAGGAAATGCATAAAAAGCTCTGCAGGCTCCAGCACGCAGTAAAGCAGCATGCAGAAAATGAAAAAATTCTTAAAGAACATAACCAGGAACTAGCAGAAAGGTGCAGTGACCTTGAACAGCAGATCAGTAAATACAGAGAAAAGAATGATAACCTACGGTCAGAAAATTTCTATTGTGAGCTTGAACTAGAAAGAGCTGATGTTACAAACTACAAGAACAATGAGAGAATAACAAAGCTGAACAATGAACTTAAATGCAACAAAGAAAGCATCAAGAATCTGCAAACCACCTGCACAGATCTGAGAGAATCCAACCGTCAGCTTATAAAACAGCTCGAGAATAAACAAGAGGGGGAGATATTAGCTGGTGTAAATTCAGCACTGGAATGCAGGCAGGCTGGAATCCCAGAGGAACTTAATTGGCCGCCTGAACCTCTGCAAGAGGAGGCTCCTGACGCTGGAGTCCAGAGCCCAAGTCAGGGAAGTCGCTTTTGTAGAAATCTATGGAAAGCTTCAAAATGTGTTGGTGCTGCCTTTGGTATTGCTCTAGTTTCATTGGGTGTGCTGTACAGTGTGCAGACTGCTCAGTGTTACTCCTATCCCTTCAGCGCTCTATGTGGCTGCATCCAAGAATCACTAGAGCCATATCTCACCTTTGACAACACAGGACGTCCTTTCTAAACTTGTAAAAACTGTTTCCATTAGGGACGATTTGTATCCGTTAACCCCAGAATATCACAACGGTTCAGCGGTTATTTGCTTTTGTCAGGATCAGTCGGGGTTTCCTCCAGGTATTCTGGTTTCTTCCCATGGTCCAATGTTATGCACATTATGAGTGTCTTTGAAGAGCTCTCGCCTTATATGAGCTCACATGGCCTTTTATTTGGTGGCAGGTCTTTAAATGCGTCACTCTATATGTGTGTGACATTGAACAAAAAAAAAAAAAAAAGAATAAATCACTGATTCTTGAGAATTTGAATGAAATGAAAAATTTGATTTTACTTTTAAGATGTTAATAAATCTAAACTAGCATACATGAAGCAGAGTCTCAGCTTTCAAACAAAGTTTTGTTGCAACTTCCCTCCACAGTAATTTGATCACAAAATGTCTTTTTTCCTGTTGTTTCTTTGTTTTTGTCAACACCATCAAACACAATAAAAAGCATATTATGTCTATTTATTTTTTATGGCTACTGAGTTGTTAAATAAGTCTGTTTCCATCACAGGTCCACACATAGATTGTGAAATGTCAAATATTAACTTCTGTTGATCTTTTTGTTTCATTCTCTTCTTAAACTTATCTATTCAGGCAACCTTTATCATTTGCATAAAATATTCAAAATGAACACGTTTGACTATAAAACATGTTTAAAAAAAAACAGAAACATTAAATTATTTAAATTAATCATCTGTATTGTTGTTTCTCTTTGATGACTCAAGATTGCCATTTACTGACTTCTGACTGCAGTGCACCATATTCTCCTACAAACACACAAACACAACATCAGCATTTGACCATAGTTATGTTCAAGAAGCAGCAAAAGAGAAACATGATGACATGATGGGCTAATCATCAAAACATAGTCACCTGTTGGCACAGTTACTCCTCCTCAGATAGAAGCTTTGGTTCAGATCTTCAGTTTAAGGTCACAACAATTTGTAATCCAGGAGTGTTTCAGAGTACTTAAATAAGATTGCTCAGCAGAGAAAACTAATATTAAAATTATAATATTATACTGTGACTCTGCACACTATTACTTCAAACATATCCTTTTCGATGAGTGCTGGAAAGCCAAAAATGTACAATCAAAATGCACTCCAGGAAATACTGCCAAATACTAGACAAATGACACCTCAGCTTGTTATATTTGATATACATATGATTAGGCCTGTCACGATAATCAATAAATTAATTAACCAAAAAATAAATAAAAATGTCCTCGGTAAGTTTGCCAGCCTCGATAAACGGACACGTGCATGCATGTTTGTTTTCCTCCTCTCTTTCGACCAAAGAGGCTAAATGAGAAGATGGCTCACTACATCTATCTTTCCTAACATCGGGGTGCATAGGTTCTATAGCGGATTTAGCGGATTTATAGCGGAGTGAGCATCTGTCAAAAATGCGATCTTTGGGGTGAAGACGGGGCTGCTAGCGCATACACATGGACAGAGCTGAAACGAGCATCCTGAGGGGTGAGGAGGAAACACACGCTAATATGAGTGATGGCACGAAAGATATGGTTCTTAAACTGCCTGCCACAGTCCCAGTGTGGGAATATTTTGGTTTTTTTTATCAGAATGAACAAAGTGTGAGCTCATGAACACCAACGAGCTGATATGTCGCATTTGTTTGAAAATAGTGGCGACAAAGAAGAAGAGGGAGGTGCAGCGGAGCCTTGTTCTTTGACAATCCACTCTTACTGAGGCTTTTGGTCTGCAAAGTAAATAGATATAAAAGCACCAAATAGTGGGCGCTCAAAGACAGCTACATCGCCAAAGAAATGCAGCCCTTCAATATGGTTGAAAGCCAGAAATGTTAAAAATGTTTGACAGACAGTACGGATTGACTGGGAAAAAGTACATGTTACAAACAATTCAGGAACTGTATAAACTCCCTTTTATTTAGGCTATAGTTTTTATTGTTGTTTTTTTTTTTTTGGAGTTTCTTTTTTTCTTTAGAGACAGGGTCTATGTTTTATTGTTTTTGAATAGTATGAATTATTTTCATTGACATGTATT
This sequence comes from Halichoeres trimaculatus, assembly GCF_033239565.1. Taxonomy (NCBI): domain Eukaryota; kingdom Metazoa; phylum Chordata; class Actinopteri; order Labriformes; family Labridae; genus Halichoeres; species Halichoeres trimaculatus. The sequence continues at coordinate 13,392,348 of NW_027437196.1, forward strand.
TTTTTCTAAAAAAAAGAGTCCATTTCATTTTCATTGTATTTTTTTCTCTGTCTTGTTTGTTTAATTTATTATAATTTTTGTTTAATTTATTTCATTTAAAAGAACCTGACCTTTTAATTACAGTTAAATACTCTTAAGAAATTCAAGTTTCTTGCTCATATGGTGTACTCACTTTATTATCCCATTTATCATAGTTACATCAATGAAAAAATGGAGAAAAAATCAAAATAATATTGACAATAATATTGTTTATCGGCAATAATATTTTGGAAAATTATCGTCTAGCAAAATTTATCGTGACAGGCCTAGATGCCAATTTATCTGAAAATAAGTTTTTTTTATACATATATACCTTAATAAGTGTTGAAAACAAGCAGAAAAAGAAATGTTACTTTAAAAAAAGTTTATTTAAGAAATAAAGAATTTACAAGTCACATAGTTTAAATAATCATCACATTTTGAACTAGTCTTTGTCATCTCACATGAGAGGACAAGGCAAACCAGCCCTCTCGCTCTCTCCGTTTCCCCACCTGTTTTGGAAAAAAAATGTTTGTTTTTCTTCTTTTTAATTTAAAAGTAACATTTCAGTTTCATTTTTTTTCAAAGCTTTTAAAATTCTTCAGAATATTTAGTTTGTTAGTTTGCTTACTTCCATTCTGTCATCCTTTGTTTGTCCTCCAAGACTGTAAGATGACACCTGCGAGCCAGCAGACCTGAATCACAGTAACACCACATATGGCAGGTGTTTCTGACCCAGTGTGACGAAAGACTTCATTCTTATATTTTTAAGTAATCTTTGGGATGAAAAATGTTCTAAAAAGTTACATTTGTTTCCATATTACTGAGAAATGATGAATTTTTATATTTGATTTAGATATTTTTTGATGGGTGGTGTCTTCTGAAGTGCACTCTGTAAGGAAGCACCTACTGTCTCGACATAGCCCTGGTGTGTGAAAGATGCTCCTGTGCAGCCAACAGCATGGACAGGTCTGGACCACCTCCTTCAGTTGAGAACAATTCGACACAAAGATTTTTCTTTTAATAAAAGTGAGAGTGACTCAGACAGACAGACTGACTTTAGATTCAGCTCACATACCTGCTGACTGTGGACTGATGGCTGATGGAGGGATGGGGGATCCAGAGGGGGAATCACTTGGTTTCTGTTGTTCGATCAGCTCCAGGAGACGGCCCCTTGCTGCTGCACTTTGTCTGTTCAGCACCAGAAGGCGCTGTTCCACACTTCTTGCACACAGAGAGGTAGGTGACGTCCCCTAAACGAGAAACAATGAAAACATCCACTGTTTAAAGTTATACTTTCAAAATACTCCAGCCAGAGTAATATTATCCTGATTGCAAGCACTCTGCTACACTGAGTATTGTGACCCAATTCATTGAAACACATTGTGATTTATTATATTTATAATATAATAGTATAATATCACTAGAAAAGCACTCAGAGAGCACAGACCCTCACCAAGCATATTGGGATTTTCACGCAACACTTTAGTCCTACTTTAATGTTATACTTTCTTTCAGCAGACTGTCTGCTACAATTTGGTGTTAGTTGCAGGTTTGTGCAATAATTTGTTACCTGACAGTATTGAAAATAATGACGACCCATTACATATTTTAATATTCTGGATCTTATCCAGAAAATTGCCAGGATCTGGATCATACTTCTACATCTTTCAGAAATCATCGTGACCTTGTCTTGTTTTGTTTTGCAAAGCAATCTGACCATTTATCATGAAGTTATGGTGTATATGGTGGGCCTTTCCATGTGGAGTTTGCATGTTCCCCCCTGTGCATGTGTGGGTTCTCTCCGGGTAATACGACTTTCTCCCACAGCCCAAATACATGCTCATTAGGTTAATTGACCACTCTAAATTGCCCCTAGGTGTGAGTGTGTGTGTGAATAGTTGTGTATCTATGTGTCAGCCCTGTGATTGACTGGCGACCAGTCCAGGGTGTACCCTGCCTACCCTGCCCAATAACAGCTGGGGTAGGCTTCAGTCACCCGCGACCCTGCAAAGGATGAGCGTTTTAGAAAATGAATGAATGTCTAAAAAGAGTGGTCTATAGATTTTGGGAGGCACGGCAGAGCAGACTTGGCAGAAACACAATATAACATGCATTGGTATGTCAGGATTAGTGTTTAAACCTCTGAATACAAAAAATGTAAACTCATAATTATATATACTCTTTCCTTTAAGTAAGTAAAAAATATTTTATGAAGAAAAGAAAACTCAGGAAAATGTATTTTGAGTCCATATTGCTATACATGATTATGATTGTTAGTATTGTTTTCAAAGTGCAACATACTTCCTCTCTTTCAAAGGCCAGACTTGTACAAACTTTTACAAACATTTGGTTCCAGAAAACTTTATGAACAAAGCCTAAAGTCTCTGAATAAATAAAAAACAGGATGCTAAGATATGTCTCCTGTGTTAAAGTAGAAGTGTTACCTGAGAAATCTGCTGAACTCCTTCAGGAGTCAGCGAATGACGACTCCTTCTCCCTGTGCTGCTGGAAGCTGACACCCTCCTCTCTCCAGCACCTGTTGGTGTGACTCTGTCTGCGCTGCCCGGACTAAAAAGTCTTTCTCCATTGCTGTTTCTAGATGATCCTGCAACCCTTGAACCAGCCTGGCTAAGCTGGGCCTTAATCAGGTTGTTCTGCTCGCTCAGCTGTGCTATCTCAGCTAGCATGGCCTCTGGAGAGAGCTGTGAGTGGAGAGCGTTAAGGGCCAGTGTTGACGAAGAGGTAGGAGGAAGGCTGATGAGAGGAAGACTGGTGAGGCTGGAGGCTGAGCTGAGGGCCTCAAAAGAGCACTCTGGAAGAGACAGGCAGTGAAACCAACAGTTGGTTGAATGGGAGTATGAACAGATATGTCCTAAACCAGGTATTTAAAAAGATACCTTGGCTGTTACCAGAATTTCGATGCCAGTTGTTTCTCTGTCGAGGAGGGGAGAGCAGCACAGCAGGAGAAACAGAAGGTTGTATTGACTCCATGTGTTTCACAGCAGCTGGTGCAGACTGCAGGGCTGTTTTAGACATTAAAAAACAAATCATGAACTCTTTCCTCTGCATATTGTGATGCACTGACAATCAAATGCAAAAAGTGTCAACCTGCTGCTTTAACATTTGAATCTTCAAGTGGGTCAGTGCTGGTCTTCAGTAGTCCAAGTTCCCCCATCACCAGCACCACCGTGTCCAACCTCTGCTCCAGCTCTGCTGTCTGCTGTAGCAACCCAGCCTGAAAGGAACCCAACAGAAACAGGTTCATTGAACAGAAGGCATCTAATCAACAGCTTGTCAGTGTGTAAACTGTGTTTCACCTGCAGAGCTGCAGCCTCTTCCCTCAGATTCATTGTCTCAGCAGTGAGAGCATCAATCAGGGCCCGCTGCCCTTTCAACTCCTCCTCAAGTCGTCTCCTCTCCAGAGCCTCAACCTGAGCCTCCTCTTCTTTCTGCATACAGTTTCGTTCAAAGCAGATAATAAAGCCAGGGAGCATTAAGTAATTCTTTTGGACAACAATAGGCTTAAATATCTTACTATGCTGTGTTATATCTGTTCCTTGGAAGTTGGAATTTCCAAGTTCCAAGTGGGAATGCCCAGCTGGAACCCCCCCCCCACCCCCGAGATCGAAATTTCCGACTTGTAAGTCGGAGCATCCACACCACCTCCGAGTTCCCAGTAGGAAATTCCGAGTTCAGGGATAAACAGCAATTAAGTTCCTTATATATTCCTTCTATTTTTGAATTTTAGACTTGTGTTTGTCGCAATAATCAGTCATGTATATAGTATTGTTCACTGTTTACATACTGAAATACTGCTGTTAAGGCAAGTTTTCTGACTTAGCAACAGGAATGCTGAACTCAGAGAGGACATCACTCCCACTCCCGACTTCCCAGTTCCAAGTACATATGCTTTAATTCTGGCAATAACTCTCTATTTAAGCTAAACAACATGTCAGATTAAAGTCTTATAATCAAAGCGCCTACATACTGCAAGCCATACCCCTAACACTCCCAAAACATTATAATGTGATGCGCTATCGTGGAATTGCAGTGTACAGGAGGAGGACAGCACATCAGTGAGTCAAACACCTTCCTGTGATGCATTTTTGTATACAGTCTGTAAGATTTTTAATCTGTCCACTGGATTATAGGAAGGAATTTTAGGGACAAATGTCACACCTGTTTGAAGAGATGCACCAAACGCCCCAGAGTGGACACCAGTGCAACTGAAAATCCTGTGAGACTCTGTGAGCTGCTTTGTTTCTGGCTCTTAGCAGAATCTGCTTTGGGGCTTTCACTCAGCAAATCCAAGTCTGCTTCTACTTGACTCAACATGTCCTGCAGAAGACCCAGACTGGACTGGTCTCCACTTTGAGAGGCAACACAGGAGCCATCCAGCTTCAGACTCTGGGATGCACACTTCCTGGTCCTTCTATTACATCGACTGTTTCCTCCTAAAATTACAAATGCAGGTAAAGAAATAAATTCCTCTATCAGTTGCAATGTGAAGTATCTTAACATTCCTTGTTTACACATCATTAAAGAGATTCTTGGTTCTACCTGGCTGGCTGGAAGATAGCCCAGGGTTCAGAGCCTGTGAAACCAGAACAAAAGGTTCTTCTTTTCCTTCGTGGGGCTGACTTAGTCTGGACTGAGCACGCTGAATAGCCACTGTGGCGTTGAGAGCTGAAACATGATGGAGTCATTAGATCAAACCATAGACTGTATAATACATGGATGTAGTCTCTGAGACGTCACCCATCAAAAACCACATCAAAAAGGTCTGTAACAAAGTCAAATTCAGACGTTCAAATTTCAGGTTCATCACAAACTCTCTATCAACTGCTGCAGCAAAGGTCTTCTTATACTCTGTAATTCTCACCTCAAGAGGTAGGCCATGGGCCTCCTAACTAACTGCTACAGGGTGCAAGACCTGTCAGTGACACAGGCTGCACCTCTTGGGCAAACTCCTGATCGTGATTTTCTTCCCTCTCTTTTTCTTAAATGTCTTTTTGCTGAAACTTTATTTTTCTTCCAACCTCTTTACCTGGTGCTCTGCCTGACGAGCAGGGAGTCACAGGAATAATATCTCTCTCCACCTTGTCTGAGTTGAGATGATGGACTTCCTGTGTTGCTCTAGCTTGAGACAGTGCCTTCATTTTTTGTACATTTGCCCTGCAAAGGAAACACTCAAGGTAATTCAGTGCAACTGAAAGCTGGGCAGTAATCTGTGATCACTCACTCTTTATGGCAGTGCTTGTTTGTGGGCACTATTACCTTCTAATTACATCACAGGCTGAACTACCATCAGGACTGTTATCTTCATCGCTGCAGGCCTCTGGAGATTCTACTTCATTAAGAGCCTGGGGAAACCACATAAGAAATGCAAACCAAAGAATCATGTAAGAAATGGGAATAACAGGATGAAAAAAGACACACATGCAGTACATTAAGATTAAACAGTAGAAAATAAAGATTTAAACACACACTTGTTTATCCATCATAGACTGGCTGAGCAGTGACAGCTGAGTAGGAGGATCTGGTAGCTGAAGCACAGGCAGCGTTGAGTCAGAACCACAGTGTGGTGCCATTGTCACACTAGGGTGCCCTGCAGAAAAACATCAACACACTGTGTCAGCAACAAGAAATTCAACCCAGGATTCTCAAAAACAACTACAAGAACCAAGAGAACACTTATCACATTTTTTTAATACTGCATCAATCTTATAACAATCTGTAGTAGTCACAGTGCCAACAAAAACCTTTCCACCTGTCTGTCTACGAGGAGCATCTCCAAACAAGTCCTTAACAACAGCCATGGCTCGATCAGAGCGAGCCAGCACATCCTGTAGCAGCAGCTGGTCAGAGAACACCTGCAGCAAAGAAGAACAACCCCAACAGTAGCAGGGGCACGTTTCCTTTACATCGTATTTTTTTATTTGCATAAATTGTAATTTTTATTGAAAACAGAAAAGGGGAGCCATAAATCAGTGAGCTGTAAATCAGGGAATTTGTCACATACTTCTCTGATGATGCTAAGGCTGGCTTTGTCAAGAGGTGCAGGGCTGCCAGGGTGTCTGAGGCGGCGTTTAAGGGCTTTCTCCCTTAGCTCCCACTGAGCTGCAGCCGTGTTGTGGGACTTGTGAATCTCATGCCGATAATTCTGAAGTAAAAGCAAACACATATACAGGAAAGTTTTAAGCTGAGCCAGCAACACTCTGGGCTGTATGGGGGTCTTGTGCTCAGGTTGCTTTAAACTAACTAAAGAAAAAAGATGCAATCTTGAATGCAATGAAGTAAATTACTCATTATGTGTTCCTACACACCAGTGAAATGACAGTCAAGTATCTTGGACAGTAATTTTGTTTTTGTAGTTTTCGTTAAACACATGATGCTTCAGCATAGGAAGAAACGGTTGTATAAAAATAGACCACAGTAGTTTGTTTCCAGTTGCACTCCTGGAGCCCATGTGCTTGAAGCCCTCTGCTTTTTCTATATCTGGGATTGGACATGCAGAATTTTTTTTGGACATGTGAATTTTTCATCAGGAGGCCCAGTGATGCCCACACACATCAAGACAGTTATGTTGTTACATTTACCCTCAATTTTGTGACATAAATAATATTTAAACCTAGTATTTGTTATTATAACCTTCGGTCCCAAGACTTGTTTCTATTGACTGTACCGAGGGTCCGCACTGCACTAGGTAGCAGGGCTTTCAGATGTGCTGCCCCTTCAGCATGGAGTGAGCTGCAAAAAATCTTAAAGTTACAGGATCTGGTGTCACTTGATGCTTTTTAAGGCTCTTCTGAAAGACGTGGAAGCAAGTACATTTTGCTGTAGATGTTTTTGACCGCTGATTTTGTTTCTATTCTGTGTACTTGTTCTTTCTGCTTTGTTTTTAACTGTGTTGTTGTGTGTGTTTTGCAACTCTGTGTTTGTGCGGCTGCTTGTCTCGGCCAGGACTCTCTTGTAAAGGAGATTTTTAATCTCAACGAGACTTTTTCCTGGTTAAATAAAGGTAAATAAATAATGAATATTACTCCAGGTTAGCTCAGATGATAGAACAGTATTGACTGCAATGTAACAGTGCTCCGGTTCTGCACAGGCACAGACTCATCAGCTTACCAGCTCTGCGGGAGTCAGCTTGTGCACTGACAGGTCACTTGTGGTGCTCTGGAACACACAAAAGTAACCTGGTTACTTCGTCAAAGCCTCTACTTGAAAATGACAATAATTGTAGATTTTACAAGTACAAGACAAGATTAACAACATTATACAACTGCTACAAGACATCAAGAGCAGCCTTTCACGTCACTTTTTAGAAAGTGTATTTACATTTACTACTCACCACCCACTCTTTTTTAGTAGCTGCTGCCTTCTTAGGGCGAACTGTTCGTTTTCCCTTTGTCTGTGGCTGTGAACGCCCCACTCTCACAAACGACATCTATGAACAAAGTTATTTAAAAGAATAAAGTTAATAGTTGTACTCAAAACAGAGATGTTAGCTTTTAGCTTTGAGCTCCACTGTCGCAGATCTGCTCAACCATAAGCTTACGTTTAGTTTCTGAATTAAGGAGTTGGACATACGAATAACTCTATCGTTTACGGTTAACAATTCACCTTCTTGTGTGTAAGAAAAGTCTGTCTGGCTGCACGACGCTTTGTTGCCACCACCGTTTGTTTACGTTGTTTGAAATCTCTTCTTCGGTTAGCTCTGACTGTTCCATCGCGTTTTTAAGTCGCGCGCCACTTCCTGTGCTGTGCCGCTTCACAGTGCAGCATGATGGGAAATGGAGTGCAGGTAAGGTAAGAAGCTCAGAAAAGCTATGGTGAAACTGCTTGTAAACAGATTTTGAAGCAGAATCTTATGTCAGAGATCTAAAACAGGTTTAATTTTTTGTTCTTCTTTTCTGTGTTCATGTTATTATCATGTTTTTTAATTGTGCCTTGATGTAGGCTTGTGTAAATTGTTAAAGAATTGCATGAGTCGACCCCCAGAGAGTTTTTTCTACCTTTGTAGTAGCTTATAGGGATCCAAATAAACACGTAGATAAGAAACAATTAAACGTTACCCTTTAAAAATACGGTGCTAACTATTAATTTTAACAAAAAGTAGAGCCTCAGCAGCGATACATTTCAACAGCAAAGGGGGAAATCCATGATAAGAAATTACATCTAAAAAAATACGATGTGTGCAATACCTACAATGAATTTTTTGACTGTTGTATTTTTTTTAACTTTGTACATTTAACCTAAAGTTTTAATGGGACTGCTATCCATGTTTTTACAACTGGTCTTTTGCAGCTATTTCTATCACTTCAGGCTAAAATAAGTTACAATCATATATGATTTTATTACAATAAACAACCAGCCACTTCCTCACCGCAGACTAGTTTGGGGTTTGTGCTAGGTTTTTGCAATCATCCGGTAACTCCACCAGAGGGCGCAGTCGTCCTGAAAATCCCCTGTTGGTGTCGAAAGGGAAACGGATTATTGTAGACGCGGCATCGGACAGTCAAAACTAAAGGATTTCTTTATAACTGGGTTTCATTCACACGGCCTGAAAGTTTAGTTCAGTTAATTACAAACTGCTAAATTTCGTCACAACAACGTGTATTTCAACCAATCCGTTCTATATTTTTGCTTGTTTACCGTACAAAAAAGTTTCTTTTGAAGTTTCAGCGTACACATTTTAGTCTGTTATAGGATTTTATTTTAAATGTTTTACACCGGAAGTTGAACGCTGATTTTCTGCAAACTCTATCCCATAGTTATGATTGCTCATTAGCCTAGGCTATTAAAGGGGATGTGTCTTCCCATATGACTTGTTGCACGCCCCCTCACTTAGACGCACAGGAACACAGTCTGCGCGCTTTAGTTCAATCCTGCTGGACTAACCTAGACCTACCACACTGCCTACTGCCGCTTAAAAATGCAGACCAAGACACAAAGAAGCGAAATGATCAACTGAGTGCAAGAGGGAAGTTTTGAGAGGTATCTTGAATGACTGCTGAATGGTTTTAAACTCCAAGCGCTCTTTTTCTGCATCCCTGGGGAAAGTTTGCTGAAGAGAGAAAGGAGGCGTGCTGCGGTGCCAGAGGGGGATCATTTGTTTAACCTTATTGGATTTGGCAAGAGCTCCGTGATTTGTTTTACTGGATTATAAATTAATGTTAAACTACCTGATACCTTTTTAGTAGCATTTTATTCACGTTTTGTAAAACTTTGGATTATCATCTCCACCGTGGAACAACTTTTAGAAACGTTGGATCTGAATTACGCACAGGATTCCTCTGACAAATGACAGCTTCTAAGGGCTTTCTTGCACCCTCAGTTCACCCTCTTGGCTTCTTGTGTCGCACCCTTCTACGGCACCACTTCCCTCATCAGGTGAGGTAACCACGGTGAGAAAAAGTTTTTCCGTTTCTTCCCCGAGGATGTGGGGAGGAGGTTTCCCGAAGTATGTCACCATAATCGTGACTTTTCTCTTGGTCGTCATCGACGTGAAAGCCAGTGGGGAGTACTGCCACGGTTGGCACGACTCTCAGGGCGCTTGGAAAGAAGGTTTCCAGTGCCCGGAGAAGATCGACGGGGAGGACGCAATCATCTGCTGTGGGAAATGCGAGCTGCGCTACTGCTGCTCCAGCACGGACGCGCGGCTGGATCAGGGGAGCTGCGACAACGACCGGCAGGCTCCAGAGCCCGGGACAGAGAACAAGGAGGACAAGGACTCGGGTGCAGGTATAAACCACATAGTTCCTTAATTTGAGCCTCTAACTCCTGCATACAGTGAAACTTTTGCTCTGTAAACAAACCAAAAATAACTCATTGAGTGATCACTGTTTATTGCTAGACTCTTTGCAGGCCTTATATGCACAAGCTGCTTTATCTTTGAAGTTGTTACAATGTTTGGTTTTCTCTGTTGAACACAACTGTCCCACGGTATTTCCACATAAAGAGCCTCATCTGCTGCCTGCTCCTGCTGCCAACGACAGCTGCGCAGGAGACAGCAGAAAACCAGTTAGGCTGAATGCACTCACAAATGGCACCGTGCGCTATGCGGCACTTATAAACAGCCCTGTTTGTTCTGGCCTGTAACAGATCAAAGTCGGGTTCAAATCACGCTGTCCCCACGGGGATCGAGTGTGGACTTGACAAGAGATTGAAATATTTGACAGAGACGCACTCAAAGGCACTGACAGATCTGGACATTTAGAAAAGTAATAATTTCCCCCTGGTTTCTATCTTAATGTATTGGGTTAAAACGTTTCTACACCATTCAGCTCTGCAACATTTTCCCCCATAGATAAATCTGCCATGGAGCCATGAGAGTCTGTATCATATAGGGGGCAGATAAACAACAGCTCTTCAAAACAGCACATATAATAAACTGGACAACCTGGAAAAAAAGAGGCAACACTGCCTTTCTTGATGTTTCCCCAGAGAATACCCTGCCCTCTTTTGGACCTCCTGCTAAAATCTGTCACTGGCTAAGACTACCATGCCTTATCACTCCAGGAAGAGGTATACATTTCATTCAGTGGCCTCCAGCCAAAATAACTTAAAGAAAAGCACCTTTTTTCCTCTCTAAGAAAAGAGGAAGTGTGTGTGTGTGTGTGTTTTAAAGGCTTGGTTCAGTTAGTGCATTTCATTCATTTTTCATTCACTTGCAGCCACATTAATCATCCAGGAAAGATACACACTGTAATGTCAATGGATAACAGGCAGGAAATTATTAATGTGCTCAGCATGAAGGAACATATGGTATTTAGGAACAGGAGAACGCCCGTGGGAGAGCCGGGGAAGACGAGGGAGAGTCCAGCCAGCGGAACCACAAAGAGAGTGTGCCCAAAACAAGGGTTTAAGATTAAGAGAGGGGGGATGCTGTTACTGCGGCATGGCTGCCATGGCTCAACTCAGGCAGCAGGTGTGGAAGAGTGACAGGGAACAATGGGGGGGTTCAGCCACTGTGAGTTCAGGATGAGAAGGTCACACAGAGCATGAAGGGCTCGAGTGGAAAACCCTTTTTTGATAGAAAGCGAAGTCCCGAGGATGGTTTGATTTAAATTCCATGTGCAACCTTTGTGGCCTGTTGCTCTTCAGCTGACCGTGTATAACTCTTTTTCCTGTCTGTCCACTCAAAGCACTTTTACATCACATTCCACATTACAGTGATAGCAGAGATGGTGACATAAGAGACTTTATTCAATCATCTGGGGTTAAGTCCAAGTGCAGTTAGGGATGTTAGCTGCAGGACTACGGCCAAAAACAAACAACAAAGTAGGTATTCAAATTTTATGAGTTAGATCTTGAGGGATTTTTTTTGCCTATATTTGAGGACAACTTCACCACAAGTTGGATCTAAAACTTCAGTGGCTCCTGATCAGTCAATCAAAATCTTTCTAATTTTCAGATCTCTACACTGAATTGACAATTAATAATTATATAAAGAAACCAAATCAAAAATCCTTAAATTATACAAAAAATGTACTGCTAAATCCAGCTGTGCTATGCTAATTGTTCACCCAGTGCAACCTCTCTGCTCCAGACTTTAATTTCTTGTAAAATGTGCTAAAAATGTCTTTCCACGACATTTTCCACAGGCATTCATGGTTTCTGGAAGATGACAGACGTAGAACTCATGTCTTGTTTACAAATAGCTTTACTTTGTGATGCAACTCAATTTTGAAATAAGCTAGTTTAGAAACAATTCTTTCAACGTTATGTCGGACCACTGAAATTAAATTCATACTTTATCTTTCAATTCAGTTTAATCATGATGTTAAAGTTTTGGATGTATCCAAAACCGGGTTTGAGTTCTCAAACTGAACATTTCAGTCATTCTCAGGTTTACCAAGCTTGTGTTAGCAATAGGAATTAGCCAGCTGGCGGGGTTACACTTCATGATGACAGTAGACTGTTGGTGTTTTTTCTTCTTTGCTACAGAGACAAAAACTCTTCCATCATTAGATCCTCAGGGGTGAACCTGCCACAAAGAAACAGTGTTTTACTGCTTTATGTTAACAAATGAAACTACATCCAGAATTAGCATAAAAGGATGCTGTGTTGCCATGTATGTGATATGTAAAAATTCATCATGCAAACATTCACATTTTATGCTTTTTTAAAGCATTTAACCTGAAGTTTGATGAAATGGTAATTCCAACACCTCAAAAGAAACATATTGTAGACCCTAGTTTAGCCTAGCTTGTGTTAGCATGGTGCAAATTCTCGCTTAGCATGCAGGCTAACTTGTTTGTTTTTTCTTCCTTAATAATCTAAAATTTCACCTGATTTACACCCAAAGAAAGACAGCAGATGAAGTCATTTTGGGGTATTCACTTAAATGTGATTAAAATAGGTTCAAATGTCTTTGTATTTATTCGTATCAGTACAGGTATTGGTATATACCGAAAATATAAAAGTTTTTAATTTGTGTCCCTTTCCAGCACAAAATTTCACTTCAACATTCCAGTTGTTTTGCTTTAACTTAAGTAGGCTTTTCTACAAAAAAAAAAAATATATCAAAGTATTCCTCTCACCATCATATTTAGGTGAAAGACGTAAAAATGAAATTTCTTGTGATTTTGAACCAACTGACCCAGAATTAAAGAAAAAAAATGATATCTGTGACATACTGACTTTCTCAATACAACAAAACCTATATTATCAAGTTTATAAATTAAACATTTTAAATAAACTTTGAGATAATGTTTCATAACAAATAACTTATTTCATCAGTACACCTGCATAATATCGATTAAGATTATTTATTCAATACTTGTCAAGCTTTTGTGGTTACACCATTTGATAATTTAATGGGGCTGATTCTTTAAATGGTTAAAATGGTTAAAATGGTTAAAATGGTGTATAAAACACTGACATACACAGACATGCATACTACACTTAAAAAAAACACCTATCATTCTGTTGTAGCAGGTTTAAAGCATATTTTTGGTACCAACCCTAGTGTGTCACTGCCCCATTTGCTGTATTTTCTGCTTTTTGCCCTCCCTCCTTGATTTACCACACAGTGCTTCAGAGAGACGTCTTCCAGTCAAAGCAGGGATGAAGTAACACTAGACGAAAGTTTTTGGTATTACTAATCCTTGTTGATCATGCAGTAAATACAAGTGGAGAAGTTGAGGTGGAGGCCATATAAGCACAGGAAAAGAGAGCAGTCAAAGCCTCCCTGAGACATTTCTGCTCTTGTAACTTATATACATGCTGCCATAGCAGAGTTCCTGTTAAAACCTGTTTACTGGAAGGCATTAGCTGGGAGCTGCGCTGGCCTCTGAAGTTGACACCGCTTCTTGTCAAAGGGAAATGGGTCAAGGTCCTAGTTTGTTTCATGTCACAAGAGTCCTGGCCTCTGGTTTATGTCTTTTGTCGCCTGGACTCAGTGCCACAGCCACAGCACGTCCTCCAGCGCTTAACAGGTTTCACTCAGTAATCCTGCTTAATGCCCTGCTACTTTTGATGAGCATTCTGAAAAAGTTTCTCAAGGTTGTATGGATGTGTTTCAAAGAGCCCAGAGACAAAAGGAAACTGGAGCCAGTTGCCACCTCTCTCTTTTTTTGGCATACCGTTACACCTCATAATACACGGGCACATTCAAAGCACAACATAACTACACCCTGTGGGAACAATAAAATACAACTAATCATTGCTAATGCAACACGGCGCTTACTGTGTTTGTAAGGTGTTTTTGTGAGAGAGCATTGGAGGAAAACACCTCAGAAGTGACCTCACCTCATCCGTCACCTTATTTCTGCCAAAAATAATTGACTCTGTGCCTTTACTTTGAGGTCAACCTGAGCAGTATGAATGAAACTGTAAGTGTCTTTCAAAGTCAAGTTATTATCCATCCAGTTTGAGAGTTGTCTTTGGAGCTTCTCCTGCTCACATTGAAACTTTATAAACTGTAACTTCAATCCTTTTCACAAATCTGTCAAGTTTTTGACCGTTTTAATAAAGCCTCTGCAATCTTACCCAGGATATCACACTTTGATAGTGAGGTCTGTCAGAGAGCAACAAGTCCACCTTTGACTTTAAATCTTACTTTTTGACTACAAGAAATAAAAGGTCAGAGAGGAGGAATCAGTTTACTCCTTCGATTTAAAGGACTGAATAACCTTCTGTTCCGCTACGTTAAATCAATCAACTTTGATACCTTTTTTAAAGCTGAAGCCAAAAACTTCAGTTCAACCTGGATAACTTTTTTTCAAAGAGTTGGTCATAAATAGTAGAAGGAGAAAAAAGTCACAAATATCTGCTGGCAGGCAGCTTCAAGAATGTATCACACACACTAACACACACACACATACACACACTAACACACACTAGTCTGCAGAGTCGAGGAGGTTAGGGACACAGTAGGGTGCTGAGGATTAAAACAGATCAAAACAAAGTTAATAACTGCTAATGAGAGCCTGGGACTCCCTGAGGACCTGATCCCAGGGCACCTTTCATTCTTTCACCGAAGTCTAAACACTCCCTCCTGCTCAGGCTTTTGTTTCACCAAAGTTTTGCTCAAACACATGAGTTTTTATTTACCTAAAAGATTGTCTGTTTTACTCAGTGTGTCTCCGTGTTTTCCTCCACAGTGCCCATTTATGTGCCCTTCCTGATCGTGGGCTCTGTGTTTGTCGCTTTCATCCTGGTGGGCTCCGTGGTTGCCGTGTGCTGCTGCCGCTGCCTCCGGCCTAAACAGGAGCTGTCATCGGGAGGTGCGACAGGAGGGGGAGCTGGTGGCGGCCGGCTCTTGGAGACCATCCCCATGATGGCCAGCTCAGGGACCTCCAGAGGCTCGTCATCCCGCCAGTCCAGTACAGCCACCTCCTCCAGCTCCTCTGCCCCGCCAGCTGCCCCCCGCCCTGCTCCCCCTCCTCTCATGCGGGCTCAAGCCTCCTGCTGCCTACCCCCTGACGCCAGCGTCTTCGTCAACATGCCCACTAACTTCTCTGTGCTCAACTGCCAGCAAGCCACACAAATCATGCCTCACCAGGGGCAGTTCCTGCACCCGCAGTACATTGGCTATGCCCACCCCGTGGCTGCTGCCCCGGCCTTCCTGGACCCTACTCAGGGAGGATACAGACCTCTTCAGTCCCCCTGTCCTCCTCCTACAGCTGGGTCCAGTGATCAGAAATTTCCTCCAGTGACTGTGTGATGAGAGGCCAACCTGCAGACCACTCTGTTGTGAAGTTTAAACCTGTGAGGGCTGTGTTAGAGACCTTAAAGAAACGCTGCCTGAGTGGGGGAGAGAAGCAGGAAGTCAGACTCGCATGAAGAACTCACGAGGCAGCAGGGTCTGCCTTATTGATGTGTGATGTGTGTGTCTGTTTTGTGTGTAATGTGACCCCTTGGCAAGTTGAATTGAGCTAAGCTCAGCCTTTGATGGATTAAGACAGATGCACAAACAATTTTCTGTCTTGATGTAGAGTCAAACCTGCAAATTTGAGGGTTTTACAGCCCAGGTGGGCGCTCGTGCATGTCTCAAAAATGACTGTGCATGTGTTTATTTGTGTATTTGAATGAGTGAGAAAAGATTTGTTGGCCTAAAGGTGCTGGTTTGAGTGATGACTGAATGATTTATAGCAGCGAACTGTATGAAAAGTGGATATTCAGGCAAAAAAAGACCACATGCTGTGTTTCTGCCATGTGCACATCTGCACTTACATACAGTGTGTGTTTGTTTATGTTGAAAGTATGAGCAGAGAAAGTGTGTGGAGAGATGTTTGTACTGTACGTGTGAGTCAGTGTGAAGTGTGGAAGGACGGGGTTGTGTGAGTAACTGTGAGTGAGCTGTGTGTGTAATGGGAAATGCAGGTGGTGTGATGTGAAAAGCAGTCGCAATCTCCCTGTAGACCATTTAAACTCTAATGAAGTGAACACAGGACATAGGCTGTGACGCTCAACCCCACAATTCTCCCCCCAGCCCTTACTTCTGCCACCCAGAAAGAAAAAAAATCCCCAGCTGCCCTGAGCGGAAACACACTGACCAACTACAAAATAATCACAGTTAATGTACCTGACAAGTGTGAGTGTGAGAGAGGGGGGGATTACAGACGTAACTAAACCACCTGCCCTCTTCTTTTCTGTACTGTTCAAAGTGTTTGTGCCTGTGAGTGTGTGTGTGTGTATTTAACACTCCTACAGGTCAGTGCTGAGGGCATAAGCAGCTCCAGGGCTGCTTTGAGTTGTGAATTTACTCTTTAAAAAGGCACAAAATTGCAGTTGTTGGTTGTTAATTTGAAAGGAAAAAGATGAAAAGTGCAGCTGGGTAACTCAGTAACATGCAACCTGAGGAATGTGCTGCTCCGCTGAGCATGCAGCACGAGATGTCCCAAAGTACTAACAATGGGTACGTCTGCATCGGCACTCCCTGCACGTCTGTGGGACAGTCTGATAAATCTGAAACATGATGGAAGAGAGTTGGTGAAATTTGATGCAGGAGTGACATTTTTCAAATGAATCCTAAAATAAACAACTTTTAAACAGAAAACAATGTGTTGGGAGCACTAAGTTATTTTTAAGTTTCCACTGCCATACATGATAACAAGCAGGTTTCATGCTTTGAGCCAGACGTCTTCTTTACCTCTCTGGATGACTGGTGTTCACACAAATCAAACGAGGAAAGTGTTTCGCAGAGAAACACTCTGAGATTCTTCATCCCCTCAGCAAACACTCTTATACTTAAGCCTTCAGAAACACTAATTACACCCATTCAGAGAGCGCTCTACCACCCACAGAGTACCTGTCACATCAACCGATCACAGAGAGAAAGAGCAACAAAGTACAACAATGAGTAGTTAGAAACTACGACAAAGATCAGGAGGTGTAGTTTTGGCAGGCTCTCACAGAAACATCAGTAATGTGGAAAGCTGAGCTGGCCGGTGGGGAGTCGCTGGGGAGACGCTGAGAAGCATAACCGGCTCTCTGGCTCCTGCTTGGCCCAATGGATTCTCCATATTGAAGCAGCTGTAGTTGCTTTGGGCTGGTCTGCATCCAGGAAGGTGGGTGGGAAAGGGGATCTCCAGTTGGCTGTCCAGAGGCAGGGGGCTGCATTAATCGGCTGAGATCTGTCCAATCGGCCTCCCATGATGAGGTTAGAGAAGGAGCATGGGAGAGGTTTGACTGTGGTTACATATGAAATAATACCCGTCATGTACAAATTCGGCCTTTTTAAACAATTTCAAGCATCAAATGTAAACCAAATCCCTCACAATGCTTTTAAAGTCAAGACGCAGAAACACAAAGTCAGGCCATGGATTGATTAGATTTAATGATTAGGACCGAGATGGACAACCCCCGTTTCCCACCCTTTCAGTCTTGCATTCTTGATCTGGAGTGTCCTCAACACAGAGCACACAGACAATGGACTCTACATTCAGACAATTCCCAGAGCCAAAACACACAATCCAGGCGAGTGTCTCAGTCAGCTCCCTTCTGTTTCAGATGCCTATTAGCACTAATTCAAGTAAAATATTCCCTCTATGACGTGTCTCCACATGAGTACAAAAACAGGCATTAATGAAAAGATGGGAAAAAAGGATAAAACACAATTTATGTTCACTTTAATAAAAAAAAAGAAGTAAAAACTTGGTAAAGAAATCCAACATAACTGAAAGAAGGAAGCTCAAATGCCAGGCTTGCTTCTTCGACGTCAGCTGAAGATGCAAGACAGGAATCACAGGAGTGATCAGAGACCACAAGAAACAGAGTGGATCAGAACCGGTCAGGAAGAGGAGTTGTGATGTAGAGACAGAGGCTGCAGAGAAGGTTAGGGAGTAAGCAGGAGGAGGCTGGAGGGGTTACAGCAGGGTGGTGGTCCAGTTTGGCGTTAGTGGTCTGCCTCAGTGGCATCTCAGAGGTGTTTGGCAGTGAGGCTCAGAGCTCCGTTAGTACACAGAGGTGCGGTGCAGTGTCTCTGCCTCCCTCTGTCCCACTTTGAGGGAATTCTCCAGCTCATGTGTGCATGTGAGCGTGTTTGTTTTGAGGCGTGTGATGACTGATTAGCTAAACCCACCTCGCGTCAGAGATGAGAGGGAACCGTGGAAGCAGACTCACGCAGGGGCAGACACACACATGCACACAAACACAGGAGCGCTGATGCGTGCGGACATACATGCACAGGCAGATACAGACGCACTGGAATGCACACACACTCACAGACACACACACACACACACATTAACACACAGTGGCATGAGGCAAACCCAGTCTGGGGGTATACAGATATGAGGAGCAGTCTCTGAGTTTGACTTGTCATGTCTGTGCGTGGATATGATTGCTCATGCTTGTGCAGCTTGTGTGAGTTTAAAGAATGTTTATTCCTTCAAGTCCACCTGGTCCCTTCTCACAAGTCAGTTCTTGGTGCGCCGGCGACGGCCTGCACGCCTGACCGTGACCCCCCCTCCACCCTTCAGGGTTTAGGTCATAGTTCCAAGTAAGGCCACAGCAGGGGTCGGTCACCTGGCGAGAGGGGTTCTCATGAGTCCGTCTCCAGTGTCACCTTGACAACCGTTGTTACGGTGAGCCGAAGCCTTGGTCTCGGTGGTGCTAGAGGCTCGGGCGTTGGCGAGTGGTGTCGTAAGAGCGCACAACCTGGGATTGGGAGACCACGCCGTGCTCCTCCTGAGAGAAGGCATAGCCATCTGTGGAGATGGAAGAGAAAGGACGTAATTTTAAAACTAATTCTTTCTAAACACGGGGTGAAGATACAAACATGAATTACTGTTCTTTCTTTGATTGTTTTTTCCAAAACACGTCCTTGTTTTGTTTTTTTTAATCTGTATTCTTAACACTGTGTTAGATCATTAGGTGCTTGATCCAACCAAAGTTATAATAGTTTTGGATTTGTCATTATAGTTTAGTATTAGTTAGTTTTGACATTGTTTTTTCCATTACAGTTTAGTTTTAATTAGTTTTAGAGTGGGCATTCTAGTTTTTATTTAGTTTTGATTTTTGCAACATGGCTCAGTTTTAGTTTAGTTTCAGTTTAGTTTTAGTTTTTTCATACCTTATTAACCAGGTGTAGGATTCAAAAAGGTCAGAGTAAATATTTTGTAATACTGTTTATTTTCAAGTCCAACATAGTGCTCACTGCTCAGTCAATGCTGATACTGAACTGTTGGCTGCTGCCTTAAAAATGTGAAAATAATATAGATTTAATATAAAAAATATAAATATAGATTACATAAAAAAGGTTAAGATAAATTACATAAAAATAATATAAACATAAATTATATAAACCAGTATAATATGAGCTTTAATAATTGGGAACTTGGACTCTGTAACAATAAAAGCAGACTTAAATGCAATCAAAGTCAGACTCACATGAAATTAAACTATTACAGATGCTCTGATTCATTGCTCCACTACGTTTCGTCGCAGCACAGCTCTCAGCCAGTCAGTGCAGTAAACAAGCACTTCCCAGTATGTTATGATGTACGTACGCTATGATGGTGTTGTATGGCACTGACAACTGCCTAAAACTGTTGTAAAATTGGTTGGGAAAATGTGTCGGATTAAATCAAATCCTAAAGGCTATTAATATTGTCAGAAACTAAAACTAAGGACATTTTGTCTTTAACTTTGGTTAGTTTCAGTAAGTTTTGTGAACACGAGATACAGTTTTAGTTTACTTATCGTTTTTGTTTTCTTTTCTAGTCTTTATTAGTTTGAGTTAACTGCAATGTATTTTAAATTTTAGTTTCAGTTTTTAGTTTCGTTTTAGTTAACTATTATAACCTTGGTTCCAACCCTGATCTTTTGCTTGTATTAGAATACCATGCTCTGGGTTTTGATGTTAGATATTTTGATTTTTCTTTGTGATGTGAGGGACATCAGATAACATCCGTAAACAATATCTGACAGCAAAGTGTTTGTGTGTGTGCGTTAAGATGGGGACACACTCACGTGTCACAGTCTGCTGCACCGAGTTGGAGCGTCCAACGCTCGAAGGCGTTTTCCTAAAGACTCTTGTCAACAGATGGGCCCGTTCGTTTAGACTGCAGAGAAAAGAACAACATCACTTAGTGAAGACACAGACACATTACGAGAGAGAATCCTAAACTACTCACAGAGCTATTTCACAGAGCTATTCAGAGAGCTAACTACTGGGATTATTTCAATGGTGCACCTACTTCTCAGCACTCTCTTATTTTTTGCGTTTAGTTCTGCGTAGCAGCAGATTTCAGTGCTTCAAAAATGAAAACACACAGATCAACAAGCTAACAAATTGGATTTAAGACCAGAAAGCTGGAAGAAGGTGGATTCCATACTGACTGCGTCTAACGTCCAATTTTGAGCCAACAGCAAGTCATTAAGTGCTTCACGGTAACAGGACATCTACAGAAAACTTTCCCTCAGCCCAGCCTCCCCCCACTCCCCTATCCTCTGCTCCTCGTGCCCCCTTTCCAAGAAGAAGACTGGGTCCTGTGTTTGGAGACCACACGCCGTCACGGCTCCTCTCCTCCTGTGACCAAAAATAACTAAGTCCTTTCCAGATATCACACGCAAATGCATGCATGCACACATACACACATGCATATGCGTATACTTATTTTTTTAGTCTTATAACCATCACAGCTGCTATTTGGGTCATTAAAAAAGCACTGTGCGTTTAAGGGTATTAGCTTTTAACATGTTGCTTGTTTTTTGTAAAAGAGCATATTTTCTACTTTCATTTTTTTCCAAACTAAGCATTAAAATTTCTTGTAAATGATTAACAAAGTAGCTCTGGAGAAGAGCCAGTATTCCCAAGATTCAAATTTGGATTAGCCAGTGTGGAAATTCTTCATTTGGATTGTGACAGTTGGGAATCTACACTGGAGTTTTCATTTTAACACACACCCCAAAAAATTGGGGGGTCTTCTTAGTTTGATGGAAAAGTCTGGCTGGAGAAAAAGATGTCTGTTAGATAGATGACTGCGTTGAGTAGAATGATAAAGGAAAAATGAAAGGCCTACGCATCAGTGCAACTTAAATTGTCCTTTTTCTGCCTGCAAAGTTTCTTTCTGGCTTCCTCCAGATTCAGAAAAGTCCAAGGATGTGCCTCGTTTGAACTCCTCCCCAGAGACGCTCCTGTTCTCTACCTTTCCAGCTCTTTCCCATGCCTACCCCGGGACCTTCTCAGGAACTGCAAACACAGATGTGCTCTTTTTCCATTCTGCTCCTCGTCCTACAACTACTCTAATACTTCTCTTATACTAAACGGTGAAGGCCCCAGGTTTCAGTCCCAGGTTGCTGGGTTTTAAAGTGGGGTCAGTTCAGGACGGGGCCTTGTATGGGGGTCAGGAGCAGCAGTGTGGTTCCCCACCCTTCCCCTCCCTAACCTGAATAAGTGTCTCTCAGTTCTCAAGGAGGAAACTCTTCTGAGAAAGCAGCTCGTCCAGATGACTCATTTGTGGTAGATAAAATGAGCTGAAGTCCTGCAGTTTCTTAAACACGTTCCTTCATTGTCTTATTATACTTTGTGTGTGTTGGCTGCTTAGGGTGAGGCAAACTTTAGCTACTTTACTGAATGCTGTGAAGTTAAATTGTACAGCAGCATAAAATAGAAATACCAGAGTGACTGATTAATTTAACTTTCTACAAGCCTCTTTAGCAGATAAAGCACAAAATCAGTCTATCCAAAATGACACAGAAAACTGTCTCTAACACACACGTGGCTAAATCAAGATGAAAGAACTACACACAAAACCAGAGGACAAACCAGGTCTGTGCAGCAGTTCAAATTGATCCACCTTTGGTTAAAAAAAGAGACATGAGGAGAGAAATAAAGATTTATAAATAATGCTGAGGGAAAACAGGGAGAGGGAGTAAAGGATGGAGGAAGAGACGTGGGTCACGCAGGAGCAGCTTGCAGTGGAGCACACAGGTCATGTGAGGTCAAAGTTCACACAGTGGGATAGTACAAACCGAGGAACTACCTCTGTGTGTGTGTATGACAGCTCTGGAGCTACGAGACCTCAGCCTTTGCTTCGGCCCTGTGGATTGCACCGTGGGGTTAAAGGATGTTTAATTCTTCACAAGCATTTAAACAGAAACAGAAACAAATGTAACACTTCTGTAAGGAAACCTTGTAGGGACACTTTCATACGGACAGTTCATAGCTACACTTTGACGGGATACTTTGTAGGGACACTTTGTAAGGAAACCTTGAAGGGACACTTTGAAGAAAAAGCTAGGGACACTTTTCTAGGCAAACCTTATAGCAGGGGTGGCTAACCAGTCAGAGACCAAGAGCCACAAAAACTACTGTGGTACTACAGAGAGCCACATCACACACGGGGTCTTACAAACACACTTCCTCTCACACAACAACGAAATGACATAAAATGAAAATCAATACATTTCCAATTTTCAAAGGGAGATTTATTGTGTTTGTAAGTGTTGGTGTGTTTAAATTTGTACTAAAGAGGAGAAAATGAAACTTAAGTATCAATGTGTACACGCAAATATTGATCAACACTAATCCCAACGTTGGCATCAGTATATCAATAATTTAGATTGATCGGCACACCACTACTCATAACTCTATATATATAGTTTTTGGATGGATCAAAGAGCCGCACACCGAAAGACAAAGAGCCACATGCTGCTCGCGAGCTGCAGGTTGGCCACCCCTGCCTTACAGGGTCACTTTAATAGGACACTTTTTATGGAAACCCTGTAGTGATACTTTTATACAGACAGTTGGTAGCTGCACTTTGATAGGACACTTTGAAGAGACACGTTGTAGGGAAACCTTGTAGGGATACATTGTTGGGATACCTTAAGGGGACGCTTTCGTAAGGAAACCTTTTAGGGACAGTTTATAGGGGAAACTTTAAAGGGGAACCTTTGCAGTCTTATTCATCCTGGGTGACTGATCTGCCAGTAATTTCCGCTTCTTAACACTGAGACTGACTTTCCTTTAAGATTAACATTTGCAACATTAATCTTATTTCAACAGAGTCCAGTTTAACCTCTAAAAACCACCTTCTCAACAGGACACATACAACCTTTGTTTTGATGAAGAATTGATCGTTGAGAGTAAGTGTAACACTTGAAGGAAATACAGAGGCTGCCTAGTATGTAGCTCAGCCTCATTCATACATGAACCAAACTCCTGAAACCTTCATGAATTTGCTAATTGGTTGCACATGAGAACCTTAATGGCTTAATTTCGCTGCATGTCCTGCCGGGTCCTTGTGAAACTTCACTAATAAGTTTAGGATGTGCAAACACAGCAGGACATTTTAATGGGTGCAGTGTTTTCTTTGCACACATAATGTACTCTTGTCAGTTTCACAGAGCATTCTTTTCTTCTGTTGATACTATAAATATGTCTGTTTGCACGCAGTACTGGTATAAAGGTTATGACAGCTTCAACTCTGCTTCACTTTGCTATAATGTAAACAACACGATGACTACTGTGGCGTCTTTATAATATCATGATCCACTTCTCGTCTGTGAAATCTTTAAGGGCCAGACATCCTGGAATTTTCTGTTTTCTGCTCAATTTTTGAAAGTTAAGTTTTGTGGGTTTTTTTATCTTTCTTTAGGAAATCACAGCTGAAGAGATATACGAAATGTGTGGAGTAGAAAATTTTGAGGTGTGATGACAACCCCGGCCTCTGTACATGAAATGTGCACGCTAACGGTCTTCTCTATTGGTTAAACTAAATATTAAAAAATGAGTGACGAAAAAGAAAATCAAGACACAAACTGAATGGTGCAAAAAATAAAACTTCACATGATTCAACGTGAGTTTTTACTTTGCAGAATACTGTTCATACCTGCGCCCACTGGCATCCCTCAGCACAGCTGCCCCTGGGTCAACAGCCCGCGCCTCCAGCTCCTGCACCTCCTCCAGAAGAGACTTCCTCACAGTGCGGCGTGTCCTGCGGAGTAGAGAGGAGCTCATCAGACTCATGAGGAAAACTTTGAGCTTTCGCAGACATGTGAATCATGAAATGAAGTGCGCGTAAGTGTTGACACAGACTCAGTACGGGTTATGTACACGCTCCAGTTAAGCTAAATAGTCTCAGTATGGATTTCCCTTGTATTTATATAAAATGAGCTCTACTTACGCGGTCCAAGCGAAGTCTTTGAGTAAACACGCAGTAGGCACCAGGACCAGACCCAGCCAGAAGTGCCAGCACTGCATCACTTTGCCAGCCTGGGATGACAAACACACAGGCTCCATTTATTTCACGAGTATTAAGTCATTTTTCTCCAACCGACAGAGTAGTCATATGTGGAAAAGGCAGGCAGTAATGTGAGACACAACACATCTAAAGCCTTAACAGACTGAAATACCAAAGTTAGCCAGAGTTCAGTCCCTCTGATGCTCGCCAAACATATTTAACAGCCTTCTCACAGCCCGTATCTGCACCACAAACTGGATTTAACTCTGGATTCCCATAGACGAAACACAATACTTCTATGAGGCTCAAGGATAAAAATGCTGCTGGGTAACCACAGATCACCCCCTACCTGTCTCTACAGTCCAGCTGCAGCTACTGACCTTTGACCCCCTCCTCAGAGAGTCTCCAAGGATTAATCATGAATCCAAGCAGTGTCTCAATTTGTCCGTCTGTCTGCCTCCTTGCCTGTTACTCCTACTAAACATTTCTCTTTCGCAACCTCCTGTCATTATGAGCAGCCCGTATCTTGATGCTTGTCCTTCATTTTCCCCTCATTACCAGAAATCTCCTTTTTACTTATCTCTGAGAGCTCTGTGCTGTTTCACAAGCCTAAGTCTTTGTCTCTTGGTGTTTAAGTCAACACTCACAAACACTTCATGAGCCCTGTCCTTTACTTTATTACCCGTATCGTGTGCTTCCTGTGTCCTGTGTTTGGATACAGAGATATAGAGACAATTTGTTCCCAGGAGGAGAGGTTACAAGGAAGTGATCTAGAAAACATTAGGAAAGATCCTCTGCAGCAGCTGGAATCACAAGCAAGACACAACTGGACTAACTCATCCTCAACGTCTTTCTGTATGTGACACACACCTACACGCTTATTAAAGCCATGGTTACGCATCATATCACATGGTTTTACACACAGTGGGGGCGGAGGCATGTCTAATAGTCCTCTCTGACTCGGTTTGTCCATAGAAACAGACTGTTGGACTACAAATCAAACATAGCTGGACACACGAGGGACGTTAGCGCTCCTACACACACAGTTATTCAAAGCAGAAAAGCACAGCTCTTTTCCATCCCGTCTCCGTGGACAGATGGAGATATAGATAGAAGGAGCAGAGGAAATAAGAGAGGTAATGGGGCAGTTATGGGGGGTGATGGAGGGTCCTGGGGGCTGGGTGGTTGAGTGTCTCTGACCATTCCCCTGTTAGTCTGAGCAGCTGCAGAGATATGTGACCGCATTCCTGATTTCTGACACAAATTGAATTAATGGGCTGAGGGGAGTTTAGACGGCCTTGTTCTCTCAGTGGGGCACCACACCTCCCCCCTGCCTGATCCCCAAACTTTAAAATGACTCCCTCAATCAGAGGGACACCCTCCTCCTCCTCATCAACAGCAGCAGCAGCAGCGGCAGCAGCAACAGTCCACCCTCTTGAGTCAACACCTCCACAGAGGGCAGTAAAAGACAAGCTCCAGTGACACGCAGCAGGTGCAGGATGCCTGGTGAGAGGGGGCTGGCGGGGCATAAATCTCCCCCCGGGGGCTCCAGCAGTGCCGACGTGGAACACCCAAGAGGTGAGTCTCATAGGCGCCATGTGTTTGCAACCAAAAGCAAGGGAGGGGCAGGTGATGGAGGTTGCAGAAAAAGAGATGTAGAGAAGAGGGCTATTTTAACCCCTCCTTCACCCCCTGTTACTGAAATGAGTGACACATGTTTATAGAGAGGAACTCGCCTGGCCCAGCATGTCAGGGGCAATGGGGATGGTGGGCCAGATGGCGGAGTAGACAGCGAAGAAGACCATCCAGAGCGCCATGCTTCCCCATACAGCCAGGTGGGAGAACTGCAAAGGAGAGAAGAGGAGGAGCAGAGGGTGATGATCAAGGCAGCACGCGATTAAATAGTTTACATACAGCTCATTGGAATATACACAACCTTTTCCTCCCTCCTCCCCCTGTCTTCTTCCTGCGCTCTGTGATCTGCTGTAAGGGGACACTGTGTGAATTCCAGTGGGACCCTGCTTCATTACTGCCGGGCTGTTGTGTGGACAGCTGAACGGGCTAAAGTGTCAGCGCCCTTCTGTGCATCCTGCCAATCTCTGTCTCTCACTGTCTCTCACTGTCTCTGTCTCCAGCAGCAGAGAGGAGCTAAATCGTGTCCCTGTCACGCCTCAGGCTACTGCTGTCCTAAAATCAACATCAGTCCCTGCAGACTGCGCTCCAACACAAATAAATATGAAGGAACTAAATACATCTAGTTTTTTTCATAGTTTTTGATTAGAATTTTTTTCTTTTAAAGATACTCTTCTATGCGACTGGACATGTTAAGTCTCCATGTAAAAAAAATATCAGAAGTAGGGACACCTTGTTCTAGTATTTTCTTTTACTCAACAGTAACAATCTGGATGTTTTGCTGTTACTAAAATAACTTTGTACCAAAGCCCCCTGTTAACATAAGTCTCATCAAATCCTGTACTATGATTGGTCATTTGCCTTATTAGAGGCGGGACCATAGAATGTATAAAACATGGACATAGTCTCCCCACGCGTCACGCGTCTGTTTCTGAAACAGAAAATGAAGCACATTGGCTATAGCGGCCATATTGGTAGTGGCAAGGGCTTTACGTACAGCTATAGGGCGCCTGTCGGTCACATGACCCTCAGCTGTGCCTCTGATTGGGCGAGCTTGTGATCTTAATATCCTCTGAACTGTCGAGTTAGAAAAAAATTCACCCCCGTACAGTGAGTGCCAATAGTAAAATTAGCGATTCAAGACAGGAGACGTTTTTTGAACCAGGCTGTAAAAAGGTTAATTTCTGCTTTGAAAATGGCTTTTTTTGGGCTTGGTGTGTATGTGACTTCCAGTACTTCCGGAGCCAACCTCAAGCTGACACTGGAGAAACAGCAGATTTTAGCACTTCCGCATTGTTTCATATTCTTAGACTGGAGGTTGTTGCTGGGGCGGGACTAATGTTAAAACCAACTTTGTGTTTAAATGTTGCACAAAGTCTGATGTCAGTGCTTTATTTAAGTCCTGAAGGATTCATGCTGAGTGCTCTGGCTACTTCATTTTAGCAAAATATCTGTCATAGGAATCAGGGAGGAAGTAATTTTCTTCCGAGTTCAGAGTTTCAACTTTCAACAGTAACCATTTAGATGAGGGTAAAACCTAGTTCTCGTGACTTGAATAAAACAGTCTCTGAAAGGAATGAGGGCATGTGGGTGAACTATGTTGAATTGAATCTGCTGCGCTCTCATGTCACTGTATGTACTGTTTATCTAACAGACGGTCATCTGTTCTTCTAACTGTTTTTCTCCTTCACTGAGATGTACTCGTTTCAGCAGAGGCCTAGTTTGAGATCTAATAGCAAAGTCATCGTCTTAGGTTTTACTGTTGAGTTTTTAGATCTCTGTCAAACTATTTAAGGGATACATATGTATAAGATTATCCCTGCATTATCAGTACTGACAAATAAAAGCTTTTTAAAGTGAATGTGTATAAGTAACACACGTGATGACAGCCAACATGCAGCAATGGAGAGCTTTGTTTTGTTGACAGTTTTTAGAAGAACTGAAAACTGACGCCAGACACAAAACTCAAAGTCTGTATTTAAAGAGAAAACATTCATCTTTTATGGTGAAATCCAATGTTGTCTGTCATGTTTTATGTCTGCTTTTAAAACAAACACGCTATCAAAATGTGTAAATTCTAGCATACAACAGACTTGGTGCTCCTTACAATAAAACAAGGTAATACACTTTTGGTATCACTACAATGAGTTTGAAAATATCAGCTTGTTGAAGATAAGTGGGAGGAACCTTCTGTATTTGTACTGTTTTTGTGTAAGTCTCCCTGATGTTAATCTTGAGCATGAGTGATTAACTAGGTTAAGCAACAGGGAACGTATAACAAGATGCTGCATGCTCCAATTTTCCAGAGAAGCAGCAAATTTGACAACTACGAACACGTTAAATTCAAGGAAATTCAGCTCCAAAAAATAACTATCCTAAATGTTTATCAAACCTTTGAGGAGTTATGTATCATGTTTGTCAGAGAGGTTGATTGTCATAGATAAGTATGTTAACCACAGGAGACGCCACTTGTACCAGCTGCACAAACTGCAGGCGAGTTGAGTCAGTGAGTAGAGCTCCAACAAACAGGTTTCTCACAGCAAAGAGCTGAAAAAATGTGAAATGTAGTGCACACTAATGCTAACACACAAAAAAGCTCCATTATGTGTAGTGTGGCTGAGTTTTCTTGTACTCTAAGCAGCTTCTCAAAAAAGGGGCTGAACTGACCGGCATCCCCTGTGGGTCATTCACTGACTATTTACAAGTACCTCATACAACCCCTCCTAAAAAAAGAAAACTAAACTCCTGTTCGAGACACATTTTTAACAGTTAAACTGTTGTTTTTAAGAATGAAGTGACCGACATCTGGACGTTTCTCTGTGTAGTAAAAAGTTTGCAGAAATGATCTGTGAGAAGCAGCGGCACTGAGAAACCCAAAACCTCCATCACAGGATAAGGATAAGACACGCTAATTAAAATCAGGTTATGAGGAAACCTCTGGTTTGAATCTTATGTTTAAGAAAAAAAGTCTATTAGGCTGTTTATGAGTCATGTTCACCTGAGAAGTCCAGAAAATGTCTTTTATCAAGATGTTAAAGACAATGATGCCTGAATCGTCATATAAGACGTTTGTCTGGACTTGTCCGGTAAATGTGGCTCATATTTGTTGGCCTTTTTGTCTTTTCTATCATCAGTGTGTCTGTCTTTTAGATTTATCTTGTTTTTCTGTGTTTCCAAGTAGGGATGTTCGATACCACTTTTTTTCAGGCCGATACCAGTACAAGTGTTTCCTTTTAGGTATTCACTTATACCGAGCACTGATACCAATGGCAACAGTGATGGATCATTTTAAACAAAGACAGCACAGTCACTCTGCTATAATTTGTTTCAAAGAAGTTAACAAAAGAGCAAAATAAAACTAAAAACTGGAAGAGTTTTAGTATTTTTTTTTAAATAAAATTCAAAATAAAACCTAATACACATTTGCTGTAGAATCAAACTGCAGCAATGCAGCGAGGAGTATTGGCTTGAGTATCGGCAGCCTTCGAGAGTACTAATACCTTGAACTAATGCTGGTATATGCCTGATACTCCACACATGCACTTACCCATTCCTATTTCTAAGTACTCTCTGTCTTTATCTTAGTGATCATTGTCTTGTATTTGTCCGTATTTTTCATGATTTATTTTGCAGTACTTGTCTAACGTTCTTGCCAAACGTTTAGTTCTGTCATGTGTTGACCCTTTTGTCTGGTTATTTATTTTCGTCTGTCCTGTGGATTTATCCTGCATTTAGTCTTTGTGTCTTCAGTTTCTGGCCAGTTCATCTTGTTTTCATGTCATGTTATGTCATGATTTTTGCTTCCCTTTATGTTTTTGGGACCTTTTGGATTTAGTTTCTTATCTTAAACTGGGTTTTGTTTTGGTTTTTTGTTTGATGTTATTTTGTTAGTTTTTTTTGGACTTTTGAATTTTTGGTTTAATAAACATTTTTGTTAATCTACACCTGGTTCCTCCAGGCTTCTTGTGTTTTCTGCTGTACCTTGACAATATTAAGTCCAACAAGGTATTCATGCTAAAAACAAGACAAAAAACTGTTTTTGGTTTCACTTTTTTTGCAGTGTACTCATCCTTCACCTCCTTTACTTATTTATCTATCACTGGCTGAGAAAATAACAGCACATGGAGTGAAATAGTAGATTGTGTTACTGTTCTTACTCTGGTCCAGGCGGTGGTCTCCATTCCTGCTTTCAGACACACTGTAACTACCACATACTGCACACACACCGCAGAGGAGAGGGAGTGCAAAAAGAAGAAAGAAAACAGAGAAACAAGATTAGTTTTCTGGCAACTGTGAGGATAATAAACATAAGTGTTGTATAATAAACTCAGCAATGTAAGTTGAACCTCCCAGGACCCCTGCAGCCCCCTGCAGTCTACACACACTAATAAGACAACAGATAAACACTGCTGACATTCTCATTAGACTGGAGGGAGTCGAATGATAGAGGGAGTGTGAGGTGGAGAAGTTAATACAGAGAGGAGATGGATGAGTGTGAGGGGGAGACGAGCTGGCTAGACGGGTCAGATTGACTGGAGACTCTTAACGACTCAGAGGAAGCAGCGCCGTGCTGATGTGTACACAGAAACCCAACAATGTGCATTCCAAAGACAGGGATAAAAACAGAGTATAAAAGCAAATACAAAACAAATGCTTACAGTGTAGACCATGTTTCCAACAAACAGGTAGTCGTTTCCCT
This sequence comes from Halichoeres trimaculatus, assembly GCF_033239565.1. Lineage (NCBI taxonomy): Eukaryota > Metazoa > Chordata > Actinopteri > Labriformes > Labridae > Halichoeres > Halichoeres trimaculatus. The sequence continues at coordinate 13,422,840 of NW_027437196.1, forward strand.
GGCCGTTCTTAAAGGGAGAGTCTGTGGAGGACAAACACACACAGATGCTTTGTGGCAGAGCCGAATGAGCCCGAGCTTTGAGGATAGAGAAGAATAACTCTGAGATGTTACTCACCATGCTCTAACATTTTGAGCGGAAACCAGAAAAGGATTATTGAATGAATCAGTGCATTAATACAATGGCCCCAAAACACCTGAAAGACAGTCAGAGAAGTAGAAAAAGATGAGAAAAGAAAGTCAGAGCAACGTTAAAACCAACAGGAAGAGCAACTTCTAAAAGTTACAGTACAGACAGCTTCCACCGTGTTCTCCCTCCTGCGCTGTACACAAACAAACTCACACACGTCCAGCACACCAGGTTGCTGGTGCACCATCTAAAATGAAAGACTTCCTTATGCTGGCCTGCTGAATCTCATTATGGGTTGCCATGGAGCCGCCCCATCTCCTTGCCACCTTCATTTACTTGTGGGCGTCCCAAACAAACAGCTGGCATCGCCCGACAATCTCTCAGGTGAGCCACAGGACTGACAGATTTGATGCAAGCCGCAGCACGTGGTTTCTGTGTTTGCTCTCTGACTGTAAAAGCCTGCGCACGTACCCTGGTGTTGAAGCCCTCAGCATTTTGGGTAATTCGGTAGAGCTGGGGGAAACGGAGCATGTTCTGCTGGCTGCACGGTCGGTCGAATATCCCCAGAGTGAAAGGAGGCAGAGCAGTAAATATCTGTATCACACGAGAGATAGACACACAGATGTTATGCAGTGAGCATGAATTAACAAAAAGGAGGATGAAAGATTATATGAGACGACTAAAACGATTTTATTATGATCTGAAATGAAGGCATGCGCATTCAAACATAAGAAAGAATCAAAGATAGAGCTAGACTGATTGATGGGTAGAGAATGAGACACGACAGGCGGACGCACGGGGGGAGAAACCCTGAAATGGAAGAGTGTCAAAATTTGAGAAGTGAGAGTGGATACTCACCACGTTGTAGAGGCCTATACACCAGCGCTCGAAGAGGATCTGCCCGGAGAAGCCGTTCACAAAGGCGAACCAGAGCTGGGAGCACAAAGAGAGGGATGAGAGGGGATGAGAGAAACAATAGCAGAGGGTAAATCTGCCCCAGGTGGGGTACTAATAGTAGAAACAGCAGGGAGAGAGGGCACAACTTGAGCTTCTAGTCTCTCAGTTTGATGGACACTTGACAGAGTTACTGTAGAGAAAAGAAGTCAGGCTTTTGTATCTGTTTACAACACATAAAACTCCATGATGAAAAAAAACCTTTAAAAATCAAAATCTGAGGAAAAACCACCTCAGAATGAAGCTAGTTAAGGAAACACAAATGTGTCTAACACATTATTAACTCCGCCAAGGTAGATATGTTTTTGTGCGAGTTTGTCTGTTTGTTTGTCTGTGAACAACATAACTCAAAAAGTAACACACAGATCTCAATGAAATTTTCAGGAAATGTTAAAAATGGGATAAGGAAGAAGTGATTAAGTTTTGGAGATGATCTGGATCACCGTCTGGATCCAGGACTTTTTTAAAGGAATTTTTTATCATCGTGAGATAGGGCCGTTTTCACCGTATGTGTAAGTAACTCCACAATAAATGGTCGAACTGCTTTGAAAAACAATACAAGACAAGGCCATGATAATTTCTGACAGATGGAAAAGTACGATCCAAATTCTGGCAATAATTTGGATACTAAGATCCAGAATATGAAATATGTACTGGGTCATCATCATTTTCATCACTGTCAGGAAACAAATTATCATACAAACCTGCAACTAACCCCAAATTGTAGCAGAAAGTCTGCTGAAAGGGAGTATAACATTAAAGTCGGACTTAAGTGTTGTGTCACAATCACAATATGCTTGATGGAGGTCTGCGCTCTCTGAGTGCTTTTCTAGTTTTTAAATTAAGATGATAACAAGAGGAATAAAAAAACACATGAAACTCTGAAATATTCCAATATTTCCAGGCTAAAACTCCCATGAAAGTTCCAGGAAATCATCCCCAAATTTACCTGGAATTTTCCACCTTTTTGCAACCGTAGTAAGTAACAGCTGCCTTAGCTTGTTTAACTTACTTTTTTACCTTTTGTTGTTTTTGATGTTTTAATTTCATCATGTGGTGGTTTTCAACTTTTTAATATTGCTTTGTTCTCTTCTGTTTTATTGTGCAGTTTTAATCTTGTCCTCACATTTCTCTGTTATTTCACTTTTAGTTTCATTTTGTAAATCACTCTCTGTGGCACTAAGTCTCTTGGCTGTTTCACTTAATATCTGACGTATTGATAATTGACACTTGGTGGTTGTGAGTGGCAGCCGGCTTCTGTAACGAGTGTTACACAGGCTTAACATATGAGTGGATTTTTACATTCAGAATTCAGAAGACCAAAAATATGAGATAATTCTACTTTTTCAGATGTGTTCAAGGACAAAAAGTTTATAAAAAGCATTTCTCTGACGCTCTACTTTGATTATTCAAATATAAAATATGCCAAAACTGAATTATCATTACTTCAGCTTCATTAGATCATTTGGCAAAGACCTTTAAATACATTCCTCACACAGGTTACAGCTGGCTCAGAAACCTTTTTCTGACTTCACAGAAGTTAATCTACCGAAACACGGTGTCTAAAAGTGACTCTGGCCCAAGGGAAACATCATTAACGCCTTCACGCACACTCTCACACACACGCGGTAGACGCAGGCTGATCTGAGGGCAGATAGAGGAACGTTTGGGGCCACTGGTGGGAGCAGTGGCATTCCTGGGTATACAGTGGAGCATGTAGCCTAGGGGTGAGGTCAGATACACAAAACACACACACACACACACACACACTGATTCTGTCTCCAACAAGTGGACAGAAACAGTCTCTAACCTTTGGCCTAGAGCGGCTCTGCTGGGAGCCAATCACGTGAGATAATCATGGAAACACACACACACACACACACACACACACACACACACACACACACACACACACACACACAGACATGCAGAGTGGTGGTGTGAGCAGGGACAGTAGTCTACAGGCTGCGGCTCCCATGAGGACCTGCACCTGCTGGCATCCTTAAAGTCAGACAGAGAAGCAGGAGGGTGGAGCACAGCTGACAAATACCCGTCATAACAGACAAGCCAGAGCGGACACACACACACACACACACACACACACACACACACACACACACACACACACACACACACTGAAAAGTGCCGACCCTTGGAGCCAAGGTCTCGTCACTGCAGATCTAAACCCATGTCTTTCTGTGCCTCTGTATGTACGTGTGTGTGTGTGTGTGTGTGTGTGTGTGTGTGTGTATGTGTGTGTGTGTGTGTGTGTCTGCGCGTGCAGAATAGACAGAAAGCAGACACCAGAAGGGCACCTCGTTCATCTCTGTCAGCCATGTCGACAAACAGCTGCATAACGTCTCTGTTAATGTAATGTCTGTGAGTGTGTGTGTGTGTGTGTGTGTGTGTGTGTGTGTGTGTGTGTGTGTATAGGAGGCTCTTACCTCTATAATGTAGAGGACCACATTCTTATAGAAACAGTAGAGGATGCACTTGGTGACACGGTTGTAGCTCCACGCCCCATGGACCAACAGCAGCTTCTCTAAGTAGGAGAACTATCAACCAGAGAGGAAGAGACAGAAAAGAAAGATATTTTAGTAATTCGATGAACAAGGAAGGTTTTAAATCAAAATATGAAACAGAAAGTGAGCGGAGGAGGAGGGAAGAATGTGACTCGGACACTAGAAAGTCGAGACAAGAGGAGACACACTGATAAGATGCCTGAAGGCTACAAGATAAACAGCTCAGACAGTGAAAGTGACAGAATGAGTTTGACTCCTCAGGGATTAGAAGAGTCTTCAGGCCACATTTTATCCTTTATTACATTAAATATTGTGTTGACAAGATGGGATAAAGGGATAATTGATTTAAACGAGGATTACGTTCAAGTTAAAAAAACAGAAACAGTCAAACTGACATTATCCCAGTGTGATGGATACAAAGTTATTGTTTTAAAAATGGACAGACCCAGTATCACCCATTGGTTAAATCAGGCGTTGTCAACTCTTTTGTTAACAAGAAAACCATTTTCTAAACCTTGAAATACAGACCTGAAGCCCTAACAGTGATAGATGTTTAATAATAAAGCCGTTCTGTTGTGGTTATAAATTTCAATAAAAAAACTGTGTCCTTAAGCTTTGATGTGGCTTAAAATGAATGGAAATTCTGATTTATGAAGAAAAAAAAATGATTGTTGTTTTGTTTTTGATAATAGAAAGTGTTAATACAAGATGCTGCAGTAAGTCTACTCTTAGTTGCCTCCCTGTCTTTTTGTATTAACAATGAGCAGATGAAGATTTAAAGGTCCCATATTATGCAAAAATCACTTTATTAAGTCTTTAAGTGAAATTTGTAGGTCTTTGGCTTTCCTCCCAGCCCACGAAATGTAACATTTAATGACAAAACCTGTATTTAGTAGTGCTTGTGAATGTAAAATCCTGTCCTAAAACGAGCTGTTTGGATTTTTGGGACTTGCCGACATCAGCAATTCCCTTTTTGACCAATCAGGAGCAAGTCTGACCTGATTGGTCCACCATAGCAGACACCCCCAAATCCCCTCCCCGCATCTGGAGAGGAGAATGCCAAAGTTGAAAAGCCATCACTGCTCTGTTTTTGGCTGTAATCAGCCGCACAGTTCCATGCACAAGCTTCCCATCTCAGGAGAAGACAAGTCTAGGTGGCTAGAGTTCATTTATCAAGGAAATGTGCCAGCTACACTCAGTAAAACTGTGCATGTGTGTGCTAGTCACTTCACAGCCAACTGCTTTTCCAACTTTGGACAGTACAACAGAAGGCTAGCGAATAGACTGGTCCTGAATCCAGGCGCATTACCAACCATCCGCCAACAAACCTCGGACCCTGGAAATGTGAGTATTTTAAATGCTGTGTGCTGTGGAGCAGATGTAAGAGCTTTTCCTCAGTGTCCCCCCTGTCTCTGTGTTAGCTTCAGGATGCTAACTGTAGCAGCGGTCAGCCTGTTGTTTTTGCCTGTAATGTTACGGTAAACGAGCCTCGCTATGTTTGTTCTAAACATTGTGCACTCGGAAGTTCGTGGCGGCGATCTCAGTGACGCTAAAGAGCGGGGCGGTATCAGCGGTGGCTCATTTACATATGAAGGTCACGCCCACTAAATCAGAGCGTTCTGAACAGAGGGGCTATGAGAGCCTGGAAACAATGCTGCTGTGCTTGATTTATTGGCTTTTTGGACCAAAACATGTTACTACAATTTCATGAAGACATCAATGATCCAAATTAAGCTGCAGAAAAGGAGCATAATATGGGACCTTTAACAAGCCTGGCCCACAAAAGGGTTGCGTTACTTTTATGGCCAATGAGATCGTGAAATGGGTAAAATATTTAGGCACATTGCTCATGAAGCCTGCTACAGAAAAATTTAGTTTTGAGTCTTTAAAATTTTTAAAGTAGACGGTAAGTATTGAAGCTTGATGATGTTTTGATGGATGACTCTCAGTGATTGTGATCCAGGAAAACACTTTTTTTTTTGAAGTACATGCTGTTTGTCTGTAACTTTGCAGGAATAGGCTGCTGTTGGTCATGGCCAGGAAACAAACTGCCAATTAGCCATGGCCAGACATCCGTAAATATGGTGTCTACTTTATAAATTTAATGAAGTGATGTATCCTGCATTCGCCCCTGTCAATCAAACAAGTAAAATAAAATGAAAATACTGAAAAAAAGAGATTTTTAATCTCAATGACGTTTTCCTGGTAAAATGAATTGAAATAAAGGAATAAAATTATTGCACTAATTTGAGGCCAAACTCTCCTTTTTCTATGCAAATAAACCCCATTAAAACTGTTGCATTGTTTCATTAAACCTGTTAATATTTCTTTTATTGTTAGAATCAGGGGCCATGATGGTCAGGCAGGGGATGCAGCTAAATCCCAGCACTTTCCACACATGTTAAGATGATCTTAGATTATGCACAAAATAATTATCTATCTATTTATTTATTTATTTATGTTGTTATTTATTTAAAAGCACTGCACTTGCTGACTTGCCTAAAAGGGGAAGAAAATTCATTTGATACACAAAACTTGTATCAAATCTAACTTTACAGCATGTTTGAGTTTGAATATAATGAGAGCACTATAGTTTATGAATCAGATCTTGATACAGAGCAGATAATGGAGGGTTGATGTGCATTTCTTGGTGCTACTGGAGGTCATTCTCAGTGATCCATTTGTTACGGCCAAGTCTGAATCTATTTTTTATTTCCATTTAAATCTTGTGAGTTTTATTGGCACACACGTCCCAAAACAAAGCCTCCACGTCTGCATCCCTACCTGTGCTATGGAGTAGTCAGAAGAGTTTGTGGCCTGCATCCCCTCATTGCCGCTGATCCCAACTCCAACATGAGCCGTCTGAATCATGCCCACGTCGTTGGCACCATCGCCTATCGCCAGAGTGATGGCCTTGACGTGTTTCTTCACCATATCCACGATCTCTGACTTCTGCAGTGGAGAGACGCTGCAGAGAAGACACAAAAAAGAGAAACAGAGGTGGTTGGTTTGGAACAGGAAGCTGCAATAAGGTGCAAAGTTTGGAAGGAAAATAAGAAAAGCTTGAAGGACAAAGAAGAGTCTGGCTGCTAGGGGAAAATCCTGCCTGAAAATCTGAGGAGTGGGAAACAGTTCAAAGAGCAGAAAAAGGCACACACACTTACACATACACACACACACACACACACACACTTGCAGGCCTGTGTTTACGGCTCCTCTCTGGACATTAGGAAACAATGATTCACTGTTCGGCTAATAACACTCTGGGTAGCTAGCATTTGATGTGTTCATATAAGCGCTTGTGTATGTGTGCACTTATACTGGTGTGTGTGCGTGTGTGTTCAGGGAGCTTCCAGTGGTACTCCACCCTCTTGACCTGTATCACTGATCCCTCTGTTCATAACCGGTTCTGTCTCCTCACTGACAATGGAGGACCCAAAGAGGCTCGATTACACACACTTTCCCCCGGGGACACTGAGAGATGATAGTGAGGTGGCGAGCTTTGCTCGAGTACTACTTTTTTAAAAATTCATTTTACAGTACAATGTGCTGAATCAGCTCTTCCTCACACTGTGTGTTGTATTTTTTTACATTTGGCTCTAACTAACAAAGGTTTACAGAGTATTTCCCCACATAAGCCTTTCTTTTCTCACACAATCCGCCTTAAAAACTGGATTTTATAGAACATAGAAGAGTAGCGTGTGCTACATTCACACGTTCCAGCGAGCATTCATCCTATATGTTACTTTAATCCTTCAACTCCCTCCTTAAGCTTTCTTAGATCCTATTTGAGTCTCTGTATCTTGTTGATAAATGTGTTGAACTCCACATCACCTGATGGTGCCATCTTTTCCACTCGGTGGAATGTGACACTGAATAAATCCACTTGAAATCATTGTTTCTTGAAGAGCTGAGACTTTTCAGTCTCTCTTCAACCACAAAGATCAAGTTAAAGAAACACAAAAAAATCACTCTTGACACGCTGACACTGCCTGGCAAAATATTTGTAGATGAGTAATGGAGTCATATCTCAATATCAGAGATCCAACATCTATAAAATGAGGAACAACTTGTATTATATGGGTCATTCGTTCTTAAAATGTGTTTCATTCAGCAGCTAATATGCCATATCAGAGACATATAAATAATGTAATTTGATTAAGTCGTAAACAATCTTATCATCTTTTGCTATAAATATGATAAATTAAATTTAATGTTTACACAGCTGAATAACATAAATAAAAAAATACAGTTTGAATATTCATTTTGTTTGGACCATTTGTCTTGCCGTCCAGAAAAGGCCTGAAGGTTTGATTAATAAATCAACTGGTAGAACGTGACAAAGAATTATCATCATAATTTCCTCTTGTCTAAGAGTTATAAACTAAGACTTAAGATGTTTATCCTAGAAATGATCACATCAAGTTTATCAAGTTTACCTCAAATTAGCCATTTATGCCCCCGGCCCTCTAACATAAATTTACATTTCACTGAGCAGACATTTTTCTAGCAGGGAGAGAATAAAACAAAATCGTCTGCAATTTATTCGACGCGTCAAAATTTGATATCAGTCTGCTTGTGAACAATTTCAAATTGGTTTCTCAAGTATGGCTAACATTAGCAGAGCTAGCACCACCAGCCTTTGGTCTTACGCTGCAGTTAAATGTCCAAATACCTGTGCTGGCCATACATAGCAAACATATAACTTTACCTCTATTTTCGATTCAAAAGCTTACTGTGGGGTTATTATCTAATTTTTTTATTTGTTAGTATTTGTCAGTGTTAACAGTCTCATATTACCTGTACTGCAGCGAGCCACCAGGGGGCAATACCATATTTTAGGTTTGATTTTTGTGCAGCGGTCAAAACATCCACCAGTCAAATGTAGCGTTGCAGATTTTGGAGAACACTAGGCCTCAACTAATGGACTAATAAGTATTTATTTATAGTGCTGACTTCTTGTAATGCTGTACTTGTTTGCCTTGTTTGCAAAGAAATTGTTGCTGTTGCTAAAAGAAAAAATCTGAGGAGTCACCACAACACAAAGCATGTACACTTACACACCTGAACTGTCAGAGGCTTGTCAGGGAAACATTTCTACTCTGAAACCTCAAATCTCCCATGCAAGTAGAGTTACTAGCTAAACTACAACTGAACAAGAGGGTGAAACAAGAGCCTAACCCTAACCCTGTTATTTTACATTAAAGGCAGGCTATGGCACAAGCTACTTTTCAAAGGGTGATTTAGAAAATAAATAAAGTAACACAGTTTTTTTTGTCTTCATTGGGGTATGTTCAGTAATAATCTGGTAGTCAGATGGATTTAGCCCATGCGCCGCCAGTTGACGCTCACTGGCCTAACGGTTAGGGCCGTGCACCCATTGGGTTTGAATACAAGCTGTGTAATCCAGTCTGTGGCTCTTTTCACCCCCACTCTCACCTTGTTTTCTACCGTAATCACTGTCCTGACTTCTCTGATAAAAGCCAAAAAGCCCCCAAAATAACTTGTAGAGACAAACAAAAACCGGTTGTGCTTGTTTACATCTGGGTAGTAGATCACTATGTTTATCATCACTGTGCCAGAAGCCATTGACAGAGGCTACAGCCCTGGCTAGTGGTGGATGGCTGTGCTACAGTCTGGCTACAATATTTTGTGCAAACAAACATAAAGAATACCAACTTATGTTACCAGCTAGTTATTCTGGTGCCAACTGAATAACTAGCGACCAAACATGCACATTCATATTTGACTTGTTTTCAACATTAGGAAGAGATGAAGAGTTTCTTTGTTCCACATCATCCATTCTTATTCCGTGTGCATCCAAATAACAGCCTTTTATTTGTGCAGTTTAAAGTTCAGCCTTGTTCAACAATTTTTCTTTGGAGAGCTGAATCAGTGAGTGATTATGCCCAACCAGTCAGGATCTCATGTGGTGTGTGAGTGTGTGTGTGTGTGTGTGTGAGAGAGATTCAACCCCGCTAACTATGTTTGTGTTTTCAGAAGCTGCATTCTGAACCCAACGACCAGGCTTCAATTTGTTTTCATCTCGTCTTTCAAAACAAGCCCTATACGAGGAGGCGTTCCTTCTGCCTGTTATTCGCAGGCAGCACAGCTTAAGTAGTGCTTTTACTACCTGCGACCTAAACAAAGGACACTGAGATCCACGGAGTAGGAGGAGGAGACATGGAGAAAATCAATGGAGGGATTTAAGTGAACAAAACAAGCTATATTTACCACTGTACAGGACTCGCAACTTGAGAAGCTTCTCTTCAGTATGAGACAAACATATCACAGTATGTCAGTGAGATCAGAGTGTTTATGACTCTTAGGTTTGACCGTGATGTGTTCATGTGGATGTTGTTTTATAAAACCTCATCACGTGTCTCGGTGTCCTGATAACGATATAATAAAAATGTAATTATGTGCAGCCACATCAACCATCACATGCACACAGAGCACAATTTGATGCTTTGATGAAAAATATGGATAAATTAAATCATGAGCAGATGTATGACTCTTCATGCACACACACACGCACACACAAACACACACACGCCCTCACACACATCCGGCTGCAGCCCACAGGTCATAAAGATGGTCTATCTTCTATGAATATGTAAGAAGGAACATGTCCCGATCAAGCTGGAGCCACAGAGCTGGGTGGTCTGCTTAGTATTCATACAGAGGCGTGTCCAAATACACACAATTTACACACATGCACAAACACACCCCCTCGCCTGTATTTCCACGGGGAAACCTCAGAGAGAGTCTTGGCTCATGGGGATGTTGCTGAAGGACGGGATCAAACTCTGCTCTTTGTTTCCTCCTGTTTCAGCATCTGAAGTGTGTGTGAGCCCGTCCGCCTGCGTGTCCCTCGGCCTCTGACCGCAAATCTCTCTTTATCTCTCCCTCTCCGTCTCACTCTACCTTCCCTCCATACAAACCCCAGACACTGTTAGCAGTGTTTAAAGTGGCGCTGGGAGAGATGAAAGGCTCCCAGTGCTCTTCACGGTGGAGCTGAGCAGAAAATGAGCTGCCACTAAGTCCGCCGATAAACAAACGCGCAGTGAAGTTAGGAAGCCATGCGTACGAGTACACCCTGACTCTGCTGCCCCGAGAAACACACACACACACACACACACACACTGTAAGTGAGATCAAGGTGGTTGAAATGTTTAAACTACAGTACTTTCCATTCCCAATACAACCTGTAATTTTAACATTTGATAGTGTCAAAAAGCAGAACTACAGTCACGTTCACTCAGTGACACAGGGGCAAAGAGCAGAGATCGAACGCTGCTAATGAAAACAAAGTGGTGAAACAGTTCATTAAGAGGCTATTTTCTGCTTTTTTTTTCCCCTCGCACAGGTTAAGTCACAGGTGCTGCCATGTGTTTACGGAATAGCATAGATATTCATGGGAACTTGCATTAAAGATCCCATATTATGCAAAAATCATTTTATCAAGTCTTTTAGTTAAATTTGTGGGTCTTTGGCTTTCCTCCCAGCCCACAAAATGCGATATCTAATGACAAAACCTGTACTTAGTAGTGCTTGTAAATGTAAAAATTTTACATAAAACAATGTAAAAATGAATTGTTTGGATTCTGGGGATTTGCCGATGTCAGCGATTCCCTTTTTTGACCAATCAGGGTCAAGTCCGACCTGATTTCAGTATTCTCCTCCCCGCTGCTGGAGAGATCTCCAACAGCGGGGAGGAGAATGCTGAAGGCGAAGGGCCATCACTGCTCTGTTTTTGGCTGTAAACAGCCACATAGTTCTATGCACAAGCTTCCCATCTCAGAGGAAGACAAGACTAAGTGGCTAGAGTTCATTTATGAGGAAGATGTTCCAGCTACACACAGTAAAACTGTGCATGTGTGTGCTAGTCACTTCACAGCCAACTGCTTTTCCAACTTTGGACAGTACAACAGAGGGCTAGAGAATAGACTGGTCCTGAATCCAGGCTCATTACCAACCATCCGCCAACAAACCTCGGACCCTGGAAATGTGAGTATTTTAAATGCTGTGTGCTATGGAGCAGATGTAAGAGCTTTTCCTCAGTGTTCCCCCTGTCTCTGTGTTAGCTTCAGGATGCTAACTTTAGCTGCGGTTAGCCTGTTGTTTTAGCCTGTAATGTTACTGTAAGAGAACTTTGCTGTTTTCTAAACATTGTGCATTAGGAGCTCGTGGTGCCGCTCTCAGTGACGCGGTAGAGCGGGGCGATATCAGCGGTGGCTCATTTACATATGAAGGTCACGCCCACTAACTCAGAGCGTTCTGAACAGAGGGGCTATGAGAGCCTGGAAACAATGCTGCTGTGCTTGATTTATTGGGTTTTTGGACCAAAACATGTTACTACCATTTCATGAAGACATCAATGATCCAAATTAAGCTGCAGAAAAGGAGCAGAAAAGGGACCTTTAATATGAGCAACATGCACTTGACCAGTCCAGAAAAATGTCTTATTTAGGGTTATCTAAAGACAAAAATAAGGTCTGAATTGCTTGAAACAAGTTCAAAAATTTGCCAGTGGGGTAAGAGAAATGTACTTGTATTAAGACATTATTCTAGTCTTGACAAGTACATTTCTCTGACCCCACTGGCAAATATTTGAACTTGTTTCGAGCAATTCAGACCTCATTTTGTCGTTTAACAACTTGAAATATGACACTTTTCTGGACTGGTCAAGTGAATGTGGCTTATATTTAAAGTCAAAAAAGAAATTTCTGTACAACAGTTAATCTCATAAAGCCTCTGACATTTCTTTAATCAAAATAACTTTTTATAAATGTTAATAAGTCTAGCTAGACCTGTTAATGTTTTGGAAAGTGTCTTGAGACAACTTTTTTTAATCATTTGGCACTATATAAATAAAGATTGATTGCTTGACATTTACTCAGATTAATGAGTTAAATAAACTGGTTTTAAAACAGGACGCAAGCCAAAGATAAACTTGGACTCGAAAAAGGAAATTTAAAAATCAATAATTTTTCCCGGTGGCTTTATTTCCTCATGTTTATCCGACCATAGGAAGCTATCTCCTCATACAGGAAACTAAAACTGAACAGCTGGTGAACACACACCCTGACTATTTGTATTACACAATGAAATCATGCAGTTAGTTGTGTCTTAATTTAGCTCCACATGTTCTGGCTTCTCTACATTTGAGTTTTCTCTTTTCCATGTGGCATTAAACTACCATATTCTACATTTCAATCACTAACTCAAACAGAAAACTTAAAACTCAGATCCAAACCTCTATTCTGTGAGATGCTCTTATCAGTTAGCTTTGTGGAAAAAAAGTATCTATATGAAAAAATGGTTTAATGATACTGACTACTATGATCATGAAACAAAGATATAAGAAGGAGAGGAGACGATGGAGGTGAACAAAGGAAAAAAGAAGTAGTGAAGGATGGAAGAGAGAAAGCTGGAGGCTGTTTGCAAGACCTGTGAGACCTGAGCCCGGATATGGGCTGGATACGCAGTGAAGAGTCAATTACTTCCCTTCTAGTAACACACACACACACACACACACATGCTCACACACTCACAAACACACATGCAAAGACAAAAAGCGAGTGGAAACACTTTTCTTAAGCCACAGCTGGTGTTGAGTGCAACAAGACCAAAAATGGGTTCACACGATAAACATTCAATGAACAGCCAGGTCAAATGGACAGATAACAGCAAAGGATTTGTGTGTGTGTGTGTGTGTGTGTGTGTGTGTGTGTGTGTGTGTGTGTGTGTGTGTGTGTGTGTGTGTGTGCCCATTCCTCAGGTACCAGCAGTAAATGAGTCATGACTCTGACATTTCCATGCAGTGTGGTGTATTGTGTTACCCCTGCTGTGAGGCGGGTCAGGCTTTCATCATTCTTGTTCGTTTGCTGACCGTGGGCAACAGACAACCTTTACAAGCAGGCACACACATTCACACACTTTCACACACTCTTACAAGCAGGTTTCCAAACCTGTGTGTGTAAACATGCAAGCTTTTTCTTTTCACCGTGCCCAGAATAGATTGAGAATTGATCTGTGAGTGATTATGGATTGGAAATTCTCCAGAATGTTTGAGAGCACTTTCCCGTCTGTTGGCTCTCAGCTGTTTGGCCTTCAGGAGGAAAAGATGCTGTTTGTGTGGCTTTGTTTCTATCCAAGCGTTTAGTCTTTTGATTTGAGGGTGCATCTTTCCGATTTTTTTATACTTTTCCTTTTGATCTTGCGCCGTTCAAAACACGTCAGCTCAAGATTTAAATTGTAATCCCATGTTTTGTCTTTACAAAGTACAAATAGCTGTTAAAAGAAAATCACAACTGTAACCTTTCTTCTTTTTTGACTTAGGTGTTTTCTCACAGTGATTCTGGGTCTATCTAAATGTGTATTACATTCAGAGAATTTGGCTCTCAAAGATCATAAATCCAGACTTGGTCTAGACTTTTACAAACCGATTTGTCTCGGTTGTTTCGTCAAGACATTAACTCATTTCTTTCTTAGATCTGTTTTGTATTTTTGTTGGAGCTTTCGTCGACATACTCCATTTATGAGCAACAAGCATGATTCATTGATATTTTTCAGCGGAGTGAAACCTCATCTTATAGTAGATGTCCAGTAAAAATTGTCACTAACTTTTCATTACTGAGGAAACAACGAAGATGACTGATGTTGAAATCTTGAGGCAAAAGAGAATTTGAGGTAAAGCTCTTCCCTCAGGCTTTGAGATCTGTGCAGATTGTTTTTGGTGTATCAAAAGTTTGCATGTTCATGTGTGTTCATGCATTTGTGTGTTTGTGCATGATGACTAAATCTTCCCTACCGGCAGCAGATGACAGCTTTGCATGACAACGCCAAGTCGAGGAAGGCCTGGCGAAGCTCGAAGGACAGTGCATATTTCAGAGTCTGACCGTTGATGATCAACGCCAGCTCGTTTTCCTTCCTCAGAGAGTCGCCCAGGGACGAACAATGAGCTGTCAGCGTTGCCCGAGTCGCCTGCAAGGAGACACAGTGGAGAGGGTTTAGGTTTTTTCAGTCTGTTGAACAAAAAGGAGAAAAGTTTTCACCTGAAACTCAGCTACAGAAGCTGATAAGATGTCTTAGTTTCATCTGCAACATCTTTTCTACAGTTGTCAGCAACACAAACACACCAGGCCTCAAACGGAAACCTCAAGAAGAAACCACGACACTGTTTGCCAACAATCAAGAAATCCTAATCGGCATCCCAACCAATCGTAACTCCATTTTTTTTTTTTTATGTGATCTGACAGGGGCTCTCTGAAGTGGCCACAAATTCCAATTTTATGTTTCTGTGGAGATACTGTGGCTTCACAAAGTGGTGAGGATACAAATCACACACACACACACATACAAACACACATCAAAACACTTAAACCAATTTGTTGAAAGGTCAAAAACCACCAGCGGTAAATGGAAGACATGTGCTCCTGGTTGCTCAGGCGGCTTTCATCTCCGGAAAGTATTTGCGTCTGTGTACACGAAACAGTTAAGAATGCCAATATAATGTTCAGTGTTTGTGTAGACACTGTAGATGCTCCGTGAGTCCCGGAGGCACAATGATCCCTGATCCTTACTTCACAGAGCAGCTACACACCACCAGGGAGAAGGGACAGACAGGGGGAAAAGATGGAGGAGACCTCTTTATGTGGTTTCAGGGTGAAATATATCATTCATTTTTAACAAAGGGTGTGTAAGTATGTGTGTGTGTGTTTGTGAATGCCAGCTTGCCTGCAGGGGTAGCATTTTGGGGCAGTTTTGATGGAGCTCTTGATAATAGAGGAACAGGGATTAACAGAGAAAATAAACAACCTACTGGGTTGTAATGAATCCCATGTGGAGGAGCAGGCACGCTACATGCTTCCAGTCAGGCCACACACACATGCACATGAGCACACACACACACACACACCTGAAATCCTCATTTCCGATAACTAAATTATGATTTCCGTGAGATTCTGCTCTTACAGCATCAAAGTGGTATGATAACACGGCTCAATGTGCTCGCCTCATGCGTCCTAGTTTCACCTCTATGATTCTAAACGCAAGTTGTGTTAATCATCCTTAAAACCCTTTTTTCTTTTAACTCGTCCTGTTCAGCATCACGGCAACAGAATCATTGTCTAGCTGCTGTATTGTGCAGAACACATTTACTTCTACAAGAGAAGCCGTTTGTGTATAAGGCTCCCGTTAAGTTTTAAAATTGATACTTTTGATTAGGCCCTGTTTACACGACAACGTTTCATCTGAAAACGTCAAAACGCTGTGAAAACGCAGTGAAAAAAATCTGTGTTTACACGGAAACGCTGATGGACTGAAAACGCTGTAGTAAGCATGCCAGGCCTGTAGGTGGTGCTTTAACTGTCTTGTCCAGAAGCCGCTTTTGGGAGTTCTCCACTGAAGTAGAGTTGAGCCGGACATCAGGTGTAATGGGGAATAAAAAGTGGAGCAAAAGATGCACATTTTGTTCAAAGACAGTCAGCAGATACAGCAGATTGAGCAGCACAAGCACAACACGGTAGTTCGCGACGATCGTAACAACTGTACTGTTGTCCTATTGTATGCGCGCGTGCGAGGCAGAGTGTGACGTCAGCGTTTCCACTGAAAACGCCAGCTTACTGTTACACGGCAACGGTGTCGGGAGAGTTTCAGAAAAATCGCACTCTGGAGGCCGTTTCAAAAGTTTGCGTTTTAGGTTGACTGAAACGCCGTTTCCGTGTAAACGCGAGGCTGAAATGCAACAAAACTTTTGTGTTTCATCCAAAACCGTTGTCATGCAAACGGTCCCTTGTGTTTTGTAATATTTTTTTTCCGTATACTGCCAAGTTTAAAGATTACTTCTTGACCAGAAAAAATATAAATATTCAAAAAACATCTTTGAGCTCTCAGTTGTGCAATTTCATCAAACAAGAAATGAAAAAAAAAAAGAGTTCAAAGATGTTAGATTAACAGCTTTGGCAGGAAGTCAACCAGGTGAATCCAGACTAAACTGAATCAAACAGAGTCACAGCAAACGGCTCCAGAAACGGCCTCTCCAGGGGCAACTTGGTAACATGTACATGTGGATTCAGCTTCTATAAATAATAAACAAGAAATGACGCAAAGAGGAATGCCCCGTGGTGGAAATTGTTTGTGGAAACATGGGCAGTCCAGCTAAACACATACTAATCATGAGACCAAACTCTGGAATCAAAAGTGCACAAACATTTGAAAATTTGGCGCCGTTTACAATCTGCTGACTGTCCCAGTGGGTTATTGGCAGCCGTCAGACCTTGAAGGAGAGAGTCCAGTTACCCAGGGAGAAATGACCCCTCCATCTACAGAGCGAAGCAGTCGCACAATCACAGAATATGTGTACGCAACAACATCATGTGAACAATGCCGCCTCTCTTCCTAAAGCCACACACAACGCACACGTGTCCCTCCTCTCCCCCCTGAAAATTCCCTGCTCTTCTTTTCTCAGCCTGAGGCTGTGTGTTTTTCTTTGTACGCCGGAATTCCTGTTTGCATTCACCTTTTTCCCCCCAAACAGGGGAAAGGAAAACAAAAACATAATGAAAGGATTAGAGGGGATTACAGGTTGTCAGAGTTCTGAAAGTCAGAGTGTCTGTGTGTGTGTGATGTACATGTGTTGTCATAGAGGAGTTAAACACGTGTAAGTGCACTGTGTTAGTGTGTGTGAAAAAACAGAATCACAGTTTTTGCGCCTGCTTGTCGTCACCTCATCACAGAGGAATGGACAAAAGCTTCAGTTTTATAGAAAGTAAACAGCTTCAACGAGAGATGATTGCATAAATATGTCGTATGTGAGACTCATGAGGTTCTGGGTGCTGATGCATCAAGTCTTCGGCGGCTGTTGGGGCCTGGTTGTGCACAAATCTGAATAAACTAAAGGCTTACCATAGCTAATATGATCTTAATCATATTAACCTATGCATTGCACCTTTAGCTCTTTAATATTGTGCCTTTATCCACTACTTTAATAACTGATGCAATTCCCACTACTTTATTCAATACCCAATGCTGATACTTTCTCTTTTCTCTTTCTCTTAACTCAACTTGCTATTTAAAAAAGTAAGACCTTGTGATTAAAGTAAGTAAACTTGGTCTTTGCGCAGGAAGTTTGATTATTTATGAAATTAGTTCTCTTTGAGATGTTTGTTAGTAATGTTATTGTACTTAAACAGGTTGCTTTTTTCACTAAAATTGGTGATTTTGTTATTTCACCAAAAGATGATGTAAGCAGTGTCCCTAAATGTAGCTAATAGGTCAAAGTTTAAAAAAATAAAGCATCATGGGTCTGAGAGGCAGAAATGTAATTTCCACATATGTGGATGCTGGGTTTAAGAGGGTAAATTGAAACGTTACACTTCAAAGGCAACTCACATGACAAATACAGTTCATTTAACAGCTTGAATGATCATTACCATTAGTGGCCTATAAAATAAACAACCAAAAAAACAACAACAATGAAAAAATATCAGAAAGACACACAAAAAACCCCCATAAATATCAATTAAAATATAAAAATATAAAACAAATAATGATGACTTTTAATGTGAAATTTTTTTTTAAAAAAGTCAAAACTAATATAGAAGAGAAATAACACACCCGCTCCAGGGTTGAAAAACATAGACTGTAAAAATACGCCCACTCTCCTCTGCCTCTGAGCCAAGCTCTCAGGAGTCACCGCACTTTTGGTCACACGACAAAAATGAACTAGTTCAATATTATGCTGCCAGAGGGGCAACGGCACAAAATCTTAGACTAAGCTACCCTATAAAATTCTTAATATTAATACTGTATTAGAGTAATCAACCCTCAAATGAGTAAGGTGAGTAGTGGATACATGGATACCACAGAATCAATACGCCAACCACTTCCTTTACCACGTCTAATAACATGAATGACCTGCACAGGAATGAGGCTAAAGCAGCACAGTGACTTGTCACAGCTGCTTGAGTAAAGCTTGATGATGACAACCAGATGAGTCTTTGGAGATGTTTAAAAACGTAACTTTTGTGCATCTGTCATTAGCTTTAGCTAACGATGGGATGAGCCAGTCTGATCCTGGTATCTGGTGCTGGTCTGATACAGACATAAAAAGTTGGATCGGATATTGGTGACAAAGAGAAAACCCATAGGACGGGACAGATCTAATCAACTCAGCTCTATGTTTTTCTACGACATCAGGCCAGTAGGTATGCACGTTTTTGCAAGGTAGGGGTAAAATATCATGAAAAAGGATACCCATTTGGGCCAATAGTGATTTTTATTTTTTATTTTTTATAACTGACAGCGTATGCTTTCTATGTTCCAACCTTATTTGAACCTTTTATTTTAAAACCACTGAACAATACCTGTTAAACAATAAAATCTTCATGTTTTAACTTAAACAACCATTTAAGTGTCCTGAGTTTTAGGTCTCAGAGCAAAAAGCAACAATAGCTGTCAGACCTTCCCGTAGGTATTTAGGATCAGTTTCATATGTAAGGATGGGCCAATCACCAATCCCCCAAAATTAAGGAAATCGGCCAACC
Organism: Halichoeres trimaculatus; assembly: GCF_033239565.1. Taxonomy (NCBI): domain Eukaryota; kingdom Metazoa; phylum Chordata; class Actinopteri; order Labriformes; family Labridae; genus Halichoeres; species Halichoeres trimaculatus. The sequence goes on from NW_027437196.1 coordinate 13,441,994, forward strand.
CATCGATCAGTGCATGTCTAAGGATAACTACAGAAACTCAGCTGCTCAATGGATTTCACACTTGTTTCACCAACAACTCTGACAGCAACTCGCAATTTGTGCAAGTTTAATTCCTCACTTATTCTCTGCTGAGGTTTACAGGTAAACTGGGATTCCTGTTAGTATTAGAGATTTACCAGCCACACATTTACACATTTAGAAAACAGAAGAAAAACAATACAGTCAGTCTAACTAAAGTTTTGTTCCATTTTGGTTTTCAAAGTTAGAAAAGCCTGAAGTTTTCCAAAACATAATTCTGTCGTTAAATCAAAACTTGTATCAGATTGGTATTGGTATCAGCCGATACCAAAGTCCAGGTATAAGTATTGGTATCTGGACTTAAAAAGCTGGATCAGTGCACGCCTAAAGTTAACTGGCAGCTTTTATCTAGAGAGCAGACATAACAGTAAACTCAAAACAAATAACAGCAGCTTAGCATGAAGAGAAACAGCTCCCCTTTTAATGTGTTCACATTATTCAGAAGGGAACAAACACAAAGGCCAAAGAAAAATTCATTACCAAGTAACTTTCCACTTTCCCACGCTAAATTACCCACTATTTTTGGAGACCTGGGAGGAGGAAAAAATGCTTTATACTTTGCACAAAGTTGCAATTTGACAAATCTCATTAGCAAGCATTCTTCAGCTCCAAACTAAATGTTTACTTTTCATGTGCATCTGAGCTCAGAGGGAACGGAAACGCTCAAACACACAAAAACACTCTTCATAAACTCTGTTCACAGGCCTTTCTGTGTGGAATTTTATCAGGTTTATATTTAGGATCCTAAAATGGGCAGAACATGGAGGGAGTCTGAGATACCACAGGTCACCTTTTCTCTCATGGCATACTTCTCTATACAAAGCATCAGAGCAAACAAGCACGGCCACAAACACACACAATCACTGATATCTATGTTAACATCAGTGTGTATTTATAAAAATTAAAACAGCAAGGACAGGAGGGGAACAAATGTTGATCTGTTCCAGGCCTTTAAAGAGCCCGTGCCATCAGGACAAATGGACATGAGCAGAGAGCAGCGTATACAAAAAGCTCTAAGAAAGATAAACAGGAGTGTACAAAGAGAAGACGCCGACAAAGGACAAGGAAAGTAAGGCGAGACAGTCAGACCTGAAAAGAAAGAGGGGGAGAAAGAAAGAGGGAAGAGCTGCTGAGTGAAGAGAAGGAAGAGGAAAGACACGCTCATAACTGAAGTGCAGAATCTGTCACCAGTGAGATTTAATACACCGTTTAATTATCTGAGTGTGCATCTGTGCAAACACCCACATCCTCTGCTGCCAGAGCCAGAGCCAGAGACACACACAGTCTAACACACACACACACACACACACACACTCTCCAAAACCAAAAGACAAAGAGACACATATGGAGTGTAACAGTTTGATGACATGCCAGAACTGCAGAGCATGAAAGTTAAGGTGCTATAAATGTGTCTATGAGCGTGTGTGTGTGTGTGTGTGTGTGTGTGTGTGTGTGTGTGTGTGTGTGTGTGTGTGTGTGTGTGTGTGTGTGTGTGTGTGTGTGTGTGTGTGCGTGTGTGTGCATAAAGATGATTAACGAGCAGAGGAAAGACGTTGTTTGTTTAAGAGTTGTACTGCGGGCAGCATGACCGGGAGTGAGGGATTGTGGGAAAGTTAGATGTAATGTATATTCAGAGCTATCAGGCTGATGTGGGTGATTAAACACAGTGTGCGTGTGAGTTTGTGTGTGTGTGTGTGTGTGTGTGTAACAGAAATAAAAGGCTGAAAACCAGACTTTAAACTGTGTGTCCTGCAGCGTTGACTAAACAGCGGCGGACAGGCTCAAGATTTGTGTCGGTCTGTGTGTGGCATGTGAGCTGGAGGTGACAGATGGCACTTGTCGCAGCTTCAGCGGTCACAAACCGTTTACCCAGGAGGCATTGCTCACAGGGTTTGTTTTGATGAGGAGGAGCACCAAAAGGAGATCATGTTACCACTCACTCAACGCCCTCACATGGCCTGGTCTGGTCTGGTCTGATCTGCCCCCCCACCCCCTGTTTTTTTCCTCCACCATCCAGATTGTCTATCTCAAACATGAAGAACAATAAACACTCCTTGTTTTACTCACAAACAAACCTCCTGAGCATCCACCAGCATAAACACACATATTTCATGACTTCTTCCTGCTCTGCCTCTGGCACACACACACACACACGCATACACACACACAGAGCAGTGGTTGTTTCGTCGCTTCCTGGGCACAGAGAGGGTGCTGACAGAGGTGGAGGTAGTCGTGTGAAGGAGATAGGGAGGGAGTGCATCTACTGGCAACGAAAGGATCCAACACACTGATCAGCGTTCACACTGATAACAAGACAAAAAAGAGTTGAGAAGTTGAGACACATTTAAAAAAAAAAAAAAAAAAAAAAAACGAGGTTACGAGGTGAAGCTGGGAGTGGGATTTTGATAAGCAGCTTCTGTTTTCGCTCACGCAAAGGTTACACTTTCAAAAAGACCGTCACACACTCAGGAGCTGAGAAGACGGGGAGGTATTTTAAGTGTGAGATAAGTGAAGCTGTAAAGACAGTGTGACTTTCATCAACAAAGACAAACAGTCACAAGCAGAGCGCTCTGAAGTCATGATGGTGACACCACAGGGAATAATGAACATGCGATGAACATAAGATCAAAGGACAGTGTTGTCTCTAATGTCCAGGTTCTTATTTGTGATTCCACATTCATGTCCAGCTATTATTAAACTGCAAGTGAGAACAGAGTATAAAAAAATCAGATATTACCGATTTGAAATAGTTCTTGAGCAGCACTTTAACCAGGGGCGGCTGCTGGTCAGTCAAGAAGGGGAAGCTCATTTCTTTCCGGCCTACATCTTAAATTTGTTTATTTATTTAAATGTAAATTCTACCCTCCGTTCCTCTTCAAGAAAATGATCTGTGACCCTTTCGTACCAACCAGGTGTTTTTTCCAGGGATTTTACCAGTGTTCTCTCAACGCTCGTCATTTTTAACAAAGGTAAACTCACTGGGGAGCCATAAAGCCTCAAGATCAGTCCAGAACAACTGAGAAGATGCTCCAGTGGAGGGTTATACTTCAAGATCGCTCATTTTACTGTCAATTAAAAAGTGATTCGGCCTCAGACAGATCATCCAATCATCATGCAGAAGCCCAGCGTCCAGGCCAGCCCACTGCCTCATAGACCCCCAGAGACGCTGAGCGTCCGATGGGCGGGACAAAGCCCAGCGTTTATCCAATGACCGTCCAGTTTCCACAGTGGAACAACCCACTCTACTCTTCCCCGTTGAAGTCAGAAGATGCTAAGTGTCCGCCTACGTTAAAGCGCTGAGATGCTGCGTGGATGAATGAGAAGGAGGTGGAGCCAGTTACCTGTGATAGGTAGCTGATTCTGGACAAAAGATGAAGGAATTCTAGCACATATTTTGTCAATGAAATGTACACACAGCCGTACATATCAACACTTTTTTTGGGGACATTTTAGGGGAAGCTGAGCTTCCCTTGCAGTCTTAGAGCAATCGCCACTGACTTAAATACAATCTACGACTTTTTCACCCGTTTAAAAGCAGCATATATCCCTGAGTCAGGAAAATACCGTCATGCACTCATTGACAGTTCAAGCTTTCCTGTCGTTAACATGTTAGGACGACAACTTCTTCACTTCTTCAAAAACCTCTCTAACAGCAAAAACAACTTTTCTGGAGCTGGTGCAGAATCAAACTCTTGCTCAAGGACGAATCACATCCATGGCTGTTTGCCACGACAGTGTACTAAAAGCCAAAGTTTTCATGACGATGGAGTCCAAGTTTTTCAAGTGGCTGCTTTATGGAAAGTCTTTGTCAGCACTTTTGACAAAGACCCTCTTTTCATATCACAAAACACTAAAACGACTGCACTGATAGTAAAATAACGTTAATCTCAGTGTAGACTTCTTGTTTGTAGGTGAAAGATTTTTTGGAAACTTGTGATTCTGCAAATTTTCCACTCACTCTCAGCGTCAGTGAGTTTCGCCTCTGGTAGACAGCACCTTTCAGCAACGATGGAAATCCTGCAAATCCTGCCTCATCACAGCTCATTCAACTGCAGGAAGGGTTTCTTCTCTGCCAGAAGTTATTTGTAAAGAAAAGGGGTTAAAAGTTTCTTCCAAGGCGTGTAGGTGCAATCACGTCCAGAACTTAAGATAACAAAAGTTAAGCAACAACCAAACATGATGACAGCTATTGCTTTCTGCCAAATATCTACAAGCTGTTTTTGGACACAGCAAATTATTCAGCTGTGCCAGAAACTTGAGTGTGACAAGCCAGAGGCCTTTAACAACTCATGTCAGTAAAATCAACGCACTGAAAGAAGTCCTGAACGTGTCTCCTGACTGTGACTGTTGACACTGTGACAAATCTGTAAGATCAAAGAGGATTGTTTCAAAATAAGTCTCTGAGAGAAGAAAACTTTAGGTTCATGGTTGAGAGGAGCAATAGAGATGGACTTTATAACACACTTAGAGGCAGAATCAAAAAGGGCTGACATGACGTGAGGACTATTCAGAATCTGTAGTGTTTGTCGCAGATAAAGACTCCATTTCCCATGAGCACTATAACCCAATATAGTGAAGATTTGACTCTTTCCATGACATGCATTTGTTTTGGAAGCTTCATTCTGCTCTTCTTCTCTCTTTGTAATTTTTCTTTTCATCAGTTCAGTTCCAGTTTGCACCACTACCACTAAATTAAAGAAATCATCTTCAGAAAGAGGACAGCTCCTGCTAAACTTTGACCAGCGTAGTGTCGACATCAGGACTTTTGGTCTATGTGCCGGAAATGGGTTTGTGTTCTACCTGACCACAACATACTGAGAAAAAGCATTTAGATATAACTGGTTGCGTAACTAATACCCTTATTTTAAATGAATTTTGGATTATGAACAAATATATAGAAGATAAACTACTACGACAAACTATTTCAATATCACTTATAAACTCCTCACAGAGCCTGAACACAGTTTGGGCTTGATTGAAAAGTAAATGGAGACGAACTTTAAAAGTTCCAAACAGAGGATTCTATCAGGTTCATTTCACACATCAGTTTAGTGTGCCAAAGAAAAGAGTGACAGTGTTAGGTCGTGTCCCATATCACGTACATCTACACTTAGACATACTATTTAAAGTGCATAAGAGAGTTCAAACTGAGAGTATGGAAAAACACAGTTGATTTCTCAGCTGGCGCACTCAAAACGGTCAAAAAGTGCAGATGGCCTAACGGTCTAGGTCGAGCTCCACATGTGGTTCGCCCTCACGTGAGTGGTCTGGGTTCAAGTCTGACCTTAGGCCTCTTTCCCGCATGTCGCTCTCCGCTCTCGCCCTGTTTCCTACTCTATCCACCGTTCTCTCCTCTCAGATTAAAGACATAAGAAGCACAAAAAATACATCAAAAAATCTAGAAAAGCACTCAAAGAGCACAGACCACCACCAAGCATATTGTGATTGTCACCAACACTTTAGTCCTACTTTAATGTTATACTCCCTTTCAGCAGACTGTCTGCTACAATTTGGTGTTAGTTGCAGGTTTGTACGATAATTTGTTACCTGACAGTTTTGAAAATGATGATGACCCAGTACATATTTCATATTCTGGATCCTAGTATCCAGAATATTGCCAGGATCTGGATCGTACTTTTACATCTGTCAGAAATTATGGTGACCTTGTCTTGTATTGTTTTGCAAAGCAATCCGACCGTTTATCCTGGAGTTATATACACATATGGTGAAAACGGCCCTATCTCACAATGATAAAGAATCCTTTAGAAATATAAATAAAGTCAAGTGAGGGACACAGGACCCTTCTCACAGTCAGTGGTTGCCACATTGTCTATGCAGAGGATCAAACAGTGGCTGATGGTTGCAATTAATAATTGTCACTTTCAGTAAGAGGGAAGCCACAGTGTTTGGTTTGAGGTGATGCTACCCTGTATGATTTAATGCAGGGTTGAAGTAAGCACAAAGTGTGCACAGTGCCTGAAAGTGTCTTTACAGTAGTGTCTAATTTGTGACACAACCAACAACACTGTCATGTTTGTTCTTCTTGAAGCAGGCTGATAAGAACAAGCAGTGGAAGCACTGTAACGCCCACGCTCCAAGGATGTCTTTGAGGAAATTAAATTATCTTTGGATCAACATTTTGCGTCAGCTTGCTTATTTCTTTATGCGCTAACCAGGCTGAGAGTAAGGGATCTTGCTGAAGGTGTTGCTCACCTTGTCATGGTTCTAACTGTCATAAAAACTCACCCACTGTAAAACCAGCAGCCAAATGTTTAGCACCCAAACCAGACTATATTGATTCAGCCCTTTTCAAACTGTTTACTGAAACCAAACATCTGATGCTAACCAAATTTTCCAAACTGCATTAGAAATGATCCTCTCACAGTGCTTACTGTATCAGCTTTCACCCTCTCGCTCTAATTACATAGGCCATTCTTCAGCAAGCACCTTTATAACCCTGACATTAAACGTCCACCCTGTCCAACTCAATTTACACAGCGTCTAAGTGGCCTCGCACGCTGTCTGGCTCCTGACCATCAGTTCCCAACGTCTGTGAGCTTCCAGACACAACTTATACGCAAGTAAGCACAACATTTTTCTTTTACCAGTAGCTGACATAATTATGGGAGAGCAAACTAATTATAGGTGAGAAGTTCTTCAATTACATTTTAGAGTATGACAAACACTAAAATCCTTTCACACAGGATGCCAATTGGATGTAATGTGAACCACACAGAGGATTTAATGTGATGTGGATTATGATACAGACTAATAAAATCCCCCTAAAAGCTTCAAACAGCCACCATCTGCATCCAGAGTTACACGAAGCAAGAAGCAAATATAAAAGTACACACCTCTCCCTCAGGTTTAACACTCTCTCTGGGCCCACAAATGCTTCCCTCACACACAAATCCAAAAACAAACACACACATGCACATAAACGTAGTTCCTACACTTCAAATTTATGAGGCCTAATCTTCCCAGGCTCAGATATAAACAACCTCTGTAAAAGTGGAAACACTGTGGATGTGTGTGGGGACATGAGACGGACACATGACAGTAATCTAAGCACTTAGGTTAAGCTGTCACACATGAACACATAACTGGGGTAGAAAATCAAATCTGGACATAAAGAATGTTTCAGATCTCACTCTGACCTGCTTTTTACATGCTGCTGGTGTTTAGTTACACATGTGTTACAGGGAGATGCACATGTTGTGTAACAACTCTGTGCTGTTGTAGGAAAGCTTGTACTGTAAGTGAGTGGAAGTGAAAGAAAGGGAAACAGTGATAGTTCAGAGCTCGTCTCTTTTCATCCCTTTCTCCGAAGAGACACCAGAGACTTTAATTACACGCACCTGTGAGCACACAAAGAACCCCACCCACCAATCCCACTCTGGACCACACCTTAGTTCTCACGGTAACCTGCTCAGAGCCCCTTCACACATCCCACTTCCTCCGCTATACGCACACAAACAAACGCAAAAAGTCCCCATACTGTACGAAGCAGGAAGAACAGAGCCTACTCACGTCCAGAGAGTCTTCGTTGACGATGATGAGGGACATGCCGTGTGTCACCAGACGACAGGAGTAACCTGAGAGAAAGGGGGGATGGGTGAGGGATTAGATGTACTCAAACCCAAAACACAGGTGAAAATCTGGTCACATTTGAGAGTGGATTAGCTAAATCCAGATCCATTCTTACACACAGCTACATGACTCCTGTCTCCTCTTTCAACCCCAAACTATCTTCATATCTCTGTCAAAGTCTGTGAGTGAAATTCATCTCCAAACACCTCAGTGTGTGAAAAATGATACATGATATGAATGCTGCAGTCTCAGGAAGACATTCCTGAAAAGTTTGATGTTTCTTTATTTTTGTGTCTCGTTTTTTGTGGAAACTTTCCCCAAACGGCCAAGAAAACCTAAACGCACCAGCGTCATTACCAAGTAATTTAAAGTGCATTCTACCCCGAGCACTCCGCGCACTCACGTGAAACCTGGAGACATGTCTGGCATTTCCTAGACAACATAATGCCTGCTCTTCTTCTGGAGAAAACTCAATAAACTCCACAATACACAGAGTTCCCTGCTCTGCTGAACATGAGGCTTCAGTGACACGGGGGCTTTCCACGCCATCAGCTGCTCCAACTTTCAATCACTTTTTTTGGCAGAGCTGTGACGTAAACGATGAGTTTTCAGACTTTGTCTGTTGAATGCTCTCACCTATGTTGATGGCCGTCTCCTGCTTATCTCCAGTGAGGACCCAGATCTTGATGTCTGCTCTCATAAGAGTGGCGATGGTCTCAGGTACACCAGCCTGGAGTCTGTCTTCGATGGCCGTGGCGCCCAGCAGCAGCAGGTTCTGTCCGTGGATAGTGGATGAATACAGAATCAGAGTAACTTAGAGGTTGGATAATAAATGAGAGGGCACAGAGATGAGAATGACAGGCTAATAACTCTTATCTCCATAGGTTACAAACTCTGCCAAACATCACCAGCCTGGATGTGAGGGCTCTTTATCTCCAGGGAACATCATCCATGTCTAATTTAGGGATAAGAACGATGCCAGAAAGTTTACCAACACAGCTCATTTTGGACCTCTGTACCAGCTCTGTGTGTTTGTGCCAAAGGGTAACACCACCCCCCTTTAATTTGTTCAGCATTTAAATGCATGTGTAGCCTCATTAGACACACTCGGTTGCACACACAAACACTTGCACAGACACACAAGTTAACACTACTGTGGTGTTGACTCCAGTTTTATGGGGCTTTTGGCAGGCTGGTGCAGGTAATTACCCCTGTGGTCTCCCAGTCTGAGCCCCCCCTCCTTCTCCTCCTCCTCCTTTTGCTTCCTCTTTTTTTTTCCTCTTCACTTACTTTTCTCACCTCAACTCACTGCACCGAGTCCTTGGTTTTTCCAACCCATCAGATCGACTCTCCTCTGAGAGTATTCTCTCATCTCAGGAACTGATTTTATTGATTTACCTTTACTCTTGCCAAAAGCTTTTTCAGAAGTTCTCTTTTTAGCATCTTTCACCTACATCCTCCTCAATAAAGACACACCTTGAAGGAGAATCTGACTGAGTGAGTAATAAACTGAAGGAGCCTTTAGAGAGGGGCTGGGCAGAGTCACTCTGCCACCTGCTGGCGAACATATGGTGTGTGTGTTCTCTCTTCTTTAAGGTCTTTGTCTTGATTTTAAGTCTCAAAACCTCATTAACATTTTCTCTCCTGTTTATCTCTTAATTTAGACTTCCAGGCATTCTGGAAGTCCAATCAAAGCCAGTTTAATCAAAAAACATCTTGCCAAAGTTTGGAGAAAACAACGAACACCACAACAGAGGATTGTGATTACCTTTTCCAGTAGTTCGTAGCACTCCTCTAGTTTCTGAGCGCGGTCTTTGAGCACAGTGATGGCCCGATTGTATTCCTTCAGCCATTCCTGGTAGGCATCTTCTTCTAGGTCCACATACGCAAAACACAAAGTCCTCAGACCTAGATGGAAAAGAGAAGTTCTTCATGGTTAACCAGCCTGGTAAAAAATAGATGTGCATTAATACTTTTTAAGGGTACTTTCAACGAGTGAATTCAGGACCAGAAACCATGGAGGAGTATCAGGATAAATGACTGGACACAGAGCTCTGAAGGCTGATTGGACGTAAGACTTTGGCCATGAAAAACAAGTCCTGAGAAATTCCTCATCAGATTTAGTGCCATGTAACCCTATAAAACCCAGCGTAGCACTTAGTTAAGCTTTGATTGGTGGCAGATTTGAAACCAGAGAAGATAGTTACATTTTAACTTCCACCAATGTGGTTGAAATCCAGTTAAAAGTGTAAACAACAAAAACATAACAAGCCAGATCACTATTGCTCACTTCCTGTGGTGAAAACATGTCGTCTCATTTTTTTACATTTACATTTTTGAGGAATACAGCCATGACATTTCTGTATTTAGAAAAATCTGTGTAAAATTGTCATTTTTTATGGTTTACTTCACTTTTTGCAACAAAATCCATACATATTTGTAAAGTTTTGTATATAAGGGTTGTATTAGTGACAATACAGCATGTAAAAGTGTAAAATACACTCTGGCAGACTTGGTGTAGTAAGTCGCAAAGGGTTAAGAGCTGCCTCTCTATTGCTAAATGAGTCTCAGATCTGTACAAGTATTGACTGCATGTTGCTGCTTTGGTTGAAAACTCAATGAGCTCTTTTGAGTTGAAGTGAAGTCATGAGTTCACACAGAATTTCATCTTTTTCATTGTTTTCATTAAATTCCTGTGCCATCAATTTTTAACAGAAGTGTCCTTATTTATTTTTGTCTCCATTAAAAACTGAAGGACAGGCTAAGGATTAGACATGTTTGTTAAGATACGCATGAGAAAAATGTTGACCCACACTGGAAAAAAATAAAGTCTTATCAAGTGTTTTTGTCTTATTTTAATTACAAATTGTCTTGTTATACTTGATATGAGCCACATTAACCTGGTCAGTCCAGAAAAATGTCTTGTTACAAGTTTCAATCAAAGTTTTATTTAAAGATAAAAACAAGGTCTGAATTGCTTGGAACAAGTGAAAAAAATACCAATGGAAAAGGAAAAAGTTTCTTGTATTAGATATTGTTCTAGTTTCAAGCAAATTGCTCTTGTTCCATTGGCACATTTGTTTTTACTTGTTACAAGTAATTCAGACCTCATTTTTGTCTTTAAATAAGTCAAAACGAGACATTTTCTGGACTGGTCAGATGAATGTGGCTCATGTTGATCTTAAAAAACATTTTCTTCTGAAAACAACAAAAACACTTGCTAAGATTTCAGTTTTTACAGTGCAGCTCTCACCCTGCCTTCTTACCCTCTGTGGCGAATTGTTCCAGATGAGCAACGGTTAAATCTTTGTATTGTGATGACTCAATCAGCCGTTCGAAAATGACATTATCCTGCCAAAAGAGAATGAAAAAGAAATCATCATTAATGAAGAATCTGTCAGAGAAAAGTAATTCTGATTTAAAACTTTAATGAGATAAACATACCGCTCCTTTGCAGTACAGGCGCAGCTTCCCACTGGGGGTTCTGACCACCACAGACATACGTTTGCGGTTACTGTGGAGGAAGCAGTGGGCTCAGTTTTAAAACACACTTGTCTTAAATTACAGAGTAATTTACTGACTGAGAAGGACTTTTATGGGAGCATTTACCTGGAAAACTCCAGAACATTCAGTAGCTCATAGCTCATCTCTTTTCCCCTCTGAAACACAACAAAATATCAGCTCATAACTCCCAGAAAAAGGCTCCTACTGCAGAAAAAAAACACACGCAGACACACACTTACGGCTTCTATTATGACTGAGTCTGGTGTTCTTGCGGTGAAGACAAAACCGAGGCCTTTGGCGCCTTTGACCAGGGCTCCTTCATCTGGTGATGACGCCTGGTAGATGATCTGGTTGTCTTCTCTCTCTGGGACGACGGTGTGGCACACCGCCATCATCGTGAGGAACTCGCAGATCTGAGGGGATGTGGGCTAAACACACAAACACAAACATATAGAGGGCATTCAAAGACGCTCTCCTTCAGCTGAATCAAATGTGAAGACTTTCACTGACTCTTACATGGCTTTCTATGTTTTGGATGAGGGTTGGGTCGTCAAACTCTGTGGAGTTGTTGCTGCTGGATGGCAGGTTGCTGCACGGTGAGAAAAAGTCGATTTTGATGCAAAGCAGAAAATGATCAAAGAGAAAAGTTGTTCTTTTTCCAACCAAAGATATATTAATTAATCTATAAACATGCAGCTTCTATAGGAAAAAGGACAGAGGGGTGAGGAAGTCAGAGGTCACATACCTGAAGTCCTCCATTGAACGGTCACAGTCAAGATCAGGGAAGTGGCTGCAGCAATGAATGAGGTTGAATTGCAAAAGGAATCAGTTACTGAGTAGATTAGGTGATTTGATCAGGCATGCAAGAGTTCAATCAACCGATAGTTAACGAGTCATTCTTTACTAATAATTAGTCAGTAATTGGTTTAGTAGAGTAAGATTAGAGGAAACTCAGAGTAAGAGGGTTAAAGTGGGTTTACTCAGGCTGAGTTTCTTTAATGAGCCAAGAAGAAAGAGTGTATTAAAGAAGAAAAGAGCGGGCTTACCCGTATGTAATTCCTGCAATGGTGCACTTCTTAAAGTTCATGACGTTACAGGTCAGAGTCCCCGTCTTGTCAGAAAAGAGATACTTCACCTGAAAAAAGAAACAAACACAAACACTGATGGACTTGTTCTGATTTATTATGCAACAGTAGTTTAGTGCATCCGATGAGGAGGAGGAGGAGGAGGAAGAGACCTGGCCCAGTTCCTCATTGAGATTGGATGTACGAGCCATGGCTGGTGTGTCTGTCTCTGAGTAGTACATCTCCATGTCCTGAAAGAAGAGCATCAGGTCAATGAGCAGATCTGTTGATGTTAAAGTGAGTAGTTTTAAAATCCTACACCAGGATTCTAACACACCCAGTTGATGAAAAGCGCCTGAGTGAACTTGACCACCTCCAGGGTGACCAGCAGGCTGATGGGGATCAGGTTGTTGTACAGGATGATGAACGTCAGCAGGTTGTATGCAAAGTTAGTAGAAATGTCACCTGCACAAACACAGCAGTCGTATAGTTACCATCTCGTCGTTCAGTCACAATCTTCATTTCACTTTCATTCTGTGTGTGTTGTTTTTGTGTCCTCACCTGCCCGGGACAGGTACCAGCACGCGTCTTCAGTGTGCTCTCTGTTCCAGATGGCAGCACCCACAGAGCTGACCAGAGCCATGACCAGCAGGATGCCGAACAAGACCAGGATCTGCATGTTGGTGACCCGCTCTACATTTGAGCGTTTCAGGGGGGCCTTGGTGGAGTTCTGGGGAGAGGACAGGTGCACGGGTAGAGTAAAAAGAGACACAGTTTACAGGGGTTTCTCTGGAGAGGAGAAAGTCCCTTGTAGCACTCTTCAAACACTTCTTTAATTTGTCATGCTTGATTGTGAAAATGAAACTCTCATTAAAATGTTTTGATCTGTTTTGGCAGGAGAATATGTCAGCAGTCCAAGCGCAGGGATGGAGCATTTAAAGTGCCTCCTGACTTGGATTGTTTGAGTTTATTAAAATCTCTGATTAACACCAGTGAGGTTTATTAGAGGGTAATTAAACTCTAATTGTAATTTTTCTAATCAAATTTAACTCCAAATGCCTTTCAAACCAGGATTTTTCAGTCATTATTTCCAGTTTGCTGAATTCTTTCCGTTGCTAGGCGCTACCCAAGTAGCTGCCTGTTGCAGCAGCTCTCTCGTCTTTTTCCGTTTCTTGTAATTTTTTTCGTCTCTTTTTCGTAATCTCTGTATTTGGAGTGGATCATCACTTTGTACGGTTCATTGTCGGTCACGGACACCATACTTTTTGTGGCTTTGGCAATATTTTTGACTACTTTTTCTCCTGTGTTTGTCTGGAGATCCTACATGTAACCATGGCTGTATTGTTTACATGCGAACTCAGCTGTTAGCAGCCTGTAGCATGCCAATGCTAACTAGTGTAGGGCTTGATGATTTCCCTCGAGCTGAGGAGGAGGAGGTGAGGACGACGTGCCGGTTCTCGGGTGTGAGCTGGGGGATGACAACGTGGACCTGTCCTTCCATCCATCGTTGTTGGGAACGTGGGATCCAGCTCCGGGGGATGGACGAGCTAGCCGTGCTAACCCAGCGGCATCGTGCTGTTCACGGACGTGGCTGACGGAGCTGACATCGGACGCCGGCAACACATCGGAGGAGCTTCGCCTGCTGTGAGCAGACAGGATCCAGGAGACAGAGACTGAACAGACTGCTGGGGAGGCTCAGTCCTGGACCCTGTGGAGGTGGAGACTGGCTGGGCTGGAGAGTGGTGGACGAGTGGTGGACGGGAAGTCGTCATCTAATTTCTTATGGACCTTTTTGCACTTTCTATACTCTTTCTTACTTTTGTTTTCTTAAATGCTGCGGTGACTCCTGAATTTCCCCTCAGGGATAAATAAAGTATTTTCTATTCTATTCTATTCTATTCTATTCAGAGCAGACATCAGGTCTACCTGCATGAGTTTGGAGTCATGGCCAGTGTAGACAACAATTCCTGCAACCCACTGCGTGTTTCTGAGCTGGGCACCACGCAGCAACACCTGGTCAGGACCCAGAGGAGCAGGACTAGAGAAATAAAAAAAAAAAAAGAGCCAATAAGAAACAAAATATAATTCATACTACAGAAGAAAATTTCACAGTGCCATAGAAATTTTCTTTATTTAACCTTCTTCTCACAATTACAAACGCTTTCATATTGATATATTAAATAAGAAATAACACTTTTCTCTTTCACTAGAAATCTGTCTTTGTGTCTTACTTTTGGTTCTCCAGCCGCAGTAAGCCAGTAAAATCATACAGGTGTCTGTTGGGACCTTCACACTCCAAACGGCCGTTAAGCGCCATCAAATCCTCCAGAGTCTGAGCCGTTGCTGTGAGTGGGAGACCCTGTTTAAAAAACATGAAAGGTAAATTAAGAGAATACCTTTAATAAGGCACTGATGAAGCACAGGAAGAGCCACAACAAACACAACCGAGACTCTATCTGTGAATGTGAGGATTGTGGTGAGAAAGGTTTTAATTTTGAAAAATGGCGTTTTCAACACAACATTAACCCGAAACAATTGTTTCCCAAGTGTATCTCTGTCATTTTCTACTTACAATGAAAAATCTCAATGTTACTAATGCAACTTTTTCCACTTGTATGCTCGTAGACAACTTAAAAAAAGATTTTGGTTTATAAAACCATCCTGTCACATGACATCATCTGTTTCCTGCTCCTTCCGATGAAAGACATGGTGGATGCAAATCGTTCAGGAAAGAGTCAATTTTTATAAATTTCTCATGATTTTCCCCCCCAAACATATTTATAATTATTTAATCGTTCAAGTCTCTAGAGCAGCCCCCTGGGAGCACTCAGAAAATTGGAGGGAGGGGAAAAATAGAATCTATCTGACAACTCCAACTTCGGCATTACAATGTCACGATCTGTGTAGACCTGGCGCTTTGCGCTTATTATTAAGCTATCCAAAAAACTAGACTGAACTTTGAGGCTCTTTCCCTGTTTAACTACTGACTACATGTAAGAAAGGAGTATCTCACCTTGGCTGACAGAGCCCTGAAACCTACTTGTGTGAGTTTTGCTTTTGTTTGTTAATAATTTCCTTTTCTCAACAAATATAATAATTTTTAAAAAGTGAAAAAAAAAATAGAAAAAACATTTCTAAAGTTGACATTTCTTTACATAATCTGAAGCATTTTCTGGTGGTTTTCAAAGGGCGGCCCCTGCCAGAAGCAAACACTGTTTGAGGTACCTTGGCATTGTAAAGTTTGGGTACCCCTGCTCTGGAGTAACCCTCAACCAAAAAATTGTACTTGGGATAATTTTTTTTTTCATGTGTTTTTTTCTATGAGTGGCAACAAAAGTTGGTGGTAGGCACATAGCTTGTCAAAAACTAAAGGAAAACACTGCCTGCAGGATTGCTCATAATTCACTTATTAGGTGCAATTTTCTTGACAAACAAGTACTTGCCATAGCCAATGCCCACACCCCATCCCCACACACATCACCTTTTTTAATTTATTATGAATATGTTATTATTTTTTTATCCCTTTATAATTATTATTTCGATATGATTATAAGGTGACCTAGTGACAAGCTGTGTGACCACCAGCAATAATTGTTGCTAATCATAAAAATCTTGTTTTCCTCAAAACAAAGTACAAAATGGAAAAAATAAGTGTATAATATGATTCAGAGGGACTCCACAAATACAACTTAATGCCTTACAACTCTCAAAAGAATTGAGCATAAATGGGTTAAACATGAATAACTTTCCTCTCTTCATGTTCGCACCAGATTCTAAAGAGGGTTTTACCACCTTCTTCCAAATGACCTCCAAAAGTTACAATATGTCCTAACTCAGCCGCCTGGTTTCTCAGCAACTTCTGCTCCAGAGCTTCAAAGTACTCTGTGTTTCTTACCTGTCTGATCTTCAGGTTTGTTTCTCCATCCAGGTTGGAGGTCTCGATGTAACACATGGCCTGTGGCTCGCTGTAGAGAGGAAGCAGAGATGTATACAAAACACATAAACTCTTTATTCATCAACTAGTGAGTAAAAAATAAATAATGCCGACACTAGAGTATCACGTTTCACCCTTAAAACATCTGTTTTATAAATATCAAACTTCAAGCATGATAAAATTTCACACTTTCAACAATTGGACATGTAAGCTAAGCTGGGAATCAATAATAGCATTTCTAAATAAAACAAGTATTCAACAACATCAGAAAGTTATAGTAACATTTAAACACAGTATCACAAAAAAGGATTAAAACATGTGATGAACAAAGAATTATCACAGATGTATATGAAGGTCCACACACAAATACACACATATGCACACTCAAACACATGGAGTCTGACCTGGAGGACACAATAACCATGTCAGCTGGAAGGTGTTGGCCATTGGTCACCTTCACTATGTCTCCTACTGCCACCTTGTGGCCAGGAAGCAGCAGTGCAGCATGAGGGGGAAGAAAAAGGGGGGGTATTAAGATGTAGGGTGAGGGGTAGTGGAAGGGGTGAGGAGAGGACACAACAAGCATGTTAATTGGAGGACAACCAAGAGAGAGTGAATTTGAGATAAAGTGACAGCGCGCACAGCAGTGCAAAGCTTCAACTGTTCTTATCAAGCTGCAGACCAGATAACACGCAGAGATCTCAAGCAGAAGACAAATGAGGAAAAAGAACATAAAGCATGAAAAAGTCTTAATTTGGACGATTTCTCTGGGATATTCTGGAAAGTATGGGGAAAGAGTTGGGCCATAACCCTCTCAAAGTCTGCCTCAAAGAAAGAACCAGGTGACAACATGACAAGGAGAAGTTTCAAAGCATGTGGAGTTGATATTATCAGAAGAAACGGGAAAGCTCAAACACAGCCAGTGTGCATAAAGTGCAGTTAAAACTACTGAATCGTCTTTTCCTGGCTCTCTAAAATCTGGAGCCTTGTTTCCCCAGAGCTACAGAGGAGACAATCTGGACTCCAAGACATTTCATGAGCTGTGATCCAGGGATTGTTTACTGGTGCCTCAACACAACTCTCTTGTGGGATCTTCCTTTGGGGCAAACTGGCTTTCTACCAAAGCGCTACTTCACTGATCTTATAGCTGTAATTAATCACAGGGGGATGTTTTTCCTATTTTAGTCAAATTATGTAACATGAGACAAATCCAAGAGTTCTCAACTTCAAGCTATTTGTCGCCACCTCGTTTTCAGCTTGAGCTGAGCGGCTCAGGAACAATCCCTTCACCTGTCCTGACCCTGAGGGATGACGGAGCGCGGGGGGGGGTTACATTCCTGCTCCGCATTGTTGTCACCCAAATAACTCAAGTGTGATTTGATTTGACCTGCTGAGCCAAGACTGTACACAGCTGGACTCTGGAGTTAATGAGTACGTTTGAGGAGACCTCCTGGTGATGAGAAAAATGATACAGATTTTCTGTCTTGTAGGAACATGCAGTGACCAGGCATTGTACTGCAGTAGACCAAAGTTTGTTACCACCAGAAGACAAAAGTTTTGTGTGAGCAGAGGAAACTTGATTATTTAACTTAAAACGCTGTCTGTGTGGAAAATTGGATGAATTATGCGGACAAAAAAACAAAGCAGGTGTAATCCAGCCAGTAAACATCAATACTAATAGGAAGGGTATCATTTCTCTGTCATGAGTCCAATGCACAGATGGAGTCTGTGCAAACATGCACTGACTGAGTGACTATAGGTAGAATCTGTGAAATTGTGAAAACCACAAAAATCACAGATTAAAAGTTGAGACTGAGACTGAAAACCAGCTCTCTAAAGACAAAAGAAAGATGCAGAGATATTTGATATTTTGATCCAAAACTCTACACCACCAAAGCACACTGAATATGCTGCATGCCTGGCTCCTCTAACTTTTAATGATCTTTTCCTTTTAAAGTCTATCATGTCATTTTATTACCCTCCCTGCTTTGGTTGAAAGAGCCGCCTTATATTTACGTTATTGATTTGGTTTTATTTGCTAATTTACTTAAGAAGAAATGTATCCTTTCAGCTTGCACGTCTGCGCCGCTCCATACAGTATTATATTCCCTCATTGATGTAGTTAAAGACTTTATAACTGAGTTGTATAACAGCAGAAAGAGAGATGACACCCCTGAGCGAGGAGTGGGGTGGAGGCTGTGGTACCTGTTTCCAGATGACGGTCTGCCAGGCTCCGTTCCGCAGCACTGAGAGACAAGGACAACACAGCCATCAGTCAGCCTATAGACAGCGCTCATACAGTATTCATAGCTGCTAACTTTTGTCCGGAGTCGGCACTATAGTGAGTGACGGACAACAGCTATTCAGGACGCCATGAAAGGCAAACAAAGCCCGCGCAAACAGACACGAGCACACTCATGGAAAAGCGCACAGACAGTTGATGATCACATGCAGACGATACCTGTTGTCTTCTTCTTGTTAACGGTGTTGTCTGCTTTGTGTCTTTTCTGAAAGAAAAGCAGAAAGAAACATCATACATTAGCTTCAAGAATCTCTAAATACTTTTTCTCACACTTTAAAAGTTTTAATCTCTTCCTATAGAGCTCACAGTGCTGTGATACTCACATAATCCTCTATGATCTCTTTGATCCCGGCCACAGTGAGGATGAAGATGAGCGGGACCAGTGTGGTGTAGCGACCGGTCGGTGATACATCAGGGATTTGCTGCAGAGAGTCAAGATTGGGGACATTCAGGATTCACTGCAGGTAGCTGAGTGGTTTTAAGAGCCCATAATGGAGCATCAGAGTATAAACAACACTTTTTACTGCATTAAGGCACAAGATATGTGAGAGGAACAGGGGAAAGGGGACGCTTTTTGAAGAAGTCCAATCCCCAATAATTGGATTTTAAATTTAGAACAGTCTGCAATAATGAAAAATCAAAACAACAGGAAACATTTAGTTTTGGAATTGGAGACAAATATAGTGTGAGTCAGCAGAGTTAAGTCATGGGAACTTTTTGGAAAAACTTTTTGAGATCAAACTTGTTCAATAAATATAGTTGCCTTTTTTAATGATGCTCTTGTGTTACCAATTCTTTCCATAAATACCATAAAAATGACATTTTGTTTCTTTAGCTGTCTGTGTTACACTGATGAACACTATCTTATAACTCTGCCTTAGATGCTGCATGACTTTGAACACTCTTAACGCGCTCGTGTCATAGGATCACTGTACCTATCTGCCGGTCATCTTCTCAGTGCTGCAGTGGTGAGTGACATCTGCCTTTACAGACCACATGGCACCAAATATTGACATCGAGACTAAAAATTCACCCTGAAAATAAGATGATCCAACTTTTGGTATTTAGCTCAATTCTAAAAATTTACAATTTCATTTTAAAGAAACTTTTGTCCAAAGTGACGCACAACCAAGCAGCAACTTCTAGTCTAAGAATATGAGACAATGCGGAAGTGCTAAAATCTGCTGTTTCTCAAGTGTTCGCTTGAGGCTGGCTCCGGAAGTACTGGAAGTCACATACACACCAAGCCAAAAAAAAGCTGTGTTCAAAGCAGAAATTAAACTATTTACAGCCTGGTTCCAAAAACGTCTCCTGTCTGAGTCGCTAGTTTTGCTTTCAGCACCCACTGTACTGGAGGTGAGTTTTTTTTCTGACTCGGCCGTTCAGAGGATATTAAGATCCCGAGTTTGCCCAATCAGAGGCACAGCTCAGGGTCACTTGACCGACCAGCACCCTATAGCTGTATGCGAAGCCCTTGCCACTACCAATATGGCTGCTATCGCAGATGTGCTTCATTTCCCGTTTCAGAAACAGACGGGTGACGTCGGGTAGACTGTGTCCATGTTTTACACAGTCCATGTGCATTTCAGCATTAACAATATCTTCCAACATTCAACAACATTATATGATCTGCAGAGTCCCTTAATACTCTTAAGAGATATCTGAGGGCTACACTGTTCAAGGAACATTTGGGCACCTAATCTGACCCTTCTCTTTGTCCTCAGGGGTAGACTGATCAGAAGGTCTAAGACCCAGCTCTTGGTGAACACTTAGCACTGACAATTCTGAAAATTCAACAATATAGAGTTAGGCAATTCATTCCACCATTTGGGTGGAATTAACAGAATAGAAGAGTCTGGCTAGAGATTCAGAGCCATGCTGGGTTGGGGGCACCAGGCGTCTTTCACAGGCAGAGTGTAGTGGGTGAGAAGGAGTGTAGACCTGGCTGCCAGGTGGGCAGGAGTCATTCTTGTCCCAGTTTTGTAAGGTAGGAGAAGGGCTTTGAATTTGATTTGAGCTGCCATTGGGAGCCATTGAAGAGAAACTAACAATGGGGTTCAAGGAAGATGAAGATGAAGTATTTTACTTGTATCAAATCAAAACAAAAAAAGGTCCCTTTATGGGGTTTACATTGTGAAACTTCCTTGATTATCCTTCATCTGTTTCTTGAGGCTTTATCAAACAAATTTCCCAAATTTAACTTTTGCAATAAAGAAAGAAACTTCGAAATGAGACACATTTTTCAAAAACTGAGGCTTGTGGGGTAATTTTCCAATACATTTTTCAGTGAAGATCTGTAATTCAGGAACCACGTATATAACAAACTGAAAACATTTCTGTTCATTCTGTGGTTGTTTTGTATGGACTTTACCTGCATGAGTGCGATGAACAGGAAAAAGGCATTTGCAGCACGCCTGATCTGCTCGTACAGGAACCGAGGTAAAAAGGTGAGGATCCCATACTTGGTGGTACTGCAAAAAAAGCAGAAAGGGGAAATTGAATTAAGTTGCGTTGACATTCAGACGGACAAAGGCTGAGCCAGAAGGTGCATTAGCAAAGGTATCGAGCATAAATTGCGTGCTAATGATTTTTTAACCCGCCTCACTTCAGCAGAATTATCTTAAAGGCTGAACAGCTACAGACTTTATATCACAGGTCAATACTGCAGCACTTAAAAATCTATTAGAAACACTCAATTATCCTCAGAGAGGACAAACAAAGTCATTACCACCTGCACACACATCACACCTATAAACAGAGCAATGATTAAACTCCAGAAATCTAAATTTAGCTCAGCACCCCAGAATAAAGGTGCAAGAATCCTTGGCAGCCCCAACATGTCAGTCACTCAGTTGATCGAACGACTGTATTGATCAGTCTTGTTACAATCGAGAGCTACCGTAAGAGCTTTTACAGAAGCTAAAAATAAAGAAGTCAACCTTCAGGTCAAGCCCTCCCTTGTTTTTTTCTGCATGGCCTGAGTGAAAAGTGAGTGCTTTCTGGAGGCTTTTGTTTAATGGATAGTGTGTGTTTGTGTGAGAGTGCATCAGGTAAGTGCAACACAACTTTCGATCTCAGCCCCGATTTCTTTTCCCTTCTTTCTCACTTTTAGAGACACAAAAGCACAAAAATGTAAACACACGCAACAGAGGCGCAACAGCTGGTAGTCTGTTCCATACACACAGACACACTCACAGACGTACACTTACACTCTTAATGCCCTGACCTTGAGTCACTTGATCCGTCAGGGTTAACTGATACTACACCCATGATCTCACAGATAAAGCCACCCTAATCTAATCAAAGATGAGTGACACCAGACTCTTTACACTCCAACACACACGCATCGGCACAAAACCAGAAAAAGACAGGAAAACATCTGGATGTGTTGGGGTTTTTTTTACACTACGAACGCCCAACTCGCTGGTGTTGTTAACAGCTGTTAGCTGCAGGGTGTAACTCTCATGCTGCTTTCAGCCTTTGTCCTGTTTTTCCCTTTTTTATGGAAAAGGTCAGCGTTCTTCATGCATTATTTAATGGAAGAAAAAAGTCAGCTGTAGTAAGCTGAGCAGAAAAGCACGGTCTGGTAGATCAGTTGAAAAAAATGAGGTGTGTGTAAAAGAAACTTTCATTCAAAGTGAAAATAGCAGAGTAGGTTGAGTTTGTGCGCAGGAGAGCCGTACTAATGCCCAGGTTTTATAAACAACACTGCATACAGTGATGTAAGGAAGTGAAAGACTCATCGAATGGAGAGGAGGTGAGTTGAGAGTGCAGATAAAAGCTACAAGGCTTTAATCTCAGAAAAAATCAATAAGGCTATTGAACCTTTAAAACGTAAACTAAAGAGTTACAGGAACACAGGGACATCAAAGGGCATGCCTCAGGAGCCAAAGTGCTCCGGACTCTCCAATCAGCATGCAGCACGGGCGAAAAACGCCACTTGCTAACCAATCCAATGAAACAGGGAGCAACCACCTCACTGTAATCATATTTGTAGGGCTGTAATGGGCTGTTTGAAAGAGGAATTAAATCTCCTGGAAATAATGGCACTCTAGTGACAAAAAACAAACCTTTAACTCACGGCAACATGACCCTAATGCGGGCGATGGCGCCAGGTTTCGTTTGTGAATAGAAGAGGTAAACAAAAACAAGTGAATTCACATCACATTGATCCAACCTCCAGTTCTGTTCTTTTAACTGCAGCTTTGTATTTTCAATCACAGCAAGGGCTACAAAATACAGTGAGGGCAGCTGGGATAATACTGATAAAAGAGACTTTTTTACAACAACAAGCGTCGTTTGGTTCCATTCATTATCACGCTTGTTGAACCTCCAGAGACCAATCAGACACACCAGCACAAAGCACTAAAATGATGACACATGTGAAGCTCACTTTTTGCCTTCAGACCATTAAGAGTCACAATGATAGTCCAACAAATCAAATCAGGAGACTTTCACTCTCAGTGACCCCTCTCAGATCCTCAAACACAGAACACACCTTTGCCCAGATCAACACGACAGAGGCACTTTCTGTAATTTATGCACACAAGTCAACATGTAGTTACTTTACTTTCATCGGTGACCTTAAATATTCATGCGAACATATTGATTGAGCAACACGGCCATGTTAAGCTGTCAAGCCCAGCACTTTTCCACTCACATCCTAATGTGGACTTCAAGCTGGGGCATGTGTTAGCACAGCAAATAATCACTCAATAGGTGAGTTATTAAACAGCTTCATCAATAAAGTTGTCATTGTAAAACAAAAATAAATACCCTCCTAGTAGGTCGTTGAGATTTACGCTCAAACTGGTTCATGTTTTTTTTTTCTGGGAGAAAAAGAAATCTCAGTGGTCCAAAGTCTATTCGCGCACATGGTATGTCCAGGGGGAAAAAAACACATGTCCTTCAACCTTGTGACAAGTTTGTGGAGCCCCCTTAAGCAAACATCCACAAAGAAGGAATGCTTTTTCTTTGAGAGAAATAAAGTACGAGCAGATCCTCAACTTTTAGTGAAACTTCAGGACATAAAAAGTCTGACGGATAAGCTGTGGTCAGCTCCAACAATCAAAAAGTATGAAATACTTTTGTTGGTGTCTCTGAAGTCTTGAGATATGTTTGATTTCATGATGTGTACTGGAAATCATTCAGTCATTACACTGCTTCCATTCCCTATCTGCCTCCTGGTAATCAACACAGGCTAATATTTAACTTTTAGTGAACACCCATGGAAATCTGTGCACTCAAGCCATAAAACATGCTTTACAGGAAACCTGCAAAGACCTACCTGACGTGGTTGTCGCAGAACTTGGTCACCTGTGGCCGGTTGAGCAGCACCGTCCGCGCCGAGGCGTCTATGGGATCCGCCTGGGAAGTGGTCCCGGACATCTCATCATCTGCCTTGCGGTAACCGGCAGACGAGCAAGCAGGTCCTGCACCGTTGGATTGATGGGAGAGAGGCGAGGCTGAGTGATTGTGAGTGAGAGACAGTGAGACAGATAGAGTGAGTGAGTGAGAGAGGGGGGAGGGAGGGGGACAGAAACAGAAACATAGACGGGAGACGTGGTTTACAGTTCAACAGCGAAGGCGACCAATTAGTACTAGAGGCTACTGTATGCTGATGTATGCTGAAGCCGGTGGGGGCGATTCAATGACGTTTCCCGTATAACACCCCCTCTGTCTGTCAGTATTATTATGCAGGTACCGTCAATGCACACACGCGCGTTTCGCGACGCCCACGGGACCCCCCGTGTATAATGGATGTGCTGAGGGATGCACAATGGCGAACAAACACACCGGGTCCGTCTGTTTTATCAGCACGTCAACTTGTCCACATGTCACACACACACGCACACACACAGGAACCGGCGCACATTAAGCCAGAAGGAACGACCAGGGATGAATCAAGCTACAGGAAAAAAGAAGTGACAGCAGAGGATGCAACACGCGTCTTCTCCTGCAGACTCCCTGCCTCCTCGCCCGCCTGGCTTTGTCATCTCCAACCATTTTCAAGCGTCGTGATCTCCGCTCAGTCACCCCCGCATGAGCGCCAGGAGCGGGACTCTTTCTACCCTCGAGTGCGCCTCATAACTGGAATACACGAGTGGTTCAGCAAGAGCACTGTGGGGAAGTGAGAGCAATGCAAACAGGTCTGAGCCCTACAGTTTACTCAGCTGGGCTAAACATCGGCAAACCTGGGCGAGGACAGATGCAGCAGCACGCCCGTGCCTCCCCTCCCCTTCTTCGGCCGTGCTGTAGCGAAAGCTCCCGGTCCCGGTAAGAGATACTGCCCCGCCAAGCTCCACAGCCGTGTCATCTGGCCACCTGCCGCCTTGGGAAGCCTTTTTTATCGGGCTCGATTTGGACAATTCCCCCCTTCCAGCTTGATGCTGAGCGGCTCGCACTGCTGCCAGTCCAGACAACAAGAGGAAGCCATATGGAGCTCCTTCAGTGCTGCGGAGGGGCAAAGCCGGGGCTCCGCTTTTAAAGGGCCAGACGCCTTATATCGCCTTGAGGTTGTGGTCGGACACAGATGGGTCAAATGACAAGCCTGAGGTAAAACCATCCATCAGGAGATCACTTCATGTCGCTTCCCTTCAACGGCGATGACTGCAACAGAAATGTCTACCAGCTTTGCTACAGGTTTCTGGGTATTACACTGAGACCCCAGCCATACAAAATAGTCCATAATGCCATACAGGTAGGCTAGGCCACCCTCCAAATCCCCTTTCAATACTTGTCACAGTAATCTTTTATATTAATAAACATTGACCCAAACATTAACTGCTCTTACAGAATACAAGCAGTACTTTTATTCATAAGTTCTTTGTTATTCTTATTTGTATGCACTAGTTGTGGGTTAGTACTTCCCTGAGATCTGCGGCGTGCCTGTCTGTAAGCCAAAACAACAACAGCCTAATTGCATGAATAATTTAAGAAAGAATAAGCACTGCCAGGCGTTGGCAGATTGAATTTCCATGATCTTGAACATCTCTTTCTGAGCAACACATTCCTGCATTAGATGTACAGCCCTCTGCTTTCATCGATAACCAAACTTTGGATAATATCATTAAATTCCACTCAAGCTGTTATGCTATAGAAAGCGAGGAATTGTAAAACGACCCAGACATAAGCCTGTCAGGCTTATCTACAGGATATATCACCAGTCTCACTTTTCCCACTGAAAAAGGCATTAAGTTGTGTGCTTATGCAGGAAAGTAGCTACAATAATAACAACATTTTTAAATGCAACTTAGAGCTATTTGAAGAAGTGATATTTCTTTGGTTCAAGCATTTTGTTTTAGTTAAAAAATTCATCAATATCCATTTTTGAAAGGGGTTTCCTTGAGATTTCCAGAGCGTAGTTTAATGTGACTTCAAAAAAGCACCAGAGTTTCTTCATAAGGCAGAGAGCAAGGATCAAAGTCTATCCAAGCAAAATGATAATAAGCCGCCTATCTCTCACCTCTTTATCTGTGACCAGGCTATTACCTCTAGATCCAGCAGAGCTGTAGGTCAAATTCACAGCACAGGGTCCAGATTATGGGAGATTGTTGGGAAATAATTCAGAATGATACAAGGTCAAAGTTGGCGGAGATTAAAGCACATAATTACAGCTAATGTCATCTTGAGCCCTTCCTGTGTACCTTTCTTTCTCCCTTGTTGCTTGTTTCCTCACCCTCATACCTCAACCTTTCAACCTCTCTACACTCCACCTTTCCGAAGCAGATCAATAACAGCTTTCTCAGCAGCCCACTTCGGCTCTGATTCATTTCTAAGGAGATCAATGCCTCAGTTACTCATCTCTGATGGAGTAGAGGCACAGTCACCTCCATAACTCATTACTGATGCACCACAGATGAGTCAGCAGCCGACCCCAACAGAGCACAGCCAGGTCAATTTCACATGAAGTGCCCAGGCTAGCCGGACAGGTACCACGAGCCTGAAAATCTGATCCTAGCTCCAAAAACACTCCGATTAGATACTCTGCTACTACAAGCTACATACAAATAGCGAAGCTAGATCAAGATGTGTCCTTTTAATAAAATGCATGAGCTAATCAAGCCCCTGCACCATTTAATTGCTGGAAGCCTGCCATTACAATTCCTCAAAACAAAAAAAAAAAAGTTCACACAGCGGGCAGATAAAATTACTTGATCCAGTAAGCAGAACAATGTAGACATTTGAATACATCGTACATGTTATTTATTGAGGATGTCACTCATCACAGCTGAGCTTCATAACATCTCAGTATGGAGTATTACCTTTGCTTTTGGGATTGAGCCCAAGCTGCTGTGGCTTGGAGCCAAAGTTTCACCGTTAAAAAGCAAGCTAGGCAACTGAATAATGGATAGCACCAGGCTGCATAATTCATCTACATTTTCCAGTATGGCAGAGCATACTTCACTGGACGTTATTCTTTGGTGCCACTCTTATGTCGTCCCCTAGCATGGTGTCTTTTTCTCAGCTGTCTGTATTGTGTCTTTGGATGCCACAGCTACAATTCCATCAGGATTTAATTGTAATCATGTCTAAAATAGAGACATCTCCTAAACACAAAGCTCAGAGATGAAATGTGCCAGTGGAAATAGCAACTAATTATAACAGCATTTAGAGTAGAACAGCTACCATTATCTCCTGCTGATGAAGCATTCTCTTCCCGCCCCCACAAGCCGCTCTGAGACTACTGCTACAGCCTTTACTCTGGATATGTCAATATTTTTATTCTCTGAGAAACTGTCAAAACATTTAGATGCAATTGCACTTGTGTATACTCGAGAGAATATAATAATCCCTGCACACTTTGTCTTCCTCTTTCTTCAACATGGCGGCAAAGTTACAGAGTCTGTGCCTAAAAAACAAGGCAAAGGCTCCTGAATTACTTCGTCTAACAGCCTCAGGACATGTGGACCTAAACACCACAGCTACTTTACTCAGTTCACTTTAGAAAGCTTTACCAACAGAGCGTCTTCTGCCTGGTTGACCCCTGCATCCCATGGCTGTCCCAGTCTCCTAGGTGACCTGCAGGCCCTATTCTCAGGTCCAAGTGGACCCAGTCTCGTGTGTTCCAAATTGGCCCATGTGCCACTGTAACAGAGAAGAAGGTAAGGCAAGAAAGCCTCTTACGAGCCAAGTGAGCGAGCATGATAATCCCCACGGTGTCTGCTCTGCAACTTCACCTGCTCCTAATCCATAACCGGGTAATCCTACAGGTGAGACTGTAACAGGCACACAAACACACATAACTCATGTATGTATTTTTACAGGTACACACAAACACAAATTGACAGTGCGTTATGTACGCTCTCTCTCTCTTACACACACACACGCTCACACACAGGTGAATATACTCTTCATGTGTGAATAGATGCAGGGCCCCAACATGCAGCTATCCTAAATCACATGGCAGTCATTTTCCTCAGACATGCTCAGGAAGGGAAGAACACAACCTTTATCATTTTACAGCTTAAAGACAGATCATCACTTATTGCCACAATAGACTGGCAAAATACAAAGGGATTGGGTGACAGATTCAGAGATAAAACAGCTAAAATTCTCTTGTTCATTCTATAGGAAATATTCTGAACCACCATTACAGTTAGCCTGATAGCTTGCGAGATAAGTAAGCTATGCTAGCAATCAAGAAAACAGTAAGAGTATAGAGTCCAAGTGGAGTGCCATTCTAGAAAATCAAGCCTTTCCTTTGTTTTATGTAGTATTATTAGGGGTGTAAAGAAAACCAAATATTTTAATCAAATAAAAGAACAGTTACTTTGATGAAATTGTACGTACGAAGAAGTCAGAAAATCTACTTGGGCAACAGTAGAAAGTACTTTCAAAAAATAGGGAGTGTTAAGTGAGGGGGGTTGAAAAATATGTTTGACAAAAAAAGTTATGGTTATGTTAAAACATGTCTACGTTACGTCAAGTGCTTTAGTGTAACAAACCAAGAGTGTTAATATGTGGGGAGATTTTTTTTTACATGTTTAGTTTGGAGCGATTAAATATTTTGTTCCCTCTTTTTCTTCTGTTAGCACTTTATTGACAGTCCCAACATCAATTCACAGCCTGCTGTGTAAAGAGTTTTTCACACCTGCATGATTTCAGTTCCTGGATCTTATTTCAAACCAGCTGGTGTGTTCAGACCAGAAAAGATGGTTCACAGCTGGAACCCAAAACATTTGTTCCAGCTAGCAAACTGTGTCATTATTGGTGGGAATGCCATATTCTGTGTTCATGCAAAATAAGCAGGAAGTAGTAGTAATGCCCCCCCACGTTTGGTCTATTTTAACTAGTTTGAACAAAAGCCAGTTTGCCAGATAGCACCAAGATGCTGAGAAGATAATCAGTTCAAGAACCAGAACTGTGCCGGTGTGAAATCCCTCTGTGAAGTGTCCAGATTGCAGAACGCTGACTTTGGTTGGACAAGGTGTCTGCTTGGCAAAACCTATATTTCTCTGGTGAGTTACTGACCTGTAAAGGATGAACCTGTGAAAGTGTCTGTTTTGATTTCAACATGAGAAGTGTGTTGGTGGTTGATGTCAGCCAATCAGTAGTCACATGGTTGATGGACAGCGAGTATGCTTTTCATATTTTTTTACTCAGTAGTTAAGGAAATTTAAAATGTAGTTAAGTATAGAATCCCCCCTAAAAAAAAATAAAAAAAAACACTTAAGTACAAGTAAAATAACTAATATTAAAAACTTAACAAAAAAGCTACTAAACACAGTAACTTGAGTAAGTTTTATCAGTTTCTTCCACCTCCAAGGATTATGTAACTACAGTAGTAAGAGGTGGTTTGGCTAATTACTCAAAAAGTGCTGTCTTAACATAAAACTTGGCCCAGTATCCCTTCAGATTTTCTAGTCCTCTTGTCTTTTCAGGTGGTGAACAATCAGGAAGCTGCATCCACAAACAATTTGCATTCTGGAACACAACATTTATTGGAATTTAAGTGTCAGAGGAAAACTGATGTCATGTCTGGTCAATGCCCCCCACTTTACTTCAGCTCATTGTCATTTATGGCTCATACATGCATGCAGTAGTGACCATGTGCATGCTCTGTTAAAGCATACCATGTCCAAACATGCATGTCTGTAGCATGCAAATAATGTGTTCAATGGAAATCTGACCCCAGTGCATGTCAATTTGCCTTCATCAACATGGTCTTTTGTGAATGTTCATCCTGCTATCTACAAGCACATGCAGTGAGAGTGTTGAATCCTGTTCAGCATTCATGACTCCAGGCCCCAAGGAGCTACAGATGATTCTGTTCAGGGTCCACAGCAGGGATGTCATGTCGTAACCCTTTCAGGCAAGAACCAAAGACACTCTCTTGTTAAAAATTGTAGCTCTTGAGGGCCGGGGGTTTGGAGACACCTGCCTCTAGCTATTGCGCATGGCCACATGCACCTCAGGACTCCGGACACAAATGGGGCGTCAATCCAGTCTAATTCGAGCAAACTCACTTTTGTCAAACCTGTCTGTGAGGCAGGCACGCATGGTAGCGCTGGCGCCCTGGCCTGGGTCCTGCAGTTCAGAAGCCTCCTGCCTAATGGTGGTCAACACTAACTGCTCTGTGGGCGCCAGAGGGGCCGGGCAGGAGAAAACAACACACACAAGACAACAAGTCAATAAACATACGGCACACAACACATCTATGTGTCAATGATTGAGCAGTAAATGTGTTTGAATGTGCCTGAAACTAGAAACATCATCAGTGCAATGACAGACATGCCTACAAATGAAGTTGCAGGCCTGATGAGTTGCACACAGATGGACTTTGTAGCCTGTCCAGGAGTGCCCCCCTGTGTTCAGCTTGTGTAAATACCAAAGTGCTGCTATTTGTTAGGCCTCCTGCTATCTCCCAAACTGCATCTTCAGTCGCTTGGCAGCCATGACAACCAGTCATTATCTAGTAAAAACAGATGTATTGTTTAAGGTTCATGTGTATGACTCTCAGAGCAGGCCATTTACACTCAGACAAGATGTGCTGTTAAACCCGAGACAACTATACTCTCTGTAGGTGTGTTTCCAACAGATTAAGAGTTTTCTGTGCTGTCATGTAAATAAAGGTGCATTCAGCAACATGAAAAAGAATCTTAAGTTAGAGTTTGAATGGTTCAAAACTCAATATTCAAGATGTAAAAAATATTATACTGTGTGTGAGTGTGTCAGAGCGTTTGAGTGAATGTGACAGATTGTCAGCTGAAGACGTCATCACCAGGGATGTGGCAGCTCACTAATTGGAGCAAAGAATCAAGAGGTCAAGCTCGAGGAGATTACAGTAAAGGCAACATGGAGAATCTCAGCAGGAACACATGTACACACTGATGGACATTCACACTAGAGCACGGCTTCACACCCATCCTCTTTCAACCTACTTTGTAACACTATAGAGCACAAAACTGACCACATTTCTTATCTGGATTTCTATTTAGACAAAAAAAACTAGAGTCTGGGTAAATGTAAGATTCTTTCACAATACTATACCACCCCATTCATTAACTTATACAGTTTGGGTCTTGGGCTGTTCTTTGACCTTCAGGTAAAGATTCGCTGCTTCAACATCAAATAACTGTGAATCGTCAGCCTAAGTCCAGTACGGCCCAGTTGGCGCTCATCTCCACTTACAGTTCACCCTGCTTCTATTTCTGGAATCTGCATGAGGCGTGTAGCCACAGACATACACACACACACACAACAGCAAAGCAGCTTAACAATATGTGGCAGTCAGTATTAAAAGTCACTGAATGAGCCAAACACATGCTACTCTGTTCCGGTACAATCTATTTCAATGTCAGTGGGAAACCATCCAATGCAGCATCATTCTGTGACACCCCATCCTCTCTCTTTAACTCCCACTGTGGGAAAGACACTGTAGCTCTGACTGTATATTATTTATGACGGATTAATTCAAGCTGGAGGCCTGAGCGACTCATTTTCAATAAACGTGTGTGAAAAATAATGACATGGAATTACAGACTTAAGTAAGGGAGAGACTGAAGAAGAGACTCAGAATAAAGTGCGCGCTGTAGACAGTCACGTGGTTTTTAAGTCGACCAGGTAATAGGCCGTTCTGTTCCTCGACTGATATGTGGGAGCTGGACTAAAGGGATGAAAAATAACTCACTGAGCTTAGATGTAAGACATTGTTAAGGCACAAATGTTCCTATTTATTTCAATACACAGTTTAATAGAAGCTATCACAGAGGATTAAATTCAGGCAGCAAGATGCATCATGTTATATAATGCCTAATGGTGCTATAGGAAATTCATACAGTCCATTTAAGGTCACAGAACTGCACCATGTTTGTCTCGCTAAGAGTATTATTTTAAAGGAATAAAAATGAGGACAACCGGCGCTGCCTAAAAGAGGCACCTGCAGTCTACTTGTCCTTGCATCCCCTAACGGTGCCAAAAACAAGATGAGCGAGGCTGGAGGATAAACACCGGTACAGCGAGTCACCCCACATGCATGCCGCAGTGATAATACAGACCCCCGTTATTATGCCAGGCACATATCGAATACGCACTATCATACACAGGCCGCTATATCCCCTATAAGCACAGGCCTACAAGAGCACATTGATAAACATGGTTTCCAGGGACATGATACGGATAGATTGGCGAGTGGAATCCCGATGGAGCAACGAATACATAGGTGGGTTTTTTTAAAAGGTTTACCTCCCTCGCTGTGTATCTTCTTGGCTCTCCGGTTGAAATACATCTTGCTGGTGGTGTTCGGGCGTCGGTGAGGCTAGGACGAGGAGGCCGGAGCGGTGGCATGCTCATCGCTCACCGACAGAGCAGGGGAAGGCTGCTTCGGGACCAGGCTGCGGCCGCGGCTGCTGCTGCTGCTGTTGGGGGTTCATTTTTTCCCGACCGGACCGCTTTGGTTAATTTAAGAGAGCAAGCGTTAGTCAGTGTCGACGTACAAGATAACAATAAGTGACTTCCG
The DNA here is from genome assembly GCF_033239565.1 of Halichoeres trimaculatus. Classification (NCBI taxonomy): domain Eukaryota; kingdom Metazoa; phylum Chordata; class Actinopteri; order Labriformes; family Labridae; genus Halichoeres; species Halichoeres trimaculatus. The sequence goes on from NW_027437196.1 coordinate 13,474,426, forward strand.
GTTTCTGATTTCAAAATAAATCAAGTAGCGCCAAAGAAGGATTTCACAGGCAATATTTATAGTCAAAGCTGTATGTGACGTTAAATAAATTAAGCTTTCAGAAAATAGGTACATAAATAAATAAATAAATAAAAAGTAATAAATAAACATGTGTCCCATGATTATGGTTTATTTTTCGTGAAACCCTATCATTTCTTTGTCAGTTTTCTCGACTGTTTTCTGGTGTGTGTGTGTGTGTGTGTGTGTGTGTGTGTGTGTGTGTGTGTGTTAATTTCTATATCATTTCGACAAAATACAACCAAAGGAATCTTATCATTTTCAGTCATTGTCTTTTTTTTGAATGAACAAATCACATTTGGAACATCAAGGCTGTTACAGTGTTTTCACATATTGTTGACAATCAATGTGCTAGATGTGTGCAAAAGATGATAAAATATGCCGTTAAACGAAGGAAAATATTTTATAGTAGTGATAATAAAATAATTATACTTATTGTTATTATTATTGCTGAGCAGGAATGGGTAAATTTTCGCTTTCAATTTTATTTTATTTTGAAAGAAAGCTATTGTACTTCC